>NC_064677.1:4238727-4844259 GCF_023278565.1 Colletotrichum lupini | reverse complement strand
CCCCGCACATCGCGCAACCGCGCGCCGCATGGCTGTCAAGATGCCGTCTCACCGTTCGGATGGGAGGATGCATCTCGCATGCGTGAGCTTGAGCGCAGCACCATCTCAAAAAATTACAGACGACGTGTGTCGTTTGTGGAAGTTCGGGTGTGTAAGGTAGAGTACAGAGTACCTATGCATGGTCACAAGCGGTCATGGCCCGCCGCCAAAAGGAACCAGCACTTAAGGCTACTTCATTTTCCATCAATCCCCTAGAGCTACAAGCGATTGTGACTCGCTTTCGAGTAGAGTGTGTATATATCTACCAATAGCTCGAGTCACCAAATAAGACGACAGAATGTTCCGTGAATGAGACCACTGAGATTTGAGTTTAGTGACGCTGTTCGAGTTGCCCAATCGAGACTTTTACTGTCCCGGCCCAGCAACGTCATTGACGCAGCGGACCTTCCGAGTTGGTAAACGCCACGCACTCTCTATTACCCATTCAACTGGGGCCTCCTTCCCATTCGACAATGCCATATCTCGCTGAGTTTTCGAGTGGTCTGCGACTTCTTTGGCCCCAGTTCCGGGACGAGGGCTGCTGACATTAGGGCCGTAAAGAGTACCACAAATCAATTGCTCCCCCCGAAGGTGCTCAGGAAGGTATCCAACTCTGAGAAGGTCCTCTTCCGTCCAATAGTTATGTTTCAGCAGATACTCAGACACCCATGCTCGCTCAAACAGGATCGTCAGAAGTGCAACCTCGTGCTCATGGTCGGAAAGTCTTGCCATTCCAGGCCTCGGGGGGTTGGAAGTGAGAGCCGTCGGATCTACCATGGCTTCTTCGAACAGAAATTTAATCATCAATCTCGATCCGCCAACCACGGCAGCTCCAAGAGTGCTACCGAAGTCTCCTCCCAGCGAGCTATTCACATCATACCCGAGCTCTTCAATGAGAATCCGGCTGCACTTGACGGCACCTCGATAAGCCGCTATATGCAGGGCGTTTGTGCCATTCGCACTCAATAGTGATAAGTCAGCTCCATGCTTCAAAAGCAATCTGAAAATCACATCGGCGTCTCTAATGAACGCAGATTCGATGCAGTGGCGGGGCCCGTCGTGTTCCACAAGCAAATAGAATACGTCATCTGCGGCGTAGTACATGTGGTCCCGGCCGTGAAGACACATGACGTTTGGGTCCGCTTTCGAGTCCAACAATGTTGAAACGATGTCAAGCTCACCATGAGCAGCATAGCATAGAGGTGTATGGCCGCTCGTGGAGTTCGTATCTGCTCCTCTCGAAAGAAGCGTCTTGACGACGGAGATTTGTCGACGTTGGCACGCGTAATCTAATGCAGAAAAGCCCGAAGTATGATTCCGCTTGTTGACGTCCACTCCATGGTCAATGAGAAACGAACAAAGCTCAGCGTGTCCATGCGTAGCAGCATGTGATAGTAAGGAGTCTCCTATTGTGTCTGTTTGGTTGAGATCAGCTCCTAGTCGGTGCAGCTGCTCTAGTAAGTCGATAGAGCCTAAAACGCAGACTGCAAAGATAGGATTCAGCCTTGGGTCCAGGTCTGTGTGGCCAACCATCAACAATGATCTCTGGCTAATCCCTTCCTCATCCACTGAAGTTTGGTACTGAAAGCAAGAGGGATCGGGAGCATTGCCAAGGCCCAGACAATAGCCCAAATAAGCCGAGAGTTCTTTTGTTTTTGGGCGTGCTTTGTATGTAGACCGGACATACTCTAGCCAATATCGATGAGCATATGCGGTAAACGTGTACCTGGCCCAGTCCTTTACTTGATGTTCTTTACAAGCGTAAAGCAATTCCATAGCCTCGTATTTGAGAGCCGCATGTAGAAGCAGCAATGGTGCAAGGTCTTGAGCGGCTTCGGGGTTCCAGGCATTAAGCTTATTGTCGAAGAATTCCCCAATTGAGGCATGTGGAAAGTTCCAACACCAATTCCCTGTGGAATGTTCTCCAAAGGTGATTAGATGACGGCATATTTCGCCTAAGTCGTGCCTTGATAGCCTTTCATTATCAACATGAAGCGTGCCACGGGGCTCACAGCCACATAAAGACAGGCGCACTGCATGAAGTAGAGGCCATGTCTTCAGCGGTGGCTGGGCCCATTTGACCCACATTGCGACTCTCATGAGGACCTCCATGGCATACTCGCTTTGCCGAGAACAGATCTCTTCGTAAGAGGCTGACAGACCCTCTGGAAGTTGCATGAGTCGCTCCTTCACATCGGTCTCTGTATTCAATGGCTCCAACTGATCCCATTGCAGCTGAACCCATTTGAACCTGGTCAAACAGTCAATTTCAATGACTGACTCTATCTGATGTTTGCAGCCGTATTTCGTAGAAGAGTGACTTACATTCCACCATGTTTCTCAAGCAAAGTCTTCCTCACTAAAGATTGCACAGTCGGCTTTTTCCAAACGGGTCGAAGACTGACCTGGTTGAGCCTGGAGTCAATGTATTTCTCAATATCCTTTTCGTTGTCTGCGGTACTGATTTGGATGCAAGTCGATGTGCCCATCAATTCAAGTATATCCGCTTCTGGGCGACTGGATATGAAGATCTTAACGGGCCTGTCGGATTCTTTGACTAAATCTCGGAAGAAGCGCACAATCTGTGATCTTGAGTTCTCCTCACACTCGTCCAATCCGTCCAGTACCAGGATAGAGCGCGGATACGCGTTGACCATGTCGCGTACAAACCGTTTGCATTCAGAGAGTTCCAGGCTACGTCGAGATGCGGCAACGTCCCTACAGAACATCAGAAGCTTTGTATGCCATCTGTTGCGGTGACGTGATACCGTCAAGAGCTGCACCATGTAGCTGCTGAGGATTGATTTAACGTCTCTGCGGCCGGCCACTCCGCGATCACAGTAAAAGTGAGCAAAGCCCTCATCATTCTCTGGCGACCCTAAAGCATCTCCAGGACGAGACCGGTAGCGATCAACCACCTTAGAAGTGAGAAAGGTCTTGCCAGCTCCCACTGTTTTCCGACTCATCAGCAGTTGTTTACGATGAAGGCGCATGAATGGCTTACCTTGACCGTTGAGCCATAGGATTGATGAGAAGCTGGGCTCTTCCCACGCAAGAAATCTCGGATGTTGTACGAGCCACTCGCAGGTTCCCTCCGTTCTCATTTCTTTCTTTGCAACATGGATGTAGTCGACTTTCACATTGCTAATGTGATCCATGGCATTCTCTCTCTCCTGCCTCTTCATTTCCTGGAAGTTGTTCAGAAGTTGCGTAACTCTATCATCGATGCGCCTCAGGGGACTATGTAGACTTTGCAATAACTGAAGATTCCTCTCTGTTGCCTCACAAACGCAAGCCTCTGCGCATCTTGAGACGTCATTCTCCGCATCCGTAAGATCTGACAAGAATGGTTCCGCACGACTCGAGTCGGTGAGAGCCGCGAGGAACTGCGTTGCCCAGGATACTTGTCCGTCGAGCCGATTCGACGTCGATGCTAGTGAATCCAGCGAGCGTCTATAGAGCTCAATGAGAGAGTCTCTCAGGAGAATCTTCGAGGGTTCTGTCAAATTCGCGCTAGCAAGGCCGTACACAGATTCGTATATCTGACCCCGTCTGACAATACCGAGAATACGGTCGGCGGCACCAAAAATAGCGGTAAGTTGTTCGACTCGGCTTGTCTCGGCCTTTGCTAGTCAGCAAAACTCGATAATCATTTAATCTGTATGGATAATATCACCTTCAGGAGCACTCTGAGGGCCGACCATACCGGTGAAACCGGCGCAGGGGCGAATGCTATGGCAACGTCGCCGATCATGGTCACCCAAGCGACGACTCGATTCGCGTAATCTCTCCACAAGATGTTCCGTTCCCCAATTTTCAGTCCTGAACTGGCATCCTGGTATATTTCTTCGCTTTGCCTGACCAGTGTCGTCAATTCTTGAACTTGGATGGTACTCGAGCGGTCGATGCCGAACTTTCCCATCCAAGACTTGGTGTCTTGATGAGTCTTGTTGAGCGCCTCATGCCATAGGTCGACTGGCGCGCTTTCTGTAACGATGATAGGTTGATACTTGACGAGCTGAGCGTCTGAGGAGGGCGCCTCAACATGTGCTTCGGTAGACTCTCGACTGTGTTTGCTGTCGGCGTCTGTGTTTCCGGTTCCCGCGTGTTTGGATGAGATTGACTCGGCCTTGTCGTTCGAAACGGGATCACCGGTAGACTTGGTCGGCGACTGTGGTTTTGGTTCATATGGAACGGCTGGCTTTGACGTCGGTCCTGGTGAGGCGGGAGGCTTCTTCTTCGATCCGAGATTGAAACAAGAGATCAAGGCCGAAACGCAGCTGGACTTTGTGCCCTCGGAGGACTTGGTTTCTGCCATCATGGGTGTACGAAACACTGCTGTTCAGACACCCCAACTGGCCCACTAGTGACTCGGGATCGGAAGGTCTGCCCAGAGTTGTGATGAGCTCTGTGTCGATTGGCACATCTAGTATTTGAAACTTTGGCGGAAGTAACCCAAAATATAGGTTACGATAGTGATCGTGGTTTCATAGTATACCACAAGTATTGAAGAATTGAGGCGAAAGATAGGCGTGACATGAGGAGAGTCCGAGGTATGTGATAGCTCGGGGACTCGCCAAAAGCCTGGGAAGACTGCGGTTAGAAAAGGGGTCATGAGGCATCCATACATGCAGGTCGCAGCGCTTAGCTGCATCATAACACGAGTCTTCCATCCAATAGTTGTACGTGAAGCCATCGACCATCATGCTTCCCGCCGATAATCACACTCTCTGATGGCGCATCGCGAGTAACTACACGCGGCTATCAATTGCCCCATTAGAGTTGCATCATGGGCGAAAGTAGTTGCGTCTTCCGAAATATGACGAAGCCAAGAATATGGTAATTCTGAGTTTCGCACACCAACGGAGATGCAAAGGAGGGGTTGGTTGGACCAGTGTTCAGATCTGCAGCCTACTGATGCTGGGACTTACAGCTGTTGGTTGGGACAAGTTACACTGCAACCTGAGCTCTCATAACAAATGCCTCACGGATGAACGTCACAGCAGAATAAAGAGGCAGATGAGACACGATAAGTTGCGTCAAACCAGGTATTGAGTTGAAGCCGCAAAGCCTGATGAGCCTCACTACACTGTACTAATGACCACAAAATACTAGCGAGATAGTCTCCCATACTATACCACGATGACCGCTGCGTCTTCACGTAACACCTTGATGGATCGAGACTCGTCAACAACCCTCCTAAAGGCTAGTGACCATTGGGATACCATTCGTCTCTGTACTTCGAGCAGAACAGAAAGAAGCTAGTAAATTTATCATATGTATTGTATATACTCCATAGTAGGCTATCACGGCATTGTTGCATGCTGTCTCCTTCACACCTAAGGCTTTAAGCATGGTGTCCGCATCCAGGCGAAGTCCGCAACGAAAGACACGTCCGACAACCTGTATGTGTAATAAATTGATATCTGCGGAAAGGAGTATCTTACATTCTCTTCCTAAGAGTCACAAGCCTCGGCGCCATTCATCAGACTAGCAAATGGAGCCACGACGTCTTCAAAGCTTGACACTGTTCTACCATGGACGTTCCTTACCGACCACATATCAAACTCTAGTAACTCGACCTTTCTCCGATACTCCAGAAGTAGATATAAGTCAAGCCAAGTTTTCTGAATCCCTACCAGATTCCTATTCACTTCATCCCATCTTAAACCAATCCCAAATTAGAAAGCGAAAAAGAAATACCAAACGCAGGGAAAATCTCACCGCATAACTCACAACATGGCATCCAAAATCAGCCTCACCATACAGCGACTCGCTATGCCCCCATTCAAGGCCGCAATCACTCCAGCTACCAGACTCGGCACCCAGCAGTCACGTCTCCTGTCAACCACCGCAACCCTGAACAAGAGACTTAGCCCCTCCGAGTACCGCTGCTCCATAAGGAGAGCCTTCGAGGAACGCAAGACGCTCACCATACCAAAGCTAAGCGCCTTCACATGGCCTCGTCGGGCGAGCGGAAAAGAAATCGTCAGATCTGGGCTCCTCAACAGAACCATTCCCATGAGCAGAGTCAAGGCTCACAATCCGAGCGCCAACAAAGTCAACAAGACGGATCCGATGCAGAGCGCAATCATCCCCGCCTCTCCTATAAAGATATCCGCCCTCAAGAACAAGATTTCCAGCGGCTATAACGGAACTCTCAAGATGGCAGAGAAATTAAACGCCATCCCCGTCATATGGAAAGTCGCCGGCCTGACGACCCTCGCCTCCCTCGGCACCTACGGCGCCATCAGGCAATACCAGGCCACGTTGGAGGCAGAGGCCAGAAAGAAGAGAATTGCGGAGGAAGACGAGGCTTCGAGAAGATATAAACAGGAACTATGGGAGAAAGGGGATTCCATATCGCCTGCCTCGGGCGTGCTCAACGATGGATCGTATCCCTTTGCTTTGTTTTACCACTAGTAAGGCATGGGCGGGGTGGTTAAGTTGAGATATGGGGATGTATGAGAGGAACGTCGCGCCAAAGAATATAGGCTCGTCCTCGATAGTTCCAACATTGCCGTATCAAATATGAGAAAATCAAAGTTCTAAATGCAGGCCTTGCGACGTGTAAGTATCGTGTGAGGTCAATACCTGTCCTTAATACCTGTTGTCCATCCTGTTTCTGGGCCCACAATGTCGAGCAAATATCCGATGAGTTTAGCAGCCAGCATCATTTCATGGTTTGGTCAAAGACATACCTTGTCCATCCGTTTCTCTCCACTCAACTCCCCTAAGAAGAACTATGGCATAGCTTGACTACAAGCGGATATGTACAATGCTTATCTAAACTTGCTATTGACTACATGATTCCCCTTGACTACTTACCTCAAGACCCCTCTCATTCACCCCTCATCCACCAAAAAGCACCCAGCCGTATCCTACTCCACCCATCGTCACCAACCACAACAAAACGACGATACCTTCACCCAAAGAGAATCTAAAAAACATACAACACCAGGTATTCGCTGGTCGTCACCAACCCAACTACTAATCCGGCCCTCATTGGCTTATTTATGGGAGAGCGGACGGGATCCCGAGTTTTCCAATGGGTATGGTCGTATGTGGTAGTCAAGCTAAGGGTAAGGGCTTATATCGTGAGATTGAGGGGGATTCTTGCGTTTGGCGGGTGACCAACACAACAACTAAAAAAAAGACTGACCATTAATTGCCTTGTTAATAAATCTGGCTGAAGTTTGGAATTCCGCTTCGATTAAAAATTAGGAGGGAGGTTGTGGTGCTGGGGCAAAGATTGGGGAGCTGTTTGATATAGCCGCATGAGGGGTGTCGTGATGATGGTTTACGCTTCACGCCTTGGACGGACACAGCACCCGTGGGTATTCCGCTGCCCTCCGCCTCTACCAAGTCATCGTAAATGAATCAAGTGAAAGGAACTATCTAAAGGAGACGCGTGTATGAGCTTAGAGCATCGCAAGCGCGCCTCGACCTTCGGCGACGGCTCTAGCAGTTCGCACCTTGGAGTGTTGTCACGTTGCAGTCTTTGAGCCGCATTACCGAGGGCGGAACTTGAATCCCGGGTTTGTCAACAACAACCACAAGAACATGAGTGTATTCATTCTAGCGTTTTTTCCGTACCAAGTAGTTCCCATTTCCAACGATCGCTCAAAGATACTTTTCAACCCGGGAGGTGGGGGGAGTAGTCGATGGCGGATCACGGCACTTCGGCAACATTACTATAAGGTAGACGGGCCGCAATAGCCGCTATCTCATCACAAGTTGCCTTATCAGACGCCGGGAAGGTGGGCTGGAGCCCTCGATCTGACTGCGTGAGAAGGTCGGTAGTTGGTTATACTTGAACTACAATTCTTGCATGTGCAATTCCAAGAATACTGGCCTTCAAGGCGGTACTCGAGATACAGACGTGGTGCGGGCATAGCACCGTGGAACATCTCCTACGCTCACCGCAACAGATTGAGACCCATTTCTCAACCGTGCCTCATGGTTTGAGGTTATGGTAGTAGGTTGCAAGACTTCGGATTAAGTAGATCAGTCCATCCAAGCTTAGAGATTCTGGTTCCTCTTCGGTGTTCCGCAACTCACCGACGCCGTCTCAAACTCAGAGCCGCCCTCTTGTCGTGAAGTTTCAACGTCCTTGTGATTATCCTGGCCACTTCCTTGCCGCACTCAAAGTTCACAGAGGTGAGAGCGTACAGATAGGATGATTGTTTATAAAATTTTCCTTGTTTTTTATTCATGCCGTTAACCAGCGCCGCGCTCAATACTAGTAAGAAGATGGTATCGCAATGTCTAGTAATCACATTAAAATAGTCCGTAAGTCCTGAGACTCGTAGGTGTTGTTGTTTTCGTTTTTTTCTTTTTTCGTTTTCCTTCCTGGGTTAAACCATTTCCATAGAATCATGGTCTCGGTTCTTCGGCATCCTGCCCCTCCTCGTCATGATAAGGCACCGAGTCACATCGGAACGATGGTGTCTTGCACGCCTTCTCGTCCACCTCTAGCCGGATCACTCCTTGCGGGTCATAGTGCTGGCGTACTCTGCGTTCTTATGTTAGTCGATTGCACTTTGATAGCTAATTGACGCATGTGAACTCACCCTTGGAAGGTAGTACCGACAAACTCCAGCACCAAAAGGACGAGAACGAGGGCAATGACGGCGCCGAGAACAATCAGATCGGGGTGCTGCTCAAAGATCCTCATTGTCGGCCGGGTGATTTGCTTCCAGGACGGCAGGCGACCAGAAGGCAGCAGCTCCGCCAGGCCATCCTTGAGCGACATTGGCGTAATCGTCTCGGGGGTTCCGTCACCCACAACGTCCACCACTCTGTCCTTGCCGTGAGGTGCTGGGTGCCTTGACAGGGATTGGAGGTAGCTGGTTTTCAGAGGCCGCGGTGCGGCGAGGACGATTGACGGGGGCATGTCCTCGGATGGTGTTACTGGCTCGTTGTTGAACTCGGTTTCGATGTCATATACGTCAGAGATGGGCCGTGTGCGGTGCATAGACACGCGTGTTACCCTCGTCAGACGACGTGCCTCGGTCTTGACGTGTGAGACCATATCTGAAATGGTTGATGGGACGGGAGCAGCCAGGCCGAACTGGGTGAAGCCCAGGGCGAAGAGTAGTGATGAAGGCTTCATTTTCTTTTGGTGATTAGGGTTGGTAATTGGTGATTGTGATGTATACAAGAGTTGGTGTTTTGATGCGCGAAGAGATTCCGTCTTTGTCGTCGTGTCTTATCTCAATCCTGTTTGTCGAGGGTTCAGATGATGTTCAGGTATGCTCAACTGGCAAGTCTGTTTCCCACGATGTCCGTCGATGTCGAAGTAGTTCTAGCCACAAAGAAAGCCTCCTGGTTCCTTTTCTTTGCCTTTCCTCCAACGAAGCAGGTCGTCTGAGTTGATGCGATTAACCTGTTGACTTGTGCTGGATGTGTGCTCCAAGTACTACTGCGTCTGTAACGATTCCACCAATATTCTCAAGCCAAGGCGGTGTTCGGCAATTTACGATGATTGTAAATGACCAGTAGGGGAGGTGGCAGTTCAAGGTGGAGGGCAGTGGTGTTGTATTAAGATGCTTGAATGGATGCGGGGTGTGCCGAGACGTGAAGGGATATATGTCCAGGTCTGGGCAAGCCAATTTATTAGAGGAAAAGAGATCCGGTGACAGCGGCAGGGCAACCAGAGACAAGTCGAGGCGCGAAACCGAGCGCAGAAAAGTCAGCGTAATGGAGGGCGGGAAAGCTCGCAGGCGAGTGAAACAAAACAAGTAACGGGCTCTGGTGTGTTCCCAAGTTGTGAGGAATGAAGAAGATGGGACGGGGCGACTAATGGAAGATGTGAGACCCGGGGGCAGCGAGGAGGACCGGAAGGATAGACGGCTGAGAGCAGAACGGAAGAGGTAGGTGTTCGTGGGATTTGACGTGCCAAGGCGAGCGAGGTCTGAAAGTAATATAGGAAGAATAAGAGACACCCTCGACTCGTCCGGAGTGAGGAGAGATGGGGTCTGATCAGAAATGGGACTGGGTATCCGTGAGTAGCTGCAAGTATGTTTGTGCAGGAGACAAGAGGCATGGGGCGGGTGAGGTGGTAATGTTATTATGTATGATCCAGAGCAGAGAGACAGAGAGAAAGGAGAGCAAACCCAACCTTTTACGCATTGGGATTAACATGACATTAGCCTCACCCAAGACGGCGGCGTTTCTGTTCGCACCTTTTGGCCCTCGCTCCGTCTTCTCTCGAGAGAGACCTAGCCAGCCCACTGCAGCCAGCCATCAAGGGCCCAGGGCCATGCTCGTCCTCCTTGTCTAAGTCTCTCTCAGATCCCCTCTGGTCTGTTCTCTGCTTTCCCTCACAAAAAGCGGGTGCTGGGGGACCGGCCGCTGTCCCCCCTCTGCCTTCGGGCGGCAGGCCAGGACCAGGATCTAGGCTCAGCCAGGGATGCAGGGATGGTCTGGACCCTGTGGGCTGCGGTGCACCCTGTTTAATGCAGCAAGCGGGTGTCTCGATTCAAACATGGTCGGCCGCAAGCTTCTTTTCTCTCCTGGACCTCGCCAGGGCCTGTCCTGTCCATTCGTACCTCAGCATAGCAGCATGCCTACTGTGGTGACTCTGGTGAGGAGGTGCGCCCAGGATCGTTTGTCTTTAAGCTCCGGCCCCCAGTGTGAAGAAGCAAGGGCGACTGGCGAGTGATTTGCTGCTGCGCTCTCTCCAAAATGGACAGATGGGATGGGATAGGCACGCACGGAACGGCAACGGCAGCGGCACACTCGAATGATGACTGACTCTGGAGGCCTGTAACAAGAACGAGGAGAGAGCCTGCCGAGTAGCCGATCTCGAGCGCTGTGTTCTGGCGATCTTCGTTTCTTTGCATAGAGTTGATAGGCCCGCGGGCCTTGCGGCTCTGGTTCTTGTCTGCATTCTTTTCGGTACCCGGTTTGCTCGGCCCCCTCCATCATCCATCATCGGTGAAAAACGAAAAAGTGAGATGCGATATGGAGGGCCACCTCAAAGCACGACTCCATAATCATGAGCAGCTCGGTTTCCAAATCTTTTCTCCTGTATCCCGCTTTAGGATCGAACGACGAGGAGCCAAGGTGGACGCGGGGGTGAGCTGGATCGTCTGCACTACCACCTCGCCCAAACCCAAAAGGCGCGTTAGTTGGCGGGTTACTGCGTAGCAGACAGGCAGGTTTGGTGAGGTCCCCTGGATTTTCCCTTCCGCTGCGGATTGCCCATGCCTTTCGGGGGTTCTGCAGACCATAGGGCACCAACCCACACGATTATTGCCAGGGATGGTCAGTGTTTGCACGGGCAGCTCAAGGGGCCGCGGGATTCGAGGGACGCGAGAATATGGAGAAGGAGACATACTACGCAGACAGACTTGAATGCGAGAATGAGACTGCCCAACAACCTAGCAGAATCCCAGAGACTCCAGACTCCAGAGTGCAAATACCTGAAGAGGAGGTAATCCTTGCCAGTAGATCTCATGTGTCACGGCCGAAGGCCGGACGGGGGGTTCCATGCGTAGATTTGCTTGTCGACCGAGGTTGAGAAGAGACGAAAGACCTGAAAGACATGAAAGACAAAAAAGGCGCCTCCCTATGGAGTCTGTATGGATTCCAATTGGCATGTCAGGGGAAAGACTCGACGGTTGCCGTCACAGGCTGCGGGAGCGAAGCCAGGTTGTTAAGTCAAGCTTCCACTCCGTTGTCTCGTCTAATTTTGCCAATGGTCGAAAGAGGAGGGGGGACAGGCAGGAGAAGTGCAGGAAAGTAACATCGAGAGCGAACGAACAAAGCAAGCTATTGAAGCTGAGAATGCAAGCCCGCATCTGCTCTGCGCCTGCGTCTGGTCAGCCCAACATCTGTACGGAATACTTGGTGTAATAAGCGATGCCCCCATCTGGACGGCACATTGGCCGATTGTGTGCTGTGATTCGTGGGTGCGCTTTCCCAGCTGTGCTTCCCCCAATGATTCCCACCTTCCCTGCAATAGTTGCTATTGAGGCTGCAGCTTCTCTCGCAAGCACGACAGCTTAAGGTACCTTAGTTACCTACTCCATGGCAGGACCAACGGTTACCTTCCGTACTTGCCCACCTCAGTTTACCTCAGGTATCTTGCGAGATAGGTAAGGTAGGTACCGCTAAATGCACACTTTGTAGTTTGTACCTTGGTCTGTCCGAATATTCGTACCGGAGGAAGTGACCTGGACTTCTCTTTCCCACTTCTCACATCTCACGGCGCCACAGGAAGAAAAGGAAGAGAATCAAGCTTTCCTCGAGTGATCCCTCGCAGCTTGGCCAACCCCCCCAGTGCCCCCGTCTGGATCCTCTGTGCCCCTCAGCTCTCATTTCCCACCTTCTGCCCGTCCACAATTGCCAACGGGAGCACGTGGGCAAAGTTAACCCTGTGCGAGTCTTGACTCTCGACTTTCTGAAGAGATGGCAGCGATCAAAGCCCACCAGGAGCCTTGCCTTTCTTGGCGATTCCAAGACGTACGAGAGAGCGAATCACATAATACCACCCCCCCGTCACAACCGGACTTCCCACAGTGTCCTCTCTCCAGCTCCCTGACTATTAAGTCTTTGCACCCAAAATATCGTCGCCTCCAGCCGCAGCCCACCGGCACCCATCCCATTGAATCTCGCGGAGAGAAAAGAAACGACCAGGAAAAGCGAAGAGAAATGAAAAAAGACGAGCACACAAATCATCCCCCTTGCTCTGCCGCAGCTGAAGGAGATACCCGTCACCTATCGAGACCACAGAGATGAAGAAGACGGAACCCAGTCGACAATCGTCTTCCAAGCCACAATAATGGACACTGACTATTCGGCTTATTTTTCCTCCATGATCCCCAGGTAATAGACTAATAGTCCATGTTCACGGCACGCTTTCCCACGGAAATGGGTCCATGGAATTGCGCACGGCACGCGGGATTCCGCCTCTCCTCTACGGATAAAGCTATGGACTATAGCGCGCTTTACACCTGCCTGTCCGTGGTCACCATCCTTGTCGATGGCCTACCTACTCAGCGAATCAGTCATCGTCTTCGATCGTATGCCGATGGCCCCTGTCGATTTGGCGTGTCTAGGATGCTTAGTCAAGCCTCCGTCCAGCCAGCCAGTTCTCACGATGCTTGGCGCTTCCGTGGCTGCAGTCCTCGTACAGACGAAATTGCACCCAGCTGCGCCCTAAGTCGACCCACCCCCTTTTAGCCACCCCCCCCTTTTGGCCACCCTATTAAAACATAGTATCAAAACATCGCTACTAACTACACTTAATTAATTAACTATCTTCTACTACTATAATAATATAGTTATTATTCTCCTTAGGTAATTCGACCCCTACGAATCGACTAGGACTAACTAAACGGTTACTAAAGTCTTCTTAAGCTCTCTATATATCTTAAATATTTACGAACTTAGTATTTAGGTTTATTAATATACTCTTCTTTTTCTACGGCCTTAATTAGTTAACTTTAGCTTTTAAAACTCGAATATAGTACTAAGATATTACTAAATAGTAAGCTTACTTATTAAATACTTTTTTTACTTTTTTAAATAGTAGTTATTAAGTATTATAGTTTAAACTAAGCTCTATAAATGACTTTAACTAATTATAGAGCTCGCTAGCCTTTTTAAGTATTAACTAGTTAATAATAGACGCTGCTAATACTTAGTTAATAGCTTTTTTAGTATTACTAATTACTTACTTAGTATTTACGGTCTTTTTAATTAGTATAACTAAGTTAAGTAAGACTATTAAATTAGTAAGTAGTCTAGCTATATTAGGGGGATATAGTCTAGTTACTTTCTATTTATTTTATATATTTAACGATGTTAAACTAGCTAAACGAGCTTTTCAATAATAGCTTAAGAAGTACCGCTTTTTAATAATAATAGAATTATTTACTATATCCTCTTTACTAAGCTCCTTTTTATACTTAGACTTAATAAGTTTAAAAATAGTTATATTTAACGGCTAGAGGATATAAAAAGTTTATAATAATAAGAATAGTAAGTAAACGTTATTTTTATAGTATTTTTATATAAATTTTATTATTATATAACTCTTATAGCTATTTAGAACTAATAGTTAAGGCTTATTAAGTATACTAAGCCCTCTAAGGGGGGGGGTCTTAGTTTATAATAAAAATATTATTTTTAACTACTTAAGGGTAGTCTTATTAATTATTTAGTTATTATCTATTACTATAAACTCCTAACTAGTATAAGGGTTAAGTTTAAATAAAAACTATTATTATTATACCGACTTTCCCTTATATATAACTAGAAGTTTAATAGCTCGACTATTAGTAGAAATATACTTAATTATAAATACTTAAGTATATAAACTAAGCTCTTTTTTTTATATTATTATAGTCTCTACCTTACTTAAAACTAGGTTATTAAATCCCTTACCCTTTAAGATATTAGTCTTATTTATATTATACTTATTAGCTTATTTAATATTACTAATCTTTAGTATATTAAGTAATCTAAATTATAACTTAATTATATTAATAATAGCCCTATTTAAATACCTCGAATTAATAATACGACTTCTCTAAACTTTAATTAATAAGTTCCTCCTTAAGAAAGCGTCTATTTATCTCTTTTTAAAAGGATTTATATCCCCCTAAGATCTTAGAACTTACTTAGCGAATTTTATAAACTATTTATAAGTTAATATAACGCTTAAATTATATTAAATACGAACTTATTAAACTAGTTAATTTTTTTATTATAAAAGAAGCCTTTAGAGGTTTACGAATATTATTACCCTCGTTTAGTAGCCTTTTTTATAGTTACGAAGAGTTAACTTTAGAACTCTAAACTTAATTAAGGCTTAATTAACTAAAAGACCTCTTTTAATAGCCTTAAAAGCCTAAATAACTTTATTTTCGGTATATAAAACTATTATATATTAATAAATAAGTATATAAAAAAGAATTATATTTAGACGATTTTTATAATTATTATAGTAGTTTAAAAATCGTGGGTAGGGTTTTAATGCGGTGGCTGGGATGGAGAAATGGGGTGGCTAAAAGGGGGGGGTGGCCAAAAGGGGGTGGGTCGACTTATACCACGGATATGCACGCAGCACGCTGCACAAGGCGGCCATCCAACCAGCGCCAAGACACTGCCTCTTCCCGAAAAAAAAAAAAAAAAAAAGAAGAGAGCATGTCAGCAACACTTCAATCGTCAGCAATGATCTTCTCAGTTCATGCAATCATCGAGTTGCTCTGGGGCTGGGACGGCAAAAGTTCCAAATCAACTTAGACTCTACCAACGCCAGAGACACCATCATGACAACACCAGCCAACGCCTAATGCGACGGTTTCTCTGTCCCATGCCAGGTGAGCATTGGCGCCAAAGCCAAATCGCAGCTGGCGAACCCAAGCAATGGATCTACGCCAAGGATCCACTGATTAGCGCTCCGGTTCCATTGCTTGGACTTCTTTTTTTGAAATCACCACACCACAGGCGCGGCAGATGCCGACATAGCTTCTGCCAGCCGCTATCAAATAGTGTGCACATTCGCCATTTTGGTTGCAATGTAGTGACTGAAGACACCGCGGAGCTGTCTCTCTTCTTTGGGACCATGGCCGGCTCGTCGCCAGGGTCACAATCACAGGGTGACCGCAACCAAACGGAGCAAGCATTGACGAAGGAGAAACATGAAATCCCCGTCCTGGGAAGTTGGAGCCTGCCTCCTAGGGAGTTTTGCGACAGTGTGGACTGTTTCGTTCCATTGCAACCGAGGCCCACAT
Organism: Colletotrichum lupini; assembly: GCF_023278565.1. Lineage (NCBI taxonomy): Eukaryota > Fungi > Ascomycota > Sordariomycetes > Glomerellales > Glomerellaceae > Colletotrichum > Colletotrichum lupini. The sequence goes on along the minus strand of NC_064677.1, from coordinate 4,828,471 downwards.
CGGCAGCAACTGCGAAACCCGCTTCTTCTTGCCCTCCATGGTGAGGTTGTCTGAACGTCAAAACGGTTTCAACAGATGCCCTCAGACCAGCCCACCGTCCATGGGCACGCAAAAGCACGGGATGCCATGGGAATGAGACTTTGATGGACCCCGAACCCGCATACCTCTTGCTTTGCCAAGCCCGTCCGGCAAGACTTGCAACAGGAAAGCAACGTTTCTAACCAAGGAGGTCGAGCCGAATTGTCGCAAATGGCCCGCTCGTTGATGTCATGTTGCTCTCATGCCTAGGTTTGGAGGAAAGGGGAAAATGGATCGTCGATGCCAGCCCCGACTCACTCAGAATCGTCCCATCGAGCTGATGGTGAGGCTATTCGCACTAGTACCGCCGAAACGTCAGTAGGTACCTCGAGCCCCTTGGGCCAGAGTCAGATCTGAGCTGGTCTGACTGCCCAAAGACACTCCCAGCAGCACCCACTGCCTGGCCACCTATCAGTAGTATCGCCCAGCAAAGGGCAGCGTGGGCGCTCTTCCGGTCGGCCCGCTAAAGTTCCAAAATAAGCAGTCCCTTCCAGGCGAACTTTCAGTCTTCACAGCGCCCACAGGGCAGGCCTGCCATCACTGCAGCCTGCCACACTTCCGGCCTAGTCCCTGTAGGGCGCGCCGAAGAGTCTGGACCACAGGGCCTTGACCATGCCAACGCGGAGGGGCGCATGGCACGGGAAGGGGCCCAGAAGATTGGTAAGAGCACCAGAAGGGGGACAGACGATGGACAGTGTGACAGCCTACCTGTATCCGTATGGATCTAGGAATCGCCGACGAGCACACGACCACTAAACCACCAAAGCGATGCAGGATCATGTCGCCATTAACCGGCTATGGGGTGAAGGGAATATCCATTCAGCCCTCAGGAACGCAGCATGAGGGTCGATTCCAGTGGGACAGCCAATCAGCCAAGGGATAAGCAACGAACAAGCTTTGTGCCGGTGCGGGCCTCCCTGCAAAGAAATTCGGGGCCATCTAGGCAGACAGAAATGAGACTGCCCGGCTTCAAAATGCTTCTGGAATTGCTCTTCGTATTCCCCCGGGCACAAGGGTTTGGCGGGGAACGGTGTTGCCGGTGGTATCCTTTGAGCAAAGGCAGGCGGTGCAGGACATGGCGAGGTGGGACTCCGCAAAGAGGCCCCGTTTCTCTCGGAAATCGGGCACCTGTCGAGCGGATGCTAGTGCACCGCTAGCCTCGTGATCAGGTCACTACAGTATAGTAGGTGTGCTGTCGTTGGACTGGTGTTGGACCGTGGTGGTGGTGTTCAGAATCCGGGGCTTGGGATGCCGCGGGTCGCGATTCTGAACGCATTCGGATGCATTGTTGACAGTGGTGCCTGGTGTCTCTGCATCGCCACGGAAAGTTAGGAACGACGACAGTTCCCTTTCTTGGGGTTCCATGGGTCATGGACGCGCAAGCTACCGTGGTATTTGGGTTTCCAGGAGGATGGGAAAGTCTCCGAGAGCTGGGTTGTCGTGTGTCGAGAAGGGGGCCGCGGATCGTTAGTGGTTCATGACGGGAGCTGCGTGTCCACGACAGCGTCATGAAGAAGACGGTTAACTTGGTTTTAGCTTCTGGGTAAGGCGAACGCGGACGCGGACGCGGATGTAGACGCAATCCGTGGCAGGGTTGTACATAGTAGGCATGCATCTATTCCTTCCCATGATCCGTCTACGATCTGTCCGCGTATCCATGAAGCTTAGACTACTGCAGACGATACTTTGGACAACAACCTTTACCTTTGCAAGTTCGGTGATGGTTCCGAGACTCTACTAGGTACGTACGGAGTACGGAACGACAGATAGTCTGCTCGGACAAAAGAAGAATTAAGCTTGAAGTAGCAACTGTGGTTGGACGGACGGGATATTTCCCAGATTTACTACCCTCCATTTTGAAATCATCTTGAGGCAATACCTAGCAATGCGCAGTAGATGCAGCATTCAGAATCCAGCTGCAGCAGCAGACACACCTTTCCCTTGATGGACTGCGGAAGACGCTTCTTTCGGCCACCGATCAGTCTAACTATCCTTCGTATGCATTTTTTTTCTTTTAGAGTTACCGAATCCAGCGACTTGGTCCGGGCGACGCACCCTTGTCGAAATCGACTGACTCGGCGTCCCTTCCCCACCAATGTCCTTTCCCCGTCCGTGCACGCACCCTTTTTTTTGTGTCGTTCTTGACTCCTTCCTAGAGTGCCCTCCCTGGCGTGGCCTGGCCCCCCTTGGCACTTTCTTTCACTTCCTCTGCCACTGCCACTGCCTTCCTGGCGCGCATTCTCCGTGGCCCCAATCAACTTGGTCTGCAGCCTTGCGCCGACTTCAGTCCATTCGCGATCGCATAGAAAGGTCTGGGTCAAACGCCTCAAACAATCATCACCAACACGCCCCATTGAGTCCTGGTACTCTTGTCGTTCCTTCACACTGAGGCCCTCAAGGGCAAGCCGCGCCTCATGTCCCCGACAACACCAACGGACTTTGGCTCCTTCCCCCCGCCCCTCACCCGCTCCTCCACCCTCCCGACGGCCCTCAGTACCGGCACCGCAAACAGCAGCACGAACAACAGCACCACAAACTTCCACCAGCAGCGCCAGGACAGATCCCGCCTCGCTCCCGAAGATGCCTTCCTAGCGACATCCCCGCCACGCCGACCCGTGCCCTCCTTCCCCGATGTGTCCACCCTCGGCGCAGACCACCGCGCCGCCCGCGCACGCCTCCGTCACAATGCCGCCTCTGCAGTCGCTGGGAGCCACCGCTCCCGCTCTCGCCGGAGTCGCAAGCGGACCTGGAAGAAGCTCATGTGGGTGAAGCAGAGCTACCCGGACAACTACACGGACCAAAACACCTTTCTCGAGAGCCTCCAGCGCAACCCGCGCCTGCAGCCCTACGACTTTTGGCCCCTTGTCGCCGATTCCACGGTGATTGTTCAGCACGTCTGCTCCATCATCCTCTTCATCGTCTGCTTCGTCCTAATATCCCAGGAACGCGTGTCACCCGTGTCCATTGTGTCGTTCAGCAGCATGGCGACGTTCTTGGGGTGGCTGCTGTGGGAGCGCTGGGAGGCCGACGAGGAGCGGAAAGAACTGGGTCTGGCGGGCGGCGGCAGCAGCAGTGCCACGGCCGCGGGGCGGAGATTGGAGCCGAGTCGAAGGACGGGGAGTATGAGGCAGCGGAGCCCGCCGCTGCATGACGACGGTAGTGCCGCCGCGGCTTCGTCCACGGCTACGACGGCCACGAGCTCCGCGACGAATTTGTCGAGTACCGCTGGCGCAGAGCGGCCTCGTCTGGCGCGGCATTCGCATTCCGCCTCTGCGAGCTCCCTTATTTCTTCCACGTCGGCGACCTCGCAGTCTGTCTACCGCCGCTACAGCCAAGAAGTCGGCAGTAGCATGCCCCTCCCGCGGCGATCCTCTTTCCCTCTGCCAGGCGACGACAACAGCCGCCTCAACCAGCGTCTCAGCACCGTCAAGAGCGCTATCCTCATCTACTCCACTCTTCTCGGCCTCTCCCCCATCCTCAAATCCCTTACAAAGTCGACATCGAGCGACAGTATTTGGGCCATGTCGTTCTGGCTCCTGACCATCAACATCTTCTTCTTCGACTACTCGGGCGGCGTCCGCGTCAACATCCCCGCCTCGCTGTCCACCAACGCGGCGCTCATGGCCTCGACGGTGCTCGCTTCGCGGCTGCCGTCCACGGGTCAGGTCTTTAGCCTCACGCTGTTCAGTATCGAGGTCTTTGGGCTGTTCCCCGTATTTCGGCGGTATGCGCGCCACCGGAGCTGGGGGTACCACTATGCCATGACGGTGTTCCTCGTGCTTGGCGCGGGTGCCGGTGTCGGGGTTATCGTGGGTGACAATGGCAGTGGTGTTGCAGCCGGTAGTTGTGCCGGTATGGGAATATCCTGCTGGCCTTGGAAGGGCGCCGTCGCGGGCATGGTCGTCAGCGTGCTCATCTCGGCGATTGCGATGGGCGGGTGTAGTTGGTGGCTGATTGGGTTGCAAAAGTACAAGAATGAGATTTATGGGCCGTGGGATCCGGCAAGGCCTATTATTATGAGTCGACGGCTTTGGGATGATGGGTAAGGTAGTAGGCATTCATGAGTACGTAGTGTAAAGTAATTTGATGAGAGATGTTTTGGAAAAAGTTGAATCATGATATTGCGGAGAAGTGATGTTGAGACTGGCTAATGAGTGTGTGCTACTGGATTCTACGGCTTCGCGAGATATTGCAGCTCTTGGACCTCCTCGTCGCCACCCTTTGACTTTACTTCTGCGGCGTCGCGAGGTAGGCTGCTATCCGACGCCGTCACTTTTTTCAACTCCCGAGTCTCTGGACTTTCACTCGACATTTTGGCGATACATGCTGCGCATAAACCCCAGAAAAGGAGATAGAAGAAGACCCCGCACATCGCCAAGTCAGTGTCGGAGAGATACGCCTCGATGCCGTCCCCGGTGCCGCTCCCGGCGCTGCTCCTGTTGCTATCCCTGGTGCTTCCTCCGGCGCCGTCGTATTCGCAATCATCAGTGAATATGGTCTCGCCGGCCGCAGACCTTCTCTCCAGTTCGGAGAGAATCTTGCCTCTGCTGACCATACGCTCCGTGATGACGTTCAGGGCATTCACGTGAGACAAGAGCCGATGATGTTCTCGGTAGACGTGACTCGCTCTGTCTATCAAATCCTCCCGGAGAATGCCAAGGGCGTCTAATTGAGATTCGAATCGTCGCGACCGTCGGGAGAGCTCCTTCCTATCTTCCTCGTCTTTGAGCTTTTTGGCGTCGAGAGACGACGTTATCGATGACGAGGAGGACGCTCTCCGCTGTGACGGTGTGGGTTGGAATGCTGATGCGAAGCTCGAGGATGCGGCTGTCATTGGTATGATTTTCGGCCACGGACATTGATGCGGGAGGGAGAAGAGCGGTTTCGGTCGCGATGTGCGCGGGGGACCGTCGCGGAGGCTGTAGCGGATGTACCTGTCGATGTCTGGGTGTACGACTTTGGCGCGGAGGGTAGATGTGTTTGAGAAGAGGCGGGTTTGTGGCGGTGCTGTGGTTGTGGTTGGGAAGGGTGATGGTCTTGTGATTATTCTGGGGAGGCGCCTCCGGAGAGGGTGGAGGAGGGTTTGGGAGGCCATTATTCTTATCGGTATGAGATTGTGATTCTTTTTTTTGTCTTGTTCGAGTTGTGGTTGAAGTTGTCGAGGATGATGTCTGATCTGTTACTTGCGCGGAAAACATTTGTGGTCATGAGGGATGGTAAAGTGTGTGACGGAGAGGGCATGAGCCTGAGGCTATGGAGATGGTCGTCAAGGTTTTTGGTATACCTTGATATCACGAGAGTCATACCTTTGATATGATTCAAATTTGTCGCCGTGTATGTTCCTGCCATATCAAGTGTTGCAATTTTGTATCACAAATTATACGGCAGAATCTTGCTTTGCGTCTGGTTCGGTGTGAATGAGCATGGCCTCGGAGCTCCTGTGAACTTTGGCAATATTATCTGAGGTTTTGATCCATCTGTAGATGGCATAGCAATGAAATAGAAGCCGAGAACCTATCCAGCCCAGCCAAAGATGTGTAGGTGAATGGAAAGGACGCGGGAGTGGAAATGGGACTCGACGACAACCTATCTCCGAAACATCTTGTTTGGTGGTTTAGAAAGGGGAACATCCGCCTTGTAATGGATTTGCGGTTTATATCGCGTGTGTTACTGTACTAAAGATATCAATCCCAAGCTACACAGACACCTTTGAACGTTAATGCCTTCAAAGGCCAACACCATCAACGATCAACATCATGTTCAACACTATCCTAAAAGCAACACCACGGCTTTACAGCCACTTGGCTACGAGCAGAATGATCTTCCCTGAACTCCAGACTCAGTCCAGAACCGCAAGAACTATAGAATTACATGAACGGTGCCCCATCAACACAACCAAGACATTATCAACCCCTTTCTCATCAGCACAAGAGATCCTCGAGGCCTCCATCAACTGCAATCAAAGCAGATTCGGCAGTCCTCACCAAGATAACCCATTCCAAGGCTTCATAAGGGGTTCAAGCAGAACCAAGGCGGTTTACAGGTATGAGGCGCCGAGACGGAAAGCCGGACAACAAGCAACATCTTCAACCACCTCCAGTTCATATCTATCATGCTTTGGGAACTTTGGAGGTCTATTCACGCATGTCGTTGAGGCTCTGGGTAACCCGAGAGAATATGCAATCAACCGATGGATAGATCAAGAGGAGGAGATTGAAAGGCTGCCGGAAAATCAGGGCGCGATTATCAAACGTCTTCAGGCCGTGGAAAGGCGTCAGGAACTTCACTCGTATATGGCATACTGCATTGTGAGTGGCTTTGTGCTCGCGACTGCTCTTTTGATTCTCGTGGCGTTTGCTGCCAGGGAGATCAGAGATAAGGGAAGGACGGTAAATAGCGATGGTAGACCTTAGTCAAGGGCGGAGAAGCTTTCTCCCAAGCATTGAGATGACCATGTGACCAAATCATTCATACAATTGCATGGCTTGATTTTTCGTCGCGCAAACTGATGGCAGAAGGGGTCACGGATTGAGCATGCAGCAACACTGGCACGTAGAATAGATACCCCCCAGTATCATCAGGGGGCGATCAATTGCCGTATCTCTCAATGGCCAGGCATTGCAAAGATTCTAATGACAAGTAGAGAAACATGTGTCTAGAGGTCTAGTGCTTACACCAATGTTACATTGTACGCTGAACCACGTACATGCACCTCCCAACAGGCAGGTCATGTGGCTATGTGACATCCACACCTGCTTGAAGTAGACATATGCAGCCTGATTTTCCAACTCTCAGTCGTTCTTTCGCTTCACTGCTTAGCTTGACTGGCTCTTACACTTCATCAATCTAAAGCATACACCAGTCGATCAAAACTCTTTTTCTCTTTTGCACCATCTTGGAATCATGACTGAATCACTGGCGGACTACCAGTACCAGGCTCTTTCAACGATCGACTCCATACGCCTTCTAAGCGTCTCGCAAGACGACAATCATCCCCATGGACTCTGCTTGTCTCTCAAGGAGGTCAACTTGGATGATGAACCGATCTTTGCCGCGCTATCCTATACCTGGCAGTTACCCAAGTATAGCAACTCCGAGCAGACACAAGAGCCAGGGCCGGGAAAGACATTTGATGTTGTCTGCGACGGCAGGTCGATGGAGATATCTGAGAACTTGTTCGACTTCCTCCGCACCATCCTCGATTATCGGTGTCTATCGGGAACCAAGGCAGACAGAGCTTCCTCCACGACTCGCAAGTGTCTGCCCAAAGTTAGAGCTGCTCTGGAAACCATGCCACTGTGGATAGACGCATTCTGCATCAATCAGGCCAACAGCGAGGAAAAGAAGCACCAAGTTCTTCTCATGCACCGCATTTACAGCTCGGCACAGAACGTGCTGGTGTGGCTGGGCCTATCAGAACCTGGATCCGAGGTCCAGTGGATCCACGACAGATTCATTCCTCGTCTATCTCGGGCACGAAAGGAGTCGGAAAGCATGAAAAAGCTGTTGCAGGAGGACCATTACTGCAGGACGCCCGAAGTTATCGATCAGTTGGGATATGACACATGTTCCCGGTGGGCCACGTCGTGGTTCATATTTGCAAAGTTCCTTAGAGAAAACCGCTGGTTCGATCGCGGTTGGGTCGTCCAAGAGGTTGCGTTGGCAGATCCAGCTCAAATACACATCATGTGTGGAACAGCCGTCTTGAACTGGAAGCGCCTCGGGGCATTTATACAATTTCTTCACGAGGCTCGATGGAGCCACTCCTTGGAAACACATATCGAACGGTCTTTCGAACATGTGAAACTGTTTTCCGAGATCCAAATCCTAAACAAGCCACGGAGTCTTAGCAGTAGGCATCTTGGCATCGGAGGCGGCCTACATAAGATCAACGGAGTCCGCCCACTCTTAGCCGAGCTTGTGTACTACACGAAAATCGGAGGCTGGAACGCGAGGTCGGAGTCCGCATGGCTCGCATGTGCCAGCTTCATCATATCCACTCTCCGCTCTTTCCAATTCGGAGACGATCGCGATCATATCCACGGGTGTTTGAGTATGCTGTCGATGCTTCTCCCCCAAGGTTTTCCCAGCCCCATAGTTCCTGACTACGACCGAAGTGTGGAGGACGTCTTCACATCTGTTGCAGCCTGCTTTCTCCAACGGCTTCCCTTACTCTCGGAACTCAGACAGGTCGGGAAGGAGAAATCACGCCGGAACACTACATTACCATCCTGGGTACCAGATTATTCAGTACCAAACTTGACGAAAATAGATCGCCATAAGCTATTCGACGTATCGACTAAGACTGAGGCAAGCCTCGATGTTTTAGAGGAGCACGAGAGAATGATATGGCGCTATCAACTTAGGAGGCCATCCGTCACCGGACACAAGCTTACTTTGTATGGTGTGAGAGTGGGCATTACGATGGGTAAAGTTCACGACCTCTTCACTCCAGAGTCTAGTTACGAGATGGCCTTGACGATGATCAGCTTCTTTCGAACTAGGCCATTCGAAGCCCTCTGTCGCCCTCAACTGAATATATGGGATAGGTTGGCAGCAGCAGTCCTCAACGAATGCTTGGAATTATACAACTTACACTTGCAGCCTATTACGCCTGGTCACTGTCTCACGTCTCGAACAGTCGACTATTACGTTCCGGGACGGCGAGAATTTGTACACAAACGACTCGACGGGTCCAAGGTGGGAGTATTAATCCAGGACGAAATCCATGAGTGGGTTGAACTATATGAAAGTCAGAATCGCCCCTCTCGTCTGAATCCCTTCCCTTTGGATAGAACCCCCAAGTTGAGTCCCTGCCCACTACATGTAGATACAAAGGTCTGGGAAGAGCTTGAAAACGAGTGTTTCTATCACACATCTAGAGGGAGTTTTGGACTGGGTTCCCCCTCTTCAGTGCCGAATGACCAGATCTGGCTGGCTGAAGGTGCTTCAGTTCCCTTCATTCTCCGCGAAGTCACGCCTGTGTCGAAGACTCACCAGGAGGGTACTCATCCTCCAATATTTCGCTATGTTGGAGACATTGAGCTCTCTGCTCTTGACATCTATTCTAGTGACTTCACCTTTGAGCGGCACCGATCGAGATACAAGGAAATCAACATTATCTGATAGATAGGTAGATGGAATACCCACACGTTCGTTGAACGAAGAGGAAATAGAACCCTGCTGACAAGATTTGTTTCCTAACCACCTCCCCGCCATACCTGAGTAACTTAGATAGCTATATGATGCAAAAGAGTATCTCTACTGGTCGAAAGCGAGCCGGGCAAAAGACAGTGCGTCGAGGGGGAATCGAACACCCGGCTCCCCGACGCTGCTGGGTGGCAACGGAGAATTTTACCACTAAACCATCGACGCGGCTTGGATTTCTTGAGTTGGAAGTTATAGTTAAAGCACCGTTCACTAATTTTGTGTCTCAATTTCGAAGAGAGCAGTCCTTCGTCACTCGATCAATCCGACACACGACTGTGAGAATACTAAGAGGGTTTCCCGTCTTCAGCAGATTTGTAGCCAAGCAGGTTGCTTCAGCCTGAAGTCAGATCGCACAAACTCATATCGCAAGCGCACCATGCGATGAAAGAAATCCTTCTCATTGTTGAAAGTCGTAAAGGCATAATGCATGGGTCCTCTCGTGAAACCAGAAAAGCTGACCGCAATGCCATATCTCAAGATTGCAACTCCAGGTCCTGAAACGTCCAAATCAGCCCCCGCTCTACAAAGTCAAAGACAGCAGGAGAGCTGTATCGTCTCTGCAGCATCCGCCTCAAAATCGGTCTAGGGAAAGTGTGTTTGCATTGGCTCTTGCCGTAGCTGTTCCTCCACGCGCCGTCGTCTGCCTTTTCTTCCAAAGCGCAGCATAGCCTCCCGCTTCCTCCAGTGTTTCCTCCTCTATTTGGGCACAGCGAATTTCGTGGTCCACTCTTTGGCCGTCGCGATGGCGGCCTGCTCGTCCTCCTTCCAGCTCTTCGCGACGTCGGCGGCGAGGGGGTCGTCGGGGTTGGGGGCGCCGAGGAGGGCCTGGATTGAAAGGAGAATAGTGCGGATCTGGAGGGCAGGGGACCAGTTGTCTAAACGAAGGTTTCTTTGTCAGCCGTCCTGCGTCAAACCTCCATTGTTCGTGTACTGCTACTCACTCTTCAGAACATCGAGACAGATGCGGCCCAGCTTGTCGACATTCGGGTGGAAGATCTTGGTAAGGAAGCGAATCTTGGGGGGAGTCATGGGGTAGTCGTCGGGAAGGAAGAGCTCGAGCTTGAAGACACCGCCTGTAATACCTCTTAGTTCTTTCCTATCCAGTCAACTTTCCGTAAATGTATTGCGCACCTTCATACGGAGATTGTGTAGGTCCGTGAATTTCGACATCGAAGTAGCGGAGGTTGTCCTCGTGAGGGACGGCACTGATTCCGGGTACCCTTTGAAGCGGTCTTTGTTAGCAAAACATCGAGATGTCGCTAGCTAGGCAGGAGACTTACGGCTCAGCCATGAGACGCTCCGTCTCCTTCACAATACGCTTAGGCAAAGCCATGCTGGGCGACAAATGCTCTGGAGATTGTTCGAGGGTGAGGGAGGAAAGGTATGGTGTCTGAGCTTCCTCTAGAAACCGAAGTTCAAGGCCAAGAAGCTGATGGCGGGGTTAAGCGAGTGGTGAATGAGATGGAGCTTCCTTGATTTCAACTCGCCGGGGAAGGAAGAAAGGTCGCAAACTAAATCGCAATCGGATACTCGGGATATCGGTTTGGAGCGGCGGCGACGAAGGTGACGAGTAGGCGGAACTGGTGGAGTGTTTCGAAAGGCAACCTTTGGGTATGGTGGGCATGTGCTTGGGAAAGCCTTGCTTGGGATTGCCCCGCGGGAGGGACCAGAAGCATGACACACTCCAGGCCTGGCTCGACGCTGTCCCGATAACAGTAAAAGGGTGGAGACTGACGGTGGTGTTAGCGAACTATCATTGGCCTAGAGGTCCTGGCGGGGAGTAAGTACACAACTGCAGACTTGCTGCACGAAGGTACATCATTCCGATTGTGGGTCCCCGACTGTCATCCCGTCCATCCACAAGCGTCCGCCCAGGATGCTCAGCGATGGATGCACCTGATCCCGTCGCGTGCATCAGCCTCTGAGCCTCAACTAAAGACCCTCGATATCAAGTTGCGATATTCCATCCAATCAAGACATCTCATCAGTCAAAGAGCAACTATCAGAGCAGCCTACATTGCGGAAGAACTCTCCCATTGTCGCGTGCTATCGGATCATGGCAAAGACATAGCGCCTACAGATGCCTTTCTGAGGCATCTCTCTCATCTGAGCCAAAACCGCCATCATGCCGCACTTCGACCAGCTTGATGCGCCGAAGAAGGGCAAGCCGATCAAGTCAGCCTTCGACAGCGAGAGCTTTGATGCGGATGGCACGATTCACGTCGCCGGTCTAGTAGGATCGGCGACGATAGCTCCTTCTCAGAGAGATGTTGCCTTAGCATCGTGAGTGAACTTGTTGTGAGGCTTCCGAGCCACTGAACCCCAGCTGACACATCCATTAGACCCGAAGGTTTATCCATTATTGATTTGGACTCACCTTACAATCCTCCTCGTCGACTCAGCAGTCATGGCTCCCCTTGGCTTGTCACTGATGTCCAATGGTCGCCCTTTGCCGTTCGCGACTACTGGGTCGTGTCCACTGCCAATCATCGCGCGCTTGTATGGAACCTCAACTTGAGAGATGACTCGACATCGGGGGCCATTGAGCACTCACTTCAAGGCCACAGCAGAGCCATCACCGATATCAACTGGTCCGCCCACCACCCCGACCAGCTCGCTTCGTGTGCTGTCGATGGTTACGTCCACTGCTGGGATCTCAGACGCCCGAGACAGCCTGTCCTTACTTTCTGCGATTGGTTTGCCGGCGCCACGCAAGTCAAGTACAACCGCCAGGACCCGCACATCCTGGCTTCATCTCACGACAGGTGGTTGCACATTTGGGACGAAAGACGACCAAGCGAGCCCCTGAAATCAATCGGCGCACACACCTCAAAGATCTACGGGATTGATTGGAATCGGACAACGTCAACCAAGATTGTTACTTGCTCTTTGGATAAGCACATCAAGTTTTGGGACTATGCGAGCGATCAAGATGTCCCGGATCGCGTTATACGTACCGAGTTCCCGGTGTGGCGCGCTCGTCATACCCCTTTTGGCCAGGGGCTCCTTGCGATGCCTCAGAACGAACCAGGCGACCTGTACCTGTACGACTGGCGAACACCTCCCAAGGACCCTGAGGAAGGGCCGACTGAGCCAGTAGCAGTATTTCCTGGCCACGGCAACCACAAGGCCAAGGAGTTCTTGTGGAGAAGTAGAGGGAGCATCACCGAAGATGCGCTAGATAACAGAGACTTCCAGCTCGTCTCTTGGGGAGAGGATAATGAGCTGCGCCTGCAGCAAGTCGACCCGTCTATTCTCGAGTCTGTGGGATATGTCAAGGGGATGGCGGCCAACAAGAATGTCGTCCTCACACGCAAAGGCGCTGCCTACAAAACTTTCCGAACGGTTGAGGACACAGTCAGCCGAGACAGGAGGAGTGCCACAATGAGCGATCCCCGTAATAGCGCGCAATACCGTCAGAGTGCTCTGACTATGGGTATGCGGTCTGGGCCGACAACCTATTCCAAACTTGGTGCGGCTTGGAAGGGCTCATCAATGAAAGCCAAAAGCACTTCCAGAGAGATGGATCGTAGCCAGGCACATATCGGCTGGATGAAGGGAATCATGATGAACAAGCGCAAGACATCTACAGACAGCCCTAGAAGGGCAGATTCAAAGGACTCTAGCATGTTCAGCCCAGGTTACATGGACGATGACAAGTGGGGAGAACCAGAGACTATCCAGGAAGAGTTTCTCCGCATCAGCATGCAGCTTCCCAAGGTCAAATGGGAGCACATCGACATGGATAACTTGACGCTCAACGCATCCCTCAATGGCCCGTGGGGCGCCAACAGCGACCCCATCTTCATAAAAGTTACAGTCGACATACCATCTAACTATCCTAAAGCCAAAGCACCAAGATTCTACATTGAGAAGACCGGCTTCATGTCAGACAAGACGCATCGGAAGATCGAGCACGAAATTCATGAGCTTTGCCAACAGTTTCTGGAGCGAAAGCAGAATTGCCTGGATGTTGCTTTCTCTTATCTGTTAGGCGAGATCGACCTGGCGGCGAGCACGAATTTCTTCAAGAATGTGAAGGATCTTGACGATCCATTAGACGGCCTTGGTTCCGAGAGCTCTAGCGAAGACGAGAACGATATCCCGGCCGGCGGTTCCGCATCCATGTCTCAAGAATTGCCTCCGAACGCAGAGGCCGAAAGCACCTTGGCACCAAACAACAGGCCTACAATTCCACCCTTGCCACGGTTCTGCGGTGCCCGGTTTTCCAATGACGGGAGGCTGGTGTGCTTCTTCCCAACCAAGGAAGAAAAGGCAAGGGCATTGCTATTCACGCCGGCAGAACCCATGCGGGAGAGGTCAAAAGGGGAGCCTGTATTCGCCGGTTTCGGCCGTCTTGCGCATGATTCTCCGCCTGGAAAGCGATATGGTAACGACGAGATGTCCGCTACAGACGAGCAGTCCGACTCTGATGTCTCCACCGGTTCATCCTCTTCGAGTGACTCGGAATCAACATCTATCAACAAGATGAGCCTATGGTATCAGCCTCGACATCGTTTCAAGCGAACTTGGAGTGACAATCGCTCTGTTCGATCAAGCGGTGGCGGCACGGGAGTGGGAACCGGAACCGGCACAGGATCGCTTAGAAGGCGACCAGGCGCAAAATCGAAGAACGTCGTCTCCCTCCACGACTTATCGGATATTCTGCCTGCGAAGAAGGAATTCGCAGAAGACTATGCTATATTTGGGGATGGTGCTGAGGTCTGCGAGCACAATGCACAGGTCGCAGAGAAGCATGGCTGCCAAGATCTGGTAGATGTCTGGCGCTACCTCTCACTGATTCTCCGCCGAGATATCCCACTGGAATTGTCAAACATGGACCGTCACCAAAACTCCATTCTGATCATAGCCAGAGACGCTCTTGCGCGATTCCGTCACGAGGGTTCGCCGGTTCCCAAGACGATTAATGGCAAAGACACTGCTGACTTCAACGGGAGAGTGAAGTGGGGCAATCATCCGCTAGCGAGGGATTTCATCAGCGATCTCTTTGATTACTTTGAGAAGACTGCAGATATCCAGATGCTAGCTATGTTGTCCTGCATCTTTAGTGAAGCATTCACCGAAGACAGTGTTGCCTACGCCGAATCGCACCTCACGCAGCCAGACACACCGCTGCCGATGAAGACTCCGGCATTTTCACTCGATTACTTCCCCACGGATGCATCTCTTTGGACTTACAACACTAGGAGTCAGACAAATTCAGCCATCACCACGCCTAGAACATTGCACACACCAATCCGATACTCTGGGTCACAAGGTTCTGCTGAAGAAATGCTTTGGACTGGGGACCCAGGCTCAAACTCTTACTCGTGCGGCGAGACACCGCCACCAAGGGGTAAGGAATATCTCGGGGAGGGGGATCAAACGCCAAGTCTCTCCACGTCGCCCAGTGGAAGGACGCTGTCGAGAGCCAACTCGGGTCTGACCTCGAGCTTCGCTATCAACTTTCCACGACCCTTCAGCGGTGTTGCAACGGGGACAACGACCGCAGCATCATCGCCGCCTAACCATGGTCGTAAGAGACCGAGTCCAGCAGAGACCATATTGAGCACCCTCGCCCCCAGTGCACCCGGTGCTGTCACTTGGGGAGGCTCCACCATCATGGGCGACTCGGGCACGGCTCGCACCTCCCTCTCGGACGACGAGGTTTACCGCGACGATCTATTCTCCATGGTACCTATCGGAGTGTCTGTCCATATGGAGGATCAGACCATATTCGATGACGACGGGTGGATGACCACGCCGCTTCTAGAGGCGACCCGCGCTGACATGTACGCCACGTATCGCTATGTCTACGCCGAGATTCTACAAATGTGGAATCAGCCTCTGGCTCGCCTGGAGATTATGAAGTTCAACGTGCTTCAGCAAGGCCAGGGAGGGACTGGCTCGATTGACGATTTCCATGATACCTACAGTATCGCCGATACTTCGACAACAATCCAGCAGCATCACCACGATCAACAGCACCAGAGCCATCAGGCCCAGCATCACCAGCAGCAACCGCACAATACCTCCCCGATCCTCCTCGGAAAGAAGGAGCAGCTCCAAGCTCTTGTCGCTTCCGGCCGCGGTCTCGACGTTACCGGCGTATGCCGCGTCCACGAGACCCAGCTCGAGCCTCTGAAATACACTTCCGCCTCCGCGACTCGCTCCGGCGGCGCCGTCGGTGCGTGTGATCGCTGCCGCCGCCCGCAGTACCAGCTCCTCTGCGTATACTGCCGCGAGCCCGTCGACGCCCTGTACCCGCCGTGTCTAGGCTGCGGCTGCGCCTTCCACGAGGCGTGTCTCGCGGAGTGGCATGCCGCCGGCGAGGTTACCTGTCCTGCTGGCGACGAGTGTAACTGCGTAGAAGAGGCGTCGAGCGGGCAGGTCGAGTCGTGGGCTGCCATGATGGGCGCGCTGAGGAAGGGTCAACAGCCAGCCTCGGGTATTTCTTCTGCTCCCTCAGGAGGCGTCATGGGTCGCGGATTCGTGCTGCCGCCACCTACTATCGAGGAGCCGGATGACGAGGAGGTTGAAAGGGGCGACTGGGAGAGCGTGGCGAGTTCCGCGGGGATCCCTAGCCGGATGCAAGGGGGAGGAGCGGGTAGCGGTGCGGTTATGAGTGCCGCGCGGATCAGTCTGGGTAACAGGCTTAAGAAGTCTGCGGGCGATACCGCGGCTGCTTGGTCCCGTGCTTCTAGTTTGAGAAAGGGTAGGGGTGGTCATCCGGGAGCTGGGGTTGGACCCGACCCCGGACTAGGCAGCGGGAACGGAGCTGCTGGTGGGACTTGGAGGAGCGCGAAATGATTTGGATGTATGATTCTAGTGGATTTTTGTATTATTGTTGTGAGCGACGGGTGTTTGTATGAATACCAAGATGATTTCAAAGAGAGCATTGAAGTCCTCAGCTAATATTATTGATGCCGTGGCCTCGTAACGGATCAGCCATGGGATACTGAGCTGATCGCTTAGCCAAGAATCATTGTGAAGAATATGTGAGTGGAACGAGTCAGATTGAATCACTTTGGAAAGATGTCTGGCTTTGAGGATGGTCCGCGGGGTGCGTGACATTGGCGGGTTGATGGTGACTCCGAGGTGTGACGGATATAGACTAGACACCTCCGACCTTTCTCAGCAGCAGTAAAAGGGACTCTTGCCCAGAAGCTTAAAATGGTTATACCCCTAATCCTGAAGTGCAAAGCTATCGAGCTGCAGTCTGTGGGTTCGAACCCACAAGCGATCACTATTTCGATGTTCTCTTTTGCCCTTTTTTGCAAGAAGCACGATATTCTTCTAGATTTTGCGTCGTGATCCGCTACCGTATAACAGTATTATTAAATATGTCTTTCTAATCAGGGCCAGATTACGCCACCTCTTCGCTGTGAGGATTGAGGGTCTACAATGAGACACCCAGGGCCGATGACCTTTGTGAATTGGAGATTTCATACTGTTGAAAATGTTGAAATTGTAATACTCCTTTGAGACGCTGAAACGGTAATGAATAGGGGTTACCTTGACTCCAAAAGACGTCGAAATGCCGTCAAGTTCGCAGTTATTAGGGCGCCGTGTCTTACTCGGTCATCCATACCTACTGTTTTCACACTTTATAGGGAAGAACATAGCAGGCCCAGCATACACAGAAAAACAAAGACACCTCGTATCACAAGAACCCTGGTCATGTTTTCTCTCCTCCTCGGCGACTGCTTTGTGACCTCATGAGATACATAGTAAAGCTGCTGGCTTGTAAGTCCATCAACATGTGGTCTGAGCCCAGTCCCAGACGTCGGGTCGGCAAGCCAGAAGATACGCTAGACGCCGGCTTGTCGATCTGTGGGAGGTCAACACTTAAGTACAGCGACCATCCCAGGTGACTGTATTCATGTCTTTATAAGTGTTTATGAGATTGAGAGACGAGATAGATGCCTCTACTCTCGCCATATCCGCACGGCGTTCAGCTATGGTGGCTTGAAATTCTTCTTCTATTTGACGCTGTCTACCCAAGGTACTTACCTCCTGCCTCTCGCCTCTCGGCCCCTGCCTCCTCTTGCCTCTTGCCTCTTCTTACCTCCTACCTCCTGTCTCTTGCTTCTTACCTCTTCTTACCTCTACCGCTTGTCTCTTGCCTCCTTTTGGCTCCTCCTGCCTCCTCCTGCCTTCCGCTCTGTACCTAACCGAATGCTTTCCTGATGGGGGCGCCGTCTAGTTCGAGGGATATATAAACACGTCTCCCCTCCCAAGACTCTTCTTCTATCTCTCTTCTTCTTCAACACCAGACTATCATGTCAAGCACAGTCCCTCTCTCCCTTCCCCATCTTTTTAACCATCCATGTTTGCTTGTCTTATGTTTGAGACTCAGAATGTAGACCTGCGAGGGTCAATGATCATCACTGTCCCTCTCAATGGCCGCTAGTCTTGTGAGCCACCTTTTCAATGGTGGTCTCGCACCAAAGTTTGAGCCAAAATAAATTTTGCTTTCTCAGCACCGACCCGTTAATGGAGGCGCGGCGGTGCACTGTGGTATCGGAGGGTTGGACCGTCGAGCCACCCCACGACGATCACCACGCGAGCAAGGCTTCGGCAACCCGATACATTTTCCCACGCCATCATCTGTAAGACTTCCTAAGTGATATCAATTCCTGTAGGGTGTGATTCTCCCCCGTGCAAAGTTGTAGGCTCAGTATTCTTCTGCAAGTCATGCCAGTAATGCCAGGCAAAGTGGCACACGGTCCCGTGTATGTGAAGATTTCATCATTGCCCGAGTGATTGTGTATGGTTGCCCCAGGTGTATGCAAAGCAAGCAGGCACATATGCAGGCACTGCCTCTCAGGATTCCGATCTGTACTTTTCCGGGGAAGGGGGGGGGGGGGGGGGGGCGGTCGCAAGGCCTTTCGCGAAGAAAGCAGAAAGAGTGGTCGAGAAAACAGAAGCAAAGATGAAGATGAAGACAATGATGACGAGACAGAAGGGACGATGGCAGCGTATCTCGAGGTTTCTTTCCATAGCTATGGCCGCATTCGAGAGAAAAAACAACGAGTCGATGAGGTGAAAATGATCGAGGCCGCACTTGGGGCCGTCAGGCAACTCCCAGGAAGAGTCCACTTACAAGCCTCCCATTCCTGCTTTCCATCTTCGGTCTCAACATAAAACAGTGCCGGAGCAGATATAAGGCAGCAGGATCTGCTGTAATCAAAATACTACTTTTCTTCGGGGGTGGGAGCAGGCTTCTTGAAAGCTGGATGGTTCTCCTTAGCGCCGCTTCTCGGCCTCCGGCGAGCTGGGGGCTTTCTGGGGGACACCGGTGTCCTGGTCCTTCTCCGGATGAATCTGCCTTGGCATTCTCATTTCAAAAGGAAATCAGTCCGATGTAGCATGGGAAAGGATGGTTGCATTTACCTCGTCGATGACGATGATCTAGAAGGAAACTTTCCATACCGTAGGTTGCCTGACGTGTTGAGGAATAGGGGGGAGAGAAGAAAAAAGGGGGAAAGGAAGATTTTGACGAACAGTCACGTAAGGTCGCCTGAGATTTCTCAAGGTCAGATTTAATTGAAATGTCGGGTTGGCTGGCTGCCTATCGAGGTATTCCAACCTCCATGGTGCGAGAGCGGGTGGGGCCCCACCTTGATTTACCCTTGTCAGGTACCTGCAGGCCAATCAGAGGACCGGTCGTTGACGACTGGAGAATGCGAACGGAGATGGGGATGGTGCAGGGCAGTCCTGCGTACGCCCACGTACCTTCGGCAGGTAAATCTCTCGTCACTTTTGCTCAATGATAGTTCCGTCGCCAGTGTAATCCTTGCGTGATTTCTTATTTGAATTTTATGAGGGAGATATCTTTCTGCAGAGCGATCAACACGCTATTGAACTTACACGCCGGTAGATGAGCCATTGTTTCTGAACAGACTTCTGAGATCGTGTTGAATAAGTGACGATATGTTGAAGAAATAGCTTTGGCTACGTCTTATGAGTCACAATCCTAGTCGGGTAGTCCAACGCGTGATTCTGGACTCATTCGCAACCAGATCATTTTCCCAAGTACTTCCCAGTGAGGCTTCACTCATAGTTATGGATACGTGTACCTCGGCTTTATATACGATCTTGTCTGCCTATTAATCTTCGGTGAGCTAGCAGTTTCAAAAGAGGTTGGCCAACTCAAGCAAGTACCTTGGCAGCGGTCCATCCCTTGTGTACATGTTACGAAATCCATCAAGGCCCGAAGCCACTGTGTTGGACTACCTCTTGGGTTAAGTCCAGGTGCATGGACGTAGTGAGATGCGTGTTAATGCACTGTATTTCCCGTATTTAACTTCTTTGTAGGGAAAGGGGACATGACCTAGGTAGAGTAGAGAAAGGGATTTTCGTTACGACAGAAGCAAGAATGATGTCCATGGGATGAAAGGGGGAAGGGAATTTCACGTACCTCGTCACTTTAAGAGTCGGTAAGCCCAGACAACCTAAAAAACAAGAAGCCCGACACGATTGGAGCCGCACTCGAAGGCCTGAATCACCACCCACCTGGATAGCCAAACCGCCACCACACCGCCCACCGCCCGCCCATCGACCCTTTATCTACAACTTCCTCTCCCTCACTTTTACCTGCCCCGGGGACGCCCGGGAACGCCTTAGCCTAGCGGTAAAATACCGAGCAGAAAATTCCCCCAGGGGGGTGGGGTTTTCATAGGGCCAGTGTTCAACACCCTGAGCCCGAACTTTTGGGAGAAATTTTCTAGAGATTTTTTTTGCTCGTCGCTTGTATTTAATCATTTGATGTTGATTAATGCTAAGACTGAGTGCTTATAGAGTTCTTTTCTGTGTTTTGAGGCGAATGTGGTGATGACGGTTGGTTGAACGGTTCATGAAGAGGTTCACTTACTTTCTCTCATTCCGAGGCTTCCTTCTGGGTGTTTACGTATACAATATGGCGGGGAGGTATAAGTCTGGAGGGGTGGAGAGAGCCATAGACCCACGGTGTCGATGAGAAACATCCTACCTATTTCTTGCCTCAGATGGCACCGCGTTTCATTCCTACGTAGCATAGGAGAAGCACATGGGAAGCACATGGCGATGATCTTGTGAAAAAAGACTCTCCATCTCAATGTCGTAGGCCGCCCAACGGTAGTTTCACCATCGATTCCATGTTTCCACGGGCTTCTCTATACTGAAGTAAGAGAGAGAGATGCTCTGTCCGTAGTGCCATCGCATCCGACGCGTTGGCCCAACAGACTGCTCACCGTGCGGGCCGGCCATCTTTTGATCATCTTCCTGGTCAGGTTTTCAGGAAATATCTCAAAGTATTTCTAGATACCTCTGGAATACCTTTCATGGCCAGGATCTCTCAACTTCTAGCACAGAATCCCAGACGATATTTATCTCCAGATTGCTGTAGATTCCGATGCTATTGGCCTCAAGGTCGACATATCAGATATCTGTAATCACGGCAATCCACCCGAGCACTATTCAAAGAAGAGCTGTATAGAGCATAATTAGTATAAGAATATACAATATAATCCGCAAGACGAAGAAGCAAACCTGCAGACATCAAGTGCTACAGTTAGACCAAGCCCCTGAGCCTGGCAATACTTTCTAGACCCTCTGATTATCAAACTGTAGGGACATTGAATGCTTTTACATTTGGAGGACTCTGAAATACTTACTTCGTATGATCAGATTCGTAATGCAAGCTCTCATTTCTGCAAACCGTCTTTTCTGAGGCTGCCGTCTGCTCGTCAGCCCCACGATTACGGCACCTCTGACACATTCCTGCACCACGCCTGAACGATGACGACGAAACCGCAACTCCTAGTTCATTCTAAAGCTCAAAGTCTCGTCGTTGATACTCGAGTACACCAGAGTCTACCTGAGACGTGCGTTTGTCACCCAGCCGTGCAATTCAAGGTACCGTGAAGGCAGTACTGGCCCTGGGTTATACGTAAACAGACACGGCGACAGGAAGCACGATGTGAACCAGCTACTGATTACCTACGACTCGCCGCTCATCTCGTCCTAAACTAAGCCTTTCTTTTCACACAGTCCACCCCGCCCCAACATTTCGTACTCCCCTCCACATCGATCCCTCACGTCACCTACCTCAACCAACCCACAAAAAGCAGCATCAACAAAAAGCAAAAACATACAACACCAGGTGTTCGCTGGTCGTCACCGACCCAACTACTAATCCGGCCCTCATTGGCTTATCTATGGGAGAGCGGACGGGATCCCGAGTTTTCCAATGGGTATGGTCGTATGTGATGGATTGAGGGTATCGTGACGTACAAGGCACTTTGCTTAGCCCCAAGCGGCGGTCACCACAACCCATTTTCGTGCAAGTATGAGTCGCTGTCGTGACTGCTACGGGCCGTATATCCCGTGGCATCGACTGCGAAGATTTATTGCGACGAAAAAAGTGACAATGCAATGGCAGTGGACCAGAGCGTCCTGTCCCGTTTTCTCTGACTGACCGTGTGTGTGTGCATGTGTGAGTGTCATCTCGCTCGGATCGTTTTCTTTCTCTGCAACGAGGTTTGTACACTGTTAAGCCTGTATCTCGAGGTAGCTCTGATTTCCATTTGCCGTGCTAGGGTAAAGAATCACGGTCTAGCCCTTCACTGCAGCCACTCGCGGCATGGGCCTCCAAGTTTCGCCTTACCTACGATTGTGTAGCGAGCGGCGTTTGCCTGTTCGATGCCACAACTCTTCTCTCGCATTGATGCAAAACATATCGCAGGCGACAGGCGAGAGTGCTGACTCTTGTCCATCGGGCCGCGGGCACCACCGTCGAGGATTGGGGTGTAGCCAGCTTTGCCTCCGCGTCTCGGAGACCAATTGTCGTCCGATAGGTTCCGCGCCGGCCCGCGGATGGCCAGTGCGAAGCCACTATGCAACTCGGGCCCATGACGGCAAAGGGTCTGAGGTTCGGACCTCGGTGAGAGTCCGTATACTTCCTCGTCTATGGATGTTTTCTGCTCCTCCAGCTGGGGGCCGGGGCGAGGTCCCGAGCTCCCACAGTCCCGAGAATTGCTCCGCCGGCACCGTCACGTAATCTTGAAAGTAGCAGCGGGCAGCGGGCAGCTCGCGATTGAGTCATGGAGGCTGTCTTTTTGTGCACCTGGGAATTTGCTTGGGCTCCGTGTCCGACTGCCAACGCCGGGTGATGCGCGAACCACGATACGCCAGCACCGTTCGGACCAGGGTAGGAGAAATGGGGTCATGCCTGATCGTTTCTGGGTCTATCAGCGCGCCGGAGCCACGTTCGGCGCAAACGCTCTGACATTTCTAGCCAGAGTGGACAACGGTGTAACATCGTTGCTCGTCTGCTTGTGAAGAATCGGATATTAGAAAGACCCAAAGAGGTCGAGCCAAAATTCAGGAAATCCACGATAAACCCATGATGAAAATGTCATGTTTTGACGATAAGCGCGGCTGATTTGGATACGGCCTAGAGGAAACAAAAGTCAGAGGTACCTGCATGTCCGTACCGGCAATAGGGAATGTGTTTCCATGTAATGTTTCAACGCCCTTGCTTGCAGACCCGGGCAGCGGGGATGAACTTTTTTGCCTCGTGATGCGTGCCAGGCTCTTGGAGTTACTGTGGGCTGCATGAAACGGCCCGTGTCCTTGATAGGCATTTCCCATTGATAAGCCACGATACGGATATACGATCAAGTGGGAAAGCTCAAATTTTCTCGTCCAATTCTAAACTCTTGGCCCTGGTCTCGGGCTAGAGCAGAAAAAGCATCTTGTGCGCGGGACCTTTGAATCTTTGAAGAAGAGAAGACAGGAAAATGCGAAATAGGGGTTGCCTGGTCTGATTTCTCGTTGGATGGGGGCGGCCAGGGACCACCACGCGCTCAAGGATCAAGGATCGTGGGCCATGGTCGTGGGGATTGGTGCTAGCGGCCTGCCTGCATGCGAGGAGATTCGGAATGGAGCCGTTTTCCTGTTTGGGAATCCAATGTTTCTCGCTTGACCGAGAAGTCGAAAACGCGATAAATAACCGTACGTGAGACTGGGTTAAGGCAGAATAGCCAGTCAGCATCGCGCAAGCCTTGGTAATAATTCACGGGTGTCGTTGACTCGTGCTGGATGACGATCTTTCTCGCACCATGGTCGTGACTGTCGCATGAAATTTGAATAGCGTTGTCGTCTTAAGCCTTGCGACGATCGCCACATGAAAAAATTCCGATAGCTAGCCGAGTAGCCATGCCATCAACGGTATCCGTAGGCGGCCTCGCCAGACCAATGGCTGCAAACCCGATCAGAAGCGGGATGGCGGAGGGGGGCGTTTGACGTTTGTAGGAACAGGCGGCGAGCTGTAATGCAGCTTCCCTTGAGTATCCCCGTTTGCGGCAGATAACCCAGGTTAACTTGGACTGCTGAAACGGGATTATTGGCGACACGGCTCGGCGCATCGGCTCCTTGAGCGTTTGCTTGGTCTGCCGGACCGTCGAGCACACCGGACCATTTAAGACGGGGTCACGTCTCTGTACTTGTAGGGAAGGCATGGAGCTTCAAACGGAGGCCGGGTCATGGCCGGATTGCCAGGATGTTAGAGAGAAGGTGATATCTTGTTGGCGGAGCTGGTTGGATGTGGTCTGCTAGCTCAGGAACGGACCTAAATCATGGTATTAGGCGGCGCGCGGCGTGGACATGGGAGTCAGTAATGGCCCGAAGGAGAGAAAACTTGGAAGACATGGTGTGATGGTTTTACATTTGCTAGACCCAGCGTAGTCGAGACAGAGGAACGCAAATGTTTAGCAAATGACTGTGGTGTTGTTCCGAGGAATGCTGGTGCAGATGACAATCCGGTGTTGGCGCTGTAAATCTACACGTCGTATTAGAGTAGAAGGGAGTAGCGGATGGGATTACCGCGTGCCAGACAAAGCTGTTGAGACGCGCCAGTATGCATCCATCAGACCTTGATGGTGATATGTATGGTGTGCAGCAGTGTGGACTGAGTAGTGCAGCTAAGAGGGTGTGGTGCAAGTTGTGCTAGTGCAGGTTCACGGACAATTTGCTGCAGGCGTCGACTCGGTGCATCTTGGATCGTGTTTCTCTTGCATATCAGTGGCTGTGAAGCCAAGCTTTCCATGTCTTTTGCCGCAGCTTTGAAGGTAAGAGTGTGACAACCATGGACGGGACGGCACAGTCGAGAGTATGGCAGAGTTGGCACTAAGGTATTCGTATGGCAGCTGAGAGCAAAGAAAGCCCCTGCTGCCAATGACAGGCTCTGTGACTCGGGAGACACCGCCGATCATGCTAAACGTTTGACGTCTAGTCGAATGAGATGAATTTGCAGTGGAAAATAAGGTAACAACGTTTGGTGATTGGAGAAGTCGATAATGCGAACTCTAAGATTACGTGTTGCACGTCGGGAAATATGCACTTAGGTAAGCAATGTTCATGCAGCAGGCAGTGGCATCCAACCTTAGGTGGGTAGGTACCTAGCTGGGAGGGGCGATGGAGGAGGGGAAGGGACGGACGGGCATGACGGGCAAGATGCCACGGACACTACTGACTTTTGTTGCCGCGGAAGGAAGAGAGATTAGAGAGGCAGGCACGATTGGTGCATTGGAAATGGCAGGCAGTGGAGGCAGGCAGGCGCAATTGCAATTGTCAATGTCAGTGCCACTTCCAACTTTCACGTGGGCTCTCGGTCCCCGTTTTCGTCTTGTGCCTACCTGATGAGGTCAATCTTCGCACGGTTAGAAGAACGGACGTCTGTCTTATGTAAGTAAACAAGCAGAGTGCCAGAGCTATCCAGAATGGGGGGCACAGATGTTGGTAAAGGTCCAGCCCGGCGCCTCAATCTGGCATCTTAAACTGCCATCCCAGCAAGGCGGAATGCCAGGTTCAGGTCGCTTCCCGAAAAGATCAGAACACCAACCTGAAGCAATGGGGCTCCGGGGTTCATTCGTCTATGAGGGAGACTCGAAGGGAGCAGAAGAAGAAGAAGAAGAAGAAAAGCAAAGGGGATCTACGGAGTATGTGTATTCCGTACGATGCATGGAATAATCCGCAATTCTGCTTCGCGCGGACTTTGATCACTCGGGGGCAGAGGCAGAGGAAAGAAAGGAAAAAAAAAGGAACAGCGGAAGAAAAGACGAAGACACCGAGTTGGCAGGCGCATCCTTGTCAGACGACCTCACTTGCGTACCCGGACACCTCTAGGGGCCCCAGGGTGAGTGCGACGCCATCCCACCCGTCGGGGAACGACCTGGCAGTCCTGGGTACTGACAAACACGCAAAGTGCTGGACCCCTGCAGGACATCTCAAATCCAATCCAACCTATCCATCCATTCACCCATCCAGCCCAGTCCAACTGGACGAGCAGTCCAATCCCATTGCACAATCCCGCCATCCAACGCCCACGCCAGCACCAAGCAGCACCAAGCACCAAGCAGAAAAAGCACCGGGCAAGCAAAGGGAACGAACCAAGGGCAATCGTCCACCTCAGTCTACTGTCTAAGACTGCCCATCCAATTCAATTCCCACTTGACCCCCGACTTGCCGTTCCATTCTTCTACTCCACCGTCCCCGGGCCTTTCTTCCTCTCTTGGGCCTACTTTCTTTCTCACTCGCCGTCTCGTGTCGTTTCGTCTCTGGCCACTGCAGCTCCCCACGTCCTTGGAGCCCAACTCGATTCGACTTCAAGTAGAGCCAGCACCGCTGTTTGTGCCCTCTCGATTTGCCCAAGACTTTTCAGTCTTCGCCCTCACTACTGCTCAGCCTATGGCTACGATTCAAGGCCAACTCAAACACCATCGTGGCTCGATACGACCGCCTTCAACCTCGTCGTACCGATACCTAGAGACCCAATTCGAATCCCAGCACGGCGGCTGTACATAGCCCGAACCTGCTGCACCAATTTACCTTACTCCGTACACCACCTTACCTGCTTCGTACTCCGTACTGCGAACCCTGCATTTATACGAGTACCTGGTACTGTACACTGCATCGCCTGTCCACCATTCCTCCTGCTCCTTCGTGCGCCACTGCACAAGACGAATACCCAATCTCGCTCTGAAGCATACCCTGCATGCTGCCCGTACCGTCACCAACCTCGACATTCACTCTCTCAGAACCCTTCACAATTCGGCTCCGTTTTCCCTACGAAATCCACCAGATCAGCGGATCCTTCCCTACGGATACCACTCCTCCCAGACTCTCTTACGTCGCACTCGCTCTCTTCTCGTCCACAACATCCACGCTGTCCCACCAGACCACAACCCGCACTCGCACTGGGTCCGATTCGACTCCCCCTGCTGCTCCGTACAACGACACACGCCACGGGGCGAACCGCACACACTGCCTGTCACGCGTTCGTTTGTCGAGCTGGCTGCTGGCGGATCCTGCAATTGCCATTTGCAAACCTCGCCTTTCAAACGGACCCATCCTGGCCCAACCTCGCTTTTGCATCAACAAAGTCAATTCATGACACAAACCTTCTGATCCGCACCATCGCCCACCATGCCTTCCACCGGTTCTAAACGATTTGAGCTCCCCAAGCTGGACTTCAAGTTCGGCTCCTTGACCGAGGGAACCAACATCCCCCCGCCGCTCCCCAGCCCTGTCCAGGAGGTCCCCACGCCTCCCCAGACCCCGCGTGTGAGCGAAACCAAGGACTCCGGGTCCGCCGTCAAGGAAAAGGTCGAGGACAAGACAAATGGTCATACGGCAGCAGTCCCAGGCTCGCCCGCCACCACCAATGGTACGAAAGGAATCTCGGATGACACACCACTCTCTCCAGCAGCGTCAAGCAGACAAGGCAGCATCCGTCGTCTCTTCAGCCGGACATTACTGAACCAAGCATATGCAGAAGGCGAAACTCCGTCCGCCCACAATCGTCCCATGAGCCGTAGTCAAGGCAGCATCATCGACGAGAAGAAATCGAAGCGAAGCAGTGGTTGGTTCAAGAGGTTGAGGACCAGCGAATCCTCCCCGCCACAAAAGCGATCCAGTGTCGTCTACGAGCACCCCAACGTCAGCGAGACCAGCAGCCAAACGCAAAGCAAGCCGCAGATCCCTCAGTCGCAGGCACAGGCACAGGCACCTCAGGTCCAAGGACCTCCGCCGCCCATGATCCCCGAGCTAAGCGCCCTCCAGGCCAGGCTGGACGTAGGGGACGGGGGCAGTCTTGGAGACGACTTATTCAAGAACATCAAATAATTACTGACTAGATGCGGACAAATTCCGACACTAGTTATGACTAATATCTGCAGAGCTGCCGGTTTTTGGAGTCGGGAACCGGCTTCTTTGTCGAATGCGAAAGAAAAATAAACCACCTTATATACGCCGACGAGCGAACGACCGAATCCGAGCGGATGCACCAATACGATTTCCTAGCGTTTTCTTCAAGTTGAACTTCATTTCGAGCCAGGGCTGGGAGACGAAGAGGCGGGGATGGAACGGAGCAGATGTGACAAGGAGCGGAGGCAAGATTGGAAGAAGTTATGCAAGATACCCAGCTCGCGCCGCGGGCTCATTCTGACATACGTTGTTTACACTTTCTTTGTTTTGTGTGTTTCTTTCATCTCATTGCGCTGTCTGGGAGGTACAGGCACCATGGAACCCGAATCTCTTTTTCCTTGCGGGCTCATTGGTCAAACCCTTTCCTACTTCTACGACTTACCTTCTAATGTACATGTTGATGTTTACGGGTTTGATGGAGAAGCTTGTAGGGGTTAAGAAACGGTGGCGAGGCTGACGACCGATGGAGGAACGAGAAACAACTCGAGCTCGCGTCACCTTTCACAATGGCACGAGACAGTGTGCAACTATCAATTGGCGAAGATGCTTTGGGCTTAGCCACGATGGCTGAAAACGCCAAATCACGGAGCAGTTGGCCAAGTGCATCCTGATGCCGCTGGTGCTTATGTGGCAACCGCAGCAGTAATAGAGACTACTTTTTACCACCTACCCTGAGGTTCGCCACGTTTTGAATGGGTGAGAATATCAGTCGGCTTGTAAGGACCGACGCAACGAAGCGAACTTGGTGAGGAAAGAAGATGGTGACAGATGGACCCCGCGTCATCCGAACCTGACGCTATGGCCCCTTGAACACATCATGTGGCGAGAGGCTTGCATCTGCAGGTTGTTCTTAGCGCGCAGAAGAGCCTAGCAAGGCCATGGCTAGTTTTTTTCTGCTGGAGAACGATGCTGCAGCAAAGTAGATCGCTAGAACATGTCACCATGCATTCTCGACGGTCCGCTGGAAGCTCGCTTGTACCTGTGCGGAATAGCGTGCTGCCGGACCATCTGTCGTACACGACCATACCGTATTCCCCGTGGGTCCGTTGAATACCCGGAGCCGCCGCCGTTCATGTTTAGATGCCCTGGACGGCGTGCCGCGTCCGTCCCTTTTGCCGGAGCTGTTGTGTGGCGGTGGGAAGCTCGAGCCAATCGCGGAAACGGCGGAGACCACCGCCCCTTTCCTGTGCGGCGTGCGGCGTGCACATCCCAGGGGACGGCGCTAGTGGGCTGATTCGTCCGTCGTAAAGGAAGGAACCTGTGGACGTCATTGTGAGAAGGAGCTCCAGCTACCGGTCGCCCGTTTGCCGAGCCAGAGCCGGGACCTGAAGCTTGGAGCTACAGTTTTTTTTTGTGTCCCACGATTCAACATCACTTTTCCACAACCACCACACTGCGTCATTGGGTCCAATTGCCGACTAACTGTTTACAATTGACACAACCAACACAACAATGGCGGCGAGCTTGCGCACAAATACTGCGACGACGGCGCTTCGGCCGCTGACCTCGGTGCTGCGACCGGCTGCGGGCCGAACGGCGGCGGCGCAGTACCTCCTCCCCCATGTTGCGCGACGATACAAGTCCGGTCCGTACGGGTATACCCAGGCCAAGGCGCTCGTGTTCTCCAAGGAGGGCGAGCCCAGCGACGTTTTGCAGTACGTAGTCCGCCTTATCACCCACCGTCCAAACGAATAGAGACAAAACTGACACTTACGAAAACAGACTACACACACACTCCATCTCCCCCTCGATCCCCTCCTCCGCCGTCCTCCTGCGCGCCCTCGCGGCCCCCATCAACCCGGCCGACATCAACACCATTCAGGGCACGTACGGCGCCAAACCCCCCTTTACGCAACTCATCGGCACGCCCGAACCCTCTGCGATTCCCGGAAACGAGGGCGTCTTCGAGGTCGTGTCCGTGGGATCCAAGGATTCCGGGCTGAGCAAGGGCGACTGGGTGATTCCCAACGCCAGCTCGTTCGGGACGTG
This sequence comes from Colletotrichum lupini, assembly GCF_023278565.1. Lineage (NCBI taxonomy): Eukaryota > Fungi > Ascomycota > Sordariomycetes > Glomerellales > Glomerellaceae > Colletotrichum > Colletotrichum lupini. Next base: position 4,798,945 of record NC_064677.1, on the reverse strand, counting down.
GCGCACGCACGCTGTCGCTGAGTCGAAGGATGTGATGAAGGTTAGCAAGGAAGGGTTGACCCCTACGCAGGTTGCGACGGTTAGCGTGAACCCGTGTACGGCGTACCGGATTTTGAGGACGTACGGGCCGGGGGAGATTCGTGCGGGGAGCGATGGGGGCATGAAGGCTCTTGATCCGGGGAGTGGCGGGTGGTTTATTCAGAATGGGGCGAATAGCGGTGTTGGAAGGGCGGCGGTGCAACTGGGTAAGTTGTGGGGGTTGAGGAGTATCAACGTCATTCGGGAAAGGGAGACGCCCGCCGAGACGGAAGCGTTGAAGGAGGAGTTGACGGGGTTGGGCGCCACCGTCGTGGTGACGGAGAAGGAGTTTCTGGCGAGGGAGTGGCGGGATCGGCTTGCGGAGCTGACCCGCGGAGGGAGGGAGCAGGTCGGGCTCGGGTTGAACTGCGTGGGCGGGAAATCGGCGACGGCGGTGGCGAGGAGTTTGGGGGAGAGCGGGACGATGGTTTCGTACGGCGGGATGGCGAGGCAGCCCGTCATGCTGCCTACGGGGTTGTTGATATTCAAGGATATCAGGTTTGTCGGGTTCTGGTTGAGCAAGTGGAACGAGAGGGATCCTACGGGGAGGAAGTTTGCGATTGGGGACGTGTTGGGGATGATCAGGGAGGGCAGGTTTAAAGATGTCCCTGTCGAAGAGGTTCCTTGGAGCTGGGGTACTGAGGAGGGGTTTTTGCAGAGTGCCGTTCAGGGGACGCTTGGTGGGTTTAGGAAGGGCAAGGGGGTTTTTGTTTTTGGGGAGACGTGAGAGGTGTGATGTGTCAACTGCTGAAGGATGAGGTCGTGTTGATAGAGGCGGGTGCGGTGTTGTAGGATATGAGATTGGAGACTGCAGATGCAGCCTGTATGACAAGTGGTCTTCCGTGAGAGGTACGCCATGCGAATAGGTAGCTTGAAATCAGGCGTGGCTTACGACCGGAGACACTCGCTGAAGCCAGCCTTTGACGATCCACGCTCACGGCTCAAAGTCTTGAGTGTCGTTATCATTACCTTGAATCTGGGAGTTGAAATACGTGATGTCACTGGAATGGTGTTTGTGAAAGAGGTATCTGTGCGCGTAGCCATTCTTCGCTCTCGGGTATGTCCGTCATAAGCGTCACCTTGACAGTAGCGAACAAAACAGGTGCTTCCCCTTCAAGTTCGCAGCGACTTGCTGCTACATCGATATCTCTGATGACTTGAACGATTGCTATACCTGAAGAATTCTGCCGAGTGCTGCTTGAGATGTTATGTAATGCGCAGAGTCAACGTTGGGAGGTCTGGTCTTTTAGCATGGTGTGGCTTTTGATATCTAAACGAAAGGTATCATGCTCTTGAGAGGATTGAATCCCACATACGGAACTTGTGCCCCTTGTACGTCGCCCAAATTCTTGAATTATCCATAAGGTATTTGTGATTTCAGCAGTCTTCAGCAGTTCGGAGTCCTCCCGTCTACGATGTTTGCATTTTCTGAGTGGCGGGATGTAGATTTTGTCTTGGACGCCGAGACATAAATAGTACTGCCCAGAGACATGACGAGAATACCCATCGAAGTGATACACTGGATAGAAATTCTTGGTATGCTTTCATTCACGCACTCAAGCCACGGCAGGATATGAGCGGGTTAGGTACATGTTTCACGGGCTTGAGTCTGAACAAATTGCAACTTTTTGACGTAAAGGATCTCCTCTTGCTCTGCGTCTCCTGGATAAGGACGTCGTCGTTGAAGATGGAGGAATAAGACCCACGCGTGTAAGATTCCTTGCGGAGAGTCCCGGGGCATTGAGAAGATATAGCTGCGTCGGTGAAGCAAGTATCGTGTAGATTGTCTCCCTGGAATACACGGATACTCTTCATATCCTAGAGTGGGCAGATGCTAGGTTCCACGCCAGGTCAGATGCCAGATATCCAGAGCTCTTGTATAACACTTGCTGTCCCGTCTAGTTCTGGAGTCAAGCAAGTGTTCTGCCTAACTTTATAGTCATGACGACTATGAGTGGAAGCTTGCAGGTCGAAATCGACAGATCAGCCCCCCGAACAGGCATTAATTCAGTATCAGTGAAATTTATCTCTTTCAAATCACTCGCTCGCTTAAGCGATATCAGACTGAGCAATCCTGAGGATACCATCTTTGACCGAGGCACTCTTCTCTCCCCGTTTCCAGGAATACTACAAGACGCGGGTACCACGAGACTCATTCACTTTGTCCCTCAGCTATGTATCATTATTCATTCAGTCACCCCCTACGATAGAAGTACAACGAACGCACGACACCCGAGAGAAAAGAGACCTTCGAAATTACGACGCGGGCCTAGGGCGACGAGAGGACAGCTGGACATCGAGAAGAGTGCAGAGAGTATACTAGTCGGAGGGACGAAGGCCGAAGAAGCCGCGACGGTGAATGAAACCCAGAGAGAGGCTGAACGTTTTCTATATTCACAATTACGTGCCGCCGCGGAGGACCGTTGAAGACAGGAGCACGACGTGGAAAGCTAAAGAAGAGGATTCGAAAGGCAAGGGCGGTGAACGATCAGAAACGGCCAATGATGATCGCAGATGATTCGATATTATTGCAACATATCGGTTAGATTGTTGTGAGCTACATGAAAGCAGGACGTTGCTGTATCTTAGGTCGTCGTCAATTCTTGATCATTAATTACTGTTTCGGAAGAATTGGCGTATAGGCAGCTCTGTTCGCAATAGTCGGGGGGTCATATTGAAGTCACGTCTTTCATTTGGCAACCTCTGGACTTCTGACGTCGGCATCACGTAGTATGTGAGGTCCATCGTACCGAGAGTGTCAACTGCGACCGCAGCCGCCGGGATGCTGTATCCAAGCTCACAAGACTCTCACACTTCTGCGAACCAGCGTCCTCTCTCACGCTGGCATCCAACCTTATACTGTAATGGACTGCCCCTCTGAAGAGTGCTGGCCACGGAAGACAGTCATTAACACGAAAACGCCGGGTTATGATGACCGGCGAGAATGGCGGTCTTCGACCGCACGAATCCAGCAAGCTGCATATCTAGCAGCTCAGTAGAGAGCTCATTCCTTGCCCTCGTGATCGTGGAAACAAGAACATTTACGGCAACATGATAGCTATGTTGCCCTGGTCAACCTGCAACTAGAGGAACTTCATCACAGGCATGGTGTCCAAGTATAATCCTTTGCAACTCGGCCGTCCTCAAGGCTCAGATAGTGTCCGAGTCGATGAACAGGACTTTAGAGCTCCAACACCAAGTACCGGTTCTCACGATGTATACTCTGGCAAATCTACTTCATTTCCTCGGAAGCAAGCTAGCAACTCGTTTTCATGTCTATAGGCTTTTGCCGAATTCTTCAACCTCTCTATTCTTTCTCGTCTCAACCCAATCCATGGGCCACTGCAACTCGCATCTCGCAAACAACCGCCGTATTCACCTCCCAAAAACCCAGACGCGTCTCTCGACCCTGCCAGGGACCCTGCCAAACGCGTCGCTTCGCCCCGCCCAAAGAACCACGAACCGCGTCGTCCCCCGTGTCATCGTCACCTCACCGCCGACCAGGCCTCAACCTCGCCCCAAGAATGGCCCCAGGACCCCTTTTTCCCATGTCTCCTTTGACTCTCCAAAGCCCCCAAGTAAACTTCCTGCCCAGTGCCCACCTTATAATTCCCTCCCACCTCCCTGCCGCCTCTTCCCAATCCTTCCCCCCCGACTCCCGGGTCCCTGTTCACTTGTGTTTCTCCAACTCGAGCTCTCTCCTTTCTCCAGCGCGGGTCTTCCACCGCTTCGTACGGCGGCATGGAGGGACATGTTCCCTCCAGTCCTTCCATTGACGTAGAGTAGCATCGACACACATCGAGGTGTCATTGTCAACCGCGTGCGCCGCCCTCTCCACGCCGAAGAGGTCGCAGTCCTGGTTACCCGAACCGGGACTGTTCCACACAAATGGCTTTCTGCCCATCAAGGGTTTCAATAGCGCTCCCTCTGCTATAGGTACCTACATCCTATAGCTATAGGCTTGCCTCGAGTCTTCTCGAATAAGGTACCACTGGGTATTTACGAGGACCCAAGCCCGTTTCCACTTCCAATGGGCCCTTTCACAAGATTTGGTGCCGGGTCATTCCCCAACGGGTCCAACGGCGGGACGCTTCTCGAACACCCAGGTCCCGGCGGCAGGTATGATAAAATAGCTTTATCCCGGAGACTTGCTTCATCGAGACAGCAGTCGGGGATACTGGTGCATTCGTAGAGGATCAGGGGAAAAAAAGGCGCCCCCACGTGGAGATTGGAGAAAGAGAGAGTGAGGAGGAGTGCCCAGGCTGTGCCAGGTTAACGGCAGCTTTTTTGCTTGCTTGCCTTAAACCTTGCACCATGCTTTGGAGACCTCAATCCAGAACCGGCATGGATATCCATGCCAAGGGAAAAATACCACCCCAAATATTATTCCCTGAACGGCACCGGAGGCGAAACCTTGCGCTCTCCTCTCCTCTCTCTCTTTTGTCTCTCGCGCACCTTGGGACCTGCTCGCATGGCCTCTAAATATAGTGGAATGATGCCTGTCGCCGATACCACTGCATGATGCAGGGGGAAGTTGCGAAGGGGAAGTATCCACGGGTTTGCTTTCCAATCTTTCAAAGACTCACCCTTTCTAAACCTCATTCGGTAGGAAAGCAAACGTGTCAGGGGGGGGGGGGGGGGCCTGGAGCCTGCTGGTGCTCTTCAACGGCGGAGAATGGCGGCGGGTTTGAGTGGTTGAGTTCCATCCAACCGGCTGGTGGGATCTTGTATGGCCGGGGTGGTCTGGCCAGGAAGTTGGACGCGATGTCTTTGGACTGTCACTGCTACGCGCCTCCCCTGCTCAGATTGTGGATAACGTCAAGTTGAGGTCACGGAACATACCGTTCTGTGGGCATTGGGGCGATATGAGCAGTGCTAGTTGTGCGAGGTAGAGTGAAGCATGTTCAGTGAGGGCTTATCATGTTTGGGCTTTCGTGAACTTGACATTGATTTGGTTCAGCCATGGTGCTGCAGTAGAGGGTCGGTGTGGAACGCCTCGAGGGGCGGTCATATCGTTCGTCTTCGTGGAAGATTCGTGCTCTCATGCCGTGCTACCTACTATTAGTATCAGAGAAGATCCCATGTATGTAGATAAGGCGTCTGCTTCATGCAAATTTCAACTTTCATGTCCATGTCAGTGAATATCTGAGCCGTCTTACATCTCGACACCAGAGTCCCTAGGTGAGGCCAGCCGCAAGAGTAGTCGATAAATGAAACATGGAGACATAGCCTCTTCTTGATGCCGGCCTTCACGTTACCAACTTTACTACTCTCAATTAACGTCTATGTAAGGGCTAATTGCAATGCTCGAGGGTATGCAGCCTCAGTCATGTGATGAATCTTTTCATATCCATCCCAAAAGCTCCAAACGCGTTGGAACCGTGACGAAGCTCGCCACGCGGTAAACACTTCAAGTGAAGCCAGTACATCATCCGTTCCAACAAAACATCTCCATAACCAACTTTACCGCCCGCACTTCGTTGGTGGTTTAAAGACCGGCCTAGACGCCGCGCGGCAGCGCCTTCGGGCGGTGAAGGCGAGTCTTGAGTCGTGATCCAGTGGAGGCGGTGAGTCGGTTCCGTCAAAGTTAACCGCCGCAACGTCCCAAACCCTACCCACCCAAAGAGCTTTTCAGACATGCGAGCATGCTCGCGGAGGCTGGCGTGGGTATCCGTATGCTTGCCAACATGGCATCGCATGAACGATTAGGAAAACGGGGGACGGGACCCATCTGGCCACGTCCCTTCCGAGCTCCCGCGCGACGTTCAAAATAAGAAAGCAAATGGACCAAAACACTCCGCAAACAGTCGAATTGTCTCGGACGGCCGTTATGGACTTTTCCCTGAGGCGAGTTGCCACTCCGCCAACGTCCGTATCGTGTCATGTGAAGGATTACACGCATGTGGCACCCGTAGGATATCGGTGAATGTCTGGAATATCTCATGGAGGCTGTCTCGCAGACAGAGTGTTGACCGGGACATATGCAAGATCCTCGTGATATTTGCCATAGTTTCAGGGCGCCGACGTAGTCGTTGCGAGGGTATACTTACTAGCAACAGAGGAGCACCTATACATCATATTCAAGGCGCCATACTGCCTCCCGTTCACTCACCACATTTGAGGCTGGTTTTATGACATAGGGCCAGTTGCGTTTGCTTCCCAAAATTTTATCATATTTCATTATATATGAGGTCTATCGAATTCCATTTCCAAGTTGTCAACCGGTATTTTTCGGAATGAAAACGTCTGGAGCTTGACAGGCTCGCCCTGAGTGATAGGCTGGCTACTATGAGCGGCCGAGACAGTTATTTCTGGGCGATCTTTGGAGATATCGTGCTGTGCCAGCTTGGCGGAGTCGATTGACAAGCACTTTGGCGGATATTCACACAAATCGTTTATTAACCATGCACCACGTGTTCGTCAGGGTCAAAAGAGCGCGCACGAATTCATGTTTAGACATTGTTCCTCAAGAAAATACTTGCCGTCACGAAGACCTCGCTGTATCCAGGCAGTCGGGCAATATAAAATGGTGGTGGCTGAAGACGAAAGGTCACGAGGCGTTGTGAAGACATGTCCTGATACGCCTTTTCTTTCGAGACGACTATGCGTAACAGCCCGATATACGATGGTTAGTCGAATGCTGTCCGAGTCTGTGGATCTAGAGCGCAGAAGCAACTTGACGTGAAGTCAAATTTGAGTCGAGTACATGGCTCAAATGGTTTGACAAACGTGACGTCGAACGAATGTCGTCAATTTTCAGGGTTGGCTCTAGAGTCTGGGAGCGGCGTGGCTTGCAAGGATTTGCGCGACCAATTCATGGAGGGACGAATGGCTCGGTACGAGGACTGCAGTCGTCTTGTGAATGGCTGCAAAGAGACACAGGGGGGAGGGAGGGACAAGGGCAGACAGTCCTGGTTCGTCCCCTCCCCTGATTCCTGCGGTCCTCCACCTCCCTGGCCGTGCAGCGCAGCCTGGTGCCGACAAGTCTTGTGGTGCCTGCAATGCGTGCGCACTGACATGCTGCACATCTCGAAGTTTCCGAATGTGCAGAAGGTCCACTGGGACGAAATGAGATTTAGAAGGACCATGAAAAGCCCGGTCTTCCTTTGCCGATAAAAGGCTCCACTTAGGGCCCCATCATATCCTGGCACACGCGTCAAGCGGCACAAATCCTGTCCAGTGAGTTGGAGACGATATGGAGAGGTCGAGCTGGCCGACAGCATCGCCACGAGCTGCTCCGCACCGTTGAGCCGAAGCGTGACGATACCGGAAGAGGCAATAGTTGCTAGCCGGGCTGGCCGCCGTTTTGTGGCGTTGACTGGTGGAACTCCCGCTGGGCTGGCAACTAACGTGGCAGGAATGGCGTTGCAGAAAAACGTTGTGGCCGTTGACAGCTTTTGTCTATGATTATGAAGGGAATATCCATGTTTCTGGAATGCGCCAGCGTCGGCGAGGTTATGCTGATAGCATACGGATAGATGGACTTGTCATCGACTACGTGCCGCGTCCAAGGGGGTGCAGTGCCTCTGGCGTGATTGGAGGGGCCGCCGGGCCCTGAGCATTGTTGCGCTTCTGTGGATCTTTGATGGCACTGTGACCTGTGTGGGTAGTAATCCGAACGCCCGCTCGCGACGCTAGTGGTACTCGCTCTTCCTGCAATGTTTCTTGTGACGGCGTTGCCGTGGTATGATGAGCAAGGAAATTGCAATTCCCGAGACGATGAGGGACAGAAGTCCGCTGCCCGACATGTCACCGTCGACATACTGTGTAGACTGCGGTCAGCGTCAGATGCGGTCGCTGGCAGGAATGGATACACAAGTGCCTCGAACGTGGAGATTGACGTTGAAAGAATGTTTAGACGTTGCCAAATGTTGCAGCATACCCGCAAGGCTCGAGTTGGCCCTTGAGATACTGGGATTCCTAGGCCCGTATGCCCTGTGAGCGGGTACGCGACCAGGTAGCTCCTAGAGCTCAGGGTAGCTTAAGAGCCACCAGGGTCATCATCCTCCCCCAGCTTGTCGAGTTGGAGGTCGGTGAGCGTTCCTTCACGTTCTCTAGGCTGGTGGTGACTTCATTCCAAGTGTCTGGCTGAGCCGGGGAGGACATCAAACTTGTCCGCGTCGTAATAACAACCGTATGAGGACCGATACCTAGTCCGTTTAAGCTCAATATTCAGGAAACCCGTTCGCCTTGACAATGTCAAGTGAGACCCGTTTCGCTCAAGCTTCGCGGGGTCTGCCAGGCTTGCCAGGGTTCTCTGGGCTGTCAGCGACGTTGGAGAAGCCGGCCCTGGCCTAGCCTGGTGCTCCCTCTTCACCGTCCAAACGGGTAGCCCATGCCGGACGGCGCCCCTTGGACGCCCACCCGCAGCAGCCACGCCCACTTCCCAGGCGTGCCAGTGCTGCCCACACATTGGCCCGCAACACCCCTGGCCAGTACCAATGGCCCCAGCCCAAGGACGCAGTGGCAAGACCGGTTTCGCGCCACTCGGCTGGGTTGAGAAGACGGCTGGGGCGCGGGTAGGGAGTTCCCTGACCGACTGTTTAGCGACCACCAAGGCGGAGCCCAAGACATTATGTGGCGCTGGATGGAGAGAGACGAAGAAATTGCAGGTCAGGTACGGACGACTGAGCGTTCTTTGTACCGCCAACGACACCCCCACCACAGCGACTTTTGGCAACGTTGGCGGTCCAAAGATGGACTTCATGATGCTAGGAATCGCTTCCACAATCGTGTCTCGGCTGTGGCTGATTGTCGTGTCGAGGCTCTGGTGGACGGCTTGACGGAAGAGTACCATCGTGGTAGCAGGTAATCTTAAGTGTAATTCCACCGTTCCTTCGGTCTAGCTCCGACAAGGACCGCTACGGGTCGTCCCAGAAGGGATGCCAAATTCTCCGACATGACCAGGCAATGTTGATGTCGAAAGCGACAATCACAATAGGGTTGAGATGTCGAAGACTGCTTGTGCGATATAGCTGTTGAGGATACAAGACACCTACAGCCGGGGGAGCAGGGCTGTTCATCCATGTGTAAAGCCCGGGGTCGAAGGACAGTGTATTGTGTAGGTATATCCGTCTTTGTCTGTGTTTTCGGATCTACACAGTAAGAAGCGTTGGCCGTGAAGCGAATCCCGTCACTAAACGCCTCCAAGTGCGTGCTGTGTAGGTAGGGAGACCGGATCTGAGTGAGGTGTTGCTACTCTATTACGCAGTGTCACGAATGGAAGGAAAGCTACGAACCTAAGGCATCATCTAAGGCTTAGATACCTTACCTTACCTGCCTGACCCTCAGAAGGAAAGGACGCACCTCCCTTCCTCTCTAGGCAGGACATGGGATCTGGAAGGAAGATAGCAACTGTTCTTTCTACCTGAAGAGGAAGTCGCGATTTTGCGACGAGATGGATTGACAGGTGCGCCTTCCATACGACCATGGAACGCACCAGCCTCGTCCTCAGCCACAATGGGGCCTCCTTGTCTTTCACCCTGTCACCCCCGCCCAACTTCCAACTTCAAGTACCAAAAATCAAGCACGCCAGCGCCGCAGCCATGCCATAAGATTCCCGTCGAATACATTCCAGGACAACCGGATGACATTGAGTCAAATGTCAAGGCCTGAGTGGATGGACCTTTGACAAACATTGAGCACGCAGGGACGTTGTCTGCATGCATATGCACCCTCCATACGAGCGCACCCTACTCATAGTCTCATACACTAACTCGGTAGTATTCACATCCCCACCCATTTCCACCAGCCCGCACATCGTCTGTATCTTGCCTGCTGCATCTGGTCTTCGCAGTTCGTCCTTTCCGCTAAACTTCGATCGTCACATCACACTATATTCGACGAAGCCCGATGGAGGTTGGGACGAGTCGACAAACTCGCCTCTGGCATTGAGAAACCAAAACAGCCATGCATATGGGGGCTGGAGGCGCTGTTGGGAAAAAGCAAGCAGACGGTTAGCCAGAGCCACAAGATTGAGCTCGGTTGCAACAAACCACCAATAACGTGTCGAGCCTGGCGAGGACCCAGCTCCGATTGTGTTTGACGTTGGGCTTCCGCCATCGTCTTCAGAGGTGACGCCCGTCCCTTTCGCTTTCGCTCCCTCTTCGGGCCCCGTCAGGATTCAGGTTTCCATAGAGGAATACCCGGGAGACTTCCGCGGCGCGGCATCCGTCCGAACTTCCAACTCACTGCCATCGCACTCTTGGTCCATCTTCTACAAGTTATATGGGATACGAAGAGCGTCCAACTAAAGATTTGCACAATTTTTGATGTCAAGAAACGAGATTTTGTCCTCCGCATTCTTTCGCATTGTATCAGACGCCGTGCTGAAGAGAGCACAATACGGGAGCTTATAAATAGACCCTGCTGTTGAGGAACAAAAGGACGCCAGACTTTGGGCTGGGTAGGATGATTCAAATCCCAGCGTTCGAGGCACAAAAATAGGTGCACTGGACTGACTGCCCATCTCTTGATGCAGATGCAACCATCAAACGCAGACAGACCAGTTACGAGAAGCTACGTACCTCGACGTTGGTGGGTGGCACAGGAGGGAAATGGAGGAATTTGCACAACCAGCCAAACCAATCGCGACCGACCCGACGCAACTCAGTAGAGTCTATCCCAAGTTGGGACAGTGTGTCTTTGTTGCCGGCATCACATTCTGTCGCCTCGAGGAGTATCGACATTCATTCACCAGCCACTTCCAGGAAGCCCTGTTTCTTCAGGAAGCCTTCGCCTACGGCAAACACATGAGGCATCTCATTTTTCAACCCTAGTGCGAGACAGAGAGAAAACCCCGATACCGAGGGGATGACGGTTACGCGCTCAAGCAATGTGGCTGGAACAAAGTCGATCTCCGGCCTTTCTATGTACCCCGTACACCGCCGTCGCCGCCGCCGCCGCCGCCGCAACAGAGTTTCTGGCACATTAATATGCGTACATCGGTCACAAGCTCCCATCAGCATTAGCGATTGATCAGACTGGGAGGCCGCAGGCGGCATTACGTACGTCCAATTTAAACGTCGGCCTGGCGTCGAACCGTCTGAAGCCAGACTGATTTCGCCATGACCGAGAAGGAAGAATAGTCAACGATGCACCCCGTATGCGTGGGTAACGAAAGAACCTTTACCCGAAGTGCAACGTTTCCCGCACCCAACGACTCGCCCACAGCTTCTCGAACCTAGCTATGCCCCAATTGAGAGCGTGGCCGATATGAATGAGCGACCCAATACTGGGCTACCAAATTTCACTAATATCGAAGCGGAAACGCTTGGCAACACTGACAGAGACTGTGCGTCTTCCTGGCCCGATGGTTTTCACGGACATTTCGAAGTCCGCCCCCAAACTTCTCAGCCTGTCACTGGCGCCGCCCACTCCCGTATTCATACGTAGTATACTGCCGTGGCCGATCGCTTATTGGGTTTCCGCCGCGTGTCGGTAGAAGGCTTCGCCTCAACGCTTATTGGTCCAGCGTCACCGCCTCCAGGACTTTGCAGCAGGTTTCCTTCATCCAACGCTAGTTTGGTAAGTGCCCAATATGCCACGGGGCGTGCTGAGGTGCCCTCTCGCCGGTACCTATGGTTTTGTGAAGCTGCAATTAGGTTTGCCGTACTTGCTGGACTATCTTTATTAGCAAAGACTTATTCTAGCAGCATCTCGCAGTGACGTTCTCTAGTAGACCTACTTGGAGGATCGAGTTTTCAAGAAGCTGTCCGGATGACACTAGCAGCCAGTTGCGCGGCGCGGCGAATTCCGTCGCCATTGCGACGCTAGTTTTTCGCTTTAGAACATGCTCTGGTCCTCGAGTGGGCCATCTCTGCTGCAATCAGTCAGAACTCGATTCATTGATCAGCAGTAAAAAGACGAGCTGTTTGCTACCCAAGCACTCAAGCAAGCCAAGGTTCGAAAGGTAATTGTCTTGGGCGGCGTTCCCAAGTTGCAGCACGCTATGTTAGCTGGCCCCGCTATCTCCTGTCAGTTTTCGAACCGGCTCACGAACCGTTGGGCCTGCAGACAAACCCAGTCCCTGTATCCGTTCCCGTACCTGGCGCGCCTGGATACTCCAAGACTTTGAACCACCAAGTGGGCCAGAACACAAACCGGCTTAAAGGGGCATTTGGCGCGTCCCGTCACCCCCCTACCATGCCCATAGATAGCAAATCTTTGCACGGGATATCTGCACCATTTCGGAGCAAATTTACTACCAAGAGACATTATCCTCGCATCGAGTAACCTGTATGGATAGGCTGTAGCTCCATGCGAAAACCGACACCATGAGCTAGTGCGCTTGTTCGTGTTAGGAACTTGCCTAGACACGGCACAGCATGGCGGGCCGGTTGGCTAGGATTCAAGCCCGAGGCAATGCAGAAGCTATCCTCACTGCGGCTGGGGTCTCTCTCCTCCAGGACCATGGGACAGCTGCCGCCGGGTACCCTGACACCCTGAGAATCAGGCCAACGGGCATGGGATGGATGGTGGGATGGTGCCGTTCAGACCCGGTCAACGCGGTGAACATCTATGTACTGTACAAGCCCCCGCCCTGGCTTGCCAGCCTGGGTTCCCGACTGGCGCGCCTGCCAGGGCATGGAGGCTACCTTTGGCCACTGGTGATGGGCTTTTGGAAGCCCAAGTGCCACTGTGCCTGGAAAACGCGGGCTGCAGCCACTCTCAAGATCAGCATCCCAAGAGCAAGGGACTTCATGTCCAGGCTGCGACAGGGAACAGCAGGGATCACGACACCCTTTGACATTCCCTTGCCATCCTCCATACTCTTCTGCAGTCTGAAGTCTGCACCACTGCCCTTGGCCCTTGTCCCAAGTTTGGCTCCTGGCCTGTCGTCTCCCCAGGTCGCAGGTGCTCCCGCACACGCTTGATTACGCCCCCGTGGTGTGCTCCATCCTATTCCACCTTGGCCCAGGAACCAACTCGACGGTGCCGTTATCCTTGCCTCCCGCATTGCATCGCACCGCCGAGAACCGTCAACCGTTGCAAGCCTGAAGACATGGAGAACCAGCAGAGTGGCTCAGATATGGTTATGGGCAGGTCAGAATATCTGCTCAAAGGGAAGAAGACATTGGATCACATTCGCAGCAATCAAATGGGCTTCAGGCAACTGTGCGCATTCACACATTTCGATCATGTCATGGTGCAAGGCTCTCCCTCGGCTTTGGCGACCTCTATTGGCGGTATCTCGGGGAAAAGAGATACATATCCAGTTGCGATGGCAGTGTTACTGCCACACCAGCCACTTTGGCTAGGGGCGCATGGAGCAAACAGAAGTGACTGTAAGATACACCATAACGTTGACAAATTCATTTGCGCTGCACCCTCAGAACATGGGAAAATCGTCATCGTGCCTCAAGCCTGTCGAAAAGAAAAGGGAGTTGGATGTGCAGGCGCAAACATTAGCTGTGCCTCTACCAGAGCTGAGTACTTTGCGTCATAGAGCGGAAGACACGGCCGGATGCTCCATGGCAACGTTGAAATGCGACAAAGTGCGAATGAGACGTAGGTGCTTCGGCCAGTACCTTATGAAGCAATGACATGAAGTTCAAAGATGTGAGGTCGAAGACAACCCTGGCAGCCTTAGCTCTGGCAACCTTGTGCGTCCATGTTCGCAACCCCCCGCTTGGCAACAGCATCTCCACGTGCTTGGGGCATGGTCCAGTTCCATCGTGACTTCTTAATCCTGGCAGCCTTGAGGTGAGCAACCACCCACGATCGTGTGTGCCCGCAGCTCGTAGGTAGCCCAGTACTCCGTACACACAGGAAGGCAAGGTCAGGTATGGATGTACCTTCCCACGCTTCCTTCCCTTCCAGGTTGCCTGGTGTTGCCCTATGGAGAGCATCCCCTACTTCCTACCTACTCTTGTAAGGTACTGAATAGGTAGGTAGCTTCCGCCTCCAGGCTCCTGGCTCGTGAGATGCATCGTCCTGCCTTGCCTCCCGTTGCCTGCCTTTACCATCGCGCCTCTGCTTCCCTGCCCTGTCTTCCCGCTGACCCCCGTCCCTTTCCCTGCACGACAACCTTATAACGATTAGTCTGACCAACGTCACTCCAACTTCAATGTCAATCTCGAACTCAACGACGCCATCGTCATCATCATCACTATCACCAGCGGCATCACTATCACCATCATCGCCATCATCGCCATCACCACCGCCGACGCCAGCAGTTTATTGCTCCCGCATGTCAACACGTGGCAGCGGTAGCCGTTCTCTTGCGACGCTGTCTTCACCACCTTGACGGCATCGCGAGAATCCGGTCTCCTTGTCTTGTTAGCGAGGCTATCCTCAAACACTATGGCAGCACCAACAAGTCGCCGTCTAAACTTTGTTCGCCCCGGCCGACAGTTCGAGCTCGTCATAGTCTCGTCGCATATCTGTCTTCTCACACCAGTACAACACACAACAACAACAAGCAAGACATATCCCTGGACTGACTTGGCCTGCACTCTTCTTCTTCCTCTCCTTCTAGACGAGTCGAGACGAAACGGAAAGAAGGACGACCCGACGAGCCACTTCTGCTACTGAAACATAGCTTGTTGGTCTCCAGACTAGGTCTCCAGGTGACCTCGACCCGATTTCTCCACACACCATTCCCCAGTGTGAGTCGTGCTGTTTCTCGCCCAAGTTACAGCTCCAGACGGCGCCATGGCGTCCCCTCCCACACTTCAGATTCTACCGTGGCCCCGTTCCGTTACCTATCTAAGTAGTCTCGTTCTCTAGAACTCGTCTACCCTGATGCTTGTCATGAGCCATCTCACGCCACTCACGCAATATTCTCGAGACGTTCCGTCTGCTTCGCTAGCCGCCCGTCTTTGATGTTGCGCAATATGCGCTGGCAGATCGATGTGGGCGGGCCCTAGCGAAATGTGGCATGTCAACGACGAAGCGGACTGGAGGAGCGCACGCCAAAATCGCGCCTTTTCTGACCGATGTCACCCCTCCGCTACTTCGCGATTCATCCAACATGGAACAATGCTCCCCCCTCAGCTTGCGTCTTTTCCTCCAGCCACTAGGTATTGTATACTACTGTCCTGGAATTGTCCAAATCCAGCGGACATCCCCGTTGCACCTGTCCACCTCTCGCAAGTTATTTTGGGAAGGTCAATACGATGCTGATTATGACAATCGTGCAGCAGGCAAGAGATCAAACCCAAGACTCCCACCATTATCCCTGCGCGCTTTGTGTCGCCTACTCAAGATTCTACAGCAATTCATCCCATCCAATTTGCCGGTCACATTCTCGAACACTAGCTGTCCAACGTCTGCGCGGCCTGCAACCAGGGAGGTCCCCAGCTATCTAGTGTAATGGCGAATAGACCCTCAGGGGGGGAAGAGAGACCGCGCACACAACTACACACCTCTGTGGCTGTGCAGTGTGACTGCGACCTGAGAACCCAAGAGTCCGGGCCGCCTCGCAGATATAGCAACAAGATCAGACAAGACATTGCCACAAACGCGGCAGATGAATGCAGAATATTGCACACAGCGCGTATTGCATCCAATCAGCCGTGAAAAAAGCGGCGCCTTTTTTGCATCGTACTTGATGCATAATTGAACTTGACCCTGTGACACCAAGCATTCTGGACAGTCACCGGAGGAGCATTTCAAGCCAGTCGCTCTATTGGTCTTTGGGAGCTACTTACGTTCCAACTCGAACAGAACCGAAACGGCTTGAGAATACTGTCTCTCGGAGCCGCCGTTACTTAAATCCAAACTGTGCGTTCTATGGAATAGTCGTCGTGTCGCGATTCAGCAACGTTTGTCTGCGCACACTCCAAGGCAGTACATCAAGCAATAGTACGAGAAGTCCGAGCAACCTCGTGGTTCTTTGAGGTTGGCACCGTTTCTGACCCCCCTTGCCTCCCGCTCAACCCCCAACCCCAAAAGCCCAGGGTGAGACGTTCGGGTCGACTAGGCATTTTCGTGTGTGGGCAAGGGTCGTTCAATGCTAACCGTGACCGGTGTTTTTTGACAGGCAACGGTCCACCAAACTACCTTGAGGTAGCACTTTGCTTACCTTGGTCATACCGTCCCATTCCTCGTAAGGAGCAGGGTATTTCAGGCTTCTAGATCTGGCTCAGAAGCGCAGCCATTCCCCCGGACGGCTTCGACGTTGAAGCTACCTTAGGCTACCTTAGCAAGGTCGCAAACTAATACTGACATCGCCACTTCAGCTACGGATGCCGAAGAAGCTTATTCTCATAGAATCATGGTAAGTGAGCCACCGCCTCTCCACGGGGCGCCTGCCAACTCCCACCCTGGCTCTTCTTGGCTGGCTGACAGGCATCTCGGATCCTGTGTAGATATCGATGGACCTCCGTACTCTTTCCACCCACCCGTATTCATACTGTGGGTGTCCGTCAGGGTGTATTTCCCGCTGTTGGAGCGGTGAGGATGAACTTCGGTCTAGGCTCTGCACATCACGTCGATATTCTTCAGCATTTCGCTCCTTTGGCCTGTCTCGTTAGGTATTGCGTACCCTCCCACCGGGGGACCGGTTCCGTCCACACCTCTCTTCTCGCTGGCTCCCCTTACACCTGCCCACCCGATTCATTTAGCCGGGATTCTTTCGTCACATTTCTCTTGGGGGGCTGCGGTATCATCCAATAGTCGTCCTCTGGACGCAGCCCATCACACCCCAGCTTCTCCTTAATCAATGTGCCGAGTGGCCAACTGAAGGGACGTCGACCTACTTGGGAATTGGCGTTATCGCTGGTCCTATTTTTTGCTCTTTTTTCTTATTCCTCTGAGGACCCGTTGCCAATCACTCGAGTCTCCCTGGCTCTGCCTAAATATCCGGCATTCTCTCCATGACGCCGTCTGCCTCTTGACTCTGCTTTCCCTTGCTTTACCCGTCCTTCCACACGCCTCCCAGTCACACCCAGCAAGCCGTTCGTTCCTCGCAGTGCCTGACAAGCGTCTTAGCTACCCTACGCTATTTCTCCAGGGTCCGTGTTGCGTCATAAATCGGCTTGAGCCACTCCTCAGCACGAGAAACCCCTGACCAGGCACTTCACAAAAGCACACTCCAAGTAGGTTCCCCAGTTGCTTGACAGTTGTACATTTTGGTTCCCCTTGCGAGAGGAACAGACGCCGTTGCCAGCGCCTGTGGCCTTTGCAAGGCTGGCCTGCATGAACTAATTCAGAATACAGGTAGAACAACGACGCACAAGTCAGGTCCCCCAGTAGCGGGACACAGCAAGGCCTGCATACGCATCCCAGATTTCGTTCGCACGGCCCCGGCGAACAACGTTCGACCAGCTCCCTGGTCCATCCCCGGAGAAATTGGGAGCCCGTCACACACCACCCAAACAGACCGAGCCAGCGTTGAGGCATAGCTCCATTTGAGCAGGGAAGCAGACACACTAATCAAGCCCTCCTACGGATACGCTACCTACCGTCAGAAGGACTAGAAGAACCATCGACTTCTTCCTCGGGAGCCCGCTGTCAGAGCCTTCTTCTCCCGCATCCGTTCCAGGTCAGGACACCCACGCAGCGCCAGCCTCAAATTCCGTGCATTACTGGGTTGCCCTCCCCTGCACAAGTGTACACTACACACACACACACACACTGACACTCACATACGCACACTTATACTCGCACACACACACTCACACACTATAAGCAGACGCTGCAGAATCATCAGAATCCACTTGTAACCCTCGTTCAGCCAGCCTTATCCAGATACAGGCGCAGACACTCCCCCGTCATTGCTCGTCAACGCGTTTCTAACACGTCCAACTCTCCATCCAAAAGGTTCGTGATTTTTCGTCTTTAATCTCCGTCTTTTCTTTGCTTCCCGTGCTCCCCGCCGCGTGTCGAATCTTGTTCAGCCTTGACGAATAGTCGTATTTCCGATGGGCTCCGAAATTGCATTTCGAGATGCATCATCTGAAGGCGTTGCTGTTCGGCGCCTATCCGTATGGGGCTTACACTACGCCCAAGCGCGTCTTTGTTTCAATTTCGGTAACGTCCCATGTTGCAGTCTGCGCATGAACATGGCCTGCACGACTCATCGCATCCCCCTTGGGCCTCTCTCCTTGTGTGATTGCCGTCAGGGGGGGGGGGGGGGGGTCACCATTTTATTGGGGCCCTCTTGGGACCCGGTCGCGTGTTCTTGACGCGGTCGCATGAATTTGCTCCGATCAAAGTTGGGAAAACAAAACACTTAAGATGCTGACTTGAGTCGATTTGCAGCAAGCTGGGATATCTTTGTTTCACAACGTCGCCAACCTCGGACACACCTGCCCAAGATCACGGGTTCAATCTTTGCTCAACTTACGCCCGCACCAGCAACGAACTGAAGTACACGGAACGCAGCGATCGCGACATTTAGACCAGCCTACCTAAGCACAAAAAAAAGTGAGTACGCACGCGACCAACAGGCATCTCCCAGTCGATTTCTTGCCAGCAAAGCGCTGGCCAACCTCCCTTTCTTGCCACGGATATTCCTGTTTCCTAGCCCACGCGTCCATCAGCCGTGATGACTTGATGGAAAAACCTTGCGCCAAGAGGTGCGGGGAATTCAGCGAAGGTTGGGCATCAGGATGGGCCATCTCTCGGCGATCTCACCTCATGCCAGCCTGGCTGGTAAGGGACATCGAACATCCCCGTTGGGATGAATTGGAGTCTGTTCTGATTCCAGGGAGGCCTGGAAGAGCCTGGTTCAAGGTTCATTAGCTACAGATGACAGATGGCTAACCAAGACGCACAGAAACATCAATATCAACTCATGACTGTCAGAGCCATGGCGCAGAACAGGCAGCCCTCGGGTGGCTACAAGCAGGAGCCTGATCACGTAAGTCACGCCTTTTCCATTATTCTACAAACCTTTCCGTTTGGTTGTCATGTTACCGAAAGAAGTCGTTCTCCTGTGCTTTCCCCCTTGTCCCCATTTCAATTACTCAAGTTCGTTGGTCGCGCATAAGGGTGTCTGCCTCAGCTTGAACGCTTGCTGGCCCTAGCTGCCGGAAGACTCGTCACTCGGCTACATGCTTGGACGGCGAGTCGTGACAGGCGGTCCCCACGGACCTCGACTGAAGCTCTCAAGCGGGAGTTGCAGAAGAGGTCAAACATGGATAGGGTTTGAGCTACGCGCACAGTTGGCGTCGGCAAGATGAGTTTCCTGGGATTCCCGTGGCTTCCAGAAGATGGCAACGCTGTCGCAAGCTTGACCAGGTCAGGAATCCAAAAAGTCTGTGAGATTGGCAGGGTGGCTCCTGTTTCACCAATGACCGGGGCCGTCGCAAGCTCCATTTGCATGAGTGGGACCTCCCGACCAGTGTACTACGACGCTATTCCCTTTTGCACCACTTTAATTTTATTTTATCTTGAATTTTCATTTTCGCTCGTCGAAGTTGGGGGAGAGGAAAGTTGGAGAGAGGGTGAGGGGACAGGCGTGGGCAGCCAGACCAAACCAGCCGGGGTTGGGCAGGGCAGGGCAGGGTGAGTGCTACCCAACCTGGTTCAAGCTCCGGGAGGCTGGGTGAACATTGGAGACCTTGGGAAAGCTCCCAGAGACACGTTCGTGGTTCTGCCCTCTACGGAGTACGGTCGAGTCTTCGCGCGCCGTTGACCGGGGTCTCACGCGGAGGTGCAGCCTGTTGCCTCTCTGGCGCGCACCCCTTGCGAGCCGCAGCAATCGCGACATTCCTCTTGTTGCTGACTTTTGGATTTGCCTTGTCTGTCTGTATCAGTATGTTTCCTCATGTTGTTCGTCGTCTTCCCTCTCACGCTGAATGGAGGTGGTGGTGACAAGGCGAGACTCGATGGCGCAGGCACCAAGCCAAGAGGTGGCTGGTTCGTTGGAAATGAGGGACACCACGCAGGGCAAAACGGCGGCCAACGGCTTCCCGGGCCTGTCTAGATGCCTAGTGTTGTCTCGAGCACAACGGGTACCGACCTTTCAGCTTTTTAAGCCTTAGTGAGGTTGAGCTACGCCATGGGACGCGCGCGAAAGAAAGCGTGTACTTTGTGCGCCTCCCCCTCGTTACTGTCCCCTTCCTTGGGCCCGTTTTCCCGACTACCTACCGACCCACTCACGTGGACTTTGAAGACGGGAGTGTCACGAGCTCCTTCTTGTCATAATGTACACGTCAGAGCGAGGAGAAAAAGAAAAGAGATTCCACAAGCTAGCCGAAAGAAATCGGCTGAAGGAAGAGCTCATTCTAGGTGATGAGCTCTGTCTGTGGATGTACGGCAACCACACTCGAGTCGAGGTATTCGTAGTGGTGTACTGCTCTGACGGGCCTTTCCCTGGCAAAAGCAAGATGAAGATGAGGTGACGATTGTGGAGATCTGGAGGCGTCCGGGTGGGGTGCACTCATCCTCTATCTCCCTCTCTCTCTCTTTTGCTCTGCGACACACGTTCTTGGTGGGGGCTGCCATCAGCTTTCCCCAATGACGGGTGGCTGAGCAATTGGGAGGGGGGGGATGGGGGGTCGGTGCTGACCTAGCCGATGCATTCATCACTCTGTTCGTTTGCCAGAATGATTCGGAATCGGCTGCTGTTGGAGGGAACATCTGCGCGAGTTCTGAGTTCACTCTCCCCATCGATTGCGCATTGATAGGGGGCGGAAATCGGGAATCTGGTGGATGATTGGCAAGAGAGGCAACGTCTGTCATGGCCGGTTGTTCTTGTTTCGACCCGCGCGCCGGCAAGGAGGAGAAGATGGGCAAAAGGCCTGCAGACCACAGTACAATCGTTTGCCATTGTTCCCACCAGGGGGCAAGGGCGGCGAGGGTGACTTGTGCTGCCGCTAGTTGTGGAGAGTCCAAACCAACGTTGAACGACGAGGGTGAAGACAGCCAGAACGCGTCCCCCATCATCTTCTCTGAGCTGGTTTTGGGGGACGAAACGAACGTATCGATGACCTCGGAGCAGGCTTGTCAGGCGCCTGTTGCAGCGAGTACTGAGTACGGCGCTCCCGCAGTGCTGGGCAAGCAGAGCTCCGGGTTCCTGGTTGTGCCTGGGACGTGGGTGATACATGGGCCAGCGGCAAGGTCTCAAGTGCCAGTGCGAGTGCCATGCCCATATGCCCACCACCTCACTCCATTCTAGATGCCAGCAGCGCATTAGCAGCAGCAGGCATTGGAAGCCGGATCAGGAGGCCAGGAACGGTCAAGCAGC
Source organism: Colletotrichum lupini (assembly GCF_023278565.1). Taxonomy (NCBI): domain Eukaryota; kingdom Fungi; phylum Ascomycota; class Sordariomycetes; order Glomerellales; family Glomerellaceae; genus Colletotrichum; species Colletotrichum lupini. Next base: position 4,777,728 of record NC_064677.1, on the reverse strand, counting down.
AAACGCGGGGGGAACATGCCAACGACAGCGCGGGAGTGAGTGCTGTGCCAGGGCTCCCACACAAGCCGGGTCTCCGCAGGCACATTTTCCCAGGGCCGTTACAGAGAGTACTTAGTTACCTACTTCTCTTCCCTCGTCTCTCTTTCTCTCACACACAGACTGTCTCCGCCTCATGGGTTCCCACACCGCCTTGCGCCAAACAAGTGCAAGATGTTGCCAGGACCGGGGGTGAGGACAGGGTGAGGAGGGAACCCGGGAATTGAAAGTGGGAAGCCTCTTTTTTGGGGGTCGGTGGCTGGAAAAAAGGTACGACCAGGGGGGCCAGGCAAGCAAAGTTGCAGACGCCATGCTTCTGGAGTCGTGTTTTTCCACAGTTGCGGTCTGTCGCCCTAGTGGATGAGAGACTATGGTCCTCTGAGAAAGAGATGAGAGATGAGTGAAAAATCATCACACAAGAGAGAGAGAGAAAGTACTGCGGTACACACGAGAAGAGAGACTTGAGAGAGAGTGAGAGAGAGAAAGCAAGATTGGGGGCCCGCGGCGGCATCCCGGTAGTATGCTGGTCTGCTGGCTAGCCCCGGATGAGAGATGCCTGATTGGGTAGTTGACCCTGCTCGGCCCTCCAAGCGCGTGCCGCCATTGGCCATTTAATCTACAATGCAAGAGACCCCTGTCACGTTTCTTCCATGCGCTGTCCCACACACCCTATTCAGCACTCGCACGCCCCTCTATCTATTCCCACACCACCTACACCCCACCTGCACCTTTTTATTCCTCTTTTCTTTTTTTTTTCCTTCTTATTCTTTTCCCAGTACGTACCACACCTTCACACACCAACACCAACACCACACACCCAGAGCAAATCCCGCCTGTCTGCCGTACTGCGCACACGCCCCCTTTCCTTCCTCTCCAACACTACCCAGTACCTACCTACCTGACTGCGTAAGGTCATGTACACCTCGCCTTCACCTTGTCTCTGACTCTCTCTCCTCTCTCCCGGCTCTTTTCCACGCACGTTGGAACTTGGAGACAGAGAGAGAGAGAGGAGGCAGTCGCAAAGTAAGGCTCACCATGATACCCTCACGCCCCTACCTTGCCTTTTTTTTCTCTCTCTCACAACGACACCAGCCCCTCTTGTCCCATCTTCACGTCTTCTGCGTCCTTTCCTCATCTTCCTTGCACTCGTCCATGCCCACCACCACCACCGCCAATCCTCCTTCTCCTCCCAACACCCACGCCCTCCCCGGTCGTTATTATCCCCTGTCCGTCCTCCCACGCGCAGCTTCTGCTCTTGCTCTGGGACCTCTCTGCAAGTCGCAGCAAGAAAAGCATCGAGAAGCTCTCTCTCTCTCTCTCTCAGTCTTGCTCTCTCTTGTATGGGACTACTACTTGCGTACGCCCAAACCGAAAAGATTTCACTCATTGGTGCACTTTTATCTCTCTCTTCTTTCTCTCTGCCTACCTCTCTACCTCCCGCCGCCGACGACGCCGCCGCCGTTACTAGTAAACGACTTTGCCTCTTGTCCTTTCCTGCACAAGTTGCCGAGTAGCAAAGACCCGAAGGCGAATTCACACGCGCGCGCACGTACGTTCAAAACCCTGACAATCTTTTATTGCTCTGTTTTGCATTTGCTGTCTATTGCTGCTGCTATTGCCTGCTTTCTTGCTTTATTGTATTCTGCCTCCTGCTTCTTCACCTTACCTCTCACACACTTTCGCACGTCGTTGCTTGGGTGGCGCATATCATTTGTTGAGTATGTTCTGGCTCTGTCTTTCCTTCAACCGCATTCCCTATTACATACACCTACACACATCTCTTCTCTGACGTCGAGATATACACGGATATATCCTCCCGACCCTGGGCCTGGCTAGAGGTGTGTGTACAAGCGCATACTATGGTATGCCCTCGTCGTCTCGCCTCCAATTTGCCCCACGGCTTTGGTAGCGCGCTTACAAGGGCATTGCCGTCGACATCGCCATCTCCGTCGATATCTCGACTTTCGTCGTGCCGTAACCTCGCATCGGGTCCAAGGTCTCGAGGTACCGTGCCATTATATCGCCCCCCTTGTATTACCTTACATTGCACTTTCTCTCTACCCCGAACAAGAAGCCGCACCGGTGCCGTATCAAGCTCCACCGCGTCTGCGCCCCCCCTGACACTCTGCTTTCCTGTATCGTCTGCTTTTGGTCTGGCTCTGGCTATTGCGTTCCCATTTTTGCTTTCACCCCCGGTTGGGCTGCTGCGGGCTGGCTGGCTGATCGTGTGTACGCCTGCCTGTCTGTCTGGTCCTGGATCCTCTATTCTCTCTTCTCTTCACATTGCTGCTGCCTCACAAGTGAGAGCGGGAGCAGCAAGTGCGAGGTGTGAGACGGTAGAGTGAAGAGGATTTCTCTCTTTCTCTCTCTCATACTCACTCTGCGCGAGTGAGAGAGAGGAAAAGAAAACAGCTCTCGTACCAAGACGGACGCCTCCTGTCTCGTCCTCTGCCTCTTCCTTTGCTGCCCATCCCATCCTCCCCGATTCCCAGACATATCACTCCCCATCATAATTACCCACTTTGGATCCTACCCTGCTCCAATGTTCAAATAGCTACCCTGTTCCTCTCTTGTACCCTCACTCGCCCAATCCCCTCGGCTGCCCATATTCCTGCTGCACCCTCGCTCCGATCGCCATCTCTCCTCCGTCCTTCATACTCCCTTGTCATCTCATTGCACCATCCATCGTCTCTTTCTGCCTTCTGGCCTTCCTGTCGCGTCTCCAAACCAAGCTTGGGAAGAACCCGCAGTAGGAACCAGGACCGCAGTCTAAGTCGAAGGAGAAGAACCCTCTCGTTACTCTTTCGAGTACTTCATCTACACTCTACACCACTACTCTTTTTTCACCTACTCGTACCGCTTTTCCGTATACCTCTCCCACTCATCCTCCATCCTTCATCTTTTCGTCTCTCTGCCCCAGTCGCGCAAATCTGCCAGAGCCAGGCCATCGCATTCTCGAAACCACTCGGGTTCCGCTTCCGAGTATCCTCGTCGCAGTACCTGCCCATTCTCACTCTTTACCCGAAGCTCGCTACTTTGCTTGGGTAGTTATTCAGGGGTAAACCAAAAAAATCCGCCCCTCCCATCTTGTTCCCAGATCATCCTTACCCAGCTTGTACACAATTCCACTGGCAGCTCACTCGCACTCTCTGTGGTGTGTATGTTAGTGTATGTGTGTGTGTGTCTATCCCCTGCCCTCGCTTCTCCGATCTGGCGGCGCCGTAGTACGGCGACCTTGCATCTGGTCTGGAGCCCATCCATCCATCCGTCCATCCTGCTGCTTGTCTATTCGTACCTTGCCTGCCTTGCCTTGCTCCTCTTCTTTTCCCCAAAAGAATATCCACATTTTCTTTTATCAGAAAGGGGTCCCGAACTGGGTCTAGCACGCCTCACCCGCGTGATCCTCGTCGACTCCCAGGACTCCCAGGGGCAGCAAGGAACCACTTCTCACCACACGCACCTGCCTGCACCTGGATGCCCCCAGTCCCCTGACAGTGTCAAGGTGCAAAAAATAAAAATACAGACGCGCCGCGCCTTGCCTTGCCTCACTTTGTTTTTTCCTCCTTCTTGCTTGTCACCAGTCAACTTAATACGTCGAAGCGTTTCTTGGACGAGGGACTAATGGGTCTTTTCTCTATGCAGCATCACCCCCACCATCAGCCCCAGGGTCACGCACCTACACAGCAGCAGCAGCAACATCTGCAGCAGCACCAGCAACATCCTCGACCCTCGAGCGTTGTTCATCAACAGCATCATCCCCAGGCCCAGTCGCAGCAGCATCCCTCCTACGCCTCCGCCGGACACCCAATTGCTCCCGCCTACCAGCAGCAGCAGAGCCAGCCCTCCAAAGCCCAGCAGCAGCACTCCCAGGACGGCCTTCCCTACTACGCGCATCCGAGTCCCTACAGCACCCCAGGCGCGACAAGCGGATACACATCCGCTGGTGAGTTTTCCTTCTTTCCTTTGCTATCCTTACCTTGCTCTGCGTGTGTGTATATGTGTCTGCGCCTGCCACAAGAGAGACGCGCGCAAAAGACGCGCCAGACACTGAGAAAAAGACGCGTCTTTTGCTGCCTTTTCTCTTCTCGCGCGACAACTTGCTCTCTCGAGACAGCTTCAAAAGTTCATAACCGTTGACCACTGGATAGCAGACCAATCCGACATGATGGCCGCCGCTCAAATGCCGAGACCACCTTACCCTCCCATGTCCTACCACACACCGCAGTCGAACTCGCCCGCGTCGGTAGCCTCGCCTTCCCAACATGACCAGCACAGAAGCATCTACGGCCAGCCGCCGTCTCAACCTCTCCAGCAGCACATGTACTACCAGACGCCGCAAGCCCACTACCCGTCGATGCAGGCGCAACCCCAACAGTCTCCCTACGCGCAACACCAGGCCCAGACCCACCAGTCCATGTCTTCGCAGCCCAACATGATGATGTCTGCGCAGTCCCAGCAGCAGCAGCAACACATGCCCCAGCACCAGGCGCAACAACACCAGGCTCAGATGACCAACAGCCCCCGCGGCCAGATGAAGACGGAGCCCCAGGTGCCGCTGCAGCTCCAGAAGCCTCAGACGACTCCCATGCAACACCAGCAGCACCCTCAGAACGGCGCTGCTCTCAACACCCCCACAGGATCGACTCCTGGCGGTGTCAATCCCAATGCGGCGCCTGGACCCATTCCCGCCACTACGCCTTTGGTTGTAAGGCAAGACCAGAACGGTGTTCAATGGATCGCGTTTGAGTACTCTCGCGACCGTGTCAAGATGGAGTACACCATCCGCTGCGATGTTGAGTCGGTCAACACGGACGAGCTCTCGGCCGAATTCAAGACGGAGAACTGCGTTTACCCCAGAGCCTGTTGCCCCAAGGACCAATACCGAGGCAACCGCCAAGTATACGAGACCGAGTGCAACACGGTCGGATGGGCTCTTGCTCAGCTGAACCCTCCTCTGCGCGGCAAGAGAGGTCTTATCCAGCGCGCCGTGGACAGCTGGCGCAACAGCAACCAAGACCCCCGGCTCCGAAGCCGAAGAGTGCGCCGAATGGCCAAGATGAACACCCGGAAATCGGTTCAGGGCGGCCCTCACCCTGCTCACATGGGCGGCCCCAGTCCGCCAGGGATGGCTCAAGGTGCTGGTGGCATGGGCCCCGCGGGTGCATCAGCCAAGATGCCTGGAATGAACATGGGTCATATGCCGCACACCAACGCTCCGGGTGGAGGGGATGAAGTCGGTATGTTTCACCAGATGTGATTAAAGAAGCCCTCCGCATCTGCAGCGTTTGCGAGCCCAGTCGTTGTTTGTTGTTGATTGTCGTTGCATCGCACATACACACCACTGCCCGGCACAACCCCCAAAGATCGTTGATTATGTGATACCTTTCCCCCCTTTTCATCATCACCAAGTCTTGTCGGCCGTGATCCTAGAGCGGACACGAGCTTCATCACCACCAAACACATACAAATTTTTTACCTCTGTGCCTTTATTACATTATTACTCTGCTAGTTGGTCAGACGTCTCGGGAATGGGTTCGTTGCACTTTTTTGTCATTTTCCTTGCGCTCCTCCTGTTGTATAGCGCCGGGCTTTTTCGGCCGCATCAAAGCAACTTGCCACCACGATACAGCAAAGCTCGCCGCGGGTCGAGAGGGATTTCCTTTTCTCTACGGCACAGATCTGTACATTACCATAGTTGCGCTGCACGCAGTTGCTGCTGTTGCTGTCGTTAGTCACCTGACCCGAGTTTGTCGGGCAACAAGATGCGATGCCTCTTAGAAGAGACATCGGCAAAAAGTCGCATTGCTTAGCGTTTTTGGCATTCCATCCCCAATCCTTCTGCGTCCCAATAGCATGGCTTTGGATGAAAGAGGGGGCTTTTTTTCTCGTAAAAGAGAAAATCGTCCTGCCTGTCCCAAAGACCTACTCTTATGCCACTCTTGTACCTCGAGGGAAAAAAAAAGCAACAAACCCATCCCGATCCTCCCTTTGTCGTCTTGAGCGTTTCGCGTTGCCGTTGGCTTGTGTTGTCAGGGTTGTCGATCAAACATGTTTACCCCTCCCACACTCCGCTCGTCTGCATACGTCCTCCCGAAACCAGTTTCCAATCTTTCTTCATTGTAACGTTGACTGACATTTGCTGTCTTGAAATAGGCGATGGCGAATACATGGACGAACACCATCACCACCACCAGGCCCCCGCTGGCCAGGCGGGCGGCGACGTCAGACAGTCGCAGGTCTTTTCCGGAAGCTACGGCGGTCACGGAGGCTACCCGGCATCCAGCTCCGGCTCGATGCCGCACATGGGCAGCAGCTCCCATGCCGGCGCCATTTCTGCCCGTCGCCACAGCCGCAGCGACAACGGCGAGCCCGAGGATTTGTTCCCTAACATCCCCGAGGCCAAGAAGCGTAAGTTCATTCTCGTCGAGGACAATGTCCGCGGTTCGCGTCTGCGTGTTAGGGTCACGCTCGACGGTGTCGATACCAAGGAAATTCCCGACTCCTTCCGCAAGGGCGCTTCCGTCTTCCCGCGGTCGTACTTCCCACGCGAGATGCAGAGCCCGCCGCCGTCTGCCACCGGCACCAAGTTCTTCCAGGAGGATGCCGATGAGGAGGACGATGGTGTTGAAGACACCGAGGGCCGTAGCTCCCGCAGGGGCCGTGGAAACAGCAAGTCCATGGTCAAGGTTCCGATTGGCGAGAACACCGAAGGCGAGGTCGCCATTCCCCGCATGAGGAAGAGTGTCCGAGGCAAGGAGGTCCGACTCAACGACCTCGGATACCGCATGGCCTGGCTGCAGAGCAGAGTCTTTGCGGGACGGACAGTCTTCCTCCAGAGAGCTCGTAAGTTTCTCCGTGTTGAGTACGAAACAGAGATCGGGCTGACATGAGTTATAGTGGACTGCTACCGCAACAAGACCCGTACTGCCATTGAATCCATCATGCAGGATGTCAAGACGCTCGTTCCTCACTTTGAGACGCGTGTCGGCAAGCGGAAGTGGAACGAGAGAATGAGAAAGGGAGAGGCTGATGAGTAAACGTCTTTCGATGTTGGACTCGTAAAAAGCATTTACTCATCTACTCGACCTCGCGACTATACGTTTACTATTGTGGGTTTCTCACTACGCACATAACCGCATTCTTTTTTTCGCCATGGACCCCAACATTCAGCATCATCAAAGCGAAAGTCACCATGCCCGCCCGTCAAAACGTTTCCAGTGCCTTTCAATCTCGTTTTCGCGCATTGTTAATACCGACGTCTCACGACCACACACACATCGCACATCGCACACCGCACACAGCTACACGCAACAAAAAAAGGGTGCCCATTTTGTATCATAACGTGCCCGACACTACGACAAGTTTATAAAAGAGAGGCTAGGACCAGGAAATGACGTAAAAAGTAACACCCTACTTGCAAAAGAGGGTAGATGGATTTCCTAGGTTGACGACTTGACGATGACAAAAAACAAAACTTTTCTTCTTCTCTACGATGGATGACCGATTTCCTTTTACTTTTCCTGAAGGGGTGGGAGGACGCTGTTTTGGTCAGAAAAAGAAGCATCTTGTCACGCAAAAAATTTCCGTTCCTTGACACAGCGAAGAGTATACGGGCTTTGCTAAGACGCCTTGGACCCCTACGACAAGACATGAGGAGGCTTTCTACTCTTTTTTTTTTCTTCTCACGAGGCATTAGTCTGTTGATTTTTGTCAGTCTGTTGATCATTCCTGAGTATGAAAGGCGGATGGAGTGGAATGGAGTCTGCGACGCTTTTTCGACTGCCTCTCTCCTACTTCTCGGTACATTTTTTTTTTCTCTTCCCAAGGTAGAAGGGGGTTTCGCTTACCGCTTTCTTCCTTTTCCACGGTTCGATTTTTTCCTCGTCTTGTTTGTTCTTTTCCCGATTCTGAGAGGCGTCGGAGAGCGTACTTGCTGGTAAGGATATGCTTGTTTCCCGGCGGGCATTTTTGGGAAGTGCGGATGGCACAAAGTCGGATGATGAGGAATTTTCTTCGTGGATGGTGTGTTTTCATTTGGACTGTTTTTTATCTCGGAGGGCAATGGGAATGAAAGGGACTTATAGAATTTTGGTAGTTAAGAATCACTTCTTTCGGTTTACCGTCTCTCTACTGTCTACTGTGAATGATGTTGGTATGAGATGTCAAATTGTCTGTTGAGTACTCTCTCATCTTTCTACGTCTACGCATCCTTGACCCCCTCGTCCTCTTTCCCCAAAGCCTCGTCCCTAGGCGGCGCCCTCTCCCCCCTCTGAAAAACAAACAACGCCTCGTCTTTCCCCGCGAAACTCGGCAGCGGGATCTGCACGACCCTCACCCACTCGGGCTGTTCTCTCTCCATGTACTCCGCCATCGTCATCCCCCGGAAGCCGGTATACCCGTTCCCGTTCTGCGTGCCCACGACGGCGATGGTGTCGCCCTCGTAGGCCTCCACCAGCCCGCGCGTGAAGCTCCCCTCCGCGCCGCCCGCCACGGAGCCGCCCACGACGGGGTAGACCAGCAGCATCACCATGTCCCTCCCCCCCGCGCGGGACTCGAGGAACGAGACGCCGTCGGAGGGGATGGTGTCGGCGACCCAGTTCGTGCGCCACGCCGACTGGAGGTTGTCGACGGGGTGGACTGTGAGGCCGTAGAGGCGGAGCATGTGCGTCCAGTAGCCGTTTCCGGAACCGATGTCCGCTATGGGCCGGGGGCCGGCGAGGAGGCGGAGGACGGAGAGGGCTTCGTGGGAGGGCGTGGCGCAGCCGAAGTGGTGCATTTGGATCGGGAGGGCGTGGTGGGATCGGAGGGGGAGGTTGGGGAGGGGGCCGAGGTATTGGAGGGAGAGGGCGGACCAGGACCAGAAGTCGAGGGAGGGGTTTGGGGGGAGGGACGCGGTTGGGTTTTTGCACTTGGGGATGGCGTTGAGGTGCGGGAGGGACGGGTGGATGTAGCGGTGGGCGAGGAGGTGGGAGGCGGAGAGGGCGCGGAGGGAGGACTTTTTGGCGTTTGCGAGGTGGGATTTTAGGGCTTGCGGGGTCGAGGTTTTTGGGGAGAAGATTTGGATGTAGGATTGGATGTCTGCTTGGGGTGGGGGGTCGAGCTGGTGATGTTAGTCTTTTGATGTTCTGTGTGAGGTGGGAGGAGAGGGTTGGTGATGGCTGATGGTGAGGGGGGGGGTGGGTGGTGGAGGCTCATGGAGACTGGTGATAAGGAGAAGGGAGGGGTTGAGAGAGACTATTGGGGAGTGAGGGTTAAGATGAATGTAAGAAGGAGTGATGGCCGAGCATTTGGTGACATAAAGATGTTGGGAGTTAGAGGAGAGAGACCTGTCGGAGACGTGATAAGGGGGGGGGGGGGGGGGGGGGGGGGGGAGGAGGGGGGGGGAGGCAAGAGGGGGGGGGAGGCGTGAGGGGGGTGGGGGGGGGGGGGTTGGGGGGGGGGGGGGGGGGGGGGGGGGGGGGGGGGGGGGGGGGGGGGGGGGGGGGGGGGGGGGGGGTGTGTACGAGAAGACCGAGCTGACACCAGAGGAGGCTGATATCCCGAAGTAGGGAAAGTAAGGGAACACGCAGAGCATCAAAGACAATCGACAACAGAGACCGCTCAAACATACCGGCTTCCCCTCCTCGTCGCGATACCACGCGTGCAACCCGTTGACGCCGCCCATGCTGACGACGCGCTGGACCTCGGCGAGGCGGACGGCCGTCATGGCGTGGTAGACGTAGGTGTCGCGCTCGGGGAGGTTGAAGGTGACGACGGCGGCGGCGTGGAGGTCGTTCTTGGCCAGGTGGTCGAGGGCGCGCTGGCGGCGGGTCGGGTCGCTTGCGTATTCTTCGGGGGTGAAGGGCGGGTTGGAGCCGACGCAGTAGGTGAAGGTGCCGTTTGGCTTGGGGGTTTTTGGGGGCATTTTGGCGGAACCGCGTTCGGACGGCGGGCGGATGGGTAGGCGTGGACGTCTGGGAGTGGTTGATGAACGAGGTGAGAGCGTGAGGGTTTGTCCTGTGATTGTTGTGAGTGAGGGGTTCAGAGGTGAGGAATGAGAGATTTACAGAGGCTCGGGATTTGAGATTTGTAATACAGTCGAGATCGGTCTGAGGCCTGGAAATTCAAGGGTCTACCGGACGTTGAAGATTAGGATTTTCCGTTGTGACTGGGTCGGAGTGGGAGGACGTTGAATGGTGGCCGGAAGGATTCGAGATTCGGACCCCCTTGTCGTCAGCACTGGTGCCGAGTTTTCGGGGCCGTGGTCTCGGAGCGGACGGCATGACGTCGTTGGTTTTTTGGTTCGGTGAGTGCCTGGGTCCCGCTTTTCTCGGTGTATAGGGGACGGTGTCAATGCGTTGATTTGACGCTCAACGGCACAGTACGGAGTTTATGGATGGGGGAGTTAGCCGACCCGACGAGCCGACCAAGTTTGGTTTCTTCCATTACGATTTTCTATTTTCCTTAGTCTACATTCTAGAAGAGTAAGACTAATACCCAGTGATCAATTTACTATGAACAGTTGTTGAAATAGAAGTTGCCCATTAACCCCAAGTCAGCAACTGTCCCTTTTGGTCGCCAACTAGAGCCAATCTGTCGGGACGTCGGGGGCCAAATTTGACTGCCGGATTCTCCACGACGAGGAGGCGGAGAAACGCGGAGAAATGCTGCGGCTCTGGTCTGGCTATGCATACCCTAGGTAGATACCTTAGTCGAGTACTTGCTCAAGGTCTTAATAGACTTGACTCGAGGAGTCAAGCTAGCACTGACAAGACTACTCATCAGAATCGATTTTGCTGAACTTTAGCCTAGTGAATCGAGCCACCAGCGGAGTGTTCCCTCAATGTAGAATTACACAGCATCACAACGCGACTTCTGCATGTTCGGCATGTGGAAATGGGCGACTCGGAACTCGAATGTTAAACAAAGCCAAACACCGTCCCGGCATCGCAACCCGTTCGTCTGGTATCCATGGTCCCCTCGGGAGTTGACCGCACCCAACATCCTGAACCGTTCCTCACGAGTCTTGTCAAAACTTCTCTAATTCTCCCCCACACCACCCAACCCCAAATCCCTCCACAATGCTCCCCAAGTGCCAGGGTAGGGCCGATTCTTGCGGAGCGTTTGCGTCTGCGGGGTAGGCCAACCCAGCCCATTGGATCGGACCTGTCATGCCATGTTACTCTGTACCCATCAACGACAAATAAGCTACTGATTTTTTTTCCTCTTGACCTTACCGACCACGGGCCTTGGCATTCACAACTTCAATACCACGGTAAACGACCGCTTCGGACTTCGTCTTTCTCTTAACAAAGTGACGTAGTCCACTACACTAGCCTGGAGCCATTCCCTGCCACCCCCGGCCGGCATTGGTCTCGTGGCATGACGCCGGGATCATCATCCTCGAGGGGTCTAGCCATGGTGGACTTCATCTCGCAGCATGGAGAACAACCCAGAGGTCCAATGTCCGACCTTCTCCCGGTCCCGCAGTCCATGGCTCAAGTACATAATGGCCGAGAGCTGCCCTGCTCCTCGGTGACCTGACGGGACGACAGCTGCAGCGTATGCTCGTCAAGACATCGTCGGCCACCACAGCTTAGCCCCCGGACGACGACAACATGACCCGACTCAACCTGCTCGCCACCCTCTCCACGGCCTGCGCCACGGTGTCCGCACTGGTACCGAGACAGGCCGTCCCGGCAAACACCACCACCGGCACCGTCCCCACCGTCGACCTCAAGAACGGCTCCTACTATGGCGTCTACAACGAGCCCCACGACCAAGACTTCTTCCTCGGCATGCCGTACGCCCAACCCCCCGTCGACAACCTCCGCTTCCGCGTCCCGCAACCCCTGAACTCCTCCTGGGACGGCACGCGCAACGCGACGGAGTACTCCCCGCTCTGCTTCGGCTACGGAAGCGACACCTGGGTCCTCGGCAACCACGTATCAGAAGACTGTCTGACCATCAACGTCGTCCGGCCTCACGGCGTCGCCGCGGACGCAAAGCTCCCTGTCGCGGTCTGGATCCACGGAGGCGGCCTCACCAACGGCGGCAGCGCCGACCCGCGCTACAACCTCTCCTTCATCGTCGAGCAGGGAGTCCGCATGGGCTCCCCCTTTGTCGCCGCTAGCATCAACTACCGCCTCCATGCCTGGGGCTTTTTGTGGAGCGACGAGATCAAGGCCGAGGGCGCGGGCAACCTCGGCTTCCGCGACCAGCGCCTGGCGTTGCACTGGGTCCGTGAGAATATCGCCGCGTTCGGGGGCGACCCGACGCACGTTACCTTGTGGAGCGAGAGCGCCGGCTCCCGCAGCGTGGCGTCGCAGATGCTGGCCTACGGGGGGCGGGACGAAGGGCTCTATCGCGCCGCGATCCTGCAGAGCGGCACCGGTCTCGGGACCGACTTTGGCGAGTTGGAGGCGTCTTCGTCTGCGGCCACGTGGCAGGATTACTACGACACCATCGTCAATAAGACAAACTGCTCCGCAGCGTCCGATACGCTCTCCTGCCTTCGTGGCGTCCCGGCCTGGACCTTGAGCGACGTGCTCAACACCACGGCCACGAACCCGGCCTTCACGGGCGTCGTCGACGGCGAGTTCCTCGAGGCGCCGCGTCACGAGCTCGTCAACGAGGGCAAGTTCACGCGCGTGCCGCTGCTGATCGGCGCCAACTCGGACGAGGGCACGCAGTTTGGCGTCAAGGGCGTCAACACCACGGCGCAATGGCAGGCCTACCTCCGCTCCGGCGGGGCGGGTAATCTCACGATCGAGGTGCTCTCGGCGCTGTACCCGGATATCCCGCGCCTCGGCACGCCGGCGACGCTGCAGGGCCGACCGAGCGGCGCGCAGGCGAATTTCGGCGCCATGTGGAAGCGCGTGAATGCGTTTGCGGGCGATCGCGCGCAGCATGGTCCCCGGCGGTTCTTTGCGCGCAACTGGGCTGGACCGAGGGGGAATCAGAGCGTGTACTCGTATAATTTCAACGTGCTCGTCAACGGTATGACGCCCGCGGAGGGCGTGAACCACTTCCAGGAGGTTGCGTTTGTGTTTAACAACACGGACGGGTTGGGGTACGAGACGGCGGTGGCGGTGAATCCGTTCGAGGGGAAGCCCGAGACGTTCAAGGCGCTGGCGGAGATTATGTCGCGGATGTGGGTTGGGTTTATCGCCAAGGGGGATCCGAATGCGAATGCTGGGGCGACGGGCGTGAAGTGGCCGCGGTATGATGTTGAGAACCCTGAGATTATGGGATTCGATGTCAACGTTACCGACTTGGTTCATGTTCAGCCGGATACGTACCGCGCTGAGGCGGTTGAGTATTTGATTCGGAAGCTTTGGTCGTAAGGTCGTGGGGTTGATGATGTGGAAGCAAAGACGGGCATCTTCAATCAAAATAGATAATACATGATCACACCAAATTCTCACGGTATGGACAACACCCGAGCTCACTAAACGATACTGGATTTCACTATGACCTATCTCACTAAGCGTACTCAAGGCCGAATAGACTGCGCCAGCTGGAAAGCTGGTAAACAAACATCCGGATACACCCTAAGTTTCCTCATTAACCTAGGCTTCATTACACCTAGGACCCAAACAAACGAACACCCATATTTGACACTCCAACAGAATCGCGTTTAAGCCCTGACCTTGCGGAAGGTCGTCGGGTACGGCTTCAGGATGTAAGTCGGGGTGTAGGTCGGGTCCGCGGTCACGGTGATCGTGGTGGTGCGCGTAACAGCGCCATCGGGTGCGTTGGTGGAAGTGGAGGAGGATGAGGAAGTGCTGGTGGAAGAAGAGGAGCTCGAGCTGGTGGTGGCAGTCGGCGTCACGGTGACAGTAACGGTGCCGGTGCTGGACGAGGTGGCAGACGAGGTGGTCGATGAAGTGGTGGAAGAAGTAGGAGTCGCCGTGCTGGAAGCGGTTCTGCTGTGTCTGCCCTTGCACCTCAAGCGACGGGTGCGAGGGGGCGGCATGGCGTAGTACTCATCATCCTTCTCCTCCGTCTCCTCCTCTTCGTCCGCAGAAGGCTCGGCAGTGCTAGTCGGCACGTACAGCTGCCTGGGCTCGAGGGGCTTCGCGGCCCGTGGCTTCACCAGACGCGCAAACTTATGAGGGCAGTCTTCGTGTGTACAGAGGTAGGAATCGACGTCTTCGCCGGTAGAGGGCTCGGCGGCGGCAGTCTCTACGACCAGCTGTCTGGGCTCGAGGGTCTTGGTAGCCTCCATACTCGCGATTTTGGCCTTGCGCGAGCGCCTCTTGGGACAGTCTCTGTAGGAGTCGGCGTCATCCTCGTCAGCGGAGGGCTCGGCGTCGTCCGTCTCCTGTTGCTGTCTAGGCTCGAGGGTGCGGGTGACCTCCATCTCCTTGGGGCACTTATTATGCGTGCAGAGGGAGGAGGACTCGGCATTCTCATCCGCCTCACCGCTTCGCTGCTCGCGCGCCTGAAGGGGGGCAGTAGGCTGAGGAGCATCTCTCTTGAGAGCAGCGGTCTTGGGTGTCTTTGGCTTGATGATCTCGTGGTGTGTCTCGATGATGATTGGTAGAGAAGGGGGGCGTTTTGCCGGGTTGGTCTTCTCGCTTACTACTGCGGTCGTGGTCTTGTTCCCCTTTCCCTTCCTCTTCTTCTCCATGTTGATGATCTCGAGGATTAACATAGGGGGGAGATTCGAGAGGGAGGAGTCCTCGGCCACGGCTGTGGTTGTCGGACGCGGACCCCGAATGGTATCAGCGTTGATGAGGGAGGGGCCGACGGAGACCAGCAGGATGCCGGCCAGGAAGGTGATACTTTTCATCTTGAGAGTTTGTTGTAAAATATGGTCTACAAGATTGATGAAATCACAGATGTGAGAAGTTGACAGAAGAAGCAAGGGAAGAGGGAAGAGTCTGGCAGAAGATGAGTTTATATACATTGGTGGAAAGAAGCAGGTTCAAGCTTTGGAATAGAAAATTCGTTGAGAAGTCCACAAGGTTGCTTTCCCAGATTCAGCCTTTTCAAAGGAGTTGCCAGGACGGTGCTTAGCGGAGCAAGGCCGCCAAGGCTCTAAGATTCCATTTGCTACCTATCCACAAGCAAAGCTTCAGTTTTGAAGGACCATATATGAATGTTACATCATAGGACAGATCAAGGCATCCCGAGCGGAACATGACTATGGTAGAGAAAGGCTGTCAGAGGCATTTCGACGGGACAGGGATCTGCGGGACATATATCGTTCTTCGCTTCCAAACAGCCAGACGGTTCGTGACTTTCAAGGTGAGAGGTTGTCGATGATGGAGGCCGGTTGATACCATTGTAACCACAATAATTTGAGTTTTGTGGCGGACACAATTCGCCAGATCATCAACCTCAACGGACTTCGTGGCTTGATTGATGCACTGGTGACTTCGTATCTTCAAGGCGAAACTTTAAATCTCCGATTCCAGACTGTGAAAATTCTTACATCGCTTTCTCCCTTCAACCTCCCGTTTTTACCCGCTATTGAAGTCATACATGAGCCGCTCCGTCATCAACCGCTATGGTTTCATCAACAGTAAGGGTACGCACTACGGGTCTCTAGCGATCCTAAAGAAAGATTTCCGAAACCCTTCATGTGGCTTAACTGGAGATAGAGTACCATGACGTAGAGCTTAAAACCGAGGAAAGAACAAGAGCTCTCTTCGAGGCTAACGAGAGCTCACATCATTCTGCAGTAATGACCTTTCGGCGATACTGTACTGACCGAAATGGACCTTGGAAGAATCTGATATGTTGCTGAGGGACACAAAGGTCGACAAGGAGGCGCAAGGTTGGAAGAGGCCAGTTGCGGGCTTCCTTGTGGAGTTGCATCATCTTGCTATGAGATTCCCCCGTTGATAGCTTCTATGAGGCCGGATCATGCGACAGGCAACTCGGTATAACTCGGGAAACGGTACTGACCACGAGGCTGGACGTGTACTTGATCCGGAAGGGTGAGAATCCTGCTTGAAGGTCTAATCTGAGGCGTGGTACTTGTGAATGACTATGGACCTTGCGACGGAAAATATCCTTTCGCCATGAAACGAGTCTCTTTACTTCTCAAGGCATGCAATCGCGCGACTAATGCCGCGAATGCTCCGTTCCAAAACGCTGGTATCTATAGTGAGCCACAACGTTAACAGTTTCTGTCATGGGTGTGACTTCTCGAGGGATTTTACAGATTCGACACTGCTTTTCGTTTCGTTGTTTACAACGAATTCAGTGGCCAGAAAGCTTCTGTTTGGCGGACGTTGAGAGCAGTAAAGAGAAATCGGGACGCAAATCTCGGCCAGAAGTGGTCATCTCTTATGTAGTCTACACTGAATATATACAGAGTGATGCCTGGGGATGACTTGAGACAAAGTTCCATTGCGATCCTCGATGTTGTGAGTGGGTGAGACCCACTGGACCAATTTGGAAGCTCCGAGGGGGCTCGGATGGGATGTACATATGGGCCTCGTGCCACAACAATCCTAGCTAGCAATCCAACCTCCTACATACACACCTTGACCCCCCCCCCCCCCCCCCCCCCCATCTGAGCGGCATCTTACTGATGTGAGCTGCGGCTAGCCACATCCGCAGCCACAGGCAAGGCACAAAACACACAGCTGGACAGACAGATGGAGAATACAAGCTTAGTTCACACCACACATCTAGCCCCTACGTGGCCTCAATGTGAGTAAGCTCACACTCGAGATCATTGAGAAAGAGGAGGGGAAAGGGGAACAAGACCACAATAGCAAAGGCAGGTAAGAAGACGAATACTGCAAAACGGCCTCCTTCTTTACCTATTATTATCGAGACCCAGTACGAGGCCATCAAGCCAAAGGCACTGAATACCGGTGTTCCCGAGGTATCTATTATATAGTGGACATCCGGTCCAAGAACGATGTCAGAATGTTAGGAACAGCGGTTGCGGCATCAATCTTAGCTTATCAATAGGTTCCCTTACATTTCGAACAGTTTGATTGACTAGCTCAAAGTACACGAACAGGGAACCCTCGTTAGCTACTAGATCATTCAAGAACCTGTCTTCCCCTTTATCACGGCTGACGGTCGGATCGTGGCTTCCTCATATACGTGGACCACACCAACCATGCCAGGCTGTCGACCAGCGATGACAAGCTTGGATTCCAGAAGCGTTTGGAATTTCCTACCATCTAGCGTAAGGTGATTTAGTGTAGAACAGCATTTCAAGCGACTGTAGAAGACCTTGTTTGTCAACCACCTTTGTCGAATTTCTCAGCTCTAGCCATGAGAGAACAATTCCAATCACGCGGCTGCTCCTCTACCCTCTCAGCGAAGAGAAAGAAATATATAAATGAAAGCCCAGCCGACCTTCCGAGGACCTATGGAAATTCCTACGCATGTATGACACTCTTGAATAGCGATGCGAGGACTTTTCACGAGACTCCGCGCAGCAATTCGGTAGCGACCCGGCATTCCCCACTACACTTTACATGAGCCGGTGATAGCATCAAACAAATTTATTGGCTATAGAGGGTATCGAGATGAGCGGGAGGGTTATATGTCGCGCGTGTGTGAGAGTGAACATAGATAGGCCTGGTGGTGACTCGGACATATGCAATTAGGGACCCCAAGGCGGCACCTCAACAGCAAAACGGGCGTGATTACTGGAAGATGTTAATTGCTTCTGCTTATAGTAAGGGTTGTCTTGTAACTTACTCTGCGTTCTTCACCGCCTTCTCGGGATCTTCGAGGGCAAACTGCTTGCAGTAGTCGACATCATACCCATAGTCCGTTGTTCCTAACACATCTCGAAAGTGCGTCGCCTCATGGATGATAGTACTATAAAAATCTCAGTCAGGCACAATCCTTTGACTCACGATCATGAGAAGACATAGGTGCCCTCAAGGTCGAGACATGAACTCACTCCCACTGATTGCGATGCCGCCCAGCAGGCGGAAGCATCGCCTCGTTGAAATACACACTACAAATTCTGACGTCGCCGTACGTGCCGCCAATAGTCGCGTATACAGCGGTGCTGGTACACGAGCAATCGTATGAGAACGTAGTGGCCAAATCAGGCGCGAATTTCTGTTTTGAAGATTGTTAACTCATATATCCATCGTCTCTCCCCCTCTAGGTACCATGAGACTGAAAAGCCCCGCCAAACGTACCTTGAAAGCCGTCAACACGCGATTATAGCGGTCGGTGCCGAACTTTCCGTACCACGTTGTCTGGACATCGCTACCGTTGGGGTTATCCTCCAGGTGCTCAATCGCCGCAAACGACTTGTTGGTAGCTCGCTCGATGGCCGCTTCGAGGGTGACGATTTGCGCGGCGGTGCAGGACTTGAAGGTCGCGGCTAGGGTGCCGGACACGATGGACAGGAGACCTGCCAGGTGAAGGATTCTCATCTTTGCCCTTTGGTTTGCAGTCCGAAGCAGAAAGCTGTCTACGATGTTGAATCAAGTCTATCAGTCTTCAAAGTTTGAGGGTTCGCGAAACCTTTATTACGGGTAGAAAAGCGGATGTGGTGTAATCGCACCATGTCGCTAATTCTTGGCAGACATGCATTAGGAAGGTACAAGATTGCTGGCTTCCATCTCCCCTATGCACTTTCCCTTACAAGGTATCCAACCGCGTAGGGATGCATTATCTCGTATTTTCGCTGTAAGGTTGTATAACGATTTCTTCATGGCTTTACTTCAACATCACCCGTCCATAACTCCATCGCTGAGACGCGGCTTTCCGAAGATGCATGATCTCAACAGAACTCGGGCGCGTTTCCTTGAGAAACTCATTCATTTCTCGAAGATCACACCATCTTCCAGTACGCAAGGCCCAGAAATCCATCGGAATACTTGCAACTGATGAGCGGGAAGTAAAAGTTGAAGTCATCGTTGCGGATCGGAGCTTCATCTTCAAAAAGGTCTTCTCACGTCTACTCTGAAAAGTCAGAGTGGGATAATTGCCAGGGGGCTTCTCACGAGCACTATCGCCAATAGTAGTAGTCACGACGACATGCGTCTAAAAGCAACCGGCCGGCACGCTCAATCCCCTTCTAATTTCTCAGCCAGTCTAATATAAAGGCACGATTATCTCGCCGTGTCCGATCTCGAGGCCAGAAACCTGGAGTTTCTGAGCTGAAATGGCACCGCAAGTTTCCTGGTGACTATCGAGTCTTGAAAGAGTGGGTTATTTAGAGAGAGAAGATTCATTACGATGCAACTTGCTGATGACGAGAAACGCCACGTCGACAGCCCAAACAGTAACAAAAGACCAAACAGATACGCCGATTGACTCAAAACAAGGCCACGAGCCACAAACTAACAAGCTCCAAACCATCCCGTACCTAGTCAAAATTCTCTGGGCAGGATTCGCCCGTGCTATAGAAGAAGTTAAGTCGGGCAATGCGGATAACGGATCGGCGAGCTCCTCTGCAAAGTGTATCCCGCGCCTCTCGGAGGCCCCGCGTCCGCACCCGTATATTCGTAGACCCACACCCGGCCGGAGGGCAGCGGGCCTCCCGGACAGGAACACTTCACCTTAAACCCCTTCGTCTGGCGCTATCTTCATCTTGCACCTTGTCGATCTTCCCATAGACAGTAGCTCCGGTGAAATGGATCAACAAGAAACAGATGCAATGCGTCTGTTTCGCTACCTTTTACACGACTTCTAAACCCTGCTTTCCTTAATTACCGCCTTATTGAAGTAAATGAGTGTCAGGCGCCGCAACTCAAGGCAATATCAAAGCAGCCCCCGAACTAGAACCAGCTAGACGATCGTATCTCTGAAACGATACTTTGAGAATGTTATGGCTAGAGCTGGTCAGTCATAGTGAGGCAAGGCACATTGACAGGAGACGCCCCCGTCCGACACGGATTAGATGAGCCCTCGAACCCCTTCTCCAACCCTACCAGCTGAGGCTCCCTCAACTGCTTTCCCAACCTCACGCAACCTCACTTAACGAAAACAATGAAAGAATACCCCAGCCTTTCAATCAGCTTAAAACAGACATGAGAAATAAGCAGATATAAGAAGCATAACAAATCGTTAAACCCAAAGTGACGTCTCTCAAGCTCATCCCGCAACGCCTCCTCCCTAAAGTCGCCCCGAGAAGCCAGCCAGCCGGCCACACACCTCCGGACGAGACCGAGCACGAAACCCCTCACCCTCGAGGCTAACCTCCGTGCGTAATGGTGTTCGCGCCAACTCTAAGACCAGTTCGCGCAAACCACCTCACGGGACCATTATTTCTGGGTCCTTTACCCCCCAGAACCTCTGGTCTCACTCCTTCAGGACCCGATCCCCTTCCCAGAGGCGTAAATCGTTCATGGCCAAGCACGCAAAAAGTGGATGGGATATATCATATGCAAATCCAATAGTGCTTTCTTTTTTCTGAAATTGACATGATAGCCGCTGGGCCCAATCACTCCACACGTAAAAGTCTTAAATATCCCTCGCTTTCCCAAATCTGTGAAAATAATAAAAGATGTATAAATTCAATGTAGAGATTCGCTTCTCGCTTTCAAGGGCTCCTCGTCCAATGCTGCCGTTAGATAACCAAAGCTCCGCGCATACAAGTATCATCATCTCCTGCTACATGCTTCCTCTTACATCTGCCCCCGCCGTACTCATCAGCCCTCAATGGCAAGAGTCTCGCGGTCACGCTCTCGGTGGCGGTGGTGATGGTCATCACGTCGCCTCGAGTCGTCTTCATACTCGTCTTCGTCTCGACGGTGTCTGCGGTGGCGCTCTCTGTCGCGCTCCTCGTCGTACCGGTCATCATCGCCGTCTTCCCTCCTGTGATGACGGTGCTTCCGCTTGTCATCATCTTCGCCATCGCGGTCACGTCCACGGTCCTGGTCCCGGTCGCGATCGCCGCGGTCCCGGTCCTTACCAGTCTCTTCACGTCTCCGTTCTATTCCACTTGTTAGTCCATGCCAGAGCAAGTGCTTCTAGTTTCCCAACATACCTCTCAAGACCTGTGTTGCGGCGGCATAGGCCTGGATCTCCTCCTTGCTGAGAACGCGAAGGACAATGACGAAGTCGTCTCTGACTTCGAACCGCTCCTTGCCAACGGTCAAGGCCTCAGGATTTACGATCTTCCGGCTGATCTTGGTCCATCGGGCACCAGGAGGAACTTCCCTCAGTTTCTTGTCATCCTTGTGAGGTGCCACACCCTCACGAATTGGGTTGTCCTCTTCGGGATACTTCTTGGGTGCCTTCAAGATACCCTTGAGAGGCTTTGCGTCTGACTTGTCGCGAGGCGGAGACACGACGCGGACCTGCTTCTCGTCACGAGGTGGTGTGAGATCGCGGTCGCGGTCACGGTCGCGATGTTCATCTCTGGATGAAGTAACGATTGAGTCGGCCGAAGGGAGTGAGACGGGCGATTCCCTCTTTGGTGGCGGTGACTCCTTCTTGGGTGAAGGTGTGCGTTCCTTCGGCTCCTTGTGTGGCTCGCGGAACGGAAGATCAGCGTATGTTTGCTTGTCTGATCTATCATCTCTTTCAGATCGTTCAGGCCTGTCCAATCGGTCGGATCGTTCGTATCTCTCAGTCCGCTCTGGACGTTCTGAGCGCTCCGACCGGTCAACGCGGTCTGACCTGTCAACAGGAATCGGAACCCTTTCTGGCTTGTCATCCTTCATGGCTGCCAGTTGCTCCTTCAATTCCCGAATGTCGTTGGTGTTGGTAGGATTGAAGCCAATCTGCCGCTTAGGACGCCTCGACTTTTGCTCGTCATCTTCCGGGGACACATCTCGTTGTGCAGCTGTAGAATCGCCCGTGAGCTTGGCTTCGGCATCCCGGCGATTGCGGTCGCGATCACGCTCCCGGTCACGCTCTCGATCGCGCTCCTTTTCACGCTCCTTTTCGCGATCACGGACATCTGCCTCTTGCTCGGCGGCGGCCCTGCGAGTTTCAACAATGACGGGTGCACGATCACGAGGGTCCCGAGACTCCTCCCGAGGCTTGTATCTCTCGGCAGCACGCGCTCCAGGATCCTCTTCATCGCTTCGGCGCCGGGGCTCCCGGGACTCCCGCTCCGACTTTTCGGGGCGCTCGTCCTTCTCTTTCTCCTTCTCCTTTTCCTTCTCCTTCACAGCTGAGCCGAGGCCAATCGCGGTGGCGGCAAGACCAAGTCCCGCACTCAACTTATCACGCAGGCGCTTCTTCTCGGCTTCGTCCTCATTAGCTGTGCTAGTCCGCCGCAGATGGCGATCCTTGTCCGTCTCGAGGCGGGCTGAATCACGCTTGGAGCGATCCTTTTCGTCCCGGCGCTTAGATTCATCGTCGGATCCTCTCTTGACATCCGGAGGAGATGTTCGATGACCACTTCGAGACTCTGGTCGGGGGCCGCCGCGCGACTCTGGTCTATATCCAGTGCGCGAGTCTGGGCGATAACCGTTTCGAGACTCGGGTCGTGCCTCTCTACGTCGGTCCTCGAAATCGCCGCCAACGGGAGCTGAGTCCGTACGGATACCGAAACCACGGCTGGTGACTCCATTATCGTAGTAATCACCACTGCCGTAAATGGGATCATACTTGCGATCAGGCTCCCGGGCCTGCCGCTGAGCCCGATCATCATCGCGACTTCGGTAGTAATCCTCGTGATGGCTGGATCGAGGGGGGCCCTCATTATACACGGATACAGGCCGCCGAGAGGCAGCCGCTCCTGCGACAGTCGCTGCCGCTACGGAAGTTGCTGCGGCGACATCCATGGAGGAAGGGATACCACCAGTGGAGCGTCGGCTGGTCGGGCTTGGGGGCACTGGTAGATGGATAGGCGCAGCAGGGGCTGCCGGAGGAATTGAGCCTTGGGCTGGGTCGTATACGTTCGTGGAAGAGCGATTTATCTTATCCAAGCCCCAGGTGGTGGGCGGAGGGCCTGCTCGCTGTCGACCAACATCATATGCACGACTAGTGCTTTCAGTTGTCGTAACATTAACACTCGGTCGGTAATAGCCGCGGTCGATGCTCTCTCGCCTGCGTGATCGTGAAGGTGGCCGGGTGTGATCCAAATCGTATCTTGCCAAATCGCTTGGAGTGGTGTATTCGTAGCCATCCGTGCCGCCAATGTCGACTGGGGCATTTCCATGGCGGGAGATATTGGTATAAATGGCCGAAGACCTCGAAGGGCGGTACGAATCGTGCCTAGACGATGTAGGATCGAGGGTTCGCTCGCGCATGCGGGTGAATTCTTCGTTGTCCATGGTTGCGCTGTAAGAGCCACCGCGGTGATGGCTTCGGGAACGTATGGATGACGCAGGCTGCGTGTAAAATGTCGAGTCGCTGGAGCGATACTCATCGCGAGTCGGGCTGCTATGTCTGTTGCTCGACGAGTGGTGCGACGATGAACTGGCCTGCGGCGGTCGGGTCGTCGTGGTAACAATGACTGGGCGGGCAGATGTAGAGTCGAGGGTCGATGAGCGATGAGAGCGATTGCGGCTCGCTTCTCTCAGGCCTGGGCCGCGGGCGAGGGGGTCTTTGGTGACTGCATAGGTAGTGGTCGTGGTTGTGGGCGTGCCAGAATGATGGCTTCGAGAACTGCCAGAGGCATATCTCGTCGAAGACGTGGGCATGACATGAATATCACCCCCGTACATGGAACTGTAGCCAATACTGGTGGGAAGCGAAGCCCTGGCAGGATTGAAAGTCGGCGACCGCGGCCGAGCGGTAGTGTACCGCGATGAGGAGTAGCGGTGATCCATGGCAACGTTGACTAGTCGAGTCGTCGACAAATCGTGCTACTTGTAGCTATCGCTTGTGGCCGCCGAGGTGCTTTCTCTTCCGGATGAGTTGAATGAGGCAGAATGCTCAGCGCCTCGAGGGTGCACGTCGAGGGAGGAAGATGAGGTGAGGAGGGGCAGTCGGGAATTGGGTTGGGCGCTGACCACCTTGAACAGATGGATATGAAGCGGGACGGCCGTAGCGGCAGGACGCACGTCGCAACCGCGTGAGGAATTCCGCCCTAAGGAAATTTGGTCTCGTCTTCTCTCACTTTCCTAATTTTTTTTTCTTTCCCCTCTCGGTCGCTTTGACTTGGAGGTGCTTTGGCGCCCTTTTTCGGGTTGTCGCTTGTTTGGGCGTCGATGTGTCTCACTTTGTTTTTGATTTTGGGCGATAGAGCTACCAAGTGGACGGTGCCCTATTTGTTCGCTTTTTCCCCCCTTTGCACGGAGAGTGAAAGAGAGAAAGAGGAGGGGCAAGTCTTTGGGATACCCGCTGAGATGGGATGTGAGGTGGATTCTTTTTGGTTGATGAGAGATGGCGGGGTTCCAGTCTCTTCTCAGATCACTTCAGTCTGTTCTCTTCCCGTTCCTCTGGTCGTGGTTGTGGTGGACGACCCCCGTCAAATGGGCTGGGTCAGGTCGGGTTCTCAGGTCGGGCTAGCAGGTCGGGCTGGAGTTGGGTGGACTCTGTCGTCGGATCGCTGTCGAAACGTCCCAGTCTGTCTGTTGTGGACTGTACTCCGTAGTGAAAATCCAACTGCATGCATCTGCAGTACCGTCGGAAAAGAGGGGCGAGTCAGCTTTGTTAGGAGACTCAAGTGAAAGTTGAATGGGCGGGCGTAGTCTCAAAAATAGGATGAATGAATCCATGCAAGGTCTCCATATGGTTCCATACACTGTGGATGGTTGTACCGAGTATAGGCCATATGCATAGCGTGTTTGTGCATACAAAAAGATGAGGTGAAGAAGTGGGATGTGTGTATGTAGGAGGAAGGGAGAATTACTTACCAGATATTGTAGTACAGAGATAACGTCACTGAGGCTGAGGCATCTGAGAAACGCAAAGAGAGAGAGCCAGAAGAGAAGGGGGGCAAAACTTGGGCAGTGGTTGAAGACACTGCGACGTCGAGTAGTCTGGGAGGGGGATTATCCCGGGCGCAATGACGGAGGGAGGAGTCGACTGATCCCTGTCGACTCAGCAGCAAGGATCGCGGGGGGTTCGCTTTGATGATGGATGCTGATGAATGGATGCACCGGACCCTCTCCAGGCCGTGTATTCTTATCCCCTTAGCAGCAGAGAGCGGGAAGTCAGGGAGACAGTCAGCAAACAATGGGACAATACGACTGGTTGCCCGAGAGCTTGTCTTCGGTGTAGCGGGGAACCGGCTGTAGTGTATCCGTACAAAGTACGAATTACTGAAGGCGTCGTGTCGGTGGTATCGGTACGGGGGTTGGCGAATTCTGCGAAAACCAAGGACTTGGGTGATAAGGCCAAGGATGTCACTTGGTCGAATGGTGTAGTATACGGGTTACTCGAGGCGCACAATGTTCCTCCAGTAGGGGGGTCTTCGGAAGATGGCGAGTGGCTGCGGTTATCCGGGCTTGACGACGGCTGGTCGCTTCTCGTCGTGACAAGGCTGCATGTAGCGCAAATGCCAAAGAGCGTCTCCTTCTCGGGTGCTGACCTCTGGACGTGTAGTACTGCAAATGATCGCCAAAAAGAATTTGGTTGTACCTTGCCCCAAGCTGACGAGAAATATTAGTAGAAGATGGGCGGACGTGCGTCAACGTCAATGCCAATGCCGTGAGGTAGCGTCGCCGTCAGTGATGGGGCAGCCAACGAGATGACGGCAGACTAATCACACCAGTGCCGGGTGGCATGGCCTTTTCCTTCCACTGTTAGGTAGAATTCTTAGCCCACCACAGTGACAGTCAAGCGCGTCGACAGCTGGATCGACAAGCAGCCACAGAGCCTAAGTATCCACACCTTGGTTGAAGGTGCTCAGACTCGAGGTCGAAGAGTTAGGCCAGTCAGAGGGTACATGCAGGAGCAGTTTGCTTGGCTAGGGCCGTTTCGTCTGCAGTGTAGATGGTTCTCACAAAGTTCAGATGAAAACCAGGCGGACGTCGCATGAGACGGGGGATTTCTGAAGTTGACATGCAATTCCTATCTCGGTGTCTGCTTTTCTGTGGCGTGTGGTGCTCATTCAGGCACCACAGCAGAAAGCCAAATTTTGCTCGGAGGATTCGTTGTCAAGCTATGAATGTCAAAACGGATTGTGGCTTTCCGACTGGCAGAAACAGAAGGAGCCTGGCTCCGTACCGAAACATGCAATTTGTTGCAAGTGACTGTTGATTTGTTGGCAACGAAGCTGTTTGCTGACCGCTGACGTCTCGGGATGCGCAATGGAATGTGCCCTCCAAAGACAATGATGATGATATTGTGCAGAGGACTACGGAGTAGGTACACAGAAGATAACATGGATGGCCGCCTCGATCCAAAGTGCAAAAGTGTCCCGAGACAAGGGAGAGACGAGGGCGCAGGTGCCGCAGAATGAACTCAGCCAAGATTGGTGTAATTATTCCGACCCAAGGGTCCGACTTGATGGCGTTGGCTCAGGAGAGTGAAACTTCAGGTAGCAGAGCCTTCCCGCGGAGGGATATGAGATGGTCTTCCGTACCTCAGAGGCGAGGCGAAAAACCCTGCCATTGGTGTGAGCAAGCATGCAGTTGACGGGTTGATGGCTGTTGGCAAGGTGTTGATGGTGTGCAAAACGGTCGCTCTCTTGCCGTTTTGGGAAGCCGGTTGTCGTCCATGTCGATCACGGCGATGACGTCCTGCTGGGCTGGACGTGAATCAGGACTGAGGAGCTAATGTGAGGCCAGGATTAGGACCGTACCGGACTGGTCAGTTGGCGTCTGGCGCTTCTCAGGGCACGGCGAAGTTTCCCATCCTAGATTTCAATCTTTTCAGGCAAGATATGGAGGGTTTGGCCTCGTTTCTCCGGTGCTTGGTGGAATAGTGTTGAATAACTCTATTGCCGATTGGTAAAAGGAGATCCTGCTGTGATAGCACATCGTCAAGAGGCGCCGCTCCAGGGTGCTTAATTCCGAGACTCCATTTGTCCAAGATCCTTCATCGACTCGAATATTGAAGTCGCAATTCGTCTCTTCTGCGGGATGAACGGAATATGGCCCATTGCCCTGAGATTCGACGGCGCCGAACCGACTACTGATGCCTAGGGTAGGGGAACTGCTCGGGGTCCCTGACTAACAGATACGGTCGGTGGCCAGTGACAACTAGAAAGGCAGGCGGGAATTTGACCGACGTCAGCGTCAACGGAAATGATGGTGACTGGACCTGAAAGATTGTGTTAGCGCGTGGTGACGACGGGGAGTTTGTGGCCGAGGGACGTCGACGTCCCCCCAAAGACCGTTCAGGAGACGGTTGGCGAATTATTGTCTTTGGCTAGGAATGGCCTGTACTGGGGCCAATGGAAGATGCTGTTTGGTGCATAAACATGAACACGTAGGGCGCCCACGGCTGCGTTCTCTCTTCCTTTCGATTACTTCTTCGTTTGCATCGATCAACCGGGTTGGATGTCACAGAAAGAAATTGCTTCATTTGCAACTTCAAGAGGCCAGAAAGTCTAGACCGCGCCGTTGTCATGGTTGAAGATGGGCCATCTTGAGAAGGCAGGAAGAAGGCAGGAGGAACTTCGGAACTTGCAAACTCGCTCTTGCCATTGGAATTTGAGGTACCTGGGTACTTATTACTTCCAGATTGCTTTGTCAGGGAAGGAGAGGTACGTATTCCTTAGGGGACTAGGTACGCAGTAAGTTTGAATGGAAGGAGAGGAACGTTCAACAGAAAACGGGAGGGCAGGAGCAAGCCAACGATATGCTGCACCGTCGACGGTTCGTCAAAACTTCAACGGTCAACCACAGCCAGAGAGACGTCGATGTTGCGCCCTTCCAGATTCCTTCAACATCGAGAAAGGCACAGTGCCCCTCCAAACATGCACTCATGAGCTTCAGAAAACCATACCAGCCTGTCGCTATTGGTTGCCTCGTCGCAGTCTCTGTTGCTTGCCACACGCTCATCCTCCACTTCTCAAACCTTAACTACCACGATCCCTTCCTCTCGCGGACATTGAGGCGCCCATTGTCGTCCAACGTCGCCTGTCGTATGCTCCACCGAGCCGGTAACCCGACATTTGACTCCAACCATGTCCATGTTCAAGTGGGTGTCTCTGAGCGACCTTTCACAGCCCCTGGCCCGTCGGGCTCAGTCCCATACATCAGGTTCCAGTGCCAGTTGCAAGACTCTATACTCTGGTGTCTGCACTTCGTACACTGCGAATGCTGTGGCATTGTCTGGCCAGCGGCATATCCAACACCATGCCCCGTTTCAACCCAACCAACGCCTCCTGCATCTTCGGCCTCAGTTTCCCTGCATCTACCCGCCTGTCGTGCCTCTCTCCCTGATGGTTGTCAGTCGTCGACAATGCAACCGCCAAGCACCAAGCCCAACTATGGGATGTGTCGAAAACTCTGGATTCCTCTCCGCGCCGCCGTCCCCCGGGCTTGAGTTCAACACCATACGACACTAGGCGTTCGGAAGTATGGATATCACTACCATTATTGACTGGGCGATGCCGACGGAATACAGCGGCCGACGGCAGACCACCCCGCACCACCTCACACACTTTCAACCCACCTGAACTTCTCGTCAACACCTTGGCTGGTCAGATGCCGCCACCGAAACCTGACTTCGCCTTTCCCTCTCCATCGGACTACATCTGCAGCATCTCGCCTTTCTGCAAGGCGCATACCCATATTATCTGCATACAAAGGCCACGCCACAGCGCAAAGCATACTACCAAACAAGCAATGACTTGCGTCTGCCTGCCCTGACTCGATCCTCCTTGGGCCTTTCTGCATCTACAAACCGCAACTGCCGCGTGGGGTCAATGGGGCTGATCTTTGAGCCCCAAAGATGCGATGCAACTCGACATGTCTCCGTTGCTTGCTCACCGCTATGCTCTGGCGACACCCGGCTGTTGTCGCAGTATTTCCCTCACTCGCAGGCTGCGGCGTTTCTTGCAGAGGCAAGCCGCAAACGCATGGAAGAAGGCAACAGGTGCAACGTCCCCCAGGCTGCCTTACCTGTGAAAGGCGACGAACGATACTCAACACAAGGGATGGCTGTCTTGACAGCCACGCCGACGACCAAAAAGAGGCAACGGCGATACTCTCCCCCGGTTTTCTTCCGTTCAGACAAGGAGCATCCCATTTCAGTTGCTTCGCCAAACAGCCCTGCCGAAAGACATGATCCTAGCAGGCCTGTCGTTGACGGTGTACTATTCATTGGCATTGCCAATTGGCTTGACTTACCCACCTGTTCAACGCGTTCCTTCGGTGAACAACCATGGAGACCATTTCGCTCTGGACACTAACTCCTCTGGAGAAGCTTTTACTCTCGTCTGCTGTGGTCCCCGTCAGACAACGTTGACACTTGGACAGGGGCAGTCCCGGAGATCCGCCAACAACGTCCGTTCCGGCGAAGCCCAAGACGGGGATTTCCCCGTCCTGACAATCCCAAGCCCCCAAATAGCGCCGTTGGGTTCACACCCGACCAATGTCGGGCACATCCGTCCAAAGGGCATTTGCTGTTCATTTCAGGCCGTTCCGCTTTATTGACCCACGAGTGACCTGTTCTAGCCTCCGGAGACCGTCGTCTCGGTGAAGGAAAGAAAACTCTGAGATGCTTATTCTCGCATCTCGATCTCGCAACGTTTCATCCAGATCGGCCGACGATGGCGGACCTTGATGTGCTACGTGCGCGAGTTTGATACGAGATGATGCTCTTCACGAAGCTTGGAAGATGCATGCAGCAGACAAAAGATTCACGCTGAGTTCTCCACGGGCAGGTCGATGAGGTTTAGAATGGTCTGTTTCCCACGTGGTTCACTACAGTGCCAAGAAAACACCGTAACGTCATCTGAATTGAGGCCATGTAGCCTCCGTAGATTAAACCTGAGCTGGCGACTGTGCGGCTGAGCGTGCTGACCAGTCACGCAGATAATGGCACTCTATATATCGTTGGCGCTTCTAACCAAGTCAATGCCCCGGGAGCTGCATTGCCTAGCAAGAGAGGCAACGACACCGACTACAGTGAATAGTCGACCTGAGCACTAATGTGCCCTCAAGCGGCACTTGGCCATGCGTGATGGAACTAGTTCTCATCCAAGCGTAGTCCGTTCTTCCACGTGCCGTGATTGGGCTCGATATTGTCGACCAGCATTTCATCTAGTTCACGAAAGGCTTAGACAAGGCGCAAACGGATGGACTATGCGGCTTAGCTTCGCCTCTCTACCATCTCTCGTCATCTCATCAGAACACATCTTCTGTTCTCAAGAGTATGCCTCAAAGTAAATGGCAGGATGCGGTAGGTTTGTGGCAGGTAGCAGCAAAGTCAGTAGTTGCCGAAGATGGCGCCAATACGGACAAAAACTCTGCTCGTACGCAAGGGCCCGCAACCGGGACCCTCCTTCGCCTCACTTTTGTCCTTTTTGAGGCCAACAACCCGCCGAACCAAAGTGTACAGAAGGCGTCCGGCCTTGGAAGATAACTTTCGCGGGCCGGGGAAGACACAAAAGTGTATAGCCTGTGCGGCTGCTTACTTTACTGAATTGACCCTTTGTTCCGGACACCCGGACGAAACTGTTCTCGGTGAAGCGAAGTGGGGTTGGCCAAGAAAGCCTGTGGTGAAGCGGGATAATAACCCGGGGTTCGTGGTCGACCGCTCCGGGGAAGGTGTCCGGGTCTTCAGGCTGTGTCCGTCCCGGAGACGGTGTGCGGGGGCGCGTATGTTGACGTTGACTAGAGCTAGAGATGGAGCAGGAGTACAGGTCGACGGGAACTCTGACTGAAGTTGATTAATGATGAGTTGGCGCAGTCCACATTGTCCACTTCGTGCGTCGTTGGTCTGACGCCGGTCCGGATTGAGCTAGACGACCGTTGATGGCGCCGGACCCAAAAGAGTCTCCATTCCCATGCTGGGTTATCCCGTGGGCAAAAGCTGTCAAAACCACGGCCGCGGATGGAAGTGAAGGCGTGCACATCTTTTGAGACTGGCTTCGGGTGAGTTGATGTTTCGAAACGAGTAAATAGACACGCTGTCCTGCTGAGTACGTAAAAGAATCTAGACCATCGTCTGCATCAAACCCAGAAGAAAACGGTGAGTGGATGAATATGCCATCCACCAATCTCATAACCCCCCCCCCCCGGGCCCTATCTAACACGGCACACACGGGATCTAACCAGATCTCTACGCCAAACTTCCCATGGGATCCCACAGCGGCAGCACAGTCGGCTCAGTCCCAATAACCCCGCGGACCTCCTTGCTCAGGAACCGCGGATCAACAACAGCCTGGTAGACAAACTCATCCATCCACGCGTCGCTCATGACGAACCATCCCTTATCGCCCGCGCTCTCGCCCCAGCTATTCTGCACCCTCCACCGCACGCTCTCGCCGGTCTCCTCGTCTATGTGCACGGCAGTCAGGACCATGGCGTGCGTCATGGCGCTCTCGCCCGTCCGGAGGCGGCTGGCCTTGTCCATGCCCAGCAGGGAGACGTTGAAGCCGAGCTCGTAGTCGATGAGGTCGAGGTCCATCACCCCCGCGGCGGAGTTGCTGAACTTCCCGACGTCGGAGCCGAAGAATACGGGGAGGCCTGCTTTGATCATGGCTACGCAGGCGGATTTGAGGGTGGGCATGGAGACGTTTACGTAGGTTACGCCGCGGCCGCCTACGATGTTGCCGAGGCGGTCGACGGTCAGGAGGGTGAGGGGTTCGTGGCGCGGGTCGTGGACGAGGGAGACCATGGAGTCGATTACGGAGGAGGTGATGCGCAGATCGGAAGAGTAGATGTCGCGGGCGAAGGCCTGGGGCGTCGTTTTGAGGGTGTGCGGTTTGGAGGATTTGTCGAGGTAGGTCCAGGTGAATTCGTCGCGGGGGTTGGGGGGCGGGCCGAGGGCGAGGGTGAGGACGGAGAGGATCTCGCGCATCATTTTCTCTTTTGTCGCCGTGAGGGTCTCTGCTGTGGTTGACGGGGAGGATTGGACGAGCTTGCGGAGGACGAGGGCGTATTCGCGGAGCTTCGTCTTGACGATGGAGTTGAGCACGCCAGAGTTCATGGCGTTCCACGAGTCCGGGTACAGCGCCTGCGGGACGAGGCCGTACTTCTGGACGAGGTTGTAGACCATGTCCCACTGCCCGCCGTCGCTCACGATGTCACCCAGCAGAGCCTGGACGAGGCGTCCGTCGAGGTCTTCGCCCGCGGCGGCGGTGTCGATGATTTGCTCGAGAAAGTAGTTGCTCTTCTCGAGCTTGTCCCAGAAGAAGAGGTAGGACTGGGAGAGCTCGAACGAGTCGAGGGCGTAGCGGCGCATGAGGGCGACGCGGAAGACGTTCGTGGAGGCGAAGAGCCAGCAGCGGCCCGAGGAGCGCTGGTTCGTGATGGGACCGCCTTCAAAGGGGATGCGGGTGTTGAAGATTTGGGGGTCGGCGAGCTTGGTTGCTGTTGAGGTTAGGACTGTGCGGGGGTCTGCTGTGCTCAGGGCCGTGAGGGCGAGTCTACGGAAGACAGTGAGTTAGCTTTCTGTGTTTTTGGATACTCTGGAGATTAGGCTGGGGGAGTGTGTACTTGTTCTTTGGGTCGGCGAGGAACCTCGACTGCCAAGACTGCGTCTGTTGGACGGGCAGGCCCTCTGGCTCGCGGACGAGTCTGATGTCTCGCTTCTCTTCATCGCTGCTGGTTGAGGCAACGTTGACGAAGTCGTCGTCGGTGACTTGGAAGCGGCGGAGGCGCTCGAGGAGGGCCTTTT
This sequence comes from Colletotrichum lupini, assembly GCF_023278565.1. Classification (NCBI taxonomy): domain Eukaryota; kingdom Fungi; phylum Ascomycota; class Sordariomycetes; order Glomerellales; family Glomerellaceae; genus Colletotrichum; species Colletotrichum lupini. The sequence continues at coordinate 4,745,121 of NC_064677.1, read as the reverse complement.
CGTTGGAGGCGTCGACGGCGGGTTTGGATGCTTGGGAACCCATCTTGGCTATTTTGTTCAGTGTTGCGGGCCAAGTCGTAGAGGAGGTTGTGCTTGTGGTTGAGCTTGAAGCTGAATGTGAAGCTACCTCACAAGCAATGTAAGGGAAGCTGAGCGCGGTAAAATGACGGGACGTCACGGATGTCGACGCCTATTGTTGCAGAAGAGAAACACGATCACGCAATCGTTAGAGGTCAGAAAGCTTGGGAGGTAAGATGAGAGCTCAAGTCCAGATCTAGCTCCCGATGAAGAAGGCTGGGCTGAGGTTATGCTATTTAAGACAAAGGAGCTGGCAGCACGAGTCGTAGACTAGAAACCCCCGCGACCCCTCACACCAACCATCCTTCGTTCCGATCCGCCTGATACCGAGCAAATGCTTTAGAGAAGGGGGTATAGTTGTCTCTCCGGGTTGCTTCGCTTGTGCTTGCTAGTTATCTCGGTAGGGAAGGTCATGAACAAGCTTCCTGGGGTAAAGTTGGGTGTGTGGTGCCCGCACTTGCGCGTCTCTCTTCTCTGTCTCACTCTTTCTCTTATCAGTTGGAGTCGAGTCCGAGAAGGGATGGAGGGGTCGGCGATTGCTCTAACGTGCTTCATGGGGGAAATCCAGCCATACAGCGACGAGGGTTTGGGGAACTTTGGGGTTGGGTCGACAGGGATCAGGTGCCCACGAGGGAGCGATTGGAGAGTCACGCACCCGCAGGCCGGGGGAATGGGGAACCATCAAGGTGCTTGCTCTGTTATGGAATGTCGGAGAGGGAGGAGCACATGATGAGGTGGGCTCGAGAGGATTGATTGGGTTGTTTGTCGTATTCTTTACTGTAGGACTGTGAGGTTATTGAGTGATGGCGACGATGATGCGGAAGCACGCCATAGGGATCCACGATTGTCAAGTGCAGAAACGCTGGTTCACGTGTGCATCTTTGTTGCAAGGTAGTTATCGCCTATGGGATCTGATTTCCAGATGAGCATCGGTTGCTTCCGAATTCTGTTGGGCTTGTTTTTCGAAGGGGATATCTTGACCTACTCCGTCTTCCCGATGATTAAGAGGTGCTACCTCCTGTTTGGCGATATCAACAGCCTAAGACACATAAGAAGCGGGAAGCAGCATTACATCTCTTCGAATTTGGGAAACAGGTCAAATTTGGTCAAGAAACGCGTGGGAGATAAGCCCAGCACTGCAATCGAGTCCAGATTCGTGCGCGGCGAAACGGAGGGTCCACTGATGCGGGAGGACCGGGAGATGACCGGGAAAAGCGGGGCCGAAATACGGTGCCGTTTGAGGCAGCTATCACGACTGGAAGCTTGCGTTGAACATGAGCTGTTGATCCTTCGATACATCTTATGTACTGCCCTTTGAGCCGGACTTCATCCACGCATCAAAGTAGTAGGCTCCAGTCGGCCAGAGAGTGCGGAGGAAGGTATATGGTAACTGTAAGGAGACGAGTAAGGTTAGTATAGAACAGGATTTGGGACTTTGACGGAGGTAGAGCATGATATGTCTTTTCTGTAGTAAGAACTAGATCTCCTAACGCAATGGTCAAGAAAGCACGGCGGAGGAGCAGAAGGATGGAATTCACGCTGTGGTAAACAACTACGTCTGTCTCAGCAGTCAAGTCTCTCTGACGAGGTGTTTGTGGAAGGCCGCGATATTGAATCTAGTCCTGTTCTTTTAGTCCGAGAGACATGGAACGTGGCGACATCACTGAGAGCCATGGATGCTTTTTTCTAGGCAAAATGCGACTCAGCACTTGGCCACAGCTATCGTCATTGGGGTGACTCATGTCTCGATATGAGGAAGTCTACACACTATAATCTCAAAGCCGAGACATTTTCCATTACATTTACTCCTATTGCATGACCTAGAAAGGGACTGGAGAGCGGTTCGGAGTGACCGTAATGATCGTTTGCTGAGATGATCGTCTACAACTCATGTCATTCTATTCAAGGAATCCCTTCCTACATTAACACAGATCAAAGTCTAGAATTCAGTTTTCTTTGCACTTTATATTAATGGTTTTGTTTTCGTTTGAACCTTACTTAGATACTGGCTAGTCAACCTGGAGTCTTTTGACCAAGGTAACGACAAGCAGGAAACATATTCAGAAGCAGCACTACCAGTAGACCAGTGATAATATGTGTGTAGAAAACAAAAAAAACATGACTCAATGGAATGATTCTGATCGCCACAAACATTGGCCTCCCCCAGAACCCCCCAGGCATCCAGCATATCCCGCTCAGGTCATGAGCACCATCATATCAGTTGAACAAGCGCTGCCATACCTTCGAAACACGACCCATTCCCCCCAAATCTGGTCGTGTTGCAATCTTGAACGCATCTATTGCTTCCTAGGTCTCTATGGCATATTGGTCTTCGAAAGACTGTTTAACTGCAAATATGACAGTTCTTGTTGCGAGCCGATAATCCCTCATAACTAGGGAGAGCGAAATATGGCTTTCAACGTCTTAACGCTACCAGCAAGCTCATCGAACGCTACTTTTGTTTTTTCTTCTGCCTCCTCGAGCGCGCCGTCTTCGTCTGTCTGCAAGAGTGCCCTGAGCTCGCCTTGCACTGTATGACTCGCATCAGCATCTGCTGATATCATGCTAGAGACGTTCCAAGTTGCGATGACTCACCTTTCTTGAGACTGACCTTGACGGGTTCCAACATTTTCAGTACATTATCTTCGTTAGAGTTGCGTGAGCCTGCTCGCCGTTCTTCGTATGCAGTTTTGCAAAATATGAAGAAGATTTTCTGAGTCGAAAGTTTGTTCTTCAAGCTCTCAACATTGATATTCTTGTAAACTTTCTGTTCCTCTTCTTCGAGGAAGCTCAGGGTTGCGCCAATGATTGTATCGCATTCACCTATCAGAGTTTGGGCGTCGGTAAGAGGTTGTTTCTGTTGATTAGACGCCATGATTGTGGAAGCAAATGATTTCGATAGCTTTTTTTTTTGTGGAAGTCAGTCAAGCTGATTGATGAGGGAATTTAACTTATAAATAGGTCTCTACACCAGAGCTCACCCTCATTGCTTTGGTCTAGACATAAGGTACTTGGCACAAAGAAATCTGTTCACCAGGTTGGCGCCGTCCTTAAGCTATCTACCAGCTCCTCTCGTCATAATCTGAGATAGACGAGCCTGATAGCACCTGCTGATTGTTCATCGAACCACTTTCGTCCCCCTTTATGTCCATGTAGCGTTATGTTCAGTCATCTGATGGTTTGTCAACTTCAAGGATAGTGTGTGTTTGTGTTTGCCAGTGACCTCAGGGGTGGTTTACTGATCCCTTGTACTTCATCAGAGGTCAAATTTCACTGTCCGGTAGCAAGAACGACGACTATTGAAACAGTCCTTCCTGAGGAAGAGTGGCTCTAGGTCTAGTAAATCAATTAAATGAATCTGAACAGATGCTGGCAGACGGCCGAGGGGGCGAGAAGGTGGTTGGTGGTGGTTCCTGATTCTCCGAGCGTGAATGATATGTGGCGACTGAAGATACAGAAGATGCAGAAGTGGGCCACGAAGCACGAAAGACCATGGAAGCTTCCTTGGAGTAAGGAGACCATCGTCTCCGAAAATCATAGCCAGTCTCTGGGCCTGCTTCCTGTTGGGATTTCCAGCATGAGATAAGGTAGAGGCTGTCGAAACTGGCCATTGCTACGAGAATTCCATTCATCTCAGCTAATGGTAGGTTACTTTGAGTTAAGGTACTTAGATCCATTACTTTGAGGGTAAGAGGGGAGACCTAGGGTGGTTGATCCCCGACCAACTCGAATACATCAAGCCAAAGCGCGCTCTGGTGCTTCTCAGATATATGCTCCGGCCAAAGTTGATTATAAGGATCGTTATGCGGAATCAGAATCTCTGCCGCTGTCCCCATCGTCAAGCCCCTTTGACTGTGGATCGGGCAAGGCGCGCCGCTTATCCCGGGAAACCTATGTCTCCGGGCCCGGCTCAGGCATAAGCCTCAAGAACTAAGTTGAATTCATAAACTACTGCCGCGACCATTATTTCGCAAATGATCTCTTCGTCATTTGACTCAGAGCGTAGTTAGTCGTCTTAGACCTCTCTTTCGTCCATATATGCCTTGGAATACTCCTCTAAGGAATTCGTATGGTCTTTTGCCGAGCTCATGGCAGTGCTCCTTAGAATCCTGCCCAGGTCTTCTTATCCTTATTGTTAGTATCCCTATTACAGGGTAGTTAGTTCAAACCGTAGTTAACGAAGAGATTAATTAAACTATATAAATATCTACGTAATAAGTATAAAAAGGAGGTTCTAATTATAAGTTAGGCTAGCTATAATAATTATAAATAGGGCCCCTAATTAGCCCCTACGTAGTCGGCTATATACCGCGGTTAAATTAGACTTCTAATTTAATACTAACTTTCTTTTTTTTTATTAATTTAACCGCTATAGTTAGAGGTATAATTTAACCTTAAGCCCGTTTATTAAGTCGTCTCCTTTTCCCCTTTTTCTTTACTCTTTTTATATAACCTATCCCTCTATTTATATAATAACTTTTTTACTACTTATAAATTACTCTAATCCCTTATTTAGTATTATTTTTAGAAAAACGTTTATAAGGTTATTTTTATTATTAATCTAACGGATCTTAAGTATTTTATACATTTTATATAATTACTTAAGGGCTGTAATATTAATTATAAGCTTCTTTTCTTTTATCGTTCTTAATTTAACGAGGTATTTATATAGCGAGTAAGAATCGGTATAAATAATTATTAAAATAAGTAAAAGGCTAATTTAATTAGTAATTTTCCTTAGCGTTATTAAAATTGTATAAGAGAGGTTAACGCCGTTAACTATATTATAGACCTCCGATATTAGTATACTTCTCGTTATTTACTTATTTTTAATTAATAAGTAATAGATTATATTATTATATATAATAAATTCGCTCTTATTTATACTCTTATTAGCTAGGATAATAATATACTCTAATTATAAAATAAGGTCGTTATTATTTATAAATAACTTATTAATAAAGACGTAGAGCTTATTAATTATAAAGTTAATTAGGTAATAAACGAGACCTCGATTAAGATTTATTTTTTATTACTTAAGCTACTTATTAAGTACCTTAACGTCTCGTTTAGTTAGATCTATAGCTTATATTACCTTAATATAATTAAAAGTCGCCTTAAGCTAATAAATACTTATAATATATACCCCTCGCACAAGCTTAGCTTTATATTATTTTTTAATATTAGTTATATTTAAATTAATAAGGTTAATCTTCTTACCCTACCCTTTTTATTAAAAAATAACGGTTTCCTTTTTAATTATAAAAATCCCGTCGTTAAATATTAGGGGGGTATTTATTATAAGGACTTTTTTTAGCTTTATTATAAAGCCCGCTTTTTAGAGCTCCTTATCCTCCTTTTTTATAAAGTTAATATTAAATAGGCTTAAGATATTATCGGTCTATATTTTAACGATCCTAAATTAGTTACTTTCGTATTCTATAATTAATAAGCACGGGTCGTATATAGAAATAACTATTAATAATTAATTAATATAAAAATCGTAATAAGTAGCTTATTAATAAGTGCCCGATTTTACGAGCCTATATAATAGCTTAAGTACTTTAATAATCGTACTTTCTAAGTACTTATTAGCTATTTCTTTTAGTAAATAGGCTAGGATTTTCTTTATAAGCCCTATAGCTAATTAGGTATAGGCCTAGGTAATATTACGGCTCTAAATCTTATATCCCTTTTTTTATAGTAATATTATTAGTATTATTATTAATCGTTAGTTATAGCGCTATATAATAAGTAATTATATAAATAGCGTCGCTTTTTTAATATTACCGTACCCTTAAATTACGTATTTAAACTTCTTATATAACTAGGGTATTCCTTTCTTTTTAATCTCACGAACTATTCGTAATTTAAATATATAGAGGTTTATATATTTTTCTAAGTCGTATAAGATAAATCAATAGACCCCTTAATTACGAAGAGTATTTATTTTAATAAGATTTAACCCCTATACGGCTTTTTAATAATTACAATTACGCCTTTTTTACGTAATTTAACTACTAGCTCAAAATCGGCTTTCTCTTTTACTATATAAAAAGTATTAATTACCTCGTTATTAATAATAAATTACCGCGTTAGGGCTTACTATCGTAGTCTTTTATAATATCTTATTAGTAATATTAGTACCCTTTTAGTAATTTCCTCTTCTTCGTTATCTATTAGTACTTATTAGTATCCCTATTATAAGGTAGTTAGTTCGAACCGTAGTTAACGAAGAGATTAATTAAACTATATAAATATTTATGTAGTAAGTATAAAAAGGAGGTTCTAACTATAGGTTAGGCTAGCTATAATAATTATAAATAGGGCCCCTAATTAGCCCCTACGTAGTCGGCTATATACCGCAGTTAAATTAGATTTCTAATTTAATACTAACTTTTTCTTTTTTTTATTAATTTAACTATTATAGTTAGAGGTATAATTTAACCTCGGGCCCGTTTATTAAGTCGTCTCTTTTTCTCTCTTTTTTTTACTCTTTTTATATAACCTATCCCTCTATTCGTATAGTAACTTTTCTACTATTTACGAATTACTTTAATCCCTTATTTAGTACTACTTTTATAAAAGCGTTTACGAGGTTATTTTTATTATTAATCTAACAGATCTTAAGTATTTTGCGCTTTTTATACGATTATTTAAAGGCTATAATATTAATTATAAGCTTCTTTTTTTTTTATTCCTAATTTAACGAGGTATTCGTATAATAAATAAGAATTAGTATAAATAATTATTAAAATAGGTAAAAGGCTAATTTAATTAATAATCTTTTTTAGCGTTATTAAAATCGCGTAAGAGAGGTTAATACCGTTAACTATATTATAAACCTCTAATATTAATATACTTCTTATTACCCGCTTATTTTTAATTAATAAGTAATAGATTATATTATTATATATAATAAATTTACTTTTACCTATACTCTCGTTAACTAGGATAATAATATACCCTAATTATAAAATAAGGTCGTTATTATTTATAAATAACTTATTAATAAAGACGTAGAGCTTATTAATCGTAAAGTCGATTAGGTAATAAACGAGACTTCGATCGAGATTCGTTTATTATTACTTAAGCTACTTATTAAGTATTTTAATATCTCGTTCGGTTAGATCTATAGCTTATACTACTTTAATATAATTAAAAATTACCTCGGGCTAATAAATACTTATAATATATACCCCTTATGCGAGCTTAGCCTTATACCGCTTTTTAACGTTAATTATATTCGGATTAATAAGGTTAATCTTCTTACCCTACCCCTTTTACTAAAAAACGACGGTTTCCTTTTTAATTATAAAAATCCCGCTATTAAATACTAAGGGGGTATTTATTATAAGGACCTTTTTTAGCTTTATTACGAAGCTTGCTTTTTAAAGCTCCTTATCCTCTTTTTTTATAAAATTAATATTAAATAGGCTTAATATATTATCGGTTTATATTTTAATAATCCTAAATTAGTCGTTTTCGTACTCCGTAACTAGTAAATACGGGTTATATATAGAAATAACTATTAATAATTAATTAATATAAAAATCGTAGTAAGTAGCTTACTAATAAGTACCCAATTTTACGAGCCTATATAGTAGCTTAAGTACTTTAATAATCGTACTTTCTAAGTACTTACTAGCTATTTCTTTTAGTAAATAGGCTAGGATTTTTTTTATAAGCCCTATGGCCGATTAGGTATAGGCCTAGGTAATATTACGGCTCTAAATCTCGTATTCCTTTTTTTATAATAATACTATTAGTACTATTATTAATCGTTAGTTATAGCGCTATATAGTGGGCGATTATATAAGTAGCGTTACTTTTTTAACGTTATTATACCCCTAAATTACGTATTTAGATTTCTTATATAGCTAGGGTGTTTTTTTCTTTTTAATTTTACGAACTATTCGTAATTTAAATATGCGGAGGTTTATATGTTTTTTTAGGTTATATAAGATAAATCGATAGACCCCTTAATTACGAAGAGTGTTTATTTTAATAAGATCTAATCTTTTATACGGCTTTTTAATAGTTATAATTATATTTTCTTTACGTAGTTTAATTACTAGCTCGAAATTAGCTTTTTTTTTTTTTATATAAAAAGTGTTAATTACCTCGTTGTTAGTAATAAATTGCTACGTTAGGGCTTATTATCGTAGTCTTTTGCGACGTCTTATTAGTAGTATTAGTGCCCTTTTAGTAATTTCCTCTTTTTTATTATCTATTAATATTATTACGACGATTTTATTAAGGATAATTTCCTATACCTTTACTACGGGTTATATAGTTTCCCTTAGCTCTTCTTTTTTTTATAGGTTAGAAATTACCTCGTTAGGATCTATATAATACGGTTTAATTATTATAATTAATATTTTAAGTAGCTAGTTACGATTTCTTATAACTATATAAGAGCGCTCGTTAATAGAAATTAATTTATATAACCTAGCCTACTATTAGGTAATTTCGTATTATATTTATATATTTAAATTTAGTAGTATATTTAGATTACTCTTTATATCGGGCTTATTACGTATAATAATTACCTTATTAACTTACCTTCTTATGCTTACCTTACGTAATACCCGTATTACTTTTTTAACTACTCGGGCTCGTTAGCTTATACTTAGTAATAGTAACGAGGCTAAGGTCGTTTTTAAATATACTCTAAATATTAATAGCGTTAGTATAAGTCCGTTAGGCCCTATAGTATTATTATAGTATTTAAGTACTATTTAGAGGTATTCGTTATTAATAGAATCCGGATTTTCCTTTTTAATAATTTTAAACGCCCTTTTTAACTATTAATATGCCCTTTTTACCTTTTTAATACTATAGTACGCTTTAACGGGTACGACTTTTAGCTATATACTATAAGCCGTCGTATTATCCCTAAATTCTATTAACTTAAAGCTAGTACTAGCATTAGTTCTAATACCGTTTAGCGGTCCTTAGTATATATTAATCTAGCTTTTTCGTAAGGCTACTTATACTATTTTTATTTATAGATCCTAAAAGAATTGCCTTATTTAGAAAGATATAGTTACGTCGATTATATATAGTACTAGCCGACTATTTAAGTAAAAGATATTAACGACGATTTCCTAGTTAAAGTTAAGCTTATTACGCAATTTAAACTTAAATTTACGTAGGCTCTGCGCATTTATTTAGTATTAATAATATACTTTTATTAACTACTCTAACGCCCCTATTTTGATATTATTATTATTTAATTATTTTAAAAAGTTATATAGCCTCGTAACTAACGGGTACCCAAATCACTAGTATAGTTTTCTAAGCTTACTTTTTATTAAGTAATTAATTAACTTCGTATTATTAATAAGCTTTATAAATATATACTCTTATTATCGTTCGATTATCTTAAAGTACTTATTACTAAAGATTCTATTCCTCGTATTATTAAATATAATATCTAGTCGATCTATATTTTTTAAATATAAGAGAAATAGGGTATTAATAAGTAAAATATAAAAAGTTATCGTTCCGAAGTATATTTTTATTTTTACTATACTTAGGGCGACGATTTCCTTACCTAAGCTAAAACTAATTTTTATAATACTTATTATTAACGTATTAAGTATTACTAACGCGATCTTTTATAGCGCTTAGAATTACCCTTTTCCTCTAGTTAACTATTATAATACCTTAATATTTAGGATAATCTTATAGAAATTATCTAGGCCGTACTTTTTACTTATATAAAATACTTATACGAGCTTAGTATTCGAGGGATCTAAGTAATATAAAAAGGACCCCTCTAGCTACCCTTAGATTTATTTAGTACTATATTCTTTCTTTTTAAATATTAAGAAAAATAGCGTCTTCTTTTTAATTATTAAAAAAATAGGCTTCGGCCCTATTAAATTCGCCCTTTTGGCCGCCTCCGTATTTATTATCTAAGGGACTTTCCCTTATTATTTATAAATAAAAGCCTACTTATTAAAAGCTTTTATTACCCTCTATTCGTTTAGCTTTATATATCCTCTAGAGGCTAATAAGGTAAAAAAAGAGTAGTTAATATTATTAATTTTGTTATAATCTAATTCGTTAATATAGGGGGTAAGATCTTCCTTATTTTCCGAATCTTTTATAAAGGGTATATACTTTAAACCGCTACTTTAGCTACCGTTATTAAGTTCCGTACCCCCAGATTTACCCTTATATATAACAAGGAATTAATTAAACTAACGAGGGCTAGTTTTACTATTTACTACCCTTAACTTTTTATATTATTTATATAATTTAATACGCTCTTCCTTAGAGTAATTACTTAACTAATATCTTTTTTTTTTATAAATATAGTATTACCTCTTCTATTACCCTACCTATAAATTAAATCTCTACTTATTTAACAAATCTAGGCCTCCTTATTAATAATTACCGTATTTAGCCTCTTTTCTTTTTTTATTATATATTTAATTAATTTAATATTATTAATAAGGGCTATTATATACTTAGAAATAGGTTTAGTATAGCATTTTTATTTTAATATTAAAGCTAGATCTTAGCCTCGAGTAGAGCGTCTCGTAGTCTTTAAGTACTTAGTATAAGGTTATTTTTACTTTTAATATACGCTAAACTATAGTATAAAAATATCTAACTTTTTACTTATTTATCCCCTTATTTAGCTAGGTTTTTACTAGCTTATCGATTCGATTAATAAGCTTTTTAAAGATCTTTACTTATAATTTACCCTCTATTATCCTAGCTATAAATATAAAAAAAATCGCTTATAGCTTAGATAAGAGCTCTAAGTTCTTATTATAAGTCTCGAAGCGGCTTCGGATTACGTTAATTATATTAAAAAAGTCGTTTTAATCGAGATTACGTACTACTTTATAATAATAATTAGAGGCTTTACTTACGAGTACGATATTTGTTACGAAGGTAACTTTGTTTACCTTATTATTCGCCTTATTATCAATATTACGTAAGCAAACTATATACCATATTAATCTACGATTTCTGTAGATTATTATAGGTATTGATTATGTAAGCAATACTGCTTATATAAGCTTACGTGAGCAATGGAAAGTACTGGAAAGTAACTGAATAATCTGGAATTTACTCGAGGCGGAATTACGTACTACGATTACGCATTCACTTACGTATACGCTTATTAATTATATCATAATTAATAAGCAATGGAATATTCTAGTAGGAGGTTTTTATGCCTATATATAGGCGTGTATTTGCCTACCTAGACCTTTCGTTAAGCAAGCAACTTCTCATATAGTAATTTAACTATATTACTCTCTTTACTACAAAAACCTCTTTTATATACGCTTATATCCCCTATATTCATATATTCTTGCTTCTATATGAATATTCACTTTTTATATTCTTTATAAGAATATCCCGCATTACCTCGTTAAAGCTATACGTGCTAGAATATTAATTACTAAATAGTATTAGTATTCCCTAATTCTAACTTTTTTATAATAATTATAAAATATCGTTAGGGTTTTTTATAAGACCTTATACTTCCCCCTAGAGTATAATTTCTTTTTTAAAAAGATCTTTTTAAGGTTTATAAATTACCTCGTATTTATTATTAAATTTTTAGTATTTATATACGATCCCTACGTTACTACGTATTATTAATAACTTCGGGTCGTTTACCTCTTTTTTTATTAGCTAATCGGTGCTAAATTTTATATTAGTAGCGGTAATAAGTTATAGATCGAAATAAGTAGAATTATTAATTATTATACTTTTAGTACTATATTTTGCCCCGGTATATCCTTTTATAATAATAGATTTTTATTAGTAATTATAAAAAGGAAATCTAAGTTGTTTACCCTTTTTTTAAATTCGTTAAAACGATTATACGCTCTATTAACTTATACTTAGTTCTATAGTACGAATTCCTCTTTTATAATTATTACTATTAGTATTTTATATAGCTCTCGTAATTATAATTACGCTAGTAATACCCCTCGCCTATAAAGGAATTTATTAACTACTTTTATAATTCTTAAGCTTACGCTTACGAACTATTCGTTTAGCTAATAACTAAGGTTATTTACGATCTTATAAAATAGGGGTTACCCCTATAACCCCTTTTTTTTATAAACCTTAGTTAAATAGATTAATATTATATTAATTTACTTATTATTAAGCTAATCCGCAATTCTATATATCTACGTCCCCTAATAATCCGGGTTAATATTTACTTACTTATAAGGGATTAAGATTCTATTTAAAATCGGGTTTTATCCTCTTCTTTTTTACCTTAACTCGCTAAGGGTCGTACTCTAACTTATACTTATATTAGTAATTATTAACGTATTTAATTTTAATAAGGATATATCTAATCCGCGCGCTAATTATAATAAATCCGTACTTTTATTACTTAACGAATTTATTAAAATCTAAGAGATTCCCGCTTTCTCTTACCGTCTTATTACTACTCTCGTTTTTATTATTTTTAATAATTATTACTACCCTTTTAAATCGCTAGTTATTATACTTATTAAAATCCTCTTTTTTATTTAATATAAAAGGGTAGGTTTTAATAATTCCTTTTTATAATAATAATAATAGACGTTTATATTATTATAAGAAGATATAGTAATTAATCTTAGGATCTTTATTAGTTACCGATTTCCGCTATCCTATATATTTCTAACTTCTTAAGCCTCGTATTTTTTATAATTTCTAAATAGCTTCTTTTTTTAACTTACCTCTTTTAAAGTAGTATTTTATAAAAATAATTAAAAATAAACGCTAAGTAGCTCGTAAAGGAGCTATATAAGCTATTAAGAACCGTATAAGCCGTTAAGTATAGTTAACGAAATTAAGCCCTCTTTTTTATAAAATTATAAATTTTAAAGACTTATTAAAAATACCTACTTATTATTTATATATAATAAGGTTAAATACCTTAAAAATCTTATTTTTTATAACCTCTCGGTACCCTATTTTATATTTTTTAAGTAGTTTTTTTCGTAACTTAATTATAGTTAAGTAATTATTATTTATTAATAATCCCTTTTATTACTTGGTTAATTTTTTAAAATTAATAATCTTATACCGGGAGCTAGTATAAAAAGAAGCTTTTTAGTAGCTTTCTAAAGGATTTTTTTTTTCTTTTTAAATCTTTATCTTTTTAGCCTTTTTTTAGGTTAATAATAACTCTAGCGGGAGGTTGTAGGATTATTTTAGAATAGCTACTTTTTTTTTTAAATTAATCTCCAAGGTCCGTAATACTCTTAATTCGATATTATTAGGACCTCTAAATCCCTTTTTTTTTTTAGACTATTTTTTATATTATATTCCTAAATAATACCCGGGGGGTAGTTAAAAGAGTTATAAAGAAGTTATTTAGATTATAGGCTTAAAATTATACTTATAAAATCCTCGTAATAATAGACTTTTTTATATATTATAAATCTCTTAGCTTAATAACTCTTATAGGGTTACCTTTATTACTAAGTAAGAATATTTATATTTAAAAATCCCCTTTTTTAATCGCACGGTACTTTTTTAGATTATATTATTAAGCTCGTTCGTTATATTAATTAATTAGGTAAGTAGTCGTTATATAAGTATTTCTTTTTACTAATTTAACTAATTAATTTTTAATTACGGGCTAGCTATAAAAAAGTTATTTAATAAAAAAGCTACTTAGAGTAACGGTAAAAGGCTAGTTATTTAAATAGTTCTATTAATTAACGTAGTTTAATATAATAAACGTCGACCTCTTATAAATAATAAAGGGCTACGATTACTTAATTCCGTGCGGTATTTAAGAATTACCTCTTTTTTCGTTAATTTCTATAAGGTTAATTAGTATAAATCTCTTATCCTATATAATATTAAAAGGTCGTCTTTTTTATATAACAAAATACCTTACCGATCTATAATAATAGAATTTAATTACTAATTAGTATTAATATCCCTATTATAAAATAGTTAGTTCGAACTATAGTTAACGAAGAGATTAATTAAACTATATAAATATTTACGTAATAAGTATAAAAAAGAGGTTCTAACCGTAAGTTAGGCTAGCTATAATAATTATAAATAGGGCCCCTAATTAGCCCCTGCGTAGTCGGCTATATGCCGCGGTCAAATTAGACTTCCAATCCGATACTTATATTTCACGTTTCTCAACAGTTACGAACTGTAGATTCGCTACCAAGGGCTCTACCTTTACTTATAAGCGATCTGCTAGCTTGCTTTGAACATTTCGACCTCCTTCTGCTCTTCGATATCGACAACGACTGCGGATTCCATTACAATGTTGGCATACGAGGTAATCTTGATGATGATTCGCTTCCTCTCCTCGGATAAAGCTCGAGTGTGTCCACTGCACCAGGATCTATGGATACGCGGGCAACTTGCGCCTCCATACCCGGCCCCAGCTACAGTCTCGGAGAGAGCTCGTTTGTCGATGCGAGAAATCTCGACTCCGCCAGTGTGTTTTCTTTACGTTTGCTGAGATGATCACGGGAATTCTTCGTCCTGTCTCATTAGTCGTTGTCTCAACTACTTCCCACAGATCAAACTACCTTACAGTCACGAATCGCCTCACGCACTTTAAAATGATAAGGCACTTATGGGGTAATTACTGTGGTTACCTTTTATTTTCTACTTGACCGGCCGTAATTATCCGTAAAGTATACGCATTCAATCTTGAATACCAAGCATTGGTTATTTGCGGGGTAATAATGAGAGCGTACGGTCGATATAAGGTGTTAAAGTAGACATGCCTTGATGTTAGGTGGCTGACCGCCATCGAAGTTGGCCACCCGGAGAGTCCCTTCGCTGACTTTGACATACTCCATCCAGGCCGCGACCACAGTGTGACGAGCTATGTGACGAGCTGAACAAGTACCGCAACTCTGAGTTCCGAATCACCTTCTTTAAGCCTAGTTGCGTTGGGATATTGGATGCAGTGATCATTTCCCAAGTACATCGAGATGGCAAATCAGTCTTCGGAGAGTTGGTCGTTGCGAGAGTATAGGACAAGTTGACGTTCAGAATTGGTCAGGAGGTCATTCTCTTCTGTATTGGAAGAGGGAAATAATTTCAGAAGATGGTCCCCAGCACCCACAAGCTTTTTCGACTCTTCAATCGTCTTCTGCGGTGCGGGGTCGTGGAGCCCAAGTTTTAGGAGCTCATTAAACACTATTTTACCCAGATCAGCACTTCTGTAAGCTGGTGACTTTGGAAGTGCTAAAGACTCACCTTTTCGGAGGATTGATGCAAAAAGCTCCAACGCTTTAAGTGCATCTTCTACCTTGGGTCTGAATGAACCTACATGTAGTAGCCCCCTTTCTCGCCATATCTTGATTCTCTTTTGGATCGCCGGCCAGGATTCAATCTGAGTCCCAGCCGTATATCTAACTTCGAGAAATGCTACCAAGCCCAATCTGAGCTTGTATATGGTATGAAATTGCTCGCATTCTTCCACCAGTTTTGTTACCGAGTCAATCGGTCTCTCCTGGTCCATACTCGCCGTGAATATGGAACGAAGTGATGACGATAGTTGAACTTTGAAAATACGTGTAAATGGGTCGGGCAAAATGCGAAGGAAGCAAGAGTGACCTATAAGTAGGCCAGAAGCCCTCCTCATTGCATCGGCCTGGAGATGCTTCACACAAAGAGATTGTATGAACCTGGCAGCAAGGTGGCAGCACCGATAGAACAGACTGAACCCTCAACGAACCGAACTTTTATTCTTATCCTTTGTCTACCTAGGTATGTGTACGTTCAGTCTTTTGGAAATTGGTCGAATCTCAAAACGTCCTTGCACTGGCCAGAGCCGCCTGTGGCGGTTTCCTAATCCTTTGTCCTTCAACCAAGGGCCAACGTTCACTGTTCAAGAGGTCAAGAGTATGACGAAAATCGAGGCGTAGTTTCCTCAAAGTCATTGCTCCAGAGTTGGTGACTCAGTGGGATGCAGTCGAACAGATGCGGGTACACGATTGAGGGGACGGCTGGTGGTGTACCTGATGATTTGAATCTGAACGTCATGTGGCACTGTCACAAGCACGCGATAAAGAAACCCAGAACATCATAGGAGTTTCCTCCTGGGATATGTAAACCATCAGCCCGAAGACACACTCAAATCACTGTCTCTGCTTTTCGTTTGCAGTCTTACAACAGAAAGAGGCTATGGAGGCTGACCTAGTGGGTATTAGGGGTGCACATCATATAAGTTCTTAGGCACCGGTCCAGTGGAAAGGAGGGGAGGTGAGGTCTGGGGGGTTTGAATGCTGGACACCCCTAAAATCGAAAGCGAAAGCGTTTTCTGTCCCTTCTCAAAAAAATTTATGGAAAACCGCATCTGTGGGAATTATGCCTTGATACCTATGGGCACATCTTTAGCATCGCTCTCAGCGGCCCTTTTGGTGTTGGGTGGGGCTCGCTACAGGGACCGTCCCGATGAACCAACCCCCAGGCCTAGGCCCCGATATGAGCCGGGAGGGCTACGCCGAGCCGGAGAATCACCGTCGTGGCCATACATATGCCGAGAAATTCTTCCCAGTTCACTCAAAGCGGCAAGTAGTTGTATGGCGCTTTCTAGTCGTGACGACATGCATCGGCACCTACAGTACTTAAATGAACTTGCGCGGTCTCTTGCCGCGCTGAAGGTAGTGCTCCTCGTAATGCCCTCCGTAGAATTGCCAGAAAGCATCAACGGGGGTTATTATACTTGCATGCGATGTTGCTCTGCAATTTCCAAAGGAGGAATTTCTGATTTAAGCGTTATGTTTACTCACCTGTCTTCAGCTGCGAGCTACCAGCTACTACCTTGCCTTATGCTTAGGTCCTTCCGCTCTCCAGAGCCGGCGACGAGTACCTTAGACACTGGGTGCCATGTCAATTTTGACATCGTCGGCACGTACAACTAGAAGAATATCCCAAATCAGACGCTTCTTGTTGTAGCGTTAGGAGGCAGATAAAAGACAAAAGCAAAGAGCATGAGAGACGGGGTAAGCCAAATCTATATGCCGCGACCCGGGACCCCACCCTGCACGGGAGGTCCGGGCTCGGGTCGGGAAAAGAGGGTCCAAAAGCTACAACCGCCCGGGCCTTTGTGAGTTGCTTTCTCGAAAGCTTCAGGCGTGTTGTTGTATCGACATGACTTTCGCGAATACTAATGCATGATGCAAGAGTATAGTGCGCGCTACTCCGTACTTTTAATCGCTCATGAATGCACGGGGCGCCGTATTGTGTCGCGAGCATGCTCGTTCAATGCCTTACTCCTAATTTACCCAGAAGAGAAGCATCTGACAGGAAGATGGCAAGGTTTGGCTAAAGTCACAAGGTCGATGATCTGTCATCCTGATCGAGTGGCTTGAGCCGAATAATTGACGGAGCTCATCAAGTCCCTGAACCATGGTGGCAATAACTATTCTAAGCGGTCTACACCTAAACATGCGCGGACACCCCCCCCCCCCCCCCCCAAAAAAAAAATGGGCGCTGGGCGCTGGGACTTCTGTCAGTACATACCTCACTCTTATATAATAGAGGGAATTACTTGATTTATGAAGGATGCTCGATTGTTGATTGTTGAGGAGAAAGCCTGCAAGATGCGACATCCCGTTTCGCGAGCCCTTTCCTGCATCCGGCGTCCAGTGTGACATCTCGATGCGTCTTTTTCTCATGAGCGGAACATATTATTTGATAATCATGCTGTATTCTTCAATATTTATGATGTTTTTCTTCTTCCTTTTTCAGAGCCCAATAGTTATAGCTATTTGTTGAATGAACGACAAGGTGAGCCACATCTGTGGTAAAATCTGTCCAGAAACCTTCTGGCCAAATGAACGAGCCGGAAAGCGCCCCATTCTTCGTAGTAGCTCTGTTTGTCGTGTGCCTGTTTCCCCCAATTTCCGTGCATTCTGAGATGCAACAATCTTCCCCTTAGACAACAGACGACATTTATATCTGCGGGGCTGATCTAGGGACTGAAATTGGCGAGGGACATCGACGAGTCATCCTTAAAGGTAATGCCTCTGTCGGCGAGGGACATAGGTGAGCCTTCCCCAAGATTCATTTCGATTTTTTTTAGCGATTGATATAACTCTGAATTGTGACCTGGCATATCCTCGCGTTCGACCTTTTCCCTGTTATTGGCTGCTCCCGTGAGTATGTCTCTCACTGCATTACCTCAATCAGCAATCTTTCTAATATTGCTTTTTAAAATTGGCACTATATTACCTTTTTTGAAATCGGTTATAACGTACTCCAATCTCGCCTTCTCGAGTATGTTGCACTTGTCTTCGTATTGAGTCTTTCGCGCCCTCAAGACCAGCCACATGGGGGCATATGTGTACCAATCCTCAGGGTAAGCCGCAGTGCGTTCGAAGATCTGTTCAATGACTTCTCGGCAATCATCTAAAAGAGCCACTGTATCTTCGCCGGTTGATGGAGGAGGTTCTTGTTGGCTCTCCCCGAACAGTCACCAGTGAGTGAACCCTTGTGAAGGCTGATGTAGTACATACACGTTTACTTTCGGATTTGTGTATAGGGCGGCATCCTATGTGGCGGTTTACCCAGTCCATTCAAGATTTTCGTACGACCATGGACCGGGCCACAACACGTCAGAGGACAGAAATGCAACTGGGTTTCGAGAGACTTCTGATGGCAGCATATTTTGTCGAGATGCGCATGACCAACCCATACTATAACTGCTTTACCGCGATTCCATGAAGCATCACCAATGATAGCGATACGAAGATGTGTTACGTGATTCAGAATAAATAGTCTTTGAGCACGCGTAAACATGTTCAACCCGAGCTTGAACAGAGGGATCAACGAAAGATCGTGGACTCTGCGCGGCGGCAAGACCACCATTGAGAGAGGTTACCTTGACGGAAGCCTCACCTGCAGTAGCTGAAAGAGGCCACAGAGGCATAGCTCCCATTGGGCTGGTGTTGCTGTTGATGAGGACGGCATGTATGAATTTGGCACCAGTCTCATGATCCATTCGAAGCGAACAAGGTCGCCTGTTCAGTGGCTTTCGTCAAGGAGCACATGAACCTGGCAGCTATGAAGGCGGCGCATCGTAGGCTTGGTACTTTCTTCTATTCGATGCCGCCAGAAGATTCTTCCACAGCCATTCTTGGAGGGTTCTCATGGGCTCATACGTGTCGAGTACATGGCGCTGCCAGATTGCAATAGTTAAGCACTCACGACGTTGCGGCAGCATATAGTTACCTACCTCCAAAGTACAATTAATCCGGATGTGGGTATACAACGCCATTACGCGGAGCAGACGAGGGCTCACATAGAGAAAGCGAAGCGCAACTGCGCTCTTGAACAGTTGCTGGAGCAATGTCGATGGAGATCATGGGATGAAAGTCTAATGAGTACAGACGTGCCAAGGTCTGGATCTCAACACCACAGTATACCGATATCTTCGGAGAGCTCTTGCGTGGAGGTTTGATGGCCAACATGAGTCTTTGAAGGTTCTCTCTGGAGAGCTCAGCTGGGGGTTTCTCCCGGGCCTTTCCTGGCCATGACTGAGTTCATTCTGGGTATGATGGCGGTGACAACGATGACAGGCACTCAAAGCCCTACTGAGGGATGTGTAGTGTACCGAGAAATTATGGTGCCGCTTGACAAGCGCTGTCCACAGATGTGTCCCACAAGCTAAACCTTGTTATCTGGGTATAGCTGTTGAATGAAGCGGCCAAAACCAAATGAGACAAAATCAATCAATCAATCAATACGAACGACTTGCGTCCGAGTGGGTCGGTTGACTGTCATCTTTGTACGGGTCGTAGCATCTAGTCGGATCTTAAGTCCGCAGCGGCTTTTAACTCTTAGCTCCGTAGGGTAATCGAAGCAGTTCACGTTACAGCGATGTAGTTTTTCTCCCCTTTCTTTCGTTATACTAAATGATTGGAATCAGTTCAAGTAATATCAAACGGCAATCTGGCAAGCGCAGCAATGGAGAGAGATCGCCCGAAAATAGTGTTGATCATTGGTGGAACTGGTAAAGTTGGCCGACAGCTCACCAAGCTGTTTGCGGCGACGTCAGTCCAGGTCTATCAAGCCTCCCGCAAAGGGTCGGCAACGACAGAGGCGGGCGCCGAGAACATCAAACCGATCGCCTTCGACTGGGACGATAAGAAGACATGGAACACGGTTCTGGAAGTTGGCGCGACGAGCGTATTTCTGGTGGCGCCACCAGGGGGTCCTTTGCCGCCGGTGGAGTTGTTCATTGATCAGGCGCGACTCAAGGGACATGTGAAGCGATTCGTTCTGCTGAGCGGGAGTCCGGTCGAGCCGGATATCAATAGTCAGGGGATGGGCCGACCTCATGCCTATCTGAAGCAACTTGGTGAGAAGGGCGAAGTGGAATGGGCAGCGATCAGACCGACATGGTTCCAACGTAAGTGCGCGCCTATTCCTAGGGAAGATCTGGGGAAGTGCTATTGCTGATCACTGGACAGAGAACTTTGCGGAATTAGAAAACTACCGCGGCTCTATTGTGAAAGAAGGTGTTATCTACTCTGCCACCGGGGACGGGAGGATTCCCTGGGTTGCGACAGAGGATATTGCTGCGTGTGCTTTCCAGCTACTTACCCAAAAGAGTGCTCCAAACGACGAGTATTTGATTCTTGGGCCCGAGCTACTCAGCTACGGCGATGTAAGTGCAGTCGTCTAACTAGACCTTCTCGCAGTAGGAGTAACGATGGTATACAGATCGCCGAGGTCCTTTCCAAAACTCTCGGCCGCGAGATCACGCACAAGAACCTCTCAGTTGACGAGCTTGTGGATTACTATGTTCGACAAGGTCTACCTACGCACATTGCGGAGATGCTAGGCAACGCAGACTTGGCTATCAAAAACGGGAGTGAGGACCGGATGAACAGCGTTGTTGTCGAGTTGACAGGGAAACGCCCATCACGATTTTGTGACTTCGCGGAGAAGAATAAGACGACCTGGGCGTCACAAGCCTGAAGGGTTTGTTGATCTAAATATGATCATCCAATATGAACAACCTGAGATGGATGATGATTGTACGGCAACCGTATCTGAAGGGAGATGCGAACTTTCCCCCTATTTCACATATTGGCAGTGTACCGAAGTGCTCCTAATTGGACTAGAGGATATCCCAAAGCCAAATAGACGTGAGACAAATCTTCCCTTGTTCAATGCCTCTCTTGCGCTTCTTTCAAGCTCATGTGCGCCGACTCGCTTAGTCTCTTCTTTCTCCACGACAAATATAGTAGCGTTTCCGCCACGCTATATCCACTCCCAGTCGTCGATGACATATGCGTAGCCGGATTCAACGATTCCTCCCTGTCCGTTGATGGAAACTACACTGGCCGTCAAGTAAAAACGCGAGGCCATCGCGTAGGCATTGGAAACCGACTCTGATGTTGAATACGTAAGAAGACAGGTAATCGGGGAGCCCGCATCATACACGTTCATATACCACGATTGATTCTGAGATAAGTGAAGAATTCTTTTCCGGAGCTGCCTGGTCTAGGTAAACCAGCCAAAAGCAATAGTCGCATTCCTCGCAATTACCAGTGTTCCACTGTGTTTCCCAAGTCGCGATAGTACCCGTACTTTCCCAAGGCCGACGATGGTTTCCTGGCAGCTGATTCGAAAAAGCCCGTTGGTATCGCTGTCTCCTCCTTTAGAAAGCAGCGACTGTCGTTCCATCCACTTCTCTCTGCCGAACCAAGGAGAAAAAGGAGATGGAGGCTTGGACTTCCGGGAACCGAACTTTTCGCAGGACTGGTTCAGTGAATATGCTGGTTTATCAATCCACCCCCTATGGCACCTTTGCTCACAGTCTCCGCTAGGTAAGCATCGGCTGCCTCATCACTCTTCTCAGAGAACACGAAAGAAGCGGACTCGAGGAGCAAGAGGCGCATCGGAATACCGAAGAACATGTACCAGCCGAGGTCAGATCGTGGACCCAGCCTGATGTCGTAGTCTATCTCGATCGGTGAGCCTAGCGGCAAGGGATCTTTTCGAGTGGCTTCGTCGCCCCTCAGCCGATTCTCAGCTCCACGGAGGAGTATTGATGCCACTTGGTTAGGTCGGTCAGTATTCCAAACCATTACTATCAGGATTGGTGCGGTGATGTACTTTTCCCGAGATAGTGGTAGAGAACTTTGAGGTCGTGGACGAAGTTAGCTTTCTCGCGTTCACCTCCCATTGAGATTCTCTCATCGATAGCTCTCAATCCGGACAAAGGCTCAGGTCGATCACAGTTCGTCTTAAGGTGCCTATCGAGCCAGTTCCTAAAATGAACCCACAGATGGTCGACTATGATCCCCGCTAGGTGATAAGGGATTTCGCCAGGATACTTCACGATGGATTTGAACACTTTGTCGCATTCCCGTATCATTTCGGAGGGCTGGTCGGCAAGGACCTGGGTGTTGAAATCACTAGGAGCCATGACTATCGTTTGGGATTCGGTAGTTTCGTTACCGGGTACAGAGATGTTTTTGAAGAATAAAGAGGCTATTTTGGATAGAAACATGGCATCTTTTATAATCCAGGAAACTCTACCACTCTTTGAGCATTCGTTGTGTCCCCGTAGGTATGACTCTGTTGATCATGAGTTCACGATCATTGAGCTTGATAGCATCACCACCGAACACGCCACGATTCATATTCCTCTCCTTCTTTGTCTATATAACGATCTTTTAAACCGCCCTACTCGGAGGGAACGATTGATGAAATCCAAAAAGTGTTCACGTCCTGGCTTAAAAGGGTGGGGGGACCACATGTGGCGGTTTCCCAGACCTCTGTGCAACCACACGGTAAATTCACCAGTCTTTCGACACTCGCCTTCTGACAATAAATACGAAAACATTCATCCATTCACCACAACTCGAGTCCCTACCGCCACAGGATAGATATAGGCTTGAAAAAGAGGCAACGTTCCCACACTCGCAAGTTCAACTGAGGCATTTCCCAAGATATGATTGACAGGTGACGACGCCACGACTTTGACGGTCAATGACGGTCACAATGACTTCTATTCTTCTCATGATGAGGTGGTGTATCGAGAGGTCGAATGATGCCTGTAATGTGCTGCCCATGAGTAAACATCACTACAGGAATCACACAACGCTCTGGAGGCGTGTGAGATTTAGTGGATGAACATAGTAATTGGTCCATGTACCCTTGATGACTGGATGGGAGACAGTAAGGAGGGAGAGCAGCGACTCGCGCATGTCTCTGAAGATGCCTTGCTGTACGACAAGCACGCACTTCCAACCACAACTCCTCGTCCCAAAGGCTTGGTCAGAAGCCTGACAGAGGTCTGGTGTGCTGCTAGAAGCCCCTGTGCTGAGCTTGGGTTATACCAAGTATATGTAAGAGTTAGTAAGGCACTTCTTGAGAAACGAAAACAAGAGCACAGAGCATGACAAAGATCACAGGGAGCATATTTGAGACAGTATAGTGTAGTACCCAACATATGGATTACAGATCATATACAGAGCTACATATCTACGTAAAAGACTCCTGGATCCTTTATCCGTTCTGTTTTTATCCAAAAATCGACTTCAATTTCTTCCATTACATCTGATCATCTGTAATTCGTACATGACATGTTTGCTAGATAAACCATTGACATAGCGTGATACGCTTACAGACGGGAGCCGTGGATGACCTTGACGTCGACGGCGAGCTCACGGCCAGCATCGTTGAGGACAAGGACGCGGACGGAGCCACGGCCGGACTCGAAGGCGTTGTTGAGGCGGGACCAGAGGTCGGACTGGTCAATGACGGGCAGGCCCTGCTTGACGTCGCCGGTCTCGGTCATGGCAGTGACGTGACCATCGGAGAGGTCGAGGACGCGGTACTGCTTGAAGACGGGGCCGAGCATGGTCTGGACAACGACGCTGGGGGCGGGGTTGGCGATGAAGGAGGACTCCTCGTGGAGCTGCTTGGTGAAGAGGTCGACACCGAGGTAGCGGTACTGGCCGGTGGCGGCGGAGGTGGAGATCTTGATGACCTGGCAGGGACGGCCCTGGAGCATCAAGAAGTCGCCGAGGCGGATGTGGTGGCAGGGGATGGTGACGGTGTTGGGAATGCGAGGGGCACCGGAGCCAGAGCCGGAAGACTGGCGGCGGGGGGCGGAAGCGGCGCGAACCTCGGAGACTTCGTAACGGTCAGCATGACCATGATGATGATGGTGGTGATGATGGGGGTGAGCAATCTTGTCCGCCAGCTTGTGAAGGCCTTGACGGAAAGAATGGTAGTGGCCTGGTGGTGCGAGCACCCTTCAGTGTCGGTCCATAGATTGGGGGGACGAACGGCGCAACCAAAACACACACACGCGCAGACACACAAAGCCCAACAAGCATTGGACGGACAGACAAGCCAGCAAGCACACGCACGCACGCACAAAAGGGGGTCAAGCAGAGCACTGGGGAGGGGGATTTCTCGACTTACCATCGTCGTCGTAGTAACCCATCTTGGAAGACTTGTGTTGGGGCTTGGAGACGTGAGTAGGCTCGATGGTCTCTTCGGTAACCGTGATGGTTTCCTTGTACTGCTGAGGACGGGGGCGCTCAGACTCGACGGTGTACTCGTCGACGTGGGAGTGCTGGTGGTGGGAGTGGTGATCCGAGTGGTGGTCGGAGTGAGAGTGGTGGTGGTGGTGGTGGTGAGGAGCCGGGTAGGTCTCGACGGTGACTTCCTCCTTGTGGTAGGTAGGCTGGAAGCGTTGACGGTACTGGCGTTCGATTTTATCAATCGGGTTTACCAGGTGCTCGTGGTGACGGGTGTCGATCTCAACGCGAGTGTCGTGGTGGTGGATGCGAGTGTCGTGGAACTCTTGCTGAGTGGTGTATTGAGAGGGAGCAGGAGCAGGAGCGGGAGGGGCAGGGCTGGATAGAAGGAAAAGAAGAGAGAAGTCAGTTGATGTTTTGATGGGGGAGCTTGATGGGGAAGCTTTTTCGCTCCGGTTGACATATTTGACGTGACAAGTGGTTACTTGGCCAACATGGGACTAGGGGGGCCGGGAGGAGGCGTCCAGGGTCCATGACTGGCGGCTCGTAATGGGCAAGGAGGGAAATTTGGCGAAATACCGGGGCCCGAGCTGAAGCGGTCCCGAGCCGGGGTGCCCAGTGGGAGGAGAGGTAGGGGTGTGTGGAAGAAGGAGGAGGAAGATGGGTAGGTAGGTGAGAGACGGTTGCCAAGGGGAGGAGAAGGGGCGGTGACCGGAGTGACGCGAGTGGGTATGTGTTGTTTTGAGGTTGCATGGGAAGAGGGAAGCGGGAGTGAGGGGGCTGGATGAATCGATCGATGCCATGCCATACATAAGCTGTCATGGGCACATCCGGCCGCAGGTAGAGAGAGAGAGGGTTGGGCAGAGAGAGGAAGAGAGAGTGATGGACAGATAGACAGAGAACGGATAGAGAAAGACCAAAACATACCGGTACTCCTCACGGTAGTTGTGGGACTCGTAGTGGACACCGGGACGGTGGTAGTGTTCTTCGATGCGGACCTCTTCTTCGTAGCGGTGCTGCTCTTTCCGAGGGGGAAGAGGCTGCTGCTGCTGCTGCGGCTTTTGCTGCTGCGGCGGCTGCGGCTTCGACTCGGCGATGGTGGTGAAGGAAGAGTATTGACTTTCCTCCCGTCCGGGCTTGTTGGGCTTCTTCTCGGGAAGTTTGATCTCAAGCTCTTGATGTGTCTGAGTGACTGTTTGGGTCTGGGTTTGTGTCTCACTCTCCTTGTAGGTGGAGGGAAAGACGCTAAAGGGGACGGGGACACGAGCTTCAAAATCCAGATTGGCGGCTCTGGGGGCGCAGAGAGGAGAATCTTCTAAGCGTTCCTGAAGTGAGGAAGGCAAAGAAGAGTATCCTCTTGCTTCGTTTTCCTAGAAAAACAAAGGGGAAGAAAAAGGTGGAAGAAGCCGGTCGTTCGAGTGACACGCGCTTCTGCTTTTCTCTTCTCTTTTGGATTTGGAGGAAAGGGGGTGTGCCGACAGAAGGGTGAAGTTGGGCAAAAAGGGCGATTGAAGCTTTGAAGATGGATGGAGAGGAGAGAAGAAGGAGGGAGAAGAGGGTCGTTGGAGATGTGCGATGCGGATTGGGTTTTGAAGACGGGGGGTTTGGGGGGTGATGGTTGGACCGAGCAGCAGAGCAAGCGGCGAGCGAATGCAGTCCTGCAGAAAACGAGGGTTGCGAAGGGTTGCCGGGGCAAGGGGTGAAATGTTGTGAGCGTGTGTCTGTTGTGTGTCTGACTGTCTGTTGTGTGTGAGAGTGTGCGAGTGTGTCCTCTTGAGACTCTGGACTGGTATCTTGGATCCAAGTGGGACTGGAGACTGGGATCAGTGTCTTTGTGGGTGGATGGACGGCTGGGAGTGGATGCGGAGGAGGCGGGTTGGATGATCTGGATTGGACAGGATTAGATCGAGTGTGTCTCGTTTTCTGCGAGAAAGATATCAAAAGATGTGAGAGGAGAGAGGAGAGACCAACCGAGAGTCTGTGTTCTGTCTGATGTGGGTTCAAGTTGTGATGGATGGTGTGCGAGGGTGAGAGATGAGGAAGATGCCTGCAGAATGGCAGAAATGGCAAGGTACGGATAATAGTGAGAAAGACGAGTAATTCCCAGCAAGAGAGGTGGTCAAAGTGCGCCGTGTGTTGTGAGGGAATGTTGACATTGGCCCCCGTCTCCTGCATCAAACCAGCAGTGGATATTCCGTTTGTTTATTCCGCCCCGAAGAGGACTAGTCTGGGGGATGGGAAGTGGAGATTTGACATGGGGTGAACTTGGGAAGGAGAAGCTCGGAGCTGCAGCTCGAAGCTTTGACGCCCTGAAAATGTGTACATCGGTACAAGCCACAACTACTGTGTGTATGTACTTGGTTGCCTTGAACGCCTTGCATCTGAGGTGTCCAGGCCAACGGTACCCAAGTCAGGCACCAGTTTTGCTCCGGCGCCGCAGGTACCGGGCACCACTGCACACTTTCCCATTCTCCATTTCGATGGCGACCTGCCCGACTGTTTGAGGTGAGGTGGAAACGTACTTTACCGACCAGTACAACGCTACGTGTAACGTACCTGAGCTAATGGAAGGAACCTCGGATACGTACTCCGTACCCGCTGTCTCGTTCCTCCCGTCCTTCCTTTCCCATCTGATTCTGACTGCCCGTGCCCGCACATGTCGCACACCTCACCTCGAAAAGCTCTCTCTTCCGAGTCTCACTATTCAATCACTGCGCCTAATCACCTCAATTGTCAGCCCGACAACTTCGATATGGGGTCAATTGATTCAATGGCCCATCTTCATGCAAGTAATAACTATTCCAGTCATTCACATGCGATGGAATGTCATCCTACTGCATGCAAGATGCTGCCGACTCGATGGACCACCACAGCACCAAAGCTTCCACAGAGCAGAGCTCGGCTCTCCCACACCACGCACTAGGTACACATGCGCACCCACACATCTTTCCCTAGCGCTGCAAAGTGTGCCAGGCAATGTCGGCAGTAATCGCACCTCCAAGACGCCCGCTTGCGCAAGCTCCAGCAGTGGACCTTCCAGCATTGATTATTGACAACCGTCCTGGACAAGTTAGAGCTGCTGGCCCGACCGCCGCTGACCAGCTTCGTCCTCGGCTGCTCGTTTCTGGGTCCTTCCCTTCACACCAAGATTACAGGCGCCGTGGTCGATCAGCAACAGAATAACCCCAACTTTGCTGGCTGGGCTGGCCTGACAAAACACCCGAGGCTGGATCAGAGAAGAGGAAGAAACTGGGACCTTGTGGTGCCGGGAAGAGGGAACCCCGGATTCTCACAATCGGCCAGAATCTGTAAATTATTATGGTATCCCATGGCCCACAGACATTCCCACTCAGGCGCCGTGATGGGCGCCACAAGTTCGAGAGGCGCCAGTCTATGGACTCATTGGCTGTGTTCTTGAGCATGAGGCGACGAACAAACACTAACGATGGGCCGTGTCGAATGCCTCCATGCGTCCAGCTGCATTGCTGACGGCTGTCGCGAATTGCGCTGATGCTCCCGACCTTACGAACTACGCTCTGTGTATGTCGCCTGTCACATCTGGCAGCTTGTTGACACGCTCGTCAAGTTACGGATACAACAAACAAAACACCGACTTGGGGCTGGGTACGAAGATCGTCGTTTCGCCCACGGCCCAAATGCCCGCTATCGACCGTCTGCATGGTCCGCATAGCCTGACCGCGGCAGCCCGGAAACTCAATTGGCCAGTCGTGGAGCTTCCCCAACCACTTTTCAGCTGCAATCGCCCTTCCCGGCCACTTGTTTCCAGGGTTCTCAGGCCGGCGGCTGCTGCTGAGGCCCTGCGAAAATCAGCAATCGACCACTTCTCAAGTTCTCACACCAATACGGGGGATCCAATACTGGGTCTCACACATCGTGGAACACCTCCATTGGACTGTCTGTCTGCAACCGCCGCACAACTCATGCAAGTCGACGGTCGCACATGCAAAACGAGGCTGGCTGGCGGCTTTGCTTTTTCCAGGGAGGCCTACGACGTGGCCAAGGCAAAGTACCCTACCTGCGGTCCTGCCTACCTCACGGATCCCGCCCGCAGCGCCCGAGTGGGGCTTCAAACCATTGATGGATCTCAGCAGTCAGATTCCCCATTTCCCCTGGATCCATCAGAGAGTCATGGACACGCTGCTCCGTCCCAGTCTTGCTCTCCTATGAGACTCTGGCACTCTTCAATGGGAGAGGTTGGAGCTATTCATAATCACCAGCCTCCCCGTCCTTGGATCATCCCAATTGGCATCATATTGTCAATGGTTTCAAACCAAAGCCATCAAACCAGACGAACCGGTCGGGGCACACGGGCGGGAGCTCCCCTGCAAAGCACCTGGTTGCCGTGACGACTGACTGGCCCCGGCTCCCGCGCTAACTGTAATTGAGTACCCTTTCTTCGGCACTGGACGACCATCGCTCTCCGCCGCCGACGGGATCGAACAGAGGATAACAGATGTGATTATGTGGATGGATCACATGAAAGTCAAAAGAGTTTGGGAATATTTCTTGCTATTGGCGGTTAAACAACAGAGTCATGGGGCCGCTGTAGGGAGGATGCAGGAGATCGTCGCTTGAAGAGGTCAGAAATGGCAGTTGGTCAACGAATTTGAGGCCGAAACCTCGAAGTGAAAGGCGATATCAGCCACGTCTCTGCGAAAGGCATAGCTGATATAGTCTATGCCGGCTGAATGTCCATGGCACACATTCTTCCTCGTTGAAGGCCAAGACTGGTGAACAATGGCTTCGCTGCGCGGGTTGACGCATCTAGTAGAGCCCATGCGCTGCCTGTGTTCAATTGTGATTTTGAGTTGCTTTAGAAAGTGATCGTCGACCTATAAATTTGAAGACCGCACTGGAAACTGCCATTATCAAGTACGCGCTTGAGCGGTTAGGCATGGGCACTATATCCGTCAAGCTATTGATACTACTTTGCAATCATTTTAAGCTGCTGAGCCGCACCACCTATAGAGTGGCATGTCGTAGTGGCATGCTGCCAAAACCATCATCAAGTGTATTGTCTTGAATGATAGCCGTCCTTTGATGGAAAGCGTATAGCCTTTTCCTTGATTCAAGGCTTTGTTGATTCAAGCATTAGGACCCATGTGGTTCTGAAAGATCCATCGAATATTGGCAAGCCTTGGACTGGTTGTATGATTAATTCACTTACAACGTTTCGAGTGAAACTTCAGAGACAAAGACCTTATTGCATCTTACTTGAGTTGGCATATGTCACCACGAACCGGTGGCACGGAGCTCTAATTTAGTATGACAGCTTTTCGTCTTTGCTTGAAGCTCGAAATGTGGCGCTAGAAGCTCGGTGTGCGTCATCGCGGCCAGCTCGGGATGAGAGATGAGAAATCATAGTGAGGCCAATTCCCATCAATGAAGCCTATAATCCTAATTGAAAGCACCTGAGTCTCTTGTCATTTAAAAATAGTCACACAAGACTGAAAAACTATTTGGATTTCCTAACAATTGGCAGAAAGACCCGACGAACGTGGAGTGAAGTCCCCGGTGACAAACCAAGCACGTGACGTCATCGTGGCGCATTCCACATTTTCAAAGCTCTTCAGCCACGAATGCCCCGCGATTATTCATTTGCATCACATATTCCTGCCCCTCACTGGCAACGTATTCAACTCTTTGCAACACCAAAGCCGCCACAAAAAGACTGGCGCGCTCACTTTGTTAAACCGACCCTATACCAAACCTCTACGACTCGACTGCCGCAGTCATGAAGCAGCGTTTCTCGTCCATCGACGTCAAAGTCATCGCCCACGAGCTCCAAGAGAGCCTGACGACCCTGCGACTCGCCAACGTCTACGACCTCTCCTCCAAGATCCTACTCCTCAAGTTCGCCAAGCCCGATAATAAAAAGCAGCTTATTATCGACTCTGGTTTCCGATGCCATCTTACAGACTTTACGCGCACGACCGCCGCGGCGCCCTCGGCTTTTGTGGCGCGGTTGCGCAAGTTTCTGAAGACGAGGCGGTTGACGTCTGTTAAGCAGGTTGGAACGGACAGAATCTTGGAGTTTCAGTTTAGTGATGGCCAGTACCGTCTTTTCCTCGAGTTCTTCGCTGTAAGTGGCTTGATTCATCTACCTGCGACAAGAATCAACCACTGACTTTGTCTTTACGCAGAGCGGAAACGTCATCCTGACCGATGCCGACCTCAAGATCCTCACACTCCTGCGCAACGTCCCCGAAGGAGAGGGCCAGGAACCTCAGCGAATCGGGTTGAACTACTCGTTAGACAACCGGCAGAACTTCAACGGCGTTCCCGATCTCACAAAGGAGAGAGTACGAGCGGCACTGGAGTCGTCAGTCAAGAAGAGCGCGACAGCTGTCTCTGCGGGGAAGAAGATCAGGACGAAGCCTGGTGACGAGTTGAGGAGGAGCTTGGCGACGACGATCACCGAATTACCGCCTATTCTCGTCGACCACGCATTCCAGATTACCAAGTTTGACGGCACCAAGAAACCCGCCGAGATTCTCGAGGATGAATCGCTTCTGGATGCGCTTTTGAAGGCGTTGGCCGAAGCCCGCAGTATTGTGGAAGTTACCACTAGCTCTGCCACGGCCAAGGGCTACATTTTTGCAAAGTACCGATCGAAGCCGGACGGCGCGCCAGCAGCAGAGGGAGAGGAGGCGAAGAGATCGGATCTTCTCTACGACGACTTCCACCCTTTCTTGCCAAACAAGTTTGCAAACGACCCTACCGTCAAGGTCATCGAGTTTGATGGCTACAACAAGACTGTCGACGAGTTCTTTTCGTCTTTGGAGGGCCAGAAGCTGGAGTCAAGACTGACTGAACGAGAGGCCGCGGCAAGGAGGAAGCTTGATGCAGCGCGAAACGACCAGGAGAAGCGAATCGAGGGTCTCCGGGAGGCGAAATCACTCAATGTCCAGAAGGCAACCGCGATCGAGGCAAACGTCGAGCGTGTGCAGGAGGCGATGGACGCTGTCAATGGGCTGCTTCAGCAAGGCATGGATTGGGTTGATATCAGCAAGCTCATTGAGCGTGAACAGAAGCGCCGCAACCCAGTGGCTGAGATCATTAAGCTACCCCTGAAACTGGCGGATAACACGATTACCTTGCTGCTAGGAGAAGAGGAAGATATCGAAGACGATGAGTCCAACTACGAGACTGACTCTGATGCATCCGACAGCGACGGGGAGGACACCAGCAACAAGCAAAAGACCGCAAAGCATCTGGAGATTGATGTTGATATCACTCTTACGCCATGGGCGAACTCTAGAGGATACCACGAGCAGAAGAGGAGCGCCGCTAAGAAGGAGGAAAAGACGGTCTTGCAGTCCCAGATTGCGTTGAAGAACGCCGAGCAGAAGATTCAGGCTGAGCTGAAGAAGGGTCTCAAGACGGAGAAGGCTGTTCTTGCGCCAATCCGGAAGCAGATATGGTTCGAAAAGTTCACCTGGTTTGTCTCGTCTGACGGATACCTGGTTTTGGCAGGCAAGGATGCGCAGCAGAACGAGATGTTGTACAAGCGCTATCTCCGCAAGGGCGACGTCTACGTTCACGCGGATATGCATGGCGCCGCAACTGTCATCATCAAGAACACTCCCAGCGATCCCGGTGCGCCGATCCCCCCTTCGACGTTGGCGCAGGCAGGCACAATGGCCGTGTGCAGCTCGAGTGCTTGGGATTCAAAGGCAGGCATGGGCGCATGGTGGG
Source organism: Colletotrichum lupini (assembly GCF_023278565.1). Classification (NCBI taxonomy): domain Eukaryota; kingdom Fungi; phylum Ascomycota; class Sordariomycetes; order Glomerellales; family Glomerellaceae; genus Colletotrichum; species Colletotrichum lupini. Next base: position 4,712,845 of record NC_064677.1, on the reverse strand, counting down.
TGAACGCCGACCAGGTTTCCAAGTCTGCTCCTACCGGAGAGTACCTTCCCACGGGAAGCTTCATGGTCCGGGGTCAGAAGAACTTCCTTCCCCCGGCCCAGCTTCTGCTCGGTCTCGGCATCATGTTCAAGATTAGCGAAGAGAGCAAGGCCAGGCATGTGAAGCACAGACTGTATGAGACCGCTGATGTCCCGGCTTCGGCGGCCGATAGCGCGGCGCCAGAGACTGCGACTGATGCTGCTCAAGCTGATGACGACGTTCCGGATGATGCCTCTGACATTGGCTCTGAGGACGAACAGGAGGATGAGAAGCCGCGCGACAACCCTCTGCAGAATCTTGGACAGAATGGACAGGATGACTCAGAGGAGCAGCTTGCATCTGAAGAGTCCCCTGCCGAGGAGTTGTCAAACCTCAAGATTGAAGAGGACAAGCCTGCGGAACAGTCTGCGGAGGATGAAGCCGAGCCGGCAGAGAAGGAAGATGAGGACAACGAGGAAGAAGACGGGGATGACGACGAAGAAGAGAGCGACAAGGCAGCTACAGGACAAACATCAACCCCGGCAGAGCCGTCCGGTGCACCAAGCACCGCCGCGACCGAGAAGCAACAACCAGCCAAACGAGGCCGACGTAATAAAGCCAAGAAGATTGCAGCCAAATACAAGGACCAAGACGAAGAGGACAGGGCAGCAGCCGAGGCCCTCTACGGCTCCGCGCGCGGCAAGCAACGAGCCGAAGCCGAGGCGCAGAGTAAAGCCGACCGCGAAGCCCAGCTGGCGTACCAAAAGGAACGTCGCCGCGCGCAGCATGAGAAGCAGCAAAAGGAGACTGCCGAGCACGAGGAGATCCGCAGGCTGATGAACGAGGAGGGCGTAGAGGTCCTGGACTCGGATGAGCTGAGCAAGATGACGCTGCTCGATTCACTGGTGGGTTGGCCCCTCCCCGGCGACGAGATTCTCGAGGCGATACCTGTTTGTGCGCCGTGGACCGCCATGGGAAAGTTCAAGTATAAAGCCAAGCTCCAGCCTGGGGCGGTGAAGAAGGGTAAGGCGGTGAAGGAGGTGTTTGAGCGGTGGAAGAGCGATTCGTCCAAGAAGGGCGCGCTCGACGAGCGGGCGCAGGACAAGGAGAAGATGTGGCCTAGGGAGGTGGAGCTTATGAAGGCGCTCAAGGCGGAGGAGAGTATCAATGTCGTGCCGGTTGGCAAGGTACGGGTTATGATGTCTGGTGGGAGTGGTGGTTCGGGGGCCAAGGGCCAGCAGGGCAAGGGGGGACGAGGCGGGAGGGGATCGAAGAAGAAGTAGAGACTGATGAGTTTTGAGGTTCGGCTGCGAAGATGTAGATCTAGGTATTCATAAATTATATCTATAGAGGGGTCCTCAGGTCTCTAGAGGGAATTTGAGAACACCAATGGCATCCATCCACGCGCTTCTTCTAGTCACGTCCGTCTGTCGATGAACCTCGCCCATCCACCCCCCCCCCCCCCCCCCCCCCCCACCCCCTTTCTTTTCCCCCCCCTCACCACACCCCCCCCCCACCCCCCCACCCACCTCCCCCCCCCCCCCCACAACACCCCCCCCCCCCCCCCCCCCCCCCCCCATGTTATGAACCTATTTCTTTCCCCTCGCAATTTCAAAAGCCCTCAAGATGTCCAGCTTCTGATGCTCCGAAGTCCACTCAAAAACCCTCTCCCCACACCGATCAGCACGCACCTCCTCCTCCGTGGCCCAGACGAAATCGTCGTGCTCCTCGGGATCGATCTCAACCTTCACCTCCCCTGTCCCAGTGGTCTCAACTTCCACGAGGTAAGTATACTTTCTCCACGCGTCTCGTCCCTTGAAGAACTTGTGCGAATCCTTCGTCACCCCATCTCCCACACCCTCCGAAATCCCAGCATCATCAGACCGTCGTCCAACCTCGATGATCCCGACCCCACCCCTCGATAACCCCCACGCCTGGTCCCCAGCCACGGCCTGCGCTTCTTCACCGGCCCCGGCACCCTCCCATTGATAACATCCCACCAGCGCCGCGAATTTTACGGCGCGGAGGGCAGTTTCTTCCCAGAGTTCGCGGGCGGCGGAGGCGAGGGAGTTGGAGTCGGATGATTCCGCTGCCCCGCCGGGGAGTTCCCATTTGTGGGGGAGGGCGGATTCTCTTGCGGAGCGTTGGAGGAGGAGGATTTTGGGGGTGGTTTGGGAGGAGGGGGAGAGGACTGCGGCGCCTACGCAGAGGCGGTGGGTGTGAAAGACCTCCTGGGGGTACGTTGACGACGATGGGGAGGTAGGAGGTGGTTTGTTGTAGGGGTGGAAGCGGAGGGTGTAGGGGAGGAGGGAGGGGGATGTTGTGTAGTTTAGAGGTGGTGTTGGCGCTGCGGGAGGCATTTTGGTGGATGAGTTCTGTTGCGGCTTTTGGAGTTTGGTTGATTTGAGGGAGCGAGGAGATAGGAAATGGGATTGATGCTTCGATGATGGCGACTTTGTAGAACGTGGGTGCCTGGATGGCGTCGTTGAGTTTAGGTGCCTGGTTGTGGTGGTGCGGGTGCCTGGTGGTTGGAATGTCAGACGGAAGGCGAGGTGCAGGTGCACTGATGTTGGGGCCCGTTCCGAGGACGGAGGCGGTGGCGCGGGGGATCGAGTCACTTTGCCGATGTGGGGCACGGGCTCGGCGCCGGCGGCCGGGTGTCAGATGACTAGCCGGATTTGGCAAGTAGCTCTTACAAGACACTGTGTGTTTGAATCACACTCCTTGGGTTTCTTGTGATGCTCCACGCGGCGATGAGACGAGTGTACTTCCTGTGGGACTACCTACGTGACTGATGAACATATGCTAGCTAATGATGTCTCTAGTTGTGAGGTACATGGAGTATGATCATGAGCCATGTCCTTGGCCCATTCCCAACCTCGACGTGTCAACTTCTTGATTTCTCACCATCTTAGAATTCTTAGATAATGTTTAACGGCTAGAGAATGATCCTCCCGGCTGTCCTCATACGCCTCATGATCCTCGTCGTCAACATCCCCTTCGCGCTCGTCCCCATCGCTATCGTCCTCGTCGCTGTCGTCATCGTCATCGTCGCTCTCGTCATCGTCGCTCTCATCATCTTCTTCCTCATCCTCATTATTCTCTTCATCATCGCCCTCCTCATGATCGCTCTCATCGCTTCCATACCCCTCCAAATCCACCCTACCCCCCCGCATCGCCTTCCACCGCTCCAAAACCCACAGCACAGCAATCGTCAACATCCCAACGATCATCCCAAAGAACGCCAACCCTCCCCACGCCACAGGTACATACTCCCAAACCACCAACTCCACCACCGCATCCCAAGCAGCCATAACACACAGATACATCATGGCCCGACTCAACACACTCCAACCCCAGAAGCGGAAACCATACCACAGTCTCCTGAGGCACTCGTACTTCCCGTCCTTGGGTGCTGTCCGGGCATCGAGCTTCGTTTGCCAAATGTGCTCCACAAACGCGCCGTTTACTTCGCGGAGAACGAGCAGTAGGGAAGCGTAGTGTCCCCACGTCATTTGAAACTCCCCATTCTCGTTGGAAGGGGTTGCCGAGGCCGAGTCATACGCGGCAGAGAAGTCCTGTTTAGGCGCCCACGGGGCAAGGTATACAACCGCATTAATCCCCAAAGAGATGACCTCCCACGCAGCAATCCACTCCCTCCTCGGAATCCGTCGTCTCCTCTCGCGAAAGAAGTGTACCGACACGATAAACCACAGCACCACGGCATCAACCCAAATCGCAGTCACCGACTTTACCAACCCGGTGATCACCATATCCACGATATGTTGCTTCGCGTATGCGGAGATTGAGAAGAGGGCAAAGATCAAGGGATGGGGCGCGATCTCCGCAATCAAGACCAAGACTACCGTGGTGAAGAAGACGTAGCTTATAAAGGGTTTGATGAAGATGGAGGTGATGCTGTGGAGAACGATGTCGTCTAAGCAGCCGCAGATGAAGTTTTTCGCGCGTCGGGGGATGAGATTGGGGAGGGATTGGAAGTAGGTGTATACACCTCCCAGTCTGCCGGTCTCATTTTTGGATTCGTCCATTGTCGATGGTCTTTGTCGTTGATTTCTGGTTAGTGTCCGATTGATATTCGTAAGGGGGTTGAGGTTGACTTACGGTTAGATGATGCTGTATCTAGTATCCTCTTGCAGATTGATGGTGAAGTACAATTAGATGACACTGCCGCTGAGTTTTTGTCGTTAGCTCTAGTGTATTCGATGGTTCATAAATTACAGCTGGGAAAAAGACCCACGGGAAACCTGATTTGACTTATAGCGTTGGCACTTTCCATCTCCGAAACGAAGATGATAGTCGCGAGGCACGGTGTCGGAGTAGAGTCATCGGAATGACCAACACGTCAACGGAGATACCTCAAGCGTTTTACGGTTCGAAGGCCATTCTGCTAGGGACTTTCCTTTTGTGCCCGAAGATCGCGTGCAATATGGCCTATCATAAGCATTGCCGTACACTAAAGGAGGAAGAACAGCGGCAATCGCGTTCTTCTCAGGCAACATCATCCAAGCCAAGCAATGAATTTTGTTTCTTAACTAGCTCCCATGCTTCTCCGGAACTGTAGCAATTATGAGTATATCTGAGGGATACAACCGTCATGCCGTCAAGCTCACGTACGGACGATCTTGGTCCCGAAATTTCGTGATGGGACGAGGGAGGACGTCTATAAAGGCACATGCGCAACCTGGGGCGTCACCAACGACAGAACTCCAAGGTCAAGGCGCCTGAACGATTTCTTGTACCACGCATTCACATATTCGTGTTAGGAAATATCTAGAAACTAGGGTCGTGACCGCGCGCAAAGATAAGAAATGGAAATCCAACGACAAGCAGAGAGAATAAGAGAAAGGTGCACCAGAATCTCAAGCCCTCCAACTTCATGTTACCGGATACCCTCTACCGGAGACCGATAGAGAACAGGCTGCCGTCGATGATTCTATAGAGCCATTGACTTATTAACGATATCACGTTTACACAGGTGCTTAAAAGTAGTAGATCATCATGGCTCAGCGTATCTTGAGCTCCCTCCGTTCCCACCCGAAAGCGTCCGGACATACGTGTGTCCTACATTTTCCGAAACTGATCTTGAACATGCTCAATCTCTGCCAAGTCGACCCGCCATCGGACGACACCAATCCCAGACAATGGAGTTGACCGTGTCCCCCAAAGATACACGACCTAATGCAAAGGCAAAGAGCTCGAGACTCATCTAACAATTCATTTTGCGAAATGCCGTAAGATTCCCGTGCAATTTCGTCCAAGTCATTGAAACATGGCCACTGAACAATGGCTCTCTTAAGGCCTGGGCTGGTGTTCGCCCGTGACCCAGCCCTGGCGATATATTCCTCTTGACTAGACATGGACCGCAACGCTTTGAATCCGAAAGTCAGTCCTGTTACAAGGATGAACTCTATGGTGCCCTCATCTCGGTCGTCCATCAACTTGTAGATCCGCTCCTTCGTCATGGAAGCCCACTTGAAGGTGAACCCATCCGCATACCGAAGTGAAACTTGTGCAGCAGGCACAAAACTCGCATAATGGCTCACCTGCAATTCGTAGCATGGAGCCCATGGGCTATATCTCGATAACTCAGAGTTCCGTGACACATGCCATCCCAGCCACGTCCAACTCTGCCCCCCAGCGCGTCTTTGGGGCCGAGACGAAGATGCTGGCTTTTCCCAAAGCAAAGCCGACGAAAATTCGCAATCATTTCCTATCCTTATTCCACAAAACAAGACAGATGTCCCCATGTGGACATGGTTGTAATGAGACTGACATCCTTGAAATGCGCGAAAGACGTCTGCCTCGAAAGAAAGCTCCCGGGTTGCATAGCTTCCCGCGTGGGGAATAGAACCTAACGCATTCATACCATCCCATGCGGTCCCGTTCTTTGGGCAAAGTTGATTCGGCAAGCCTTCAATGTAGCTTTCTCCCTGATTTCCATTCTCCAAAAGGGCAAAGTGGTCGGTGAAGTACAGTCGCCTCGTTGATAAAGCTGCCTCCTGACAAGTCCAAGCTCTCGTATTCCACTTGGAGTGCTGGATCTGCTGCACAACCCATTTTGTACCGGTGGGCATTCGTCTGATGGTATGAGGTCCGATTTGGAAAGTGTCAAGTACTTTTCGCAGTGTCTTCCCAACCCCAGGAAGACCGTAGTCCGGACATTGGCCTGCTGCAGCAACGATGGTGATGCAGGACCGGGCATAGATGAGGTTCATGTTGCAGATCTGGTCGAGGGCTTCTTTTGCACAACGTTGAGGGATACAATAGCGATCGACCCAAAGATACCGGAATCCTAGCGAAGCCGTTGCAGTCTTTGCATCTTCGATGACTCGAGGCACGGATGCGGGCAGTTTGCGATCAAGCCTTGGACAATCGCTCTGTGCGGACCCCCAGACATAACTCAGGGTAGCGTACTCGACTGCATCGAAGGACCCCGCCGACGCAACGCAATCCTCGAGGTTGAGAATTTTGTCCGTGAAGCAGTCTATGACACTCCACCCAGGTAGTCCCTGTCGAAACAATGCTTCCCAATTCTGACCTCCCTCTGATTTGAGATGATGCCGGCAAGCCTCGCGCGCCAAGGCAGACTTGATGGATAACAAGTCTGCTGACAGTTTGGGATCTGGCTGGCCGGGTTGGACCAACTTGAAAGTGCGATCCATGGGGCAGGTTCTGATGTATCTCGCCGTTAAACCGTCACTCGGACTTGGCTTACGGTCAACTTCAACCAAAGAACACACTTTGAGATGTGGACGAGCAAGTTTTTTGTTCTTCATTCGTAGATCATACTGTTTTCGCGAAGAGTGCAAGTAATACACAAGGTAAGTGTGGTAACCTTTAACTTGACGATCCTTGAAAACATCGTAACAGGGACAAGCAGAGGTCTTCTCGACGTGATCGACTTCAATGCCTACCATCTCTACCGCGCCGTTGTCATCACATACTAGCAGCGCAAATGGGGAGTCTGGAGAATCTAGTCCGAGATAGCGCTTGTCGATGTCGTGTAACGATTTGCCCACCACACCTTTGGCATGATGAATGAAGGAATCAAAGTCGATGGACGCACAGGCCGAGCAGAGGTTGTTTTCACCCGATAAGAAGGAGGTGGCGCTTTCTGACATTGCTGTCACTGGAAACATTCGAATTTGGTGAATTTGGTGATAGCGGTGGGTTGATGGCGAACAATTGGAACTTGGAACTGAGCTCGAAACGACGACCAACAGTGAGGCTGTTGGATTGCTGCCTTGGCCAAGCACCAATCATGTCGCAGATGACTTCACGCGAAGCCTGATCTAGCCCTTGAGAGCTTTGAATGGTCCGTCCCATCGTGTCGAAATGGTGATTCGTGGAAAGGAATGTTTTGATCTTGATTTCGAAGCGTCAATTGATGTGCGAACGGTGTTCATCTGAGAACAATGAAGGCAACCATCAGCTGTCCGACGGCCCATCTTTGGACAAGAGGTCGATGGGCATAGCTGAAGCCTCGAAGGAAAGGATGCAGATCCGAATGCGAGCAAGAACTTGGTTGCTCAAGATCCAACCAACGAATCGAGGGACTAGAGAAGAATGGCCATTGTCGCTTCGCAAACCTGCATCGATGCAACCTTCCCCACCCCGCCCATCCTCCGTCAAGTCCGTCCACAAGTCAACCAGGACGGCGGCTCGAGAGCCAGCCTAGGCCCCTGCAGCAGCGTGTTCGATCTGGGATGGGCCGCGGGCGGGACAGGCAACCTTGTCACATTGTTAGTTGTTGCGGCGCAGAGATTTCGCACCGACCAGGTAATTGGAGCTGAACGATCTATCCGTACTGTCAAGTTGCAGCTCCAGGGAAGGCCATAGATTGCTTGCCGTCTTGGCGAGGGGTCGAGCCTTTCCGTACCCACTGTGGAGGAAAGGAAAGAAGAAGGGAAAAGGCCTAGGTTGAAAACGATATTGAGGGCAAGCCACAAAGAGCAGGCCAGACCAACGGGCCCATGACGGATCACATTCAGACCTGTCCACCCAACTTGCATGTATTGGCGAAGTCAAGTAATTGACGCATGGGTGGCCTGAGCTGTCATTCCCTCCGTCATGCCCTCAAATAAAGCTCCAACGTGCTGTACTTTGGAGTTTCGCCAAGCTCCTGTTTGTGCGCCACGGCCGAGCGTTGGCTGATGGTGAATGACCAGTGCCTCGTACAACTGTAGCTGCAAGTTGCCTCCTTATTCGTCGCATGATACAAGTTCAGGCTGAATCTGCGCTTTTAAAGATCGGGCCATCTCCCAGACTACTCGTCAACTTCTTGATGCTCGAGTGGCACAGAGACGACAACAAAAGAGTCTGACAACATCAGAGCAAGCTCTGATCGGAACTGACCGAGACTGAAGCATCGAAGCGCAAGGCGGTGGCCGTTCTTTACTGCGCACATCGTCCAATGACCGCAATGACGGGGCTTTCGACAGCAGATGAGCAGACAAGCGAGACGCTGTTGGCATCTGGTGGAACCGCTAGAACACCGTCTCTAGAAGAGCTCCGAGACAAAGAACACAAGGCTCATATCTCTATGGGCATCGGATCTGAGACACTTTCTGCGAGCAGACACGAGCTGCCAGCCGCTTTTGCGACGCGAGAGGATGATGGCATCCCTGGTCAGGCATGGACCTCAAAAAAGCAATATGTGGCGCCCGACGGTCAACTCGTGCTCCCGCAACACGAGGAGCGAAACCTCGGGCTCTCTTCTCAACTTGCAGAAAACACAACAGAACCCGCCATTGCGCACTCAAACCAGCAACGAATGATCGACTCAATGACGGACGCGACAGCATCGGCGCCAGCTAAGAAGGAGAAGCCGCCCAGGCTCGATCGGCTATCCGATGACCCCGCGGCGGCCAAGACAGACACTAGCGAACCCGTGGGAAGGACTCAAGCAGCACCCGATGTGGTATCTGCCAACCGTAACGCATATGAGGCGAACCAACACCTGCCTCGCGATGTATTTCCTGCGCTGCGGTCGCCTTTGACGCATCCCAATGGCGTCCCGATTTTCCCAGATCTGTCGGTCGAGCAAGAGGTCACAGAATCGTCGGAAGCTGCAACGCAAGCCGAAAGCTCCATCGTGGCAGACAGTGACGACATGGCCTCGATTTTCGACGGCACAGAGTCGGATGGCGGATACGGAAGCGACAGTGCGACAAATGCCAGTACGTCCGTTACGTCATCAGTTCGAGATTATATGTACGAGAATGGGCGACGCTATCACCGCTTCCGAGAAGGACTGTACAACTTTCCCAACGACGAGGTGGAGCAGGAGCGTGAAGACATGAAGCATGCCATGGTGAAGCTCCTGTGCAATCAGAAGCTGCACTTTGCACCCATTGGCGAGTGGCCGCAGCAAATTCTGGACATCGGGACGGGGACAGGCGCATGGGCTATTGAGAGTAAGTTGGGAGACTCTGTTTTTTTTTTTTTTTTGGCAGAGTTGGTGAAGAGTTCGTGATGCTAACGACGATGTAGTGGGCGACCAGTTTGAGAGTGCAACAGTGCTGGGAGTCGATCTCAGCCCCATTCAACCGGACTGGGTACCGCCAAATGTCAAATTTGAGGTCGACGATGTGGAAAGTTCGTGGTTGTATCCAAGGAATCATTTCGATTATATCCATTCTCGACACACGGTTATGGCCATCAAGAATTGGAGAAACCTGTTCCATAGGGCATACGAGTAAGTCGCATGTCTACGACTTGTCAATGGCAGGCCTAATACGTTAGTAGGCACCTGAAACCCGGCGGCTGGATCGAATTGCAAGAGATCCATCACTTCCCGTCATCGGCATACAACGCCATGCCGCCCTCACACCCGGTGGCTCAGTATTGGAGTTTCGTAACCCAGGGACTCACGAGCCTCGGCATCGACTTTAATGCTGCCGCAGGTGACCGGCTGCCTAATATGATGCGCGAGGCCGGGTTCGTCAACGTGACGGAGAAGATTTTCCACGTACCGCTTGGTACGTGGCCGCGAAACAGGGTGCTCAAGACAGTAGGCATGTACTGGAGGACGATTCTTCTCGACGGACTGCAGGCGATTGCCCTCGGCCCACTGACCAGAGGGTTGCTATGGACACCAGAGCAGATTGAAATGTTCCTCGTCAGCGTGCGGCGAGCGTATCACGATAATGCGGCGTTGATGTACATGCCATTGCGGATCATGTATGCGCAAAAGCCGCCGTATGGGGATTTCCCTAGGTATTCGTAGTGCACTGAGGAAGAGCTCCTAGGTATTAGTCCTAAGGCGGGTTTTGCTTCGAGATAGGGTCTGTGGCGTCGTGGAGGGCCATTAGCGTTCAGTATTGAGCGAGTGTCTGTTCTGGAATTCTGCAAGCGGAGTGGGTTTGTGCGACTTAGACGAGCTTGGTGGTGTGTAGGTTCGGTATGGTCGTCATTACGGACGTATCATGTATGGGTTTCTGCTTGGCGAGGGGATGTGAAGAGTGACGAGACGGTCGGCTAGAAGGTGCACATGGGTAGCCGCATCGTGGTCGGGTCTTGGCGACAAGAGGCGAGATTGCAAGAGGAGCATAGTTTTCGTGATGAGGTGACATGGGCGAGCGCTAGACAACGAGCTTCTGCGGTGTCTGATGGAAGGGGAATAGGATCAAGTAATGTGGTGCAAGCCGTGGCTTAGGAGGAGGAGAAAGGAGGGCGGAAGACGGGCGGCATTGGCTGATGGAGCACGTTGCCGTTGCATTGCAAGAAGACGACCAGGGATTTCAGGACGCCATTTCCCAGGTTCGGAACCTCGGGTACCCTCTCTCGTGCTTTTCAGCAGGGGGGAAAGGGATGGAACTTGCATGGAAGCCGTCAATGGTTCAGTTGTTAGGTTCCTTCCGAAAGAAAAAACAGAGAGACATGTCCGTAGCGAGGGCCAGAACCACTTAATTCCCGCTGCAGTTGCTGGTTGAGACTCCACCTGACGGTAAGCCTCAAGGTATTGAACAAGTCCATTGGTCAATGGTTGGTCAGGTCTTTCCACGTTGTTGACGGGATGGAAAGACCGGGTTGTAATGGTGCTGTGCCGCACCTTCCCAACACTGTCAACTTGTCAAGCCCAATTGGAAAGTGCGCAGGACAGCCACGCTTGCCCCGTCACCGGTGTCGTGGAAGCCGCCCGTGGGAAGGTGCCCACCGCCTGTGTGGTAACGAGGCGGGGGATACCTGACTATGGTACTTCGGTAAGGTAGATGGAAGGGAAGGGACAGCCCGTTGTGGTGCACCCACACTGCAGGAAGTGAGTGACTGGCAACTGCACTCGTCTGCACCTTCCATGCTTTCCCCTCCTTGCCTTCCTCCCCGACTCGACAAAGCTCAGGTGTCACTGGTCAGTCTGCCATGCTGCCACCTGCCACGAGACGAGACGCCAGACGGGACCCGGGAGGATTGCCTTTCCTCCCTTTCCTAACCAGGAAACATCCCACACATCCCAGGCCGGCCGCCGCCTGCCATCGATCAACCGGAAACTTGACATCTGACCACGGCAACTATGCGAGAAAATGTGACCAGTCTCTTTCCCGTTCCTTCCTCTCACGTCTGTTCCGAACCCACGCCGGTCAATTGACGAACAGGTTCCCAAATCAACGGCACTGCAGAATTCCCCGTTCAACGGCGGGCGGGATTCGTCAACGAATTGATACGACGCTGCCACCGGTCAAACTACCTCACCTTACCTCTCGTCACAGTCCTTACTGCGTAGGGTCCTTAACGGCGACCACCGCTTTTGTCTGCCCTGTCCCATTTGGTTTCAATTTACCCGTTCGACTCCCGGCCGGGCCCCTGTCCGTCTCGCTGATCCCACTTCTCAGTCATCAGTCCTCACACGGCTTCGGTCTCGGTCGACATTCAACTCTGAACGGAGAGCTCATCATGACATTTGTCGACGATGCCAATTCAGAACTGCTTCGCCACGGGGGCTTACGAGCTTAACAGCCATGCAGCTTAGCTTGGGGGAAGCTTGGGACCCTGAGCGATCGTCGATGGCTCCGCGCCGGCGCATGGCCTTCGTCCGAACAGACTCTTCTAGCCGCCAGCCACTCCCAAGCTTCAAAAGCCCGACGAGTCGAGGACAAGGAGAGACTTGGACGCAAAAGGCACGCAACGCAGACGGCAATCCCAGCCCATGGCGTCGGATCCCAAAGCATGGACCGCCGCTAGCTAATGAGGTGTCGTCGCAATACTGAGCGATTCAGCGCCCATCCCAGTTCCTGTTCCGTCCAAGGCCCACGCTCGGTGAACCAAGAGTTCCATCCTCGCTGCTTCGTTCCATTTGTGTCTGGCTCTCTACCTTAGTCTCTACCTCCCGTCAGTAACGTACCTCTTTGCCTCTGCCTCTGCTCATCTACCAAGTAGTACTCTGGGTCCCCTAGGTACCTTACCTTACCTTCCCAGTACCCATCGCCCAATGCCGTCCGTCGTATTAAACTGGGATGTATCCCTCCTTGCCGTCCCCTTGGGTCGCTCTGGTGTTTTGATGAGAGTTTTCGATTGTTTCCCCCCAAACTTCTCGGCGCTCACAAACTCATCGCCGCAAACTCACTGCAAACTTGTTTACCAGACAAACCGATTAGACCTCGATTTCCCGTGTCCGTACTTCACAGCCATTGGCGAACTTGGTATAAAGCCGTCACCGTTTCTTTTGCATGCCAGCTGGCCCTGATTTGTGTCAGTCGAGACCGAGTCCGTGTCCTCGGGTCCCTCTGTGTCACAATCGTTCCGAGCGTCGCCGCAACCCTGTCTGTCACCTCTATCCGCGAATTTGTCGCCCAACCTATTTCAGAGGATCGCGGGAATCGACTCCCGTGTAGTTCTGAGGCATTTGGAAGGTGTGTACAAGTGCCTTTCTTACCATCTTCTTCCCTCATATCGAATGCATCTCCAAAGTAGCCTCCCGAATAGTCCTTGCCCCCATATCTTGTTGCCCCGCAGCTTCATCGTCTGGCGCGTCCCTTCACCATGTACCTGCCTTAGCCCAATCTAGCTCAATCTCAAGCTCGAGCACAGAGGGCTAATGAAGGCGGAGTCTGCGATCAACGATGCTAGTGCTCCTGTATCTCAAGCGGGTGAACCGCCCCCTTTCCTGGCGCAAGCAATTCCCTTCACCCATGCTAACTAGAAAAGCACAAAGTCCTCGCGACACCCGCAGACCATCAACATCTTCGTTCTGACTGCCACCGCAAAGATGAACAAATTCAAGTTTAGCAACTGGCTGGGTACCAGCCCGTCACCCACCGCCGCAGAGGTTGAGCAGAAGAAGCAAAACCGACGATCATTCACCCCATTCATTACTCGTTCTGCCGCCAAACCCAGAGACGATGTCCCCAATGGAGCGCCGATTGCAAAGCCCGCGCCTGTCGCCTCGGAGAAGCCTACGTACTCGCCGTCGAGGTTAACGGAGCTTGCTAAGAAGATTGCATCCGAAACAGAGAAGCTGGAGAGGTACATGCAAGAGAACAATCTTCCAATGCCTTCCTTGGATCCAAATGGCCCCGGCGACTTTCCCAAGCTTCCCGAGGACATCCAAAAGAGTCGTATGGAGATTATCTTTGCGACGAGAGAGCTCGAAGCATTGGCTCACGGCCCGAGAGAGGACGTTCGGTGGAAGACGTGGAGTGTGAGTAGAGAGGTCTGGAAAATGGTAAAGGTCGTAAGCTGATTAGTTGGACAGTTTCAAGACAGTCTGAGCCTTCAGCTTGTCAACCACTTCGGCATCGGTAAGCCCAAGACTGCGGAGCTGGGAGGTTTCTCTACCGTACCCGAGACTAACATTTCCTAGCCAAGCTCGTACCCATCGACGGCACTATCACACTGGCAGAGCTCCAAACCAAGACGACACTGGATCCCGTTAACCTTGCCCGTGTCCTGCGTCATGTCATGACAAACCGTATCTTCCGCGAGCCGTCCCATGGAGTGATTGCGCATACCGCGGCATCACGCCTCCTGGCCGAAGACCAAGCTCTTCAGGATTGGGTGGGCTACAACCTCGAGGACAACTTCCCAGCGTCTGCGCACGTTTTGCAGGCTCTCAAGGCCTACCCAGAAGCCACGTCCCTCACACGAACCGGCTTCAACTTTGCATTCGACACCGTAGATAAGGAGCCAATGTTTGTCACCTTTGGCAAGGACCCTCCTCGCGCCAAGCGATTCGGCGGTGCCATGCTTAGCTTGACAGGCGGAGAGGGCTACGAGGTCAGGCATCTCGTCGACTCGTACGATTTCGAAGAGATTGACGCCAGGGGAGGAACCATGGTCGACATTGGCGGCAGCCATGGGTTCGTGTCGATCGATCTGGCCAAGAGGTGGAAGAACATGAAGTTTGTGGTTCAGGACCTCCCCAAGACTGTGGATTCGGCGCCAAGCCCGTTGTGTGACGACGCTCAGGTTGCAGAGCGCGTTCAGCTCATGGCGCACGACTTTTTCAAGGAGCAGACCGTCAAAGATGCCGATGGTGAGTTCTTTGTCTCTATCTTTTCCCAGGATTGCGTTGTGGGGAACGCCCCAAGTCTGACTGAGCCGCACAAACAGTCTACTTTTTCCGCTGGATCATGCACAATTACTCGACGCCCTACGCCATTTCCATCCTCAAGAACCTCGTTCCGGCACTGAAACCAGGCGCCAGGGTAGTCATCAAGGACCACTGCCTCCGCGAGGCTGGACAGGAGACGCCCTGGGACGAGCGCATCATCCGCAGCATGGACATGGTGATGCTGGCGGTGCTCAACGCACAGGAGCGCAACGAGGACGAGTACCGCGAGCTCTTTAGGGCCGCGGACGAGCGGTTTGTGTTTAAAGGCGTGATGAGGCCCCCGGGCTGCAGGATGAGCATCATTGAAGCGGTGTGGGCTCCCGAGGCGGAGAGCGAGGGCGATGGCGAAGGTGGCAGGATTGAGGCAGATGCCCAGACGGACGCGGGGTCCGCTGACTCTGCTGTTGTTGTGGAGGTGAAGTGATTGCGATTGCGATGCGATTGCGATGCGATGCAGTGTATTCCTACCTTACCTTTGCCCGGATGCGCGGGCCTCCCCTCCTGTGTGCGATACCCAGTTCGTTTGTTAGATTTGTTTGTTTAGATTTCTCTTTCTGTCACAAAGATCCCCGATATGATCGATCTCGGGGATCTAATTTTAATGCCTGCACAAACAAACAAAAAAGCAATATGCGAGATCTTTGTCTACAAAGTAGTGTTTGTGTTGTATTCAACTATGTTTGTCGAGGGATCGGGAGATCAAACCCCACATCGTGGGGCAGCTTCCACTCCTTCGGAGAGCAGAGTCCCCACCAGAATGAGGTACATAGATTGCTTGCTGCGCTATCTTTGTCATCAGTCAGCGTTGGCCTGCTGGCGAAATGGCATCGCGTCACATTTCGGCTTCTGCCTTATTCATACTGTGAAGATTGTAGGTTCGATCCCTACGTAGGTCGCATCAACTTCATTTTTGCATTTTCCGTGGCCTCATCATGAGGTCGTTATTGAGTTGAGGATAGCGATTTGAACATGTTTATTTCGATTTTGGGGTACTCCAATACATGGTCTGGGTAACATCTGATCCTTTGAACTCAAATTTGGGATGGAATGAAACTCAAGCCCACCAAGTACCCTAGACCACCACCAACACCACCTGACTTGTTTATGCCTTCCAATACTTCTCCAACATCTCCCTCGCAGTCAAAGGCTTAATCTCTGGAAACAGCTCATTCAACGACCCCTTCCCACCCTCGACTTTGCCCAACCCAGTCGCCATCCACAGCTCAAAAATCGACAGGAACCACTGCAACCTCTCCTTGGGGAACTGCGCATACGACGCCTTGTGGCCGGGCAACTCTGAAATCTCAGACCTCTTCAACTTCTCCACGTCATCGTAGACCACACTGAACTTTTCACCCTTGATTTCCTCGGCCAGCTTGACGAATTCGTTAAAGGTGAGTTCGTCGCCCACGATGCGGAGTTCGTGGTCCGCGGGCCAGGTGGGGAGGTCCAGCGCCGCGACGACGTAGCGCGCCACGTCAAAGGTGTATGTGAATGTCACGGGGGTGTTGCCGTCGCCTGGGATTGCGGCGGCGGCGTGGGCGATGTCGAGAACGATCGTGCTGTGCGGGTGGTGGGATTTGAGAGCGGGGGGAGCAAAGTATTCGAGAAAGGTGCCGTTGTGGACGGCGGCGTATTCGAGGTTTGTGTTGGAGAGGGCGCGGAGGGAGGTGAAGTAGTGTTCTAGGGGCGGGAGGAGGGCGACGCCGCTGTGATGGTTTGTTAGTTCACCGTTACGAAAGCACGATGTTTGATGAGTAAGCTCACTCTTCTGGATACCGCATCGCGAACGAGCTGGGGATGAACCGCTTCGTCGCGGACGACAGGTCGGCCGCCTTGATGAGGTTCAGCTGCGACGTCGCGAGGGACGTGGCGGTGATGCCGAACGCGCTGATGACGGTGTGGATGTCGTGTTCTTCGAGGAACGTCTTGAGAGCGTCGACGTTGGAGTAGTCTACCTCGAACGTCGGTGCCAGGGGAGCCTCCTCTGGATTGGGGGCCTTGCGGGAGAGGATGAAGGCTTGGTGTTTTGTCTGCGTGGATAGGACTTCGATGAGCGTGCGGCCTACGGCGCCGGTGCCGCCTGCGATTGCGACGTTGACCATTGTTGTGAGTTTGGTGGCGCTTGGAGGAGTGTATGGGTTTATGGAGCTGTTATGAGGTTTTAGAGGGAGTTGGTGATGTTGGACTTATATCTCGAGAGAGTGCCTCGATCTTCTTTCCGGTGACATTATCATGGCATGATTTCGAATATGTAAATCAGTGATCTGCTCACGGTGTTAACGGACGTAAAGCACGTTTGACGTAGTTTGCTGACATTTCCCCAGAATCGTCGGTTATAAGACGTGTTGAGCACCCCGTTGACGATTTGACTCCATTTTCTCGGCGGCCGCGGACAGCTTGAATACATTTGTTTTCGCGGGGGGCGTTGAGGGGCGTTTCTTTTGGTCCGGTTGGCTCTTTGCTGTGAGCCCGAGCCCGGGTCCGATCTGACGGAATTGTGGGCATGTTGTTTCGCCGAAAACCTGCCTATTCTGGGTGCGAGCGGGCGGGATGTGGGCGGCTTAGGAGAGCCGCTTTTGAACTACCTGCCATGTTTTGGAAATGAACGATGTGCGTGATTGAGAAAATGGCGATAATAGAATTTTGGAGTTTCTGGAATATTGGGAGGCTTCGAGGATGGGGAACGGAATTGCTTCAGGTGATTGCTACCGACTCTTTTTTCTAAACGGCCCTTAGAAACGAGGGGTAAGGAAAGAGAAGAGGCTCTATCTTCCCTTTCCTTCCTGCCACAAGCGTCGAGAGGAATGCGTCTGAGGAGTTATGAAGGAGCTATAGGCGTGGTCTCAGCTTCCTCACCCGCAGCGATCCCACACTTTTGATTTGAGCCCCCCAAGGCGAGAATTTCCCTGCTTCTTTGTTCCCGATTAGTACAGTACGGAAGGTAGATGAAGAGCTTGCTGCAGGAGGACAGGACCATTGGGGCGGAGGAGCTTCCCACTCCCCCGTCTGCTTTCTTCCTTCTACACGATAGCTTCATTTGGAGTGTCATCAAGTCCCTACAGCGCGAACCGTCAGACGACGACATCCGATGCCTGGAATTAACTGTGACAAGCTGCTCCCAGATCTCTTTGTCGCGAGGAGATGTGGGCCGGGGTGGAGGCTCCGAAGCCAGAAGAGGCACCAGCAATGGGCAGCAGATCGTGAAACATCACGGAGCTTGGTCACGGTCACAAGCACATGGTTCCTCATGGTGAAACGCAATGGTTCTTTTCTCTGATGTAAAGGCAGGCCCCCAGAACCAGAACCTGACCCTCACCGGCCAGGCTCCGGCTCCGAGAGCCCGCAAACACGCAAACACCCCCCTTTCCCCTCCCCTCCCCCTTCCTTCCCCTCCTCCCCCTAGTATCCATCGCGCAGACACCTCCCCGACGATACCTAGCTAGCTGTAATAGCTGCTAGGTATCGCCGGTGGTGTCTGCAGGGAATAGGCCGAGGCCCAGGACAAGAAGGCCATGGTGGTGGTGGCGGCGGCGGTGGTGTGACGAAGCCTCTTAAGCACCGAGGCGCTCCTTGACGGCGGTGGCGGCGATCTCCCAGAAGATTCTCTCCATCCGACCGTCGTCGGTCAAGTCCTCCGGATCGAGGATCTCCTCGAGATCGAAGGGCTCGAGGAGGTAGGGACCGTAGTCCTTGTCCGAGTCGCGATGGAAGATGATCCGAACCGAGAGGATCGCCTTATCGTCCTCCTCGTTGTTTCCATCCGGCTCCGTAGCGACGACCATCTCATCCGACTGAGTCTCGTACACCTTCTGCACCTCGAGACGGAAGGTCTCCTCGACCATCTCCTCGGCATTCTCACGGTCGTAGTCGACAAAGACGCGGTTGGTGGCGACGTTGTAGTTGACAACGTAGTTGTTGCTGTCGCCCTTCCACTCATTCTCAAGGCCACGGAAGATCACGGTGATCTGGTTGATGTTGGGGTACTTGAGCTGGCTCACGTCGATGCTGGCGACGGGCTTCTTGTTGAGGAAGTTGTGGTAGAGAAGCGGGTAGTCGTGTCCGTCGGTCCAACCGCGGAAATCTTCCATCACGATGCGCACCATCTTGAGCTGTGAGTTGATTTCGTGTCCAAGGTTGGGATTGATGAAGCTGGGATAGAAGGCGGGGCCGGGAATGTCGGTCTTATAGCCAAGAGAAACCTCATCGGTACGAGGGTTGATATAGATACAATCAACACCGGGAGCAAGGAAAGCCGCCTCGGCAAACTCGTAGTCCTGCATATCGACAGGGTCAATGAGATCAGGATGGTAGACAATGGGATCGTTGGGATGCTTGTCAATGCGAGTGTAGGCCTTGAGAAAGGCGTGGAAGGCCTCTTTGTTGACGAAGGCAAAGGCAGGGTAGCCAGGGCGGCGCGCATGGGCGTCCGCGTTCGGACCGATACCGACAAGCTGGCCAGAAGACTCGGCGACCATCTCCTAGATGACCGAACGGACTGCAAGCGGGAGGCGGTGGAGGCTGGTAGTGCTGGGAGTGATGTCGGACGAGTTGTCGGCAGCCAAGGGGGAAGACGTGATCTCAATGATGGCGTCGGAAGCGTTGTCGGCGATGGCAACGTTGGAAGAGCTGTCGACCGAAGGGGAAGACATAATCTCAATGACTGCATCAGGAGAGTCGCCGGCGATGGCAATGTCGGAGGAGTTGTCAACTGAGGGAGAAGACACGACCGAGATGACACCGTCTGCCAAGTTGTTGGCGGTGGCCAAGTTGGGCGAATTGCCAGTCGACGGAGAGGAAGCGATCTCAATGACGACATCAGAAAGGTTGTCGGGGATGGCCATGTTGGAAGTGTTGCCAATTGAAGGAGATGACATGTTCGAGATGACAGTATCCTCAAGGCTGTCGATGGTGGCGATGTTGGTTGAGATCTCAACCGCAGGGGAAGACATGGTCTCCATGACCACGTCAGATTGCTCATTGGTAGCGACCGCGTCAGACGAGTTGCCAACCATGGGAGAGGACATGGCATCAATGGCAATGTCGGAGTGGTTGTCGAAGGTGACGTTGTTGGACGAAGTACCATCTGCAGGGGAAGACGCGGTCTCCATGACAGCGTCGGTAGGCTTGTCAGCGGCGACAGCGTTAGACGAGTTGTTGGTCGAGGGAGAGGTCATGACGGCGTCAGTGGGCTTGTCAGCAGACTTGTCGGCAGCAACGTTAGACGAATTGCCAAGCGAGGGTGAAGACATGGTCTCAACGACGATGTCAGGAGGATCGTCGGCAGGGGGATTGTTGGACGCAAGGGAAGTTTGCTGAGCCATCGTCGATTGTTTGGTAGACTGTGATGATGGAAGCTCTTGGTGTCCCTGAGGTGTGGGAAGGAAGAGATTTTTGGAAAGAAGGGGGCTCAGTGGGAACCCAGGAGTAGATTTCAAAAGATATCCCTAGGGATGTCACATGATCAAAGTGCTTGCTTAGTCGTGATGGCCTCCCGTCTGGTGTTGAGAAAGGTGCTTTGAAGCGGGAACTATCATCATCGTGAGGTTGGGCGGGCAGCTTTGTTGTGAGGTGCTCTCGCCCTTGATGTGGCGGTTGCTTGCTGATGAGATTGTCGGGTGGAATGGCTCCTCGTCCGGCGTTCAGACGATCACTTTCAGACGGATTCATACCTTTGACGAGAAGGTGTTCGGACGAGTGAGATCCGGTGCTGCTCTTGGCTATGGCTAAATAGAGTCATCCTCGATCAATCTCATCCTTGGTCTGAGAATAGCTTCGTCTGAGAGCAGCTTCGGTCCAGGTCCATACCCGAAATGAACTTATCAGCATTGGATCACGCATTCATCTTCGCAAGATTTCTTCCAAAAGGCATGCCAGGTTGTTGTAAACTCGACAAAGAACCTCAAAAGACAGACTTGGGAGGGGGAACTTTGTCAATGAGGTAAAGCACTGACAAGGGAACGCAAACAATCCAAGGAAATTTCAAAGTCTTTTGAACCTTTCAGTATTTCTCGTCCTTTGTAAACATATCCCTTCTCTGCCAGTTCTCTTACAGACTCATATATTGGTAGTCGATCCAAGCGGAATTGGGAGTCATCGGTTGAATAACACTGGTGGGGTGGGCAATGGATATAATATAATATGAGAGAGCTTGATAGAAGGCGTGTTGCTACATCTCAATGAGCAAACATGAAGGGTTTCTCTTCGGCCTCAAATCGAATGGAGGATCCGACACCACGTTTGAAGACATTTGCCAACCGGAAGAGAAACAAAATTTGCAAGCTCGTGTCGGCTTACGATACGACAGTTGGGAAAACATTTTAGGGTCTTATTCGACTGGGATAAGAACATACTTTCACAAGCTAGGTCAAGAGACGGCGTGATAGTTGAGTGACGAAGCAGAGCGAGAGTAGGAGCATAGAGGCATCTGCCCTCCTTTCCGGAGAGAGCCTCGATCTCAGCTCTGAAGCCTTGAAAAACTGGACAATTGATTTAAAAACGAGCTTCTCTCAGTTTAGCCATCAGATATAAAGTCAAGACCATTCGTGCCAAAATCTCATAACGAGTGGGAGGAGTTGGTGGAGGAGGAGGAGGCGATCCTAAGGGGTTCACTTCTGGGGGAAATCGGGTCATCGGTCTCCCTGTAGCATCTACGTAGCAACGAGGTCACAAATAACGCAGGAGGATCCATACCAGAATCGATTCAATAGAAAAGAGCTTTGGAGTCCTCCCAGGACATGCTCAGTAGTAGTAATGTGAAGGCTTATCTACTAAAACGCTGACTCTGAAAGTCCCTTGCGTACACACACGTCTTGCTTCCTAACAGACCGAAAGTATCCGCGAAGGCGTTCACGACACCAATCACCCCTAACTTTCGCCCAGGCGCATCGAGACATATTCCGTAGCAATTTTCCAAGCAAGGTGCATCTTGTGGAATCCATTAACGGGTAACTAGGCGTCAGTGATCCAATCAAGATTGCTGTCGCGAAAGATGTCGATTCGGATACCAAAACTCTCATTCGAGTTGACCCTGAAGTGATCGTCAGAAGTACGATCGTTCGGCCATATACCTCCGAAATGCTCACTGTGAGAGTTAAATCGCGATGACAATAAAGCTCGTTGGTTGGCAATACGTAGCGAAAATGAACTCCTATGCCAAGCATCGACCATGCTGTCAGACCATGGTGCGCGATTATTGGTATTGGAATGCAGAGCAGAGAAACCAGGTGGATGACCTTGAGACATGGGAACTGAAGACTGGGAAGTGGAATGGGCCCCGCTGAGTAGGTACTGTTGAAAGGGCTGTAAGGATGGAGGTTTTCGCCTCTATCAAGTCTTCAGTTTAATATTCGCTGCAGGAAGCAGGTGTCGTGTAAACGCACTTTTCGAAGCCGCTTTTTGATATAGCCCGGGAAGGTTGGCGATGTAGTAAAGTCCCCCAAGTCGCCAACTTTTCACGCCAGTGATGGCTGGCGAGCGCAAATCGGAAACCCCCTAGCCTGTCGACAATCGTACCGAGAAAGAGGGTGTCAACAGCAGGATTGAGGTAGACATGGTTTTTGACAAGCCAAGCAAAGGAAGCATGCCCGTAGACTCGCTGATCAGCCGAATGTACATGCCCAAGAAAATTTTGCGGCTTTCTCGATGAATAGCGGACATGGCGGGCAGACGACTTCTTCGAGCAAGCTAGTCACTCGGGCTACGACCACGAGTCGGTCTTCGAGGGCCTCGCGCCGTACTATGCGTCTGATTTCCTTCGGTAAAAGTTTGAAGATTTCGGATTCGACAAGTTAGGACATGATAAGCTGCTTTGAGTATTTTTTGCTGTGATGCGTGATGATGTGGCGATGAGACAAATGGTATTTCGAGTAGACTGGTATATTGGGGAGAAGAATTGCAATGATAGATGCTGGCGATCAGAGCCACGAAGGAAATATGAGCGCTGCCTCGCTTTCTTGTTGCTCTTACCCAAAATTCCCTTCGGTCAAAGATGTCTGCCTGCCTTGCCTGAAGAGATACTACCTTCTCATGTTCGGGGAGCTATGTATCGCCGCTTCCTTTGGATATGAATAGCCGCTTGCCGTGCGAGTCATCGGCACTACCAAGACACTTGTTCTTCGTAACGCCCTTTCAGTATGAGGTCGCTTTATATAAATGGCTAAAAGAGTGATGAAGATGGACGCAACTGAAGATTGAATGAATTCTTGTTGGAGAGATCCGAATATCTAATGATGCCTTGGCCGCAGTTCCCTTGCGCGCCTATAGAAGCTGAAGCGCTCCCAGTGATCCATAAACTGATCCCTATTATTCGCAAATCGCCCACGAGGCTTGCCGCAAATGTGCCTCTTCCCCAAATACCTCAACTCCAAAATCCAATGAACTCCTTTGCCTGTGCCGAGCAACCGCTCACGAATCATTTCAAGCACCTCCATCGCGTCTCAGCTTGGGACCAACGATGACCCTTACGCCCTGCTTTCTATTCTTCTTCCGGGGCTTCGATACACCTCCACCAACCAACTCTTCATCGTTACCTTCACCGTTGTCTCCATCCTCGTCGTGGGAGTTCTTACGTTTCTTCGAAGCTTTCTTCTCCTTGGCTTCCTCAATGCTCTCCTTCTTGCTCTCCAGGGCCTTGCGAGCGCGCGTCTCCCAGAAGCCCCTGGGGTCAATCTTGGCCTTGTCACTTGGCCAGTTGTATCTGCGTTGGATGCTTGTCTCCGGGATAGAGTGCTCAACAAGAAACTCTTCCCCGAAGCAGACACCAGCCTTTTTTTCCTTGTTCAATCGGCGAAGCAAGGCTTTCGAATCCCACAGTCTCTGCGTGTTGTGGTTCCAGTCTGCGCTAGTGGTCTCGAATACCAGGATCGCAATGTTAGAGAATCCTTGGTCCTCATATGCGACAGCGAATTCCACAGCTCTTGCGCGGCTGCTGGTAGCTGAGAGGAAGGGACTCGGTTCACGACAGTTCCCGCGTAGATGCTTCCTCAAGTGAATGTGTAGGAAGATTGGGTCGCTTCCCCGTCCCAGACGAGACTTGATGCCCTGGTGAGGTTGCCCACCATGAATTGTTCGGTAAAGTTGCTCCGGGCGCTCATTTCCACCCACGGTCGAGACTTTTTGTGTGATTGAAAGTAGGGCAGTGCCATTCACGCAACCAGTGTTGCGAGATTGCTGAATGATGTCTAGGTATCCGGGAAATTGGTTTCTGAGAACTGAGACGTAGTCAGGAAGCACTCGGAGAACCCAGGGAATGTTGTGGGTCGTGTTTTTCGTGAGCCAGGCTTTGACGTTGCTGGAGTCGTTGTCAGCGATCTTCTCACTTGTGAGCTTGTATCGCGCCACCACAAGCTCTTGGCTGGGGACATGAGCCATTATTGGGGATGGAAGCAGCTTCTTGCAGCTCAAAAAGCTGAAATTCGAGAAAATAATTGCAGGCTTTGAGCGATATGTGGCAGTGAATATTCTGTGAAAAGAGTATGGTAAAGATGAAGTTTGATAAGTGTATCAAGATATAATCACGAAAAACCGCGATACTATCGTGGCATTCTTGACTGGTGATGGTGAGGTTGAAGTTGGAAGTGAGGAAGATCTTGAGAAGAGAATTCATGAAGAGATTTTATAGAGCCTCGAGTGAGTTCTGAGTCCATCTGTAGGGAAGGAACCGAAGGGGGGAGAGGATCAAGAAGAAGGAGTTGACCTCGTGAGGTGCTCTTTCCCCCTCAGAATACTATTTGAAAGAACAAAATTCTCGAATTCTCCAGTGGAAGGGCTATGTGGGACGGCGGTGCTTGCCTGGTGGTTCTGTGCGGATGTTCTGCACCTGAAATGCCAACTCATGCAAACACTATACCAACTCTTCATCAACCAGTTTGTGGTTTCGTCCTGTGAGCTGAAACGCTCAATCTATGACAAGAGATCTCGATTGATAGATCACACTGCTGCAATTATCGTGAGTGATAGGAACTCTCTGAAAGTAGCTACCTTCGTCATCATGGATGGTCCTTTCGACAAAGAGCGTATCTGAAGCCTTGTGATGCGACACGACGCTGCGGAAATTGAGTAGGGAAATTCAACTACTGAGACGGCCCTAGGCTTCAAGTGAGGGTCATCCAAATTTCGGCTGTCATTCAAGGTGAATGTTGAGAATACATATTGGCAGCTGGCGCTGGGCGCTCGATCGCCCGCTTGTCCGCCCACCCACCGTTTTCAAAAGTTCGAAATCGCGCGGAAATGGAGGCTACTTGGTTCACTTTCGAGTCTTATATTTCTCATATCCTATGACATGAACCTAATATTCAGGATATCTAGGCAAACGCCGAACGGCTCTCATCCCAGTCAGGTCTCAAAGACTTGCTGTCGAAGCTCATATCGAAGCTAGAAGTGTGGACGTAATCCGCCTGCCACTCAACATTCAGCGCAACACCCTCCGCAGCCTGACTCCAAACAGTTACAGCGATCGTGTTATCTCCGTTGTAGTTGAGAATACCTGTGGGGACAGGGAACTGAACCTGGTTGCCGATGTACGGGTTGAAGCGACCGTACTGGTATCCGTTGACGAACAGAAGTGCGCGAAGGCGGTTCGTATCGTCAGTAGCTGCAGTAAGGCGGAACGAAATAGAGACATCGAGGCCGGCGGGAACGTCGAGTGGGACAACGGTGCGGAAGACGCGGATGCCGGCGTCAGGAACGGAAAGAGATCCGTTAGCAGAGTCAAAGGACTCCCAGTCTGCGTCGGGGTAGCCGGGCAGATGGGCACCAACGCGCTCGGCGTACAGACCTCCTTCGTTGATAGGACCGCGAACGGGGTCAATGAGGTCGTTACGGCCAGCGGTGCCGGCAATCTTCCACTCGGAGAACTTGTAGTTCGCGGCGTCGGGGCCGAGGAGAGTCGCGTTGGTGATACCGCGGGGCGCGAGCGCCGCCTCACGCAGGTCGTGGCCCGAGTTATCCATGATGACGACGAGGACATTGTCGCCGGTCTTGGAGAGAGTCGCGTTCTCAAAGGAGAACGAGCTGGCGTCTGCTCCCAGGTAGGAGAGGCCGAGGTAGGAGCCGACGTACTCGGAGTTGAGCCAGACGGAGTAGCCGAAGGCCAGACCGCCGGTGACGTTGAGGAAGACGCCAGTCGGGGCGGACTCGGAGGTCGGGAAGGTTGCGCGGTAGATGTGGTTTCCGACGTGGATGTCGTACTCGTCTACGTAGAGGACGGGATTGTTTGAGGCGGGCTTGACGGTGTTGGAGGTGTTTGTCTTGGTGGCAGCTGGAAGTTTGTTAGACCATTTTCCCTCTTTATCGACACGACAAGATGTAACAGGTATCACTTACCAACCCAGCTGTCAGAGGTGGCTTCGTAATCAGTAGCGATCTCAGGCAAGCTGTCGTGAACCTTCCAAGGGCCGAGTGCGGGGACCTCGAACTTGGCAGGGCCCTCGATCTTGGCGGTGAAGACGTTACCCTCTCTCGAGAGGAGCTCGAGCTTCTTGCCGTTCCAGGTGATGCCGCAGATGGACTCGGAGGCAAAGACGGTGATGGTGGTCTCCTGGTCTGCGTCTCCAGAGAGCGCCAAGCTACGGCCAGTCTCGTTGAAGGCAGCGTGGCGGACGAGATACGGCCCCTGAACAAAGACTGCGCGAGTTTGTCAGTAAAATTGGAATCGATGCGTCAATAAACAAACTCACCAGTCTTGTTGGCCGGCGCAAAGGGGTCGTTGTCAAGCACAGGTACCCAGAAGAGGTACGCGGCGCTGCGGTCGAGCAGGACGGCGCGGGAGCCATCTCCGAGGTCGACAAGCGTAATGCCCTTCTTCTGCGTGTATGCGATGGTGACGTTGCTCTCGCCAGGGTAGACGTTGAAGTCAGCGACGTTGCCGTCGCCGATGAGCTTGGCAGAGTTGGCGCCAGTGACTGTGAACTCGCCAGCCTCGCCCTCAGGAAGCCAAAGGGCAATAACCTCTTGACCGTCGAGAATGGTGTAGCTGAGAACCTCGGCGGTGGAGTATAGGAGGGTCTTCTCGCCAAATCTGAAGTCGGTAACAAGGACCTTGGCTTGGTGGCCGTTGATGGCGATCGAGCTGCCGTGCTGGGGGATGGTGACTTGAGTCAAGTCAGCATTTGATACGCAGAATTTGATGTTAGGTAGAAGGAAGACTTACGAGCACCCTGAGAGGTGTTGACAGAGAGCTTGAAAGCCTCGTTGGTGTTGGAAGGGGAGTATGCGTGACGGGCAATGTAGAACGCCGCGTTGTTGTCGACATTGCGGAGCTCAGACACGGTGATGGCTGAGTTGGTGGTGTATCCAGTGCCCTAGGGCACGTCAGAATCTCACCTTACTTGCATCACTGCTTCACTTACGTTTCCGACTCTCTCAGTCTTTGTCAGATCCTTGGCCACTACGCAAACGTTAGAATTCATCTTGCATCCTTCAGAGGCGAACAATCTACGAACCTCTGGTGAACAGAGTCAAAAGCTTTGTCTCGTGGAACTTGCTGCCGATGATTCTGTTCTCGGATACCGGAGAAGAGTAGTCGTAACTCGAAGCTGGCGTTGAATTAGCATGAGTCGATCTCACACATACCATACGATGGCGACATGGACTTACCAACAACGGGACAAGCGAGCCAGCCCCAATTGGTTCCACCGAACATCATGTAAAGGGAGATTGCGGTGACTCTCTGGTAGATGAGATCGCGGTAGAAGATGTTGGCGAAATCAGCACCAATGTCACTGGGACAGCCGCCCTCGGGTCCGCCCCAGGGGTTGTAGGAACCGCCCTGGAACTCTGGAAGGAAGTTGGGTTGCGACCTGTAAGATGATTAGAATTCTGATTTGAGCGTGTTTCAACTTGGAATACTTACGGCGACTGAACTGTAAAGTAGGAGTAGTAATCTTGGGTCAGCTGCAAGTGAATTTATTAGCACGACACAGTAGTTGTGGTGGATTTGAGATACTCACGTAGGGGATATAAGCTCCGTTCGTGCCGGTGCACTCGCTCAAGTTGCAGCTCCAGCACGAAGGGTAGCTGTCGACACCAACGACATCGACGTTTCCAGTAGCATTGGAAAAGTCTTTGGACCATGAAAAGCCGCGCTAGATGGTGTCAGAAAGTGGGAGCACACAATTCTTCGAACAGATCCACTTACCATGTTGGGGGCGTTGTGAGAGAGGGGCACGTCGATTCCATTCTCCCGGGCGCTGTCCTGAAGAAGCTGCATGTAGTTGGCGATGGGCGGGTTCAGGACTCTCTTAGCAATATCCTTCCACTGTCCGTTGAGTTCGTTCTCGATCTGTGCTTCCACTTAGCAAACACGCTTTCGTAAGTTCTTGAGGATCATCGCATACCTGGAACATGATAACGTTTCCGCCGTTGGTGATCAGATGAGACTTGATGATCTTGGAAATCTCCGACCAGAAGGGGGTCCATGCCGCAGTGTATCTCTCGTCGTCGTTTCTCAGAGAACCGTAAGCGCCAGTGGTGGCCCAGAGAGGGAAGCCGCCGGCGTTAGTCTCGGCGTTGACGTAGGGTCCAGGTCTGATGATGAGGTAGATGCCGAGTTCCTTGGCGACGGTCATGATGGAGGTGAAGTTGTGAGCGCCGGTGTCAAAGTCCAAGACACCAGGCGTGGGGTTGTGGTAGCCCCAGTGGTTGTAGATGGAGAAGGCATTGAAGCTGTCGTCTGTGTGTTAGCCACGAAACGAACTTTTCCACTCCAGAGGGGAACTGTATCTTACCCAGCCGCCTTGACCTTTTCGAGGAGATCTCGCCAAAGTTCGGGACTTAAAGATGTGTCAGTAAACTTAGTACACTGTCGATGATGTTGAGTTGGATCACGAACACAGGGATACGCCAGTAGTGGAACTGCACTTGTTAGCGAGATGATCTCAACATGACATACGGGGAAGGAATCAGTTGCCATACCTCGCCAGAGAAGACGAAGAGTCTCTCTCCGTTCACAATGTAGCTGTGGTGGTCCCTGCGTAGAGTTCAGTCAGTATAAGACCAATGTTGTATCCGTTAACAAACTATGGGAATCTACCATTGGACGACCTCATTGAGACCGTTGTCATGAATCGGCCAGTCAACATCTTGAGCTAAGGCGCTCTGCGAACCACAAAGCGACGCGGCAAGCCAAAGAAGGCCGCCGGCTTTCAGACCAAACCTCATCGTGGCGTTCCTTTTTGACTATGGCTGAAACTTGACAGATGCAACACGATAGCCGAAAAAAGAGTTAAAAAGCCAACAGCCAATCGACAAACCGCGCGCGCAAGAGGAAGCCATCGCGTCTTCTTTAAAGGGCATCCTACTACCCTTCCCTGCCAACACCGGCCCCCCGGTCCCATCCGTTGTACCCCGGCGCAGCGTAGCATCCGGACAAACGTGCTCGGTGTTGATCGAACCGACAACTGCGGGGAATCGTGAGGGGGGAACCGGGGGGCAAAGAACTGGAGAAGACGATTTACGCAGTAGACGATCAACCACCCCCGGCCGCAACCCCCGCGATTCCTGTAGCCGCAGCAATCACTGACCCAAGGCACTTAAGATTGGTGAGCCTGATGTCATTGATTGCTTGGGGACTTTGCAGTAGCGTCTTGAAATTTTCGACGAGCCAATTTTAAGCGATCTTTTCACCGACGGGCATGGCTCCCGTTGTGCGCTGGACTGGATGACTGGTTGGTTTAGCGTGTTCTCGTGAGAGAACTGTGCCTTGGCAGCCAACACGGCCGGATATTAGGTCGCAACATCATGGGCCGACGGCCACTTTTTATGTCAATTCGGTAGGATCCGATCATCCGAGGTATAGTACAGAAGCAAGACATGCTTAAGTTGCCTGCCTGGGTGACATCAAAAACTGATCAATCTCTCAATGAGGAGTGAGTATGTTGGCAGTGACCGCCTGAACTTCTGAAGATGTTGGGTTCCAGTTCGGGCCGATCTGCCCTTGCGCGACATGCCGGACGAACACTCATCCATGATTCGATCCATGTTTGTGTTTAGCAAGACAATAGATTTGGCTTTGGCTGATTCCGGTGGGATCCTTTTACCCACGAGCTGTCCACTGCGTGTTGGTTCAAACGGTTCATGCAGTCAACTCGCATTATTTCAATGCAGCAGTGGCACAATAGCCCACAAAGTCCATGGTCGGCCGACACTGCATTCCTCCAATCTCCAAACAACATCACGCAACAACCCCTCATAATATTGGAGATCGTGTGCGGAGATTTGGGGCCATGTCATCTACAGGAAGAAGTGTCCGAGTTGCCGACTTTGTGCAGCCTTAGTCTCTTTGAAGACAACACTCTATACGTTTAGTAAATCATGCATAATCCAGGAGATCATTCGCTCAAGGGGATGATTGCGGCTACGATTGAGTACCTATAGGAGCTGCAGCAAAACTTCTT
Source organism: Colletotrichum lupini (assembly GCF_023278565.1). Taxonomy (NCBI): domain Eukaryota; kingdom Fungi; phylum Ascomycota; class Sordariomycetes; order Glomerellales; family Glomerellaceae; genus Colletotrichum; species Colletotrichum lupini. Next base: position 4,682,863 of record NC_064677.1, on the reverse strand, counting down.
CAGTCCCCGAAGCTGACCTAATTGTAGCGACTCCTCACACCATCCACTACGCCCCAACTCATGATTTTGAAAAGAGCACGAGACTCTAGCACACAGGAGTTGCAACTGCATACACAGTCCTGCACCCAATCTTATTACAAACATCAGCCTCTTCACACTCAAAGTCGACGGACGCAGTTGAGAGGACAGAGCAGCCGCAAGACTTTGTAATGGACGAAGTGGTAGTACATTGCGCGACGAAGCAGCTCTTGCAGATGGTACCGGTAGAGGTGACCTTGGGACAGTTGAGAGCTGAGCAGGGCGCCGTGGTCGTTCTCGTGATGGTCTGAGTGACGAGTGCAGTGGTGGTTGAGACTTCTCGCAGCGTCGTCGTCGTCGGGCTTGTCACGACAGCAGTCGCCGTCGTAGTGGCGGTGGTTGTGGTTTCCCTAGTTTCTGTCCTCGTGACGGTGACTGTCCTGGCTCGATCTATCGTCGATGGGGTCAACGTGACGACTTGACCGGATGCTTCCCTGCATTAATCAATCAGCAGAGTCCTCGATCTACGGTGCACGCGGGATCTGACCAAGCTGCCCAGCAAAGGATCATGCTAAAGAAAAGAAGCGAACGCATCTTTCGATCCTAGGTATCCAGCAGAAGATTTTGGAAACGATGCCGACTCTCTGGGATTTGGAGTTTAGAGCAGGCTATGGGAGAGACTTCCAGTTTCCGAGAAGTCCATGGTGACAAATTGGTATTGATGCAATGCTTCGTCTCTCTTATAGTTAAAAGTCATTCCAGCAACGCAGGTTGGCGTTCACGAAAATGCGCAACCCCGATATACTCCAGGTGATATTAGGTGCTTTAGCTGCTCTTGTCAACCATACTTATCCGGCTTCGGGACTCCTGTAACGTACAATACAACCTTGACTGACTTGAGCTACGAGCCGAGCTGAACAGAGGCAGCCTATAGGAAAGAAGAGCTGAAATTAAATCGTGTAGCCGAGTGTACGTTTGCTTCCAGCCGATACAGCTGCATGGCGGCTGAACGTGGTACTGCTCCCATGAGGGCGAATGCAACAGCAAAGATCCAATCAGCGCTGTCGTCCGAAACCCAACCTGCCGCATCTGGCAATTCGGAGCCAAGGGGCAGTGCGTGCAGATCGCCTCAGAAAACCACCTCCTCTACGTTGGCAAGGTCAGGCTGTGTTTGTAAGCCCCATCAGACGAACTGTGGTGCCATCTCAAATGCAACAATGCACGAATACGGACGCAGTGGTTGGCAGGGTTAGATTGGTCATTTCATCACTATTTTTCGAAATACGAGCAGTGAGGTCGAAGCTGTGCAGTACTGGTGCGATACTTTGAAGGGCAGTTCAGAAGATTGCCCAGTAGCCCTCAAGCAAAGCAAATAGAACTATAATTCAACTGCTAATTGTGGTATGTATATAAATGGCCGATTCAAAATTCAGCCGGCACTTCGGACAGCTTAGCATCTCCAGGAGGTGATCTGGTTCTCGTACTCGACGGTGCGGGGGTCGTCGGGGAGAGCGACGGCCAGGTTGTAGTTGTAAGAAGAGGTCAGGCCACGGTCATTGCCCTTGTTGTTGCAGCCCTTGTACCTTTGGTGAACTGTTAGTATATCTTGTTGGAAAATTTGAGACTCATCTCAAGACTACTTACTTGTAGAACTGGCACTTGCCACCAGTGTTGGTGGAGAGGGAAGAGACCTGGTCGTTGAAGCGGTCGCTGATCGCGGTGGAGTTGGCGGCCTGGAAGTTGAAGTAGGAGACTTCACATACGAGTCAGCACTTATTCATCTCATTACGATTGCAGATTACGGTTACTTACCACAGTCGCCGGGGCTGGCGCCGAAGACGAGGCATTCACCACGGAAACCCTATTGATGTCAGTACTGCTTCATAACCAGTCAAATCTCTCAAAACTTACAGCATCGGTGCACTGAAGCACAAAGATGGTCTCGGGGTTGGTCTCGTTGCGGTTGGGGTCGGGCTCGCCGTCCTGGCGGGTCTGGAGCTGCTTGGGCGCCAGGACCTCGGTGTTGAGGAACTTCTCGTAGGCGGCAGAGTTGACAATGTCGTTGCCGATCTTGATGTTGAGGTCGGAGCCGGTGTTGCGCTGCACAAGGGGCTTGCTGACGGCGGCGGCGGAGACGGCGGTGGCCGCGAGAACGAGGGTGGTGAAGCTCTTCATCTTGGATGGAGTTTTGTTTGTTGTTGGAAGCGAACGTGTGTAAGTTTGTTGTTGTAAGGAATGGACTCGTTGGACGACTTGCGTTGGCTACGGGAAACTTCAAAGCCGAGCATACCAGGAGGCCAAGGAGAAGTGAGCCGGCTTTATTTATCTTGACATACTGTAGAACCGGATGTCCCGCAGTACCCAAAAGACAAAGTTTCGATCATAATAACCGCATACAACCTCATCCCAGCCTGCCCCGCGAGCGCCGATGCACTCGGATTCGGTGATATTGCTTTGTGGGTCTACTGATCATCTATTCTCGTGGCACAAACGGCCGCCGGAGGCTTTCGAGTGGGAAAAAAGGGCGAGTTTTTGTTGGCCCGAGTGTTCCGTCAGGACCATTACTGCGTCCGTTGACGATTTAGACTTCGGAGAGTTAATATCGAGATGGGGCTCATCAGCGTCCCCAACTGCCGACATCCATGACAAGGTTTGGAGTTGCGAAATGAAAACAGTGGAAATTTCGAGGTCGCAAAGGGGATGAACAGTTTGGGGCGGACCTGTTCGACGACTCAGTGGGCTTCTTTAGTCCGTTCATCTTACACAGTAGAGTGGTGTATATGTGCTGGCTCTGAGGTGTGTTTATTTGAATTAGGTTTTCGTCTTAACTAAGTCAACTGACTCGAAGATCGGACGGTTTAATAAGGATTCTCCCGCAACGTGAACCTAGAAAGGGGCCTGACTGCGAGGATGTTCACAGTTCCGCAGACAAGTCCCAGTCTTGGCTTTGGTCGTTTGGCCCCATTTTCTTCCATCACACCTATCCGTACGGACGCACTAGAAAGGAAAAGAATGCCTCAAATCGCGGGGAGAGGAAGGAAGTAGCGTCCGTGGATCTCGATGGACACTAACAAAAGTCTCCTAGGCTGGTGATCGTGGATCGTACTGCACTAACCTAACAGGAAGAGTATCAACCAGAGAGACATTCCAAGGACATGTTCCCTTGACTTTGGACCGCAGTCCAACTGCCAATCTGGGCAGTCGCTTTCGATTCGGCATGGATCTACCGCTCCGATAGACTTTCGTATTCAATGAACTTTTGCGCCCGGAGTTGCCGGCCTTGACGCGGCGGGAAAGTTGCCCAAACACGTCCCCGACAACGGTTCAACCGCCGTTCAAGCATTTCTTGGTAACTCGGGGGTTGCGGGACTATAGTCTATCATTAGCACACACTGACCACTCGGAGGATTCGACTTGTAGTTGTCTTTCCCACGTTTGCATCCGTACTCGACAGTGATCGGAATGATCTTTGGTCGTTGACATCCCGATCGCTCATCAATCAAAGACCCTGATGGTTTGAGCTACTGGATCGCTGCGCATTGAATGTGTAGACCAAAGTCTCCGTATACCGTCTGTTGCTTGTTGCCTTTCGGACTTTGCTCCGTTGGCTCTCATCTTCAATCATACGCCAATCGACTGCCGCATTGTGTAGGCAGATGCCCAACCGACTACAATTGTTCGAACGCTCGCGCAAGGGGAACGGCATAAGGTTGGATTTACTCCAATCTGGCCCACCAAATCAGAGTCTCCAAAGGCTACTATCGTATCTCGAGCTCCTTGGAGCCAACGGAAATCAGAGCTGGGTACTTGATGTACGGAGTGGTCCACGTGCTCGCCGGGCTGTAGCTGAGACCACCAGCCCATTTCAATTTCTAGCGTGAACACAGGTAAACTGACCTGTGGCCCCCCCGGTTACCTGACCTGACCAAGGAAAAGGGACGTGACCTGAGCGCTCTTTTGATTGGCCCGTGAAGAAAAGGTGGGTCCAGCTGACCTGATTCTAAAGTAATTTTAAAGTAATTCGGAATTAATTTAGAACTAATTATAAATTATAACTTAAATATAATAAAAAACACTTATTTTAATATGAAGTATATTCTTTTAAATATATTATAATAATTAATATATTTAATAATTAATTTTAATATAAAAATTAAAGTTTTTAATTTTTAAAATATATCTTAGAATATATTTTAAGAATTAATTTAGAACGAGTTTAGAACTAGTTTAGAATTAATTTAGAAATAATTCTAAGTTAATTTTTATTAATTTTAATATTTAATAATAGTTTTATATTTTAATTTTCCTTCTTATAATACTACTTTTTCTTCAAATACTAAAAAATATATTTATAAATAATTCAATTAATAAATAAAATTTTAATATTAAAAATTACTTATATTAATTTAATTTAACTTAAAGCTAATTTAGAATCGATTTCGAATCGATTCTAAATTACTTTTAGATCACCTACGGAGTGGCACGGGCCACACTCACGTGGAAATGTGGGGTGGTCAGCTAACACCCCCCCCCCCCCCCCCACAGGTCAGTTTACCTGTGTTCACTTTCTAGCTGGCCTTCCCCAGGTGCTTCTCCCCCTTTCATACACTTCACCATTCAAATCCAGCAACACAATTCCCATTCCCGTTCTACTGAGAAACCAATTTTTGTCTCAATAGTATGCGAGTCTCCAGGTTTCTCTAACTCATAGGCAGAGGTTTGGCTGCCTCTAGCCATCTCTTGACCACTAAGAACCGCACATGCGACCATGTCACAAACGTGTCAATGTATTCTACATCAAACGCGAGGCCCAGCGCATACCCACAGCTCTTTTAACGGTGTAAGAATCAGTTCCCATTGTTTCGATAATTCACCCATAAGGCTCTGTGGCGTTGCTGCTGGGGTCGTGGTAAGGAAAGCTGTCAGTTTTTAGTGGCCCGCTAGTTGGTGAGAGTTGATAGAGTTGGAGGTTGAGTTTCTTCTAAAGAACAGCCATCGCGGCGATCTAACTTCTTGAGACTCGGTAAAGGACATATGCAGCTTAGGAAGAGAAGGATAAAGACGAGGACTGCCAGTGGAAAGTGCTGAGCAGGAGTTTCATTCACCCAGCTTAGTCTGTCCAAAGTCATCATGAACTTTAAAGGATTCCGGCCGAGTCCCAATTAGGAAACACGTACTACAGCTCATCTGATTGGCTGTCGGGATCGCCTCTCAGAGCAACAGAATCCTCTGATTGGCTTGTTGCATCAAAGGATTATGATCCATGCTTCCCTTAGATCCTCGGGATCCTCCGCATCAACTTCATGAAAGAAGCTCGTTATCTCACCTAGGTAGTCAGGGGAAACGTCATCTTTAAGATATTCTCAAAAATCCATACCGTCTTGAGACTTCCGGCTTTCATAACTCCTGCTTGGTTCTGCTGATGTTGATGTCCATGTCCTTTTCTACCTTTCGACATTGTTGCCACCGCGTTGAGCTGCAGTACTTACCGATATCATGGGTACCAAAACCAGGTCACTCGAGCCTACATTCGTGGTTCGCAGCTTCCAGGGCGCGCGTTCTCAACTTCAATTAGAATCGCGCCCGATGTCGAGAGCTTCGTCTCAAAGTACCGATAAGGGCGAAACAAAGGCGTAAGTACCTAGCACGCGAGAGACTGGTCTGTTAGATGAGAGGTGTCCAGGGTCCGTTGGAGCCGACATCGTTGGTACGAGCGTCTGAAGACGATCGACTAAGGAAGAAGAGCACGTGGCTTCATAGCAGGGAAACGGGAGCATCTCCCGTTCATTTATGAACCAACAACTGATCACTTCGGGTCTTAGAACTCCATCAAACGGCCAGCTTCACGTCTTCTCGCTTTCGAACCGACCCAAACAGAGCCGTGCGAGCGCACCCAAGACCCGGAATGGGTGTAAAGAATGCAGGTACGTTTATGTCAACTCTCTTATGCTCGTCTTTGATTCGCCCCCGTCCTCGTTCCTCGGAACCGTTCCCACCCTTGATGAGGAGAATACGGGTCTCACGTGGTGTCGCACATGTAGGAGACGCCACATCAAGTGTGACTTGGCCAGACCACACTGCATGAAATGCGTCAAATCAAACCGTATCTGCGAGGGCTACCTCGACTCGGGACTGCGTCTCACGACACAGAGACATAGTCAAGTCCATATCACTTCCCGTCCAGCCGGCGGCGGCAGCAGTGGCGATGGCGGGCATATCACCCTTACCGCACAGCGCCGGACCCCCGACCACCGCGTCCTCATCACCCCGGGCTACGAGACGGCCCTCTTCCAGAACCAGCGGCAGTGGGACTCATTCCAGTCCTTCATCGTGAACCTTGAGCAGGGCGCCACCGTGCTCAAGAACCACGTGGCGGAGATGACGCTGCAATACGCCAACCACGAGATCGCCATCCGGGAAATCTGCTCCGGCATCGGGGCCCTTGGGAAAGCCTTTCACCCAGTCGTCGGCGACAAGCTCGTCAGCGCAGAGTACCGCGCCGCGCTGGAACACTACGGCCACGCCGTCAAAGCCGTCTTCAGCGTGAAGGCGACGACGTATACGCTGCCGTATATGGTGCTGACGTCGATGCTGTTCACCACGTTTGAGATGATGGCGGGGAACCCGGAAGCTGCGTCGAAGCATCATAACCATGCCGTGGCTATGATGGATCAGTTTATCAGTCTTCAGTTGGAGGAGGATGACGTGCCGTTTGAAGAGGTTCGGCTTTCTGAGCTCGAGTCTGCGCTGTTTGATACCTTGCAAAGACTCGATACGCATCCGTGGGCACAGGGGTTCGGGCCAGAAGGGATCCGCGTCACGGCGCAGGCGCGCAACTTCCCGCACGGGTGCAGACACAGATACAGGATGGAAGACATGCCGTCGAGCCTCACCAACATCACCGAAGCATCGCGATGGTGGCATCTAACGCAGCACGCCATGATGCGCTCTCTCCACGGTCTCAAATCCAAATCCCCCAACAAGCCCTCCGACGACCCCTCCAACGACGCCGCCATCTGGAAGGAGTCGGCTAACCTCCTCCAAACCTGGCACGCCAGCTTCTTCCCCCTCTTGCAGACCTCGCGCCAGCAACGAGACCGCAACCCGCACCGCTGGTTCCAAGCCATGACCCTCGAGTCCCTCTACGTCGAGAACCTGGCTCCCATCTACAAGCGTCACAGGCTCGACGCCAACGTCCTCCCCGCCGTGACGCCGCTGTACCGCGACATGATCGGCCACGCGCTGCAGTTGACGCGGAAGGAGAAGCTCAACGGACTGGAGACGCTGGTGCTCGAGAACGACCTCATCCGGCCGATGGCGTTTATAGTGTACAAGTCGCGGGCGGACCCGGAGATTATGGACGGGGTGACGGGCGTGTTGCAGGAGCTTGTGGGGGGCGTGGGTATGGCGGAGTCGTTGTTGTATGTTTTTGGGTGCAGGGAGAAGAAGATTCCTGTGATTGCGCTTGAGAGGGCTTGGGGGTGGTATTTTACGTCGTCGGGGGTTTCGTCTGGGGCGAATTGTCTCGAGTACCTGACTTGAGCGAGGAAGTATGTCGTCCCGGGTGTTAAGAACACAGTTGGAACTGTGCTTCTTCACTTGATACTGTTACCTTTTGACGATGGCAGAGGCCTTCAAGTAAGAGAAAGTAGAAGAAACAAATCATTGCTAAACTAAGAACTGGATATCATCTCATCGCGCATAACACATAATTCTTCCAGCCCATAATATCTCCCAGCCCAGCCTCACTCAGCCCATCACAAACGTCTTCATTTCTCATTCAAAATCCCAGCCCTTCCCCCTTTTCGAACCAACAACATGAAACTTGCCCAACATGACGGTTCAGAGATCGTCAGACAATCCCGAGGCTACCATCTTTCCTACTTTCAGGGAAGGTTGTTCAACTTAATGCTGTTCTGCGAAGTCGAGTCCTTGCCAGCGTTGTAGTGTTCAGAGCGCTTCGCGTTCTCCTCCATACGGGCAAGTCTCGAGTTGCGCTTCTTCTGCTGGCTCTTGCGGTAGAAAAAGAGCGCGGCACCAATCAGAAGACCAACACCAGCGACGGCACCAATGACGATACCGGCAATCGCACCACCAGAAAGCTTCTTGCTTCCGCTGCTACCAGAGCTAGAGCCAGAGTTGGAGGCAGCGTTGGTAGACGAGGCGGAGGGGGACGCGGTGGCGGCGATGTCGTCTTCGCCAGGCTCAGTGGCGTTGAAGCAGGGGATGCGAGTGTTGAAGTTGGCGGCCTCGACGTAGGTGATGTCGGCGCAGGCGTAGAAGGTCTGGTTGTGGGGAGCGTCCCAGTCGGCGCGGTAGATGATTTGGAGAGTCGCGTTGGAGCCTGCTGCGACGGAGGAGGGCGGGTTAGGGACGTCAACGCAGGTGTGGCCTGGGTTCAGGTCCGAGACGGACTGTTCCTCGATGATGGTGGTGAAGTCGCTGTTGGAGGTTGGTTCTTGAGGGGTTTGTTAGTCATGTTGTGATGGGCAATAGGGGGTTGACAAGGTTTCGTGAGAGTCAAGGGGAGGTCAAGTAGACTGAAGTGCTTGTTTGTCGAGTTCATACACTCAAACAGAATAAAATGGCGAGAGTTTCGTAAACATACCATTCTTGTAAGAGATGGAGATCTTGCTGTTGTAGTAGTCATCCTGGGCAACGAGAGCGACCTTTCCACCAACTATCCATCGATACTCGTCAGTCAAAGGCTCACGCATCTTTTTGTCTTCATCAAGAACTTCCGTTCCGAGACTTTTGACTCACCCAAGGGGAAATTGGTTCTGTTGGCAGCACCAGACTTTGAACCACATGGAGCCTGGTTGTCCATGTCTCCGCTCCAGACTCTGTCAGCCGGCCACATGAAGGCAGCGGGACCCATCTCATCATCCTGCTTGGTGTGCTGGGCACAGGCAACCGAGGCGAGGCCCAGGGCCAGGAACGTCTTGAGGGAGGCGTGCATTGTTGCTGCCGTGATGTGGGCTTGAATCAAAAAGAAGCTTTTTCGATAACAAGACAAGAGACGGGTATGCGGCAAAACACGCGATGCCTTGGACCAACAGAGTGCGTTACGAAAGAGATGCGTACGACGACTGTGGAGGGGGTGGTGGGAAGAATTAAGAATTAAGGGGGCGGCTTAACTAGCATAAGATCCTTGGGAACGAACCGGATGGCAACAACGGTCAAGTTATACTACTGCAGGCCAACCTGAGATTTTCTTCTCTTCGCCTTTGCAAGCTGACTGGTTGCATATTGCATGTAACCTGGATGATGGATCTATCTCACATGGTCCTCTTTTCCCCTCTTTGGGTTAACCTTACACCAACCACCTCCGCTCACACATGTCAACGGAAAGAAGATGGGTTCACAGAAGTCACGAAGCGCGGGATATCCGCCCAGAGAGGGAGGATCCCGCCCAGAAGGGAGTGAGGGAAAAAAAGAAGTCAGGCACGAGTTCAGTTCAGGCTTTCGCCAATAGTGCCCAGACAACCCGCGCCCAGGACATGGCAAGACTTGGCTGGATCCCGTTGGATGGGGTGGTGGGAGGAGGCCACGGCCGCATGGATGAAGGGTGGTGGCGACCACGGAATTCTTTTGCATGGAAAAAGGTCTTGGGAAGTACCACTCAAGTCTTTCATAGATTCTGCCAGCATCCCGTAGATTGATAACATAAACAGCGGAACTTTTGGGGAGGAGTATGAGCAATAAGGTCTGGTATCTAGATGGATTGATGGCCAAGAATGTGGACGGACAGGGAAGACCGCCGGGCGGCAAAAATCTGGGAACGTGAATACGAAGCAGACAGAAATCAAACCCCCGCCCCGCCTCTATCGATTTTCTCTCTCTCGCTCGGCCGCCGAAGGGGCCGGATACGTTCTTTGTCACTTTGTGAGGGGATCAAGTGCCCAGGCAATTACTGTAGATACCATCGCGACAAGTTCCCTTGGCGAACAACCAGGTTGCAGAGTAGCGTAGGAATGGTTGCAACTCTAGGGTGGTGAGATAGAGGGGAACGAGGGATAAACATGCTTGAAGTTCATTTATCGTGTATGCCACATGTACCTCTCAACATGGATACAGTAAGTAAGGACATACACAATCAAAGTTTCGAAAACTCTTTTTTCCCCTTCACCAAGAACCGTAAGTAGTTTATCAGATCACTTTGTCCAATCAAATGAAGCCATCCGGCCCGCTTGTGCCTCTTGGCAGCATGGAGCAATATATCCAAACAGGGAATGGTTCACCGGACGTGGATGTCTGCCATTGTCTGGGTGGCACATAGTTGACAATGGTTGGCAAAGATTGTTGGCTGATGGCTGGATGGGCTGTCGTTTAACTGATGTGATTGATAAGATTAGATGCATCCTCAAGATCCGCAGCGCTAGGTACTTTTTACCTTGCCTCACCTTGAACCCACAACCTACTCTCCGTCTCCTCCAGTCTCCTCCTCCTCTTCTGCCCACCCCTGGTCTGGTCTGGGTCTGGGTCCTCCTCCGTTCTCCGCTTCAAAAGGCCGCCCGTCGGTTGTTAATCCTAATTAGCCCGGACGCAGCATGGATGGACATGGATGAATCCTCGCAGAACGTCGACTCTGTCCGACCTCGCCCGCAGAAAGAGAACGAGAGGCCCCAACAAGGATCGCGATTCATCCCACCACTCACGCAGCTCGCGCAAGGAATAAACGCCTCCTCACGCCACGGACAGTCATATCCCACAGGGCCGCCCAGCCATTTCTCCCAACTCCACACCTCCCCGATCCCCCAATCACGTACACTGCTCAAGGTGACTGGTCCCTGACTCCCAAGACCACAATAGACGAGCCCGTCGACGATATCGGTGAGGCACAGGCGCGCCGCCGCACATACGGACGTCGGAAAGGCACTAGAAGACTAATAAATAAAACGGTTGCCACGGATCAGACAGCCCGTTTTGGGAAGGCCGATTCGTGACGTTCGCTCCTCTCTCGGCCAACTCGCATGTTTTCAGCCCTTGGCATCAGCCATCAGGTCACCCATTGCTGGTATTTCCGACTTCCGGGAGGGACTCGCTCTCGGACTAACGAGAAGACATTGCTGATGAGCGAGCAAGTTATCATCGCCATCAGTCAGTCTTTCTTCTCTGGAGTTACCCGCTCTACCAAACGGTGAGAGTAATAGAGCAGCCGGGCAATGGCCGACGCCATCCGCTTCAGTCCATTCTCTCCTCCATCTCTCCCCGCCAAGATCCTCTTCTCTGCTCTTCGCACATACTTCGGGGCTCTAGATTCCTTCTGACTCCCATGTCCCATATCCCCAGTCTCCGAGCCTCCACCCCTCCTTCTCGATAACCTCTTTGTCAAAGGGGCCAAGACCCAAGGGTCGCATCCGTACCATGTATGTACACTTAGAGTTGCGTTGGTTCGGCGGGGTTTTCTCCTCCTAGCCTCCTCTCTCACCCAGTCATTGCCTCCTCCTCTCGACCTCCACTTGAGCTGCAGTTGCCCATGCCATGCCAACGACCACGCATGACAAGGATCTTTTGCCTTGTCTTTTACCTTTGGTACGAGCTTTTTTTCTATTCGGCATCCCGCAAATTACACTATGAGCGCGTTGGGTTTACTTCGGCGATCCGGGGCAAATCCGAGCTTCCACGATCGGATACTTGCTCTTCGCCCACTGGGCTCTGTTAGCTATCCCATCATCCATGGAGTCTATACGAATAGTCCCGCGCTCTTTCAAGTCCCGCGCGCGCTACCCTGCTCCGCGGACCGTTGACTTTGGACTACCTTATGTCATTGCCTTGCCTTGCCTTGCTTTGGCATGCCTTGCCATATCCTGTTCAGATCCCGTCGTATTAACCCCCCTTACACGCCCGTGGACCACCGCTCTACCCTGGCCTAGGTCTTCCAGCTGATCGAGACTCTCATCGGCCAAGCTGGACCACGGAAGAGGCCGACATGAGCATCCATTCCCTGGGGTTTCCACATTCACAGGCCGGGAAAGCCTAGACTGAATCTGATGCCTGCATGCTCGCCGGCTCTCCTGTACCTGATCCTGTACCTGATTTCCCGTGCCTGACTTTCCCCTATTACTTCGTACCTCATGTGGACAAACAACAAAGCCATCATAATCTATAATAACCTCTTTCGCCAACCTTCTTTCATCTCGTTCCCACCCCCCTCTTCCCTCCTCACGCTCGCTTCCCCAAATCCACAACTTGACTGCCATTAAGACAATTCTCCTCCCCATCCAGTCTTCCTCACACAAAGCATCTTCGAGTCCAACAACTTACCAAACTCACCCCTAATACCAACCTTCAAGATGCGTTCATTCGTTACCTGCACCGTCCTGGCCACCGTCGCCTCCATGGCCGTCGCCCAGGTCCACCCTCGCTTCGAGTACCCCGACTCCGTTCCCGCCGTTGAGAAGCGCCAGGAGCCCGGTACTCCCCGCTACCAGTGCCACGAGGACTGCGGTAAGTCTATACTTCTTTCATTCTCCCTTCTAAGTAAAGTACGTGACCCAGGATACTGACAACCACCAGGTCTCCTCATCACCCTCGGCCGCCAGGACGGCTTCTGCACCAACTCGGAGTGGAACGAGCGCTACGGCCGCTGCATGAGCTGCGCAAACACCTACGCCATCTGGATGTACTACTCCTCCGGCGTCACCTCCGCTGCCGCAAAGTGCGGCCTCTCCCCGACCCCCAGCCCCTCCGGAGGCGCCGTCGAGACCACCGCCGCAGCTACCAGCGCCGCCCCCGCCCCGGCTACCACCACTGCCGCTCCCGCTCCCGCCACCACCACCGCTGCCGCGCCTCCGGCTGCGTCTTCCAGCTCGGCTGCCGCTGAGTCCTCGGCCCCTGCTGCCTCTACCCCGGCCGCCGGCGCTCCCGCCACCACCCTCTCCACCGCCGCCTCTGCCTCTGGCTCCGCCTCTGCTTCCGCTTCCGGCGCCGCGACTACCTCTGGCGCCGCTGCCGGTACCTCCGCGGCTACCGTCACCCGCGTCACTTCCATCGGAACCTCTGTCGTTATTGTATGTGTCGCCTGGGCCTGGTCTATGATGTAAATGTTTTGGTGTTCTTTGTTTGTTAACGTGGTTTCTTCTTCTTCATTGTAGCCTTCCGGAACCGCCACCCCCAGCACCCCCGTCTTCGCCGGTGCCGGCAAGAACGCCGCTGCCATGGGTCTCGCCGCCGTCGGCCTGGCCCTCGCCGCCTTCTAAGGGAACTTAGTATCCTTTGGGAACGATTTGATGGAAAGAAAGCTTTTTTGAGAGGAAAATGTACATAGGCGAAGGATGCCAACCAAAAACTTTAATATTCACCGGAGATATGGTCATGTTTATGGATGTATGATAGCGAAGATCTTGTTATTATACGATTGGAGATAGTATACTACAACCTAATGAGTCTCCATTACATAGTGTGCTGATGTGGTGTGTTGAGTGATAATCGTTTGGCTGTTATTTGAGTGAGACTTCCTCGTAGACCAAATGTCAACATGAAGCGATTCATGCTCAAGACAGGTGAACATGGCTAAGACGGGGCCAGTATACGTTGAATCCAGCTTGAGTCAAAGGCACACGATGAGACATGTCTCTTTGTATAATCAGATTGATAAATGTAAACTCAAAATCATTTCTCCATATATGGCGGCGTGCACATATGTTTGTTCATGTATGACAGGTATTTATATGCATGTGTATATAATTTTGTTCGCTCAGATGACGTTTACTCATCTCGGTTTGCCGCATCGGAACCAGAATCCTCAACGCTCGACTGCTTATCAGATTCCAAAACACCGTACCTAGTCTCATATTAGCACACATTCCAATCAAGGGAGACTTCTCGTCATAGAAGCAAAAGACATACCATGAAATAACAGCCAGACCCATAAACGCAGCCACGCAGCTGAAAAACATGGCAACGTAGCCTTTGGGCGTGAACCCCTCAGGCAAAGGTCCCACAGGCCTGTTCTCGCCGGTGAGATCCAGCACGTCCTTGGTGTTACCAGCCGCATTACCCTTAGTCGGCACTCCACCGGCGCGGCACACCTCAAGATGGTCCTTAGGCACCTCCAGCCCCTGAAGGACATCAGGTGCCTCGATAATGGTCGCAATGAGCCCTTGGTCCATGTGCCACTCAATATGGCAGTGGAAGAGCCACACGCCCGGGTTGTTCGCCTTGAAGCGTATGACAAAGTTACCGTTGCCCTCGACGATGAGGGTATCGCGGCGAAGCGGGTAGCGGGGGAAGCTAACATCGCTATCGTTGGAGAACGCGCCGGCGTCTTCCTCGGAGCGATGGACTACCTGGAACTGGTGGCCGTGGAGGTGGAAGGGGTGCTTGCCGTCGTCTTCGTTGTTGAGGACGATTTCGATGATTTCGTTGTGCTTGAGGACGTGTGCGATGGAGTTTGTGCCGTAGACGCGGGGGTTCGCTGCGTTGTCGGCGCCGACGGTGAGGGCGCTGTAGAGGGAGGGGACCTTGGGGAGGACGTAGGTTTTGTCGTTGAAGAAGGCGCTGAGGGGGTGTTAGTTGTACTGTTGTTTAGTATAGAATTGTTGTAAACCTACTAGTTTGCGCCGTCGGCGAGGTTGTCCATCTTGACGGAGAGCTCGAAGGAGTAATCGACCTTTTCGTAAATCTCCTGCTTGTCATAGGGAACCAGCTCAAAGTCGTCAAAGGGGTCGAACTCGTCGACGGTGGCAGGCTCGGGCAGGGGCTTCTTGTCGTCGTAAACGAGCCAGCCGGTGACGTTCGAGTCCTGGCCGTCGGGGATGACGTCAAAAAGCTCCTCGTCCATGGAGCCCACAATGGCAAAGTTCTCCGAGGCGTCCTTCTTGGTGGTCAGGAGCACGCTATAGCGCTGGGCGGGGGCGATGTAGAGCATCTCGGCCTCGGCCTCGTCGGTCCAGACGCCGTCGACCTCGACGACGCGCAGGGTGTGGCCCTCGAACCAGATGTACTGGGAGGCGAAAGCGCCAATGTTGACCATGCGGATCAGGTAGGTCTTACCCGGCTGGACCTTGACCTGGAGGTTCTGGGTGTCGTTGAGGAGGGCGGCGTTGGGGACGGGCTCGGCGCCGGTAGGGTTCTCGACGCTGATGAGCTCCTTGATGAGGGTGCGGGTGGACTGGTGGTACCAGTCGGAGAGAGTCAGGACGAGCTCTTCGTCATACTTGCCCTCGTAGGGACCCTTGGGGTCGTGGATCAAGAGAGGACCGCGGAGACCTTCGGGGTAGGTTCCGTCGTTGTGCGCGTGGTACCAGTAGATGCCGACTTGATCAAACTGTAGATGGCATGAGTATAGGCTTGTGTAAAGAGTCTATAAGGAGAGCTTACCTTGAAATCATAGGTAAATGAGGAACCAGGGGGAATGGCGCACTGGGTGACACCGACGGCGCCGTCCATGTGGTTGGTGCCATTCTGGAACAGGCCGTGGAAGTGAAGACTGGTGCTCGCGTTGCCGAGGTGGTTGTGGACGGTGAGAACGAGCCTATCGCCCTTTGTTGCCTCGATGAGAGGCAGAGGCCACTGGCCGTTTACGCCAATGGTTGGCTTATCAAAGGCGCCATCGGGGTTGGAGAGAACCCATCCAATGTTCCAGTCGAGCTCGATGGTCCTTGCCAGGGCGGTTGATATGAGAAGCGTGAGGGCGGCGACTCGGGCCAAGATGGCCGATGTTGAGGATGAGAAGGCCATGGTGGCCGGGGTTGCTTCCGGTATGGTAGGCCGACCTTATTCAGTGTACTTATTTGATAGTGGTGGTGGTTGTGGTGCCCTTTTGGCGCGGCTCAAAATGCCCTCACAACTCTCAATTCAACACTAGACTCTAGACACTAAACACGAGCTGAGTCTATGTTGCTTCACTTTGGTTGATATGCAGTCTCGCACGGGCGTCCAGATGCGTGAGAGGTGGTCGTGATTCATAGACTCGTTGGAAAAATCCCACAAAAAAAGCTTCTACGAACCGGGCCGAGCGCGGAGGAACATTGGACGTCCGAGACTTTTTGACAGCGGGCGGCGGCGATCGAGGGAGGGGTGGGCAGCTGTACTCCGCAGTATAACTTTACGGAATACACCAGACGCGAGGGCTCGGAGAAAAGAGCAAGTGGAAGCGAGGAGGGGAAACTCGCAGGTGAGGAGGGGAGTGAAAGACGAGTTATTACTTGACTGCGTGGTTGGGGGAGTGAGTGTGAGGACTGAAGTGAGAGTGAGAGTGAGAATGAAAGTGAGACACACGTGAGAAAGGGTCGTGTCGCCTGATTGAAAATTGCACAAACGAATGGATTGAAATCTTGGCGATCTGATAAGGAAAAGCCGCCGTTGCCTGCCCGGTCTTTCCCTGAAGAGTACCCGCTATCTGGTGGGGGGACTGCCTGAAGTGTGCCGCCGGTGGGCGGATCGAAGGGGAGGTACTCCGTCCTGGGGGGGTTTATCTGATCCTGAGGATCGAACACGACCACTCCAGCAGTGTTACAGCGTGGTGCCCCCTGGGTGAAGCCTGTCAGAGATGCGCCAGCACCGACGCCAGCGCACCCGTTCCCATGGCCAGGTGGCTCAGTCAGCAGGCAAAACCCCCCGAGGACCCCTGCCCCACTCACATCACCGCACTCTTTGTGCCAAAAGAACCTGAAGGATCCAACCTGGAAAACCTAAGACTCGGCTTTACGACGCCAGCCGAGATCGCTGGCGCGATAGACGACGGTGAAAATCGGCGGGGACCAAGGTGGCAGAGAAAAAACTCGGAATCCGCACTCTCACGCGACACCATCACCTCGGCGCCCCGAAGCCACCACTTCCTCTCTCTCTCTCTCCGTCTCGTTGATCCTCGACTAAGCCCCGCCCGCGTGCCCGTCCCGTGTGCGTGTCATTGCTGGGTATTGTCAGTGTCATCCGCGACTGTTTCTTTCTCGGCAGAGCCGCTTAATCCTGCCTCAAATTCATTCTCGGTCACGTCCCCTCATCCCACCTCATCTCCGCCCGATATTCAACACCACCGCCATCACCAAACATTGCGGCTCTCACTCGTGCCCTTGAGACGTGAAGCAACGCTATAACATTATCGCCGTCTTCCATCTCACTGAAGAACGTTCATCCTGCTCTACACACTTAAACGCTACAGCCGCATCTTAAGCGCAGCCGCGTCTCATTTTCACTGGGACATTATCTCTCATCTCATTCCACACCAAGTCGCCACTCATCTCAACCTCGCTCACACACTCAACGAGCACATCACAACCACAAACTCACAATGGAGGACCTATTCTCACTCCCCAGTACGTAACCCCCTACCTTTATTATCCTCACCATCATAAACTTACAAAACACAGTCTTCTTCATCACCTTCCGCGAGTCCCTCGAAACCGCCATCATCGTCTCCGTCCTCCTCGCCTTCATCAAGCGCACCCTCGCCACCAAAGATGACCCCGTCCTCCACCAAAAGATGGTCAAACAGGTCTGGCTCGGCACCGCCGCCGGCCTCGTCACCTGCGTCGTCATCGCCATGGCCATCATCAGCGGCATCCACTCCCTCGGCGCGGAGCAGTTCGCCGCCGCAGAGAGCATCTGGGAGGGCATCTTCTCCCTCGGCGCCTCCCTCATCATCACCGCCATGGGCGCCGTCCTCCTGCGCGTCACCAAGCTGCAGGACAAGTGGCGCGTGAAGCTGAGCAAGGCCCTGAACGCGAGCGAGTCCCACTCGGGGCCCTTCCGCGACCGCTTGAAGTACCTCGGCGAGAAGTACGCCCTGTTCTTGTTGCCATTCATTACCGTCCTGCGTGAGGGTTTCGAGGGCGTGCTCTTCATTGCCGGCATGGGTGTGAGCGAGACTGCTGCATCCATTGCCATTTCGTCTATTCTCGGTCTTGCGCTTGGTGCCTTTGTTGGCTACTTCATCTACAAGTGAGCTTCATCGCGGTGATTCTTGACGTTGTGCCGCATCCGTACTGACTTTGTGGGAAAAAGGGGCTCCAAGACGGCACCGATCCAAATCTTCCTCATCGTTTCCACCTGCTTCCTGTACCTCATCGCCGCCGGTCTCTTCTCCAAGGGCGTCTGGCACTTTGAGCAGAATGAGGTAAGCAACCTCCCGTCCCTAATCACAGTTGCTAGGTGATACTAACGCAGAAATTCAAAGTGGAACAAAATCGTCGGAGGTGACGCAGCAGAACTCGGCTCCGGCCCCGGCTCCTACGACGTCCGCAGAAGCGTCTGGCACGTCAACGTAAGCCATCCCTGACCTCGCCAATCGTTACTATCAACATACCAAATTCTGACACAAAACGCAGTGCTGCAACCCCGACCTCAACGGAGGCGGCTTCTGGGGCATCTTCAACGCCGTCCTCGGCTGGCAGAACTCGGCGACCGTCGGCTCCGTCGTCTCTTACAACCTCTACTGGGTCGCCGTCGCCGCGGGCTTCTTCGCCATGATTTGCAACGAGAAGGGGTACTGGCCGTTCGCCGGCAGCAAGGCCAAGAAGCTCGCCGACGAGCACGAGGGCGACGACCAGGAGCCGCTTCTTAGCAGGCCCGCTCGGTAAGTTTTCCGACTCGATTCGGCCCCTCGGCGGACGAAAGTTACGAGACTTCTGAGTTTCGCAATTCCCAATGATGCACCGAAAGAGGAGATGTGACTCCCAAAGGCGACTTAGTATTTTGGATTATGTACAAAGTGGTGAAGCTCCGAAAGCGCCTTGATCTAAGAAAAACTGGAGATGATAGTTATTTATCGTTGCTATATATTGTATATACGACTACTTATGTATCCAAACCTGCAAGTGTTGATGACTTGGCCCTGACCTGACATTTCTCTGTAGACTACTTTCATTTGGATTAGATGCGTCTGCCGGCCCAGCAAGCAGACCCAAGCTGGCCTGATACGTCGTGCTCTCCAACGAACAACTCCTTCCCCGGCACTATATTCACAGACGGCAGGTGATTGTGAAGAGTAATGTAATGATAGCGCTGTGATTGCCCCCATCTTCTTTCCCTTTTGTCCTTCTGTCCTCGGCTCAATGACAATCAGGTGCCAGATTCAGGACGCAGTGTCGTATAATAGCTCGTAATTCTCATGTGTTCGTCCATGTATCATTGCTGTATCACCATGTCTTGTAAGTCTCTCGACCATACCTTCTCTTTCACCATAGCACCCTTTTCCCTCATCTAGAGTAATAGAACTTTTGGTTCGCAGGCGTATCATAGATAGTCCTCCTCAAAGGACTCTCAAACAACCCCCGGATCGCATCGATGTCATACCCGGCATTGACAGCGAGCTGAAGCATAATACGCGCCTGTTCGCCGCCGAGGTAACTCGAGTAGATCCTAGTTGCAACTTATGTCAGCGAATATCCGAGAGCAAGGTTTCTCAGAACTTGGAGGAGGCGCAACCGCATGATTGGCTTCAGTATGGTGAGACTTAGGGGACTTCACGTACAGCGGCCCGGGAAAGGGACTCGGAACGCCGGTGCCGGTGACGGGTCGCGCGACGGCGATGGTGGGTATCCCCCGCTGCTCCAGCAGGTCCGCGGCCGCGGCTCGGGCGCTGGGACTCACGGCTGCTGCGCCGGGCCCGAGAATCACCAAACCCCTCATAGCGTGGACATCAGCTTCTAGTCGGTTTCAGCGATGTCTGCTCAGGGATGGACTCACTTTGCGCCGTTGGCGACAGCAGCATGCATCAACGAAGCATCAAATCCCTCTACAAAACTCTTCTGTCAACTTTCTTTTCTTCCTCCATGTACCAAACCCTCTCCTCGTGTGTGGGAAGTTATCGGGCAGACTCAAGATTGAAAGACAACTCACGATGACCGTAAACAATAATCACAGAAGGCAGCTCCGTCACACCCGTGACATCCAAATAAGGCCGTCCTGTCGGGTACGCCGGGTCGAAGAAGTAATACGGCTGCCCCGCGAGAAAGGCTCCGAGATTCCCTTGCTCGAGGGCCTTGAACGTGTCTGGTGTGTTTGCGTTGACCTTGGTGGAGTAGTAGATTGAGGTGATTCTATTTCAGGTGTCTTTGTCAGTCGGAACTGATTTCCCTTCAGCCTTATTCCTCGCTGAAATGCCTCTTCCGGCTGATCAGGGGCTGTGTGCTCAGTGTAATGGACACGTTTTTAGAGAATTTACCTGTCGTTGAAGGCGATTAGGCCCCCTCGATCACGCGAAGAAGGCGAGGCAGCAGCCGCAACAGCCTGGTAGAAATTCGCGTGTCCGTCAGGGGAGACATACGTATCAGGTCTCATGGATCCCGTGGCGACGAACGGCTTGGAGCAATTAGACGTCAAATCCACGCCGAAAGCCTAGTATCCTCTTCATCAGCCAATATCCCCCACAACCCACAGACATGGATCACAAACCGTCTCTTCCAACGTATTCGTTCCATGAAACATAATAGCACCAGCTACATCACTCCCCTCGGCACAAATCTGTGCGTTAGCAAGCTGGCTGATATTCAAATACAGCGACGAATTCAACCCCGCGCTGCCGCCCGGGGCATTGAGTTCCACGACGGCGAGCTGAGCGACCTTGAGGACCTCGGAGACGTTTCCGATGAGGTCGTAGGGCGTTGGGGAGGCGCCGGCGCCGTAGGCTATGTTATCTAAGCGGCTATAGTTTGAGGCGGAGAGGATTGTGCCGCCTGCGCTGTAGATGCTGTGTTGGGTTGGTTAACTGGGTGCTTATAAGAGTGCTTGTGGGAGTGCTTATGAGGGTTGAGGAAAGACTTACATCACTTTTGGGAGGGATGAATCTGTTGATATCCAGTCCAGATCCCATGCGTTTGTCGATGAAGACCTGGTGATTGGGGAGGCGGACGTTACCGTGGCCAAGGCCAGCGCCGTGGCAAGGAAGTTGGGTAGCATTGCTGTCACGGGGAATTGCTGTTACGAGGACTAGGCTGGGTCACTACAACTACTTTGCAAGTTGGGAAGATGTTGGAGAAGGTGATTCCTCCGCGGTTTTTGATGGATTCATGGCTGCTTTATACTCCGCTAGCCAAGCCGACGTATCACTCTCGTGTGTACCAAGACTGCGCGGTTTTGATGAAATATCATCTATGCAGCGTGCCATCTTTCAATTGGTCGGTAGTCTGGATCTTTTGGAGCCCTGAGAATCGCCAATGATGAGTCCCTACACGACGAAATTGGGTATTATCTATCAGTAAACCCATAATCTTATCTCGGCTCATGTCGCCGACGGCATCACCGGGACTTTGTGGGGGGTGATACTCCAAATCAGCGGTGGGAGGATTTGGCAGATAGGCTGACACTGAGAACCAGATCTGTTTTTCTCTTCTCTCTTCTCGATTGTATACATGTAGTCGAAAATATATATAGAACCTTGAATAACGCTATCAGTACCCATGTCGGGCACATCAGCCGGCTACAGATATGCTTATCCCGGAGGAGCATCGGGCGCCGTCCGGGTGGCGTCACGTTGCGGGGTAGCGCGGGGTCCTGGGAGCGGGGGCACCAGACGCCTGGATCGCGCGGGAAAGCTCCGAAAGCCTGGGGTTCACGGCATGGGTTGCATATCATGCTTCTCTGCTTTTATGTGGGATAGATGCGCCTTTAGGTTTCTCTTCCTCGCTCTCAGGGAAAGAGGTTTCGCTTTCTCGTCGATGCAGCAGCGGTGAGGACGTAGAGAGACAACCCATGTTCAACCCGCAGTTGGGTCAGGATGTGAGCATGGCGCGAACAACCCTCCCATCGTGCTAACATCTCGAAGTTCACTTGGAATATACGACAATCATTCGAGCAAAACAAATATGCTATTCGCTAGCATCAAGCACAATCTACTACACAAAATAACGCTTCAAAACATGAATCATACTTTCGTACCCGCCCCTTCGAAACCTTCAAGCAGCACCGCTCTTCTTCTTCTCAGCCTCACTCGCAGCTCCGAAACCCAGTGCCTTATTCAGGAGAGTATCTACCGTGGATGATAACTCTCCCTTTGGCTTGCCCTTGCTGCGAGTACCACCGGCGCTCTCGCCGCTGCTTCGATTCGTTCCTCCCGAGCTATTCGTGTCTTTGGTCTCCTCGGAGAGGTTTCTGTTTAGTCTGACCGCTATTTGTCAGCATGGAAAGTTTTGAAAATCTCCGTCTCTTTGCTTTGCATTATTAAAGGGATGGTTTACTGTGTCTCATTGTGTTGCTCCATCTTCGCTACTACGGGCGCTGGCGCTGGAACTTGCTTGATAGTGGGTGGTGATTGTTTGACAGAAGTAGCACGAGCGTGTCTACCGGCCCACGGATCGGTTTGTATGAAATTTGCGAGGGAGTCAGGCATCTTAATGCTCACTGCCTTCATGAAAAGTGTATCCATTGTGACGTATATTGAGATGTTTGACAGCTTCTTGATATTCGCGGCGTGTGGCGGAATAAATGGGCATGGGTCCCGTAACTACGTAACATCAATACAAGAAATCATGCCCGGACCATCATTCCCTTTTAAACTCCCCATGAGAATTGCAATCAATTGTACGTCATTCAGGGTCCGATGTACGCTGATCCAACAATGGCACCACCATCGGGCTGAGAACAGGGATATATAGAGTATCGGGCTGTCTGGGGATTCTGACCGTACCAGGGATATCGCAGTTGCGCTTCGTCACGCGCCATATCATCGACGCGAGCTGTCAACTATATCCTTTCCTCGCAGATAATCTGTCCAATGAGTCCATAAGACCAAGCCATCTTTGGAAGTTCACATGGCTCATCGTGGCCGTCGTCCTGCAATATGAAGCTCGGCTCTTCATCAAGACGCCGGGTCGTCATTATCACCCTTTCCCCCTTTATACTCGTAAATGAGGCAGCCGACTTTCTTCCTTCCACCAACGCCGCCGTTGCCTTTACCTACATGTCAGACAATAAGAGCGTCAGTAACATTTTATAATCCGTGATCATAAGTAAGATAGACTTGCAAACACGCCTTGGCAAAGAACCCAGATCGCATATTGCCACGACAATCGGGGGTGCCCAAAATAAAGAAAACTCACACTCATAATGCGTAGACCCCATGATCTCATAACACCCCGGCGTCCACACGGGGCCCCCTTCCTCCCCCAACGGGCGCCGCACGCTCTGTTTCCCGACGGTCACCCTGCAGCCCGCCTCCCACCAAACTCTAAAGTCGTGGTTGACTCCGTGCCAGTCCCGGTACCGCCAGCTCGCATTGCGGGCCAGGCGGCCGTTGCCGTCGTGGTAAGCGGGGTTCGTCGGGTCGTCACTCGCGTCGAGGACCTGCGTCGTGTCGTAGCGCTCCTGGCAGAACTTGTAGACGCCCTCGAAGAAGAATTTGGGCTTAATGTCGGCGTGGCCGCGGAATTCGGCTTCGTCGTGGCATTCAACTGGGTGCATTTCGGGTTCGCGGACGGGGGTGAAGTAGGATCGTCGGGCGTTGTTGGGGGTGGAGGTGTGGTTGGTGACGGGGACTGGGTTAGCTAGGAGGCTCGTGATCAAGGTATGTGTAAGAAGAAGGTAAAGATTGATAGAATGCATGATTTATGCGGAGCTCAAAAGAGTGATGCAGGACGTTGATACATGAGAATTATGATTTACAGTTGGGAGAAATGAAGAGCTCTTCATGTTGGTCCACGTTGCCGGACGTTTCACTTTGTGGTTTATATGAGCATAAAGGCAGACTGTCTTGGAAAATTGATGAAAAGAGTTGATTCTTGATTCGAAGGGAGCGTCTGGCTCACCGAAGAAGCTCGTGATACGAATTCATAGTATCAGCTACAATCAATGGGCACTTGGCGAAGCACAAGAGCCGTTTGCGACATCCTGCACAAGTCCCAGTCTGGCAACGATACAGAGCCCTTGAAAGACTCAGCGACTTGAGCCAAGGCTGTCTGCCGAAGCCCGGATTAGACCTCATTGTTCTCGCTTTCTTGACGGGCTCGCCCTTTCGTGACACCAGGCGTCGCCCATACCACCCTCTTACATAAGGTGCAACTCTCACTGAAGCGAATTGATGAGCGAGAAGCTCTGTATTTGAAAGTCAAAGGCCAACACGGA
The DNA here is from genome assembly GCF_023278565.1 of Colletotrichum lupini. Classification (NCBI taxonomy): domain Eukaryota; kingdom Fungi; phylum Ascomycota; class Sordariomycetes; order Glomerellales; family Glomerellaceae; genus Colletotrichum; species Colletotrichum lupini. Next base: position 4,658,842 of record NC_064677.1, on the reverse strand, counting down.
CTCGAATGCGGCTTCTCCTACGGTCTTGGCGCAGCTGCTCAATTGTGTTTATCCCTTTGCATCATGAAAATGTCCATGGAGTTTGTGGCGCATCCGACTTGGTGCGTAAACGCCTTCACTTAATGCGATATCCTTCGCCAAAATCATCAACCAGTGAGTCGCATCATGATGTACGCTGCTTGCGACTCAGTAATCATGAAATCAACAGACTGCACAGTATGAGCGGTAACTCACTAGCCAAGGTGGCATGTGCTGAAATTTCATCTTCAATGTATCACCTCTCAGGCGGGGGTCGTCTCATCTTTGCTGATGATGCACCCCTACACGTCATCTTGTGAGCTTTCTTCTCATCTCAAAATTACAGCGACCCATTATGGGAGCTATGACTTTCTAGTGAAAACGTCGCTGGACATGTGGACAAAGTGTCTTATGATGACCAGATCGCCTTAGGTAATTGGAACAGAGAAATGTAAGCTGCTATTACCTCGGCCGTCGACGACATGAAGTCGAAGTAAGATGCATCTCCGCGGAGTAGGCGACCGTGTTAGTCAGCTTGCGGCTATGTGAGCAAAAATACTTGCGAGCGTCCAGTTCATTACAGTCGTTTACTATTTTTCTGCCCTGGAAAGAAGTCAATTACTTGCATCATGCAATGATAAACATCGGAAACTTGAACCGACTCTAATCGGATCCGTGAGAATAGATGTAGTATAGGATTAAGGCTCGTACGAAGTTGCGAAACTGTTGTCCAACTAACAACCAAAGGACAACCAATTCTACTAGTTCGGAAGAGATCGCGGGGAACGGGAGGATCCCCGGTACTTCCGCCGCATTTCCGACAGAGTTGGCTTAATATCCTGGCAACTCATCGGCATCCTGGTTGGCTCGCCGTGCGGTTCCGGTCCAAAGGGCGCCAAAGGGCGTGTGAAATTTGCTACTTAGATTGAATAAGTCAATCACCGAGCGGTGCCAATTGTAGTTCTCAATGACTAATTGCCAAGTTTCAACTTCTTACTGCCGCCTCTAAGTAATAGTTTCGCGGGGCGCTGCTATTCATTTACTCTTACCACACACACCGCCTAACCTCGGCAAAGACTGAGTGACGAACTAGGGACTTTTGCCCATGAGTCAAAGGAGAAAAGGGATTTTAGTTCTAAGCGCGAAAGCGCGAGGAAACTGGTTCAAACAGAGTCTTTAAGCTGCGCGCTCCCCGCCATGACTAGCATACGGGAATGAAAAACCGCTTATTCCCAGGACACAACACACACGATCAATGTCCATCCAGGTCTATGACGCCACCCTCTCGACATCAGAACGCATGTCGCCCAACAACAGACTGTGATGATGGATAGCAGCATAGAAAAGGAGACGAGGTCCGACTCGTCGCGGAACGAAGGTGGTCTGGTAGGAGAGGAGACGCACCGGACAGGGAGCCGCGTCGGGCGCGTGCTGAGCCGCATCGCGTCAGCGCCCACTGCGGATCCCGGGCCGCCGCCTGACGGGGGATACAATGCTTGGATGGCCGGTAAGAATGAGATGCTGCCTTTGCTGAAGGAGTGGAGCTGACGGGCGGTTATCATAGTACTGAGCGCGCATTTCATCTTTATGGATACATGGTGAGTGAGACAACAGCGCAACAGGACCTTGAAGATGAAGTGGTTGACATGGCGGGCAATGTAGGGGCTTCGTCAACTCTTTCGGCGTCTTTCAGACATATTACGTCCAGCAGCTGAAGAGACCACCGTCAGACATTTCATGGATCGGATCCTTCCAAGTCTTCCTGCTCTTCTTCATCGGCGCATTCTCAGGCCGTTTCACTGATGCAGGGTACTTTCGCCATCTCTACTTCTCCGGCTGCTTCCTCATCCTGCTCGGCATCTTTGCAACGTCGTGGTGCACCCAGTACTGGCAGATTTTCCTCTCGCACGGCGTCTGCGTAGGGCTGGGCTTCGGTCTGGTGTTTTGCCCATCCCTAGCGACGCTATCGACTTACTTTGACAAGAGAAAGGCCATCGCCATCGGCATGGCGGCTGTAGGAAGCGCGTCAGGCGGCTTGGTGTTCCCGAGTACGGTTCGACAGTTGCTGCCGCAGGTTGGGTTTCCATGGGCTATGCGCACGCTTGGCTTCATACAGCTTGCGACACTAACAGTTGGGTTCATCTTTCTGAAGCCGCGCATACCGCCGCGCAAAGCGAGCAAGATGGTGGACTTGGCGTCGTTCAAGGAACTGGAGTATACCTTCTATACTGCCGGGGGGTTCTTTGTAAGTTCATCTTTCGCCTGTTGAAACTGAACGTCACCGCTGACTTGAATGTGTCCAGTCCTTCATGGGGGTGTACTTTGCCTTTTATTACCTGGCCTCTTTCAGTCGAGACGAGCTCGACTTCTCGTACACGGACTCGCTAAATCTCCTACTGGTTCTGAACGGCATCGGCTTCATCGGGCGTCTAGGCCCAAATTTTCTCGCCGACAAGATCGGCACAATCACAGTCTTCACACCCATGGCTCTGATCTCTGGGCTACTAACCTACTGCTGGATCGCTGTGAAGTCCCCATCGGGACTCTATGTCTGGACCATTTTCTTCGGCATCGCGGGTAACGCCATCCAGGCCCTCTTCCCGGCTGGCGTCAGCGCCTTGACGACGGACCCTAGCAAGCAAGGGACGCGCATCGGGATGGTCTTCACTATTGTTGCGTTTGCGGTGCTCACCGGCAATCCAATCGCCGGTGCCATCATCTCTGCTACCGGCGGCCGATACCTCGGCGCCCAGGCTTTTGCTGGCAGCTGTTTGATGTTGGGAACATTCTTCTTAACCTTGGCGCGAATAGTCAAGACGAAGAAGATTGGCAAAGGCTGGTTTGTCAAGGTTTGAGCCTCCTCATTGGTAACGGTGGAAGGAAGAAGGAGGAACCTGTACAATATTATATAAAGCTGAGTGTATATATTCAGTCGTCGAATTACGTACTCGTATGCTGGCAAAGATCCTCACACAATTCAAATCGTATCAGTCACGACGGCTGTTTCTTCGCTAGAACGCAACAGACCGAACCCGAGAGAGGGCGCGGCTGACTGATTCCAATTTCCTAAGCTAGCTTTCAGTTTATAAGCCAATCTAAGAAACAATCTCTAACAGAGTTACATTACAAGCTAACATTACCTTGCGATTCAGCGACATGTAATAGAATGCTTAGTCGACTTGGCAGGGGCTCAAAAGAAGTGACCCTTTCCGTTTAGGAAACCAGTTAATTGGGCAGCGCTTGGCTCGTCACTTTGACAGGCGTAGATAATACTACATAGTCGTCTTGAGTTGGAGTAGGCGCCGTGGTGCCGGTAGCCGCGTTCCCGGCAAGAACAAGGTTCAAGGCCCCGACAGCATTCTTGATAAACATCACGCCACTGTCAATTTGAGACTGAACGAATATTTTAGGAAGGTTACATATAGTGACCAAGCAATAATTAGCCGCTTGGGTCGTGCGGGTGTCAGCTAAACTGCACGTGGCTCACAGGATCGCACGCAAGGTTCGAGATGCTTAGAGAACGATTAGTAGGCTAGATGTAAAGTGTATCGTCACCACGAAGTTGTAAAGAGCATGATCGTCATCATGTTGCATTTTGGTAAGCTTTGTTCCTCACTTGGAAAGATGCCCTGCGCAGCTAGACCACACACTTTCGGAGGAATTTCAGCATGTTTATTGCTTCATCTGAATCATTTCAACAACTGCCGAGGCCGGATCCGCCCAAGCTTGATGGATTTGTTGAAATCTGACTCGCCAGAGCTCCACCCCGCCATGGTGGACGGACACCGGTACCAACAACACCCATGAACGAGAACAGCGCATTTCTTGATTCAAATAAAACGGGAGCCGGACAGATTCTAGTATGTACTATGTAAGTGGTGCCCGTGGTGATCAAGATCCACGTGCCCGGAGCCGATTATCTGTTTGTGGAGAGAGCATCGTCTACCATGGTCACGTAGCCCAGTTTTGTCATTGCTGACACGACGCCACAGAGGAAGGGATGTTGTCGACTCTTTAGTCTTCTCGCACCCAGTGCGTGGGCCGAAATGTGGCAATGCTAAATTTAACTTTAATGTTGATAGCCGATATAGATTAAAGGTCCCATCTCTATTCCAACCCCGATTGGCCACGCCAACATCTTGGCTCTAGAGCTGCCCCGTTTGGAACAACGGCGCTCTGGAAGCCTGTAAAGGCGGGTGTCATGCAACGTGGGTGCGTGGTTCGGACCAACTTTTTTGATGGATATTCGTTCCTGTTTGAGAAGTAAGAACCTAGCGAATAGTTCACCCGATCCCATTGCATCCCATCTACTTGGAACTGCAGAAGCTTGGTAAGGGTGTATTCTATGGATCTTGTTGCCGGCCTCGACCAACATGCTACACACGATAGCCTCCCTCAAAGATGGATAAACGGCCCTAACCGAGAACAACAATCCTTGAGAATATCGGCTCCGATGAGCAATCTAGAAAAGGGATACCTACTCTCTCCGAGTCTCCACGGCAGCCTGCCGCCTTTAAATATTCTCCTTCTGCCCTACATGTTCAGTAAACATATAATCTATGATGGCCGGCTTCAAGTTCCGCGGAAGGATCTAGTTTCTCAGGAAAGCTTAAGGATTGTGGTATCGAACGCTGTTCATCCGGTTACAGTTGCTATTACAGTAACATCCAGTAACAGACGTCATGGCCGTCCTTAAGCACTGCGTCTGGCTCCTCTTTGCCGCCGGCAACGCTGCCCTTACCTCTGCCAAGACCACAACCCACAACTTTACGCAGACGGCGATCGACAACGGCGTTGCCCTTACCCAGCTCTCAGCGCAGGCTCTCGAGGCCTCAAAGGCGCTGAACCAGCGGATGGGTATCAACTCGACCTGCACGCCCGACAAGCTGCGCGTACGGAAAGAATGGTGAGTTATGTACGATGACCCCGTTCTTCGATCACAGCGTGCTGATATTGGGTCTTCAGGAGAACAATCCCTGCCGAAGAGCGCAAGGCGTACGTCGCTGCGGTCAAGTGCCTTCAGTCATCCCCTAATTTGTTGAACGCCACGGAGCTTCCGTCTGCAAAGTCATTATACGACGACTTTGTTCTGACCCATCTCAACCAGACTGGAATGATTCACATTACGGTATGTCAAGACGGGTACTACTCGGAAATTCAATGGGGCTGACTGAGTGGGACTATCCAGGCGAACTTCCTCCTTTGGCACAGATATTTCACATGGACATACGAGGAAAACCTCCGCAACGTTTGCGGCTACACCGGTTAGCACTTTTCGATTCATCCACAGGGTTAAAACTCCAATCTAATTGCCCGCGTAACAGGAACCTTCCCCTACTGGGAATGGGGTTTCGACGTTGAAGACCCAGCTAAGTCGCCCGTCTTCGACGGCTCGGAGACCTCCATGGGAAGCAACGGCGCAGCCATCGAGCACGAGGGCATGCACCTCCTCCAGAGCTTCACCAACACCACCATCATCCTCGAGCCCGGCTCGGGCGGCGGCTGCGTCGAGACCGGACCCTTCTCCGATATGGTTGTCCACGTCGGGCCCCGGCTGCTGTGGCAGTACGGCACCACGACGCCGCTGACCGTCGATAAGCCGACCGATGACCACCCTCGCTGCCTGAAGCGTGACCTCAACAAGCACATTGCTGCCCGATACTCTTCGCTGCGGAATACCACCGAGTTGATCCTCGGTAACGACAACATTGAGTGGTTTCAGGCGGTTATGCAGGGTGATGACAGGTATACGCCCGGCAGCGAGGTCGGCATTCACGGAGGAGGCCACTACACGATAGGAGGTAAGTTTTTAAAAGACTTTTGCGCAGATCTTGGCTTCGACGGCAACTGACTTTGCGTATAGGCGACCCCGGCGCGGATCCCTTCATTTCTCCCGGCGAGCCCGCCTTCTTCCTGCACCACGCCCAAATCGACCGCGTCTACTGGATTTGGCAGATGCTTGACTTTGCCAACAGACAGGTATGTCGGAACCCCCATCAAAGAAGCTTTGAAGTCTTACTTGCATCCTAATTGAGAAAATACTAACAATTGCTTTTCTGAAGGATATCTTTGGCACCAGGACATTGCAAAACAACCCGCCGAGCGCGAACGCCACTTTGGATGATCTAATTGACATTGCTCCCATTGGCGGATCGGCCAAGCTCAGAGACCTGATGAACACTGTCGGAGGATCTCCGTTCTGCTATGTCTACGAGTAAAAAGCGAGTTCGCTTTATGAATAATTACCTCCCAAACAACTTACATCTCTATATCATCTTCTATTGTACATAATTCAGCTGTAAATAGCACCCCTGTACAACTATCTGGTCACGTTGAATACACAGACTACAGTCTTGTTACACCAATTGTCATTGATACTGCCATGCTAATAGATTGGATGGTTCACGCCGAACGGCCGGTTGGTGCCGAAAGATCGGAATGGCACACCCAACGGATAGCGACTACAACCTCGGCCGTCGCAATTGCAACCTATGTGGATAGAAGATTGCGGTGTCATGGATTCATGTATAACTTACCAGGCAGTCGGCAAGGCAAATGATACGACGTTTCCTAAAGCGGTCTAGGAGAACATGCAGAGTCAAGAGTGGCTGACATGATGAGAGAAAAGCATCTCGTCTTATTCGATCCCACTGAAACCGTCTGCCAAGGAGCGTTCATCTTATGAATCTTGTCATCCTAAAGAGTATGCATCTGAGCAGCATGGATGATGCAATGGCGTGAAAAGGGGAAACAGGGTATTGTTGCGACGAAAAACTCTAAACGTGCGGATGATACCCCGGCCGCGGAGGATGACCGCGGCAGTTTAAAGGGTGCTGTTAGACTTGCCATGGTAAAGAGGGGTGCTCTCTTCTGCCCTCGGCTACGGAGAATGAGAACCCTGCCTGGGGATCATATGTCCATCTTGAAATATTTCCTCCGAATAGAGTTCGTCGTTCTGGAACACGACATTCGCGACAAGTTCGCTTCAAAGACCCGATTCTGAAACCCCCGCACCCAAACTCCAAACCTGCGGACAGTCCGGAGAAGCTTTCAAAAGCCCTCGAAGCTGGCAAGCCGGGTGCAGAGGATGGCCCTCGAGTCAACAAAATACTCCGGTCTGGTTTCGGTTTCGGGGCTGTCAGTCTGGTCTGGTCTAATTCAAGCTCAGTCCCAATGACCCTATAACAGATGACAAGACCGCTCAGTCTCTTTCTTCGGATGATGGTCGAATTCTCTCCTTGGCTGTGATTAGTTATTGGTGATGATTGTGTTTAGTCTGTTCCTATTATCATTTTAATCTAAGTCTGTCACTTCTGTAATAATGCCTTCCCTAACCAAATCCCTCGTTTCTCTTCTTTCGGCCGCAATCATCGGCCAGGTCCAGGCGGTTGACCCGCTTGTAGACCTTGGCTACACCAAAGTCCAAGGAGTCGCCGAGCAGGGCGGTGCGACTCGCTGGCTGGGCGTCCGGTTTGCTGCGCCGCCTGTGGGTCAGCTCCGGTTCGCGGCACCGGTTGATCCCCCGAACACGACTGATGTTGTCGATGCTTCGAATGTAAAGACGTTTTTCCAAGGTGTGGGATAGTGGCTTTGATTTGCTAACGATTCTGCCAGTTCCGCCCGATATGTCTAGCCCGAAGTGCCTCAGACTTCACCATGAAGCCGAACAAGCGCTTCACGACGGACGAAGACTGTCTCTATGTCAACATCTTTGCGCCATCGAACGCGACACCGGAGTCCAAGTTGCCAGTCATGTACTTCATCCAAGGCGGCGGGTTTCAGTCTCTTTCCAACGCCAACTTCAACGGCAGCGATCTGGCCAGGTTCGGGAACATGCTAGTCGTTCAGGTGAACTATAGAGTTGGTATGTGATTGAACAATGAATCATGTCGCACCGCATCACGAAGTCGCAGAGAAGGGGCTAATATTCACTACAGGGCCCTATGGTTTCTTGCAGAGCAAGGAGGTGGAGGCTGGCGCGAGTATGAACAACGGCCTCAAGGACCAGATCCAAGGGCTGAAATGGCTGGAGCAACACGCCGCTGCTGTGAGCTTTCTTCCAAACCATCTCGTTTTCTCCCTCTTTGCTAACTGACCTTGAAAAGTTCGGAGGAAACCCAGATCAGATGGTTGCCGTAGGCGACTCCGCCGGCGCGACCTCAGTAGCCATGCTTCTAGCGGCCTTTGGAGACAACGACCCGGGTCTGATCAAGGGAGCCATTATGGAATCGGTCTCCGTCGCTACCGTCCGCACCCTCGAGCAAGGCCAGGAACAGTACAACTGCCTAACCAACGCCACCGGCTGCAACAAGCAAGCTGACTCCCTCGCCTGTCTCCGCGGCCTCAACGCGACGGCCCTGCAGACGGAGGACTGCCAGTTCAACCCCAACCTCGATGGCGACCTCGTCAAGGCGCCGACGCTGCAACGCTTCGCCGAGGGGAAATATCTCAAGGTCCCCACCATCGCGGGAACCTGCACCGACGAGGGGACCAAGAACGTGCCCCAAAAGACCGACACCGTCGAGGAGGCCTTCAAGAACATGAACAACCAGGCCACGCAGTCCCTTAGCAACGCCTCCCTCGCCCTCCTCAAGGAAACCTATCTCGACAAGCCGCAGCCAGTTTTCCCCAACTCAGGGAAACTCTGGCGCCAGCTCGCGACCGCCCACGGCGACTACAGGGCGCACTGTATCACGAAAATCTTCCAAGACGCCATGGCTCGCGACGGCGTGACGACCTTCAACTACCGCTACGGGCCTCTCGACGACGAGCAGGAGGCCCAGGGCTTCGGCGCCTACCACACCGTCGAGCTCAACGGCGTCTTTGGTCCCAACAACACGGACGGCGCCCCGCCAAAGAGCTACTCGACTACCAATGCGCCCATCGTGCCACTGACGCAGGCCTACTGGGCCAGCTTCGTCCGCAGCCTCGACCCCAACGCCGCGAAGATCCAGGCGGGTATGCCGGTGTGGGCGGCGTGGACCGTCGACGGGAAGCAGAGGCTGCTGTTCCAGAATAATACGGGAACGATGGAGGGCATGCCCGCCGCGCAGCAGGATAACTGCGCCATGTTGGCGCCCATGATTCCCTTCATCGAGACGCCTGCGTCGGATGCGCAGAAGGCGTCTGTGAATTTGCAAAAGGTGTCCGGAGCTACGGCGCCGCCGGCTGGGCAGCCTGCCAAGGCTCCAGCTGCTGGTAGTGGTGCCGGTATGAACATGGGCGAGTCCATGTCTGGCAAGCAGATGGAGATGGAGTCAGAGCATGGGAACAAACGCAATGGCACTAAGCACGGCGGAGGAGAGGGCGGCGGCAAAGGTGGTGGTAAAGGCAAAGGCAAAGGGAAGGGCATGGGACATAAGAACGGTACGAGCCCTGATGCCCCGAAGCATGGTGGAGGAGAAGGAGGTGGCAAGGGCGGTGGTAAGGGCGGCGGTAAGGGACGCAAGAACGAGACAATGCCAACGCCCGGAGGAGGCGGGGGTAAGGGAGGAGGCAGAGGAGGTATGGGAGGCAGAAACGGGACCAACTCTACTCCTCCTAGTGCACCTCCTCGGGTTGGTTCTGCTTCCAGCATGGGGTACGGAATCACTGGAGTGCTGTCAGCTACGGTGGTGGTATGTCTCGGGCAGTTCCTTTTGGCTTAAGCTTGCAGAAGCAAAGTCGAGATATGTCCGTCCTTGGAGAGAAAATTATCAATGTTACAGTTTTCAATGCCCAGAGCTGTGCTTTTGACTCGACACTGATATCTACGCTTGACCCTCAAATGTATTCTAAAGCCGCGACTTTGGCGGTCCAGGTTGTCCTATCAGGGCATTGTCAAAGAATTGCCCTTGATGCGTCGGTTGAGCAACCAGCCAACCCTCAATGGCAGACACCAAACCTTCCACCTCATCGACAGAGTTTCCGGCATGGAGGCAGATCCTGACACGCTCGCTTCCCACCGGGACAGTAGGCGCAACAATCGGCCTCAGCATGAATCCCCGCCTCTGGCAGTGCTGTGCCAGGCCCCGAGGATCCGATGTGAAGAGCGGTATGATGGGCGATCTCGGCTTCCCAGGTGCCAGGTGCATCAGGTTTCTATCAGGCCGGTGACGTTCCAGCATCATTAGCAAAAGTTCGTTTGTCTGGCTGACGAGGGACCAGAGATGGCGAAGGAGTGGTTCAGAGTGCCCGTTTGCGATGAAGTCGTACGCCGTCTTGATACTTGCCAGAGACGTGAAGGGCATGGCGGTGGTGTAGATGAGACTCCGGGCGTAGTTGATGAGGTATGACCGAGTGATGTGGGAGCATAAGATGATTGCTGTTTCAGAGTAAGCTTTAAGCAGAGGAAGAACCCGGGCTGTAATATATTGAACATACCCCCTGAGCAACTCATCGCCTTGCCGAACGTGTGTACTCGAGCCCACACCCGATCCTCAAGACCAAGCTGACAAACGAGCCCTCGCCCTCTTGATCCAAGAAGCCCCGTCGAATGCGCCTCGTCAACAATAATCAGGCCGTTGCCGCGGGGAAGCAGCCGTTCAACACACTCAACCACTTTCTTGAGCGGCGCCACGTCCCCATCCATGCTGTAAATCCCCTCAACAGCAATAAAGATGCGTTTCCGTCCCTCGCGTACCAGACGGCCTTCCTCGCCATCGGTTAACCTAGACAAAACCTCGCTCAAGCTCTGTGGCCACTGCTGCTGGGCTTCGGCGGGATCTACCGTGTTGTGCGCAAAAGCAATCTTCTTCTCCGCTCGGCTCAGCTTCATGCCATCGTGGACACTGGCGTGGATGAGCTCGTCATAGACGATGATGTCGCCCGGTTGAGGGGCGCAGCTGAAGAGCCCGACATTGGCGTCAAAGCCCGAGTTGAAGAGCAGGCCGGCCGGGCCGCGGTGGAAGGCGGCAATGTCTCTCTCGAGGGATTCTGCAAGAGACACGTTACCGTCTAGTAAGCGTGAACCACCGGAGCCCAGGAGAGATGCTCCGTGAGTTTGGCTTTTGCCATTGCCATTGCCGTTGCCATTGAGCTTAGTAGTGGCACTGCCATCTCCAGCATCAATCGTCCGGGATGGGGACGGTGACTGTGACGTGGACGGCTCGAGGTGGGCCTTGATCCGGGACAGGTACCGAGCCTGAACTTCGGGGTGGGTCGACAGAGAGAGGTAGGCGTTGGATGAAAAGTCGGCGCTGCCGGCCGGAACGAGGGTCAGCCGCCGGAGCTGGCTCTTTGACTCCCGACGGGCCAGGAGCGCCGCATAGACCTTGTCCAGACGGTCGCTCGCCGGCATAGTTGAGATGAGCTTGGTTGTCGGATACTTGCCGAGAGACTTTCCAATGAGAGTCATTGGATGTATCTACGGAGTAATAGTTGAAGGAGGGAACCACATCAAACCTCGGCACTGGGACTGTGGAGTATGGAGCTGTCTGCGGTCCGGCGTACAGCGTAGAGAAACAAACGACTTCTCAACGAGTGAATTTCAAGCCCCTGGCCCTGGCCCTGAAGATCTCTCAAAGTCCCGCATAGCCGAAAAGCGACGCGAGATGCAAGATCCATGCAAGGACGAACCCGCCCCTGGCCGCGCGCCGAGCCACCGATGGCACCGTTGAGTAAAGCTCAAAAAACCCGCCGTTGAAAAAAAAAAAAAGGATAACACTAACACCAACAGAAGCTCAACAACTTTGGCCTTTGATAGCCGCTTGGCCCCAGTTTCTCGGCACAACAAATCCCGCAGCGCTAGAACAGGTACGGTAGTATTACGGATACTTTACCCCGCCTGTTCTAACTTCTGTGTCCTCTTCGGTCATTCTTCCAGCTCCCTTGTAAACCTGGGGTGTTAGTAATAGGCATTGTGACTCGTTGGGTCTCTATTTGGGAGTGCATGCTCTGACAGCAAGTGAGCAAACAGCCAGTTACGTTTCAAAGAAACCAACCAATTGCTCTTTTGTCTTCGCTCTTGAGGTTTTCATTCCACATGGGAGCTTGAACCAGCTCCAAAAGACCTCAATGGCACCCGTCGGCGCTCTGCTCTGGCGTTCGCTCAGGACATACCAGATCTATGGCGCCAACACCGATGTCGGCAAGACGGTCTTCGCCTCGGCCCTTTGCAACGCGGCCCGCAACTTCTGGCCGCAGGACAAGACGGCTTTCTTGAAACCCGTTTCTACGGGTCCGGCCACCGAAGCCGACGATAGGTGTACGCTGCAGTCAACTCCACTATCGTTATGATCTCTTACTCATAAGCTAACACAAGAGAAAACAGAAACACGAACTCCTTCGGATTTAATTCCGCTCTTTGGCCTTGCTAATCCTGCTTCCCTTCCCCAGTCATATCTCAAGGTTTGCACCTGGCATCGCGAGGAAAACGCTGTTTCAGTTTGAGATTCCAGCAAGTCCCCATCTGGCCGCTGCAGTCTCGGACCAGGTAAGCTATCAATCTTCTCATTCTTTGTCACCATACTAATGAATTCACTGAAAGCCGACCCCGTCAGACAATGAAGTACTAAAATGTATCTACAATTACTCATCCAGCCGAGCGGTCGATGGGCCGGGCTGGCTCTTCATCGAAACCGCCGGTGGTGTCCACTCCCCGGCTCCATCCGGCACCCCGCAGGCCGACCTCTACGCCCCGCTCCGAGCTCCGGTCATCTTCATCGGCGACGCCAAACTCGGCGGTATCTCCCAAACCATTTCGGCCTTTGAGTCCCTCAAGCTTCGAGGCTATGATGTCGAAAGCATTTTACTCTTCCGAGATGGGTACTACCAGAACGACACCTACTTGGCCGACTACTTCCGCCGCGGACACGGCATCCCCGTCACCACTGTAGAACAGCCGCCCACTCGTGCCAAAGATGAGCAGGCGGACGCAGCAGCAATGTCTCGTTACTACACCGAATTGTCGTCTAGCACAGCCATCAAAGACACCTTGGACCACTTACACGCCCGCCACCTCGCCCGCATCGCCCGTCTGGAAACCATGTCTCGCGACGCGCATAATATCATTTGGTACCCCTTCACACAACACAAGGGCCTGACACCGGACAAGATCACGGCAATTGACTCGGCCCACGGCGACAACTTTCAAACCCTCGTTCCCCAGAGCCAACAACAACCCGGTGACCAAGCCCTTCTGCAGCCATCCTTTGACGGGTCCTCATCCTGGTGGACGCAGGGTCTAGGCCACGCCAACCCGAAACTCACCCTCGCAGCCTCCTACGCCGCCGGCCGCTACGGACACGTAATGTTCGCTTCCGCCGTCCACGAGCCCGCCTTGGCCCTTGCCCAGACGCTGCTTCAGGGCCTGCGGAATCCCCGCCTCTCCCGCGTCTTCTACTCGGACAACGGCAGCACGGGCATGGAAGTCGCCGTCAAGATGGGCCTCCGCGCCGCGCGGGTGCGTTACGGCTGGAAAGCCAGCGACAAGCTCGAGATCCTGGGCCTCAGGGGCAGCTACCACGGCGACACCATGGGCGCGATGGACTCTACGGAGCCGTCTGTGTTCAACGAGAAGGTGGAGTGGTATGACGGCAAAGGGTTCTGGTTCGAGTACCCTTCCGTGATGTGCAAGGACGGCAAGTGGCAGGTCCGGGTTCCCGGTGTCCTAAAGGAGGAGCTGGGTGCTGGGCAGGAGTTTGAGAGCTTATCTGCGGTGTTTGATGTCGACGGTAGGGAGAGGGCGGGACAGGCGCAGGTGTACGAGGAGTACATCGTTAGCGTCTTGCGTCGTCTCCAGGACCAGGGGCGCAAATTTGGTGCTTTGGTTATGGAGCCCGTTATTCTTGGAGCGGGAGGCATGATTATGGCGTGAGTACAGACAACGCTTTGTGTGACCAAGCATGTCTTGCTAACTAATTTCCAAACCTAGCGATCCTCTTTTCCAGAGCACTCTCGTCAAGGTCGTCCGACAGCACCCCGAGCTCTTCGGAACGGCAACGCAGTCTCCTTCAGCGGCAGACGAGAACACCTGGACCGGCCTCCCAGTAGTCTTTGACGAAGTTTTCACAGGTCTCACCCGCCTGGGCCGCTTCTCCGCCGCGTCATTCCTCGGCGTCGACCCGGACGTCGTTTGCAACGCCAAGCTGCTCACGGGCGGCCTGGTACCCCTTTGCACCACATCAGCTTCCGACAGCATCTTCCGAGCCTTTGAGAGCGACGAGAAGAGCGACGCGTTGCTCCATGGTCACAGCTATACCGCGCATGCGGTCGGATGTCAAGTTGCCCTCGAATCGCTGCGAGAGCTCCAGAGAATCGACCGCGACGGGGAGTGGAATTGGGCTAAGACGAACGGGTGGGGAGCTTCAGTGACGGCAGGCGCTACCCAGGTAGACTCTGGCAGCTCAGCTGAGGCCTGGTCTGTCTGGTCCCAGTCTTTTGTTGACTGGGTTTCGAAGCAGGCTGATCGGGTAGATGGTGTATGGGCCCTGGGTTCTGTTCTTGCTATTCATTTACAGGATAGTGAGGGTGCTGGGTACTCGAGCAATGCGGCCGCGAACCTTCAAAGTGCCCTGCTTCAAGGGGAGCATGGCGCCGAGGGTGAAAGATGGAACGTCCATAGCAGAGTTCTTGGAAATGTACTCTATGTGATGACGAGTCAGACGACGAAGCAGGAGGATATCGAGAGGTTGGAGAGTTTGTTGCGGAAGTCCCTTGTCTGAATACAGATGTACTATGAATGAGGTAGATGTGTAACTTACAGCACTAAAAGTGTGGCAACAGCCCTGGGACCATCTGAAGCAGCTTGTTTCTTGATCTAGTGACTTGGTATTACAGGCGCAGGCACCTCATGTCTGCTTCCATTATGTCCTCCTTGATACGAAGTATCTAGAAACGTATAATCTTGTCTTTGCAATAGCTCCCTAGAGCTTGTATGCAATGGTGTCCCACCAGGATGCACCAGTTGCCCCATCCCCGAGTATTTAGACGCCGTCATTGGCGGACTTGGTGTACTTCTCCCTTTCCACGGTCCACAAGTACAGCATCTAGGTCTATTGTTAGAGAAATATGGACCACCGCTGTATCTACGAAGGTTGTTTGAGAAAAGGCACTTACATAACACTAACGATGAAGAGGAGACCGACACATCCGCAGCCGACGCTTACACCTACCCGCTGCTCATTTGTAAGATCTTGGGCTGTCAGTACAAATTTTGATACGAGGCACGCTGGTAGAAGGTAGTATTACCTTGCATTATGCCGCTTCCGGGTGGCGGTGCTGGCGGCTTGTCCGATGTAGACGGGGTTGCTTCTGGAGGTGGGCTGTATGACGGAGGAGATGTTTCGGTTGTAAAATCGGTGGTCGGAGGACTATCTGGAGATGTACCTGAAGTCTTGGTGGGTGGGAAGATAGTAGTGATCAGCGAAGAGAGTGTCGACGGAGCGCCGGTTGGCCGTGAGGTAGGGCTGACAGCAGAGGAAGTGAAAGACGCAGAAAAGGACGCCTCCGTCGAAGGCAATAGACTAGAGGTTGTCCGTGAGGTTCCCTCAGTGCGTGTTGATGTCCGTGTGGGGTCTAATTGCGCCGTCGTCGGTGATGTGGCACAAGAGAAGGCCGTCTGCTTGCCTCCAGGCCAGGTGAGTGTTGCGCAGAAACTTTCTGTTCCCGTACTATAGAGATCATATTAGAAGAGCTCTGTGCATCATATTGGCGTTTACATATTCATAAGAAGTGCATGTAGCAACTTACCATATCAAAGTACCTGAGTTCGCTGGTGTGGGCTTCTGCGGCCCAGGAAAGCATGTAGTGTAGATTGAACAGCTCTGGCCTTTCTCATCGCAGCATCCGATGAAGCTGTCCTTGTCGGTCCTGCAAGAGCCGTTGTTTGGGCATGCGAGTGGCTTGTCTGAATCAAAGTCAGCAGCGTGACCCCAAACATCCAATTGTATAATATCTACTTACTAGCAACATAGCCGCAGATGTTCGGGTCTCGTAATTGCCTGCCGAGAATAGCCCCGGATTGAATCGCGGTAGCAGTCATTGTCATGTTTGCCTTGTTGATATTTACTGTCACAAGACGAGGTACCTGAGCAGCACAGGCGAACCAGGCAAAGAAGAGGCCAGTCAAGAAAAGAATGATCATCGTGAAATCGAGAGGGGAGTACAGAAGTGTGTGTAAAGTTCACCTGCTTTGGAAATCATGAAGTGCATCTGCAAAGCAACCGCGTAGTCGAGAATCTGAACTCTGCCCGTGAGCATTTTAAGAGTCTTTATCTGTTTAGAAAGCATCGCTACCTACTACTTAGAGGCACCTGAGTCTTCAAATTGAGTAGGAACATTCATGGATGAGACTGTGCTACCTCATGCTCATCTGGCAGCCTTACGATTGGAATGATCAGTTCGCGACTCAGTCTACCAGGAACGCCTAACGACATGCTTTCGGCGGGAAAGACACAGGAAAATAATGATTTCTCCAAGATTGCCTGCTTGACCAGGCTGAGTGGCTTGTTTAGCACTCAGACATGAGGCGCATTGAATATTTTCTACTAGCTTCTCATCTGCAATCTGAAGAGGCTGCCTACACGTGAGTTCTAAAGCAGCTAAGATGAGGTCTTGGCAATCATTTGGAAGACAATGGTACTTCCTTCTTCCCTTTCGGGACATCACTCTCCTTGCCCTCTATCTTATATGCTCGCTCGTCGACTTTCTCAAATTTTGTCTACAACGCATAGTTCCCAAAGCTCTTCCCTTGATCACTGCGTTTGTATAGTTCTCTCCTCAAGAAGATTACACAGAAGAGCTCATGGTCAACATGACTGAACGGTGCGCCAGCTTAAAAGACCTCAACGACTTCAATCTCTACATTGATCAGCTTAAATCGGCGACAAGCTTCAACGTCACCGAACTTGATCGATGCAAAGAAGAGATATGCGGTGCCATCTGGGGCGATGCCAATCCCGACATTTCGGGAATAGGGGTAAGTACGCTTCACTTATGTCACACCGTTTGCTTTTCAACAGTACTGATTCATGACGGACAACAGGTCTCCATCGGTTATGCCGTCGAATTAGCCCTAGGCTTCGTTCTGGCTTCCCTTATCATAATGATTCGACAGAGATATGGCCCAAGAGCAGAGTTCTTCCAAGTCGTCCTCAAAGCCGGCTTTGACGCCTTCTTCGAGTATGCAATCTACTTTGCCATCGCCATCGAACTCGCAGCGATAGTTATGCTCGTAAATAAGGATTTCGGTATATCCACAGCCGGCTTCGGCGCCAACGAAGCTCAAATCGCCCTTGCGGTCTCCGTCGTCTGCATCCTGCCGCTGCTGTACCCAGTCGCCCTGTTACCCCTGGAACTATTCCACCCGGAGAGCGATAGACAGGCGCGACAAAATAGGAGAATGCGACAAGACCAGAGACGACGGGACTTTAGTCTGATGCTCTTCGCCCTCGTTTGCGTCTTGTTTTTCTACCCGTTCCTCTCGCAGTGCATTCACAACTGGGCACCGCTCCGCGTTGGCGAGGGCAAAGGCGGCAATGGGAAAACATACGTCACGGATGAAGAGTGGGAGAGAATCCGGAACATGTGCTTCGGCGAGGTCACCAAATTCACCATCAGCGAGCACTGGGCCCTCGCCGTATGCGGGATGATGGCCTCGTTACTCATCTTCTTATTCATGTTGTGGCATGCCATGGAGCTTGGCGTCCGCAGGCTGCAGACGCAGGATCGGTACATTGGCAAGGAGCGCCAGCGAACCGTCACTCTTTCACGGACACGACGGTTCGTCGAGCGGGCGTGGGCGAGTCAGAGTCTGGTCCAGGCTCTGCTGCTGTTCGTCCCGCTTTTCTTGGGTTGCGTGCTTCTGTGGTGCGTCTTCCGTCTGAGGAGCATTCAGGCGGCGGCGGCGAGCAACATGGAAAGTGAGTATGCTGGGGACGACTGGGGGTTTGGGCAGATTGTTGGCATCATCATCTTTGCTCCTGTTCCTGCAGAGATGCTGTTTGCGGCGTGGGAGGCACGGTCTCTTATTTTGAGGAGTGATTACGACAGCGTGAGCAGTCGGAGTTAGCTACTTATTTTGCCTACTTGAGGTATTGTTTGATATTGCGAGTCTTCCAAATCGATGCCTCGAGAACTGCCTGAACAACATGGCAAGATCTTTTGTGGATATGTGGGCACACACGCGACGTGCCAAAGCTCAACAATAGAGCAAGTTCTTCATCGATACGTCGGTCGTGGGATATAGGCGGTTTTTCGAAGAGGAGAGATCTTCGCATGGGGCCTTGCCAGGGGTCTCTGCTGTTTCAATGCATCGAATGCATATAGAAAAGTCTACGGAGTAGATGAAGCCACCAACCGGACCTTTCCCAGGGAGCCAGTTAGTTCAGCAAACCAGGGACGGAAGGGCCAGAGCGCGACAGGCGACGAGGACCTTTTATGCGGCCGTCCATTTTAAGGTGCTGTTTCACCCGGAGTTAGTGATGGGTCTTGGCTGCAATTCCCGAATGAGTGCCTTCGTAGTATGAGTGGTCGCCCTATGCGAGAACGAGGGTGGAGTTAAGACCAGAGGTGCAGTTGATGACAGATAGCACGGGAGGGAAGAGTACGACGCAAGATGATGAGATGGGATGAGTCTAGTGTGTGGCTAGGGTAGCTATGTGAAGTTATGAATGGTTCAAGTCTCTTCCCGGCCGAGAGATGCGCCCGAGTCTCATGAGTCTTACGAGTCTCTACTCAAGTGAAGATTCAGAGTATACTGCTCACATAGTCAAATAAGCCGAGGCGGTACGAGACAAGTGCGATATCCCCGTGTAGCATGCGGAAGGAATTGAAGGATTCTCGGCGCTATGAAGTGAATATGCCGATGTCTGGTCCGTGTCTGTGTCTCTCGATCAGTGATCAGCGTAACAGAGTAGCATGTTAGTGCTACCTTATTTGATGTAGTGCGTAGTAAGGGTCTTTTGCCAAGTTCAGACTAGAAGACGAATTGGAAGCTTCTGTCGAAGAGATTTGCGGGGGTTTAAAAATCCTTCACCCAATTTGTGTGGGTGTTGTGACAGTGAAAGTGAAAGTGAGAAGGGACAAGTGAAAGTCACAGTGAAAAGTGAGTTTGTGTGAGTGAGATGTGAGGTCATGGGCTGCTGACGTATGCGCCACTCGAAGCCAAGCCTCCCCTCGGCCCCAACTCTGATGATCCTCTTCGTCCCAGTCCACCAGACACACTGACACAACCACAAATCACGACTACTTTGAACCAGTTAAGATGGAGAGAAGTTAGTGCAGCGGCCCCAGGTAAAGGGAGGAGATCTGCAATCTAATCTGTCCCGTGCGCCGCCAAATGCCGACCGCTTCCCTCCCGCCCTGCCGCCGCGCCTCAAATGTTCCGTTCCAGTGCGATCCTACGCTTTTTTCAAGCTTTGCTCAGTCATACTCGCAGAAGATCACTGATCCTGGTCGGGCTAGCCGTCTTTCCGTCCCCCCTTGTTCTGCAGATTGCAGACTGCAGACTGCGGCGCCACTCTCCTTCAGATTCGAACAAGCTGTGGAGATGCCTAGGCCAAACGAGCAGGCCAGTAGAAGCTTGAGAAACTCAAAAGATACGAAGAGATCGGGCCCTGATTCGGCTATGGATACAACTCACAGCCATTGGATCGAGTTCCCACATTCGCACTTCTCACAAACCAATGTCTCTCCGAGCCCTCCGAAGGAGAAAAGCGGATATCACGGCCCGTCCTAGCATCAAAGCTTGACTTCGTTCCACCCCACACACGCGTACGGTAGCGTCTGCAATGTTGAGGCACTCTTGCAATCTTGCAGACGCAGTCCTGTCATTGTGAGGCATATCCGGGTTGTCAGGGGGTGCCAGACTGAGACCAGCCAGGCAGACCCAAAACTCGCCGGTTTGCTGCCCAGTTCGTCAACGGCGAGCCCGCGCCTATGAGGCTGAAGTCAGTCAAGAGATCTACCTGCTCTCTTGATACCTTTCCGTACATGACTATACTCTCATACGGAGGACCCACGAGTGTGAAGCAAGGAGGACCCATCAAATAGGTCTTCAACATGCCGTGAATGCCACCCGAAGTACGGTCTCGCAGTCGCAAACTGCAGTTCGGACTCGAGCGAGAATACCCATGGCCCATGGTCCATGGATGAAGCGCAGGAGATTCACCACCCCCGTTCGCCCCCCTCTATGCCCCTTTTGACGGCCGAATTCCGTCCTCAACTCCTCCGTCCGCTTCGCCCCACACTGCCCGTACGTGCCCCGCTAGAAACCGGAACCTGTTTCTGGCAGTTTGCGAGGAAAGACAAGCACACAATGTGGGCAAAGACCGCACACACCGGTGACACCTTACACTAGCTCGCGGCTCGCCCCTAGAGGACGACCGATCTTCCTACGTTAGAGACCCGGCTTAGTTCAGCAATGGGCAATAAACGAACTCGAAACAAGCCTTTTCTTCCCTCCTTGTCCCTCCTCCCTCCTCCCAACTTCAGCGTTGCTCCACTCGCGGCGCCGGTACACCTTTGAGCGCCGACCGGCCGATAACGGTCCCGGGCTTTGTTGCAGCACGGTGGAACTGCTGCCATGTGGACATGACGTCTTCATCTCAACTCCTTCGCCGAGCTATGTCCTTCTTCGCTGAGTAGGTATGCGGACTTGAGCATCATGAGAAAATGCCGATGCATGGCTAGGGGCCAGAACTATGCTGGACCCATAAGTATGTTTTGCTACCTTAGCCCAGAAGAGAATGGAGCAGAGCTTTCTCTCTTCTGAATATATAAACACTCTGGCTTGGCCCCGTGAACTTGGGTTTCGATACCACACACTCACACATATCCCACTCTCACAAGCCTTTTGACTATCATCTACAACTGCAACACAATACAGCTTATACCATTTGATACTTTCAACCCTCGAAACACTACCATACGATACCAACTTAGTATCTCACTTTTGACAAACTAGCATTACACTACTTCAGCATGGCACAGCCCCAGTACGGAAAGCGCTTGATTCCCCAGGTCCTCGACGAGGTCGCAAAGTCAGAACCCAACAGAGAGTTCATCTCCGTCCCCCGCTCCTCCAACCCCCAAGATGGCTGGAAGCCCATCTCCTACAAGCAGATCGCCAACGCGGTGAACCGGATAGCCCAGAGAATCATCGACAAGCGCGGCAAGCCCGAACCTGGAAGCTT
Source organism: Colletotrichum lupini (assembly GCF_023278565.1). NCBI lineage: Eukaryota > Fungi > Ascomycota > Sordariomycetes > Glomerellales > Glomerellaceae > Colletotrichum > Colletotrichum lupini. Next base: position 4,637,711 of record NC_064677.1, on the reverse strand, counting down.
CCCAACCCTCACCTACATCGGCCCCAACGATGCCCGCTACATGATTATTATGATCGCCTGTATCAAGGCAGGATACAAGGCCCTCCTCATCTCCCCAAGAAACTCCTTCGAAGGCCAGATGAACCTGTTCGAGAAGACAGACTGCCACATCATCTGCTTCGACTCGTCCTTCAAGGATGTCATCCAGCCCCTGCTGGAAGAGCGCCCCATGGACGCCATTATGGTCAGCTCGGCAGACGCATGGCTCTCGGACGACGAGGTGCCCCATTTCCCCTACAACAAGACCTACGAAGAGGCAGAAAATGACCCCGTCGTCGTCCTGCACACGAGCGGCAGCACAGGTCTGCCAAAGCCCATCGTCGCCCGTGTCGGCATGATGTCTGTCGCCGACGCTTTCCACAACGTCCCCGATTTCATGGGCTCCGAGAACTGCGTAAAATCCATCATGCACGGTACCCGCCTCTTCCTGCCAATGCCCCTCTTCCACGCCGCCGGCTGCTACATGTCAACCTTCGCCACGATCTACTGGGGACGGCCCGTCGCGCTGGGCTTCACGGACCGGCCCCTGACGCCGCAGACCGTTATCGACGCTGCCCAGTACGCTAAGATCGACAACGTGATCCTGCCTCCCGCCATCCTCGAGGAGATGGCCCATATGCCCGAGGGAATCGCGGCGCTCCAGAAGTTCAAGCGCGCCAACTTCGGTGGTGGCAACCTTGCCCGCGGCGCTGGCGACAAGCTCGTCAAGGAGGGCGTCCCCGTCTCGAGCGTCATCGCCTTTACTGAGGCGGCCCCCTTACCATACTACTTCCAGAAGAACCTCGAGCTGTGGCAGTGGTTCATCGTCGACTCGGACAGACTTGGCGTTGACTGGCGCCAAGCCAGCGGTGAGGACGAGGACATATACGAGCAGGTCATTGTTCGCAAGGACAAGGCGGACCCCCTCCAGGGCATCTTCTACACCTTCCCCGATGTCAACGAGTACAACACAAAGGACTTGTACCGGAAGCACCCGACGCTGCCCAACCACTGGATGTACTACGGCCGCTCCGACAACATCATTGTCTTCTCAAACGGCGAGAAGCTCAATCCTGTCACCATTGAGGAGATCGTCACCGGTCACGCGAGAGTCAAAGGCGCCGTCGTCGCCGGCGCCATGCGCTTCCAGCCCTTCCTCATCCTCGAACCCACCGAACCCTTGACTTCCGAGGATGACATCCAGCAATTTATCGACGACGTCTGGCCTTTGGTCGTCAAGGCGAACAAGGAGACCGTCGCTCACGGCCAGATCGGCCGCGCCTTCATCGGCGTCACCAACCCAGAGAAGCCCTTCCCCCGTGCCGGCAAGGGCACCATCCAGCGACCTATGGCCCTCAAGCTCTACAAGGACGAGCTTGACGCGTGGTATAGCAAGGCTGAGGACGGCGCCGACTCCCTGTCCGTCAACATTGACGTCTCCTCCCAGCAAGGAATGATCGACTCCATCGAGAAGCTCTTCCAGCAGACCCTCGGCAGCCGCGCCCTCTCCGCCGACTCGGACTTCTTCAGCGCTGGCATCGACTCCATGCAGGTTATCAACGCCTCCCGTCTCCTCCGCAAGGGCCTCGAGGCCGCCGGCGCAAACATCACCGCCGATGCCATCGCAACTCGCGTTATCTACGCCCATCCCACCCCTCGCCAGCTGGCTGCCTACCTCATGGACCGCGTCAGTAAGAACACCTCTTCAGACAGCCACGGCGACAGTGAAAACCATGATATCCACGCCATGGAGGCAGAGCTGCAAAAGTACACCCGCGACCTCCCCAAAAGCAGTGCTGGCTCCAAGCCCGCGCCAAACGATCAGGGTCAGACCGTCCTCGTCACCGGCACCACCGGCGCCCTGGGCTCCTACCTCCTCGACTTCATGGAACACAACCCCGCCGTATCGAAGGTGGTCTGCCTCAACCGCAGCGATGACAGCGGCAAGCGCCAGGTCAAGATGTCCGCCGAGCGCGGCCTCGCCACCACCTGGAAGAAGGCAGAATTCCTCTGCGTCGACATGTCCAAGAGCAATCTCGGCCTTGAGCCGGAAGTCTACGACCGTCTTCTGAAGGAGGCAGACCGCATCATCCACAATGCCTGGCCCGTCAACTTCAACATCTCAGTCGAGACCTTTGAGCCGCACATCCGTGGCGTCCGTCACTGGGTCGACTTCTCCCTCCGCGCTGCCAAGAACGTGCCCATCGTCTTCGTGAGCTCTATCGGCACCGTTGATACCTGGCAGGGCCCCGGCCCCGTGCCGGAGAAGAAGCTGATGGATTTGTCCCTGCCGAGCACCGGCTACGGTCGCTCTAAGATGGTCAGCTCTCTCATCCTCGATGAGGCGACGCAGGTTTCGGGCGTGCCCGCCGCTGTCGTCCGTGTCGGACAGGTCGCCGGCCCGCAGTCCAAGGACGGTGTATGGAACCGCCAGGAGTGGCTGCCTACCATCATCGCTAGCTCGAAGTACCTCGGTGCACTGCCGCGTGACCTCGGCGCCATGGCGACCGTCAACTGGACACCCATTGAAGGTATCGCGAACCTCATCCTAGAGGTTTCTGGTATTGCTGCCCCCGTGCCATTGGAGAGGATCAACGGCTACTTCCACGGCGTAAACCCGCGCACCGTACTCTGGGAGACACTGGCTGAGGCCGTCAGGGAGTTCTACGGTGACGGTGTCATCAAGAAGTTGGTATCCTTCAAGGAGTGGGTTGAGCTGTTGGAGAACAGCACGGCGACCACAGATGACGTTGACAAGAACCCGGGCATCAAGTTGCTTGACTTCTACCAGGGTTTGGCTATGGGCGAGGGACAGGGTGTCGAATTCTCAATGGAGCGCACGACAAAGAGCAGCAAGACGATGAAGGAGATGCAGGCCGTGACACCTGAGTTGATGCAAAATTGGTGCAGACAGTGGGCGTTCTAAACATTGATAGACCTTGTTTTGGGATTTGGGAAAGCATAGACTGATACCTTAATGCTGTACATAGAATGATATATGACAATTAATTTCAAGTTATGATAAGCATCGTTTTCTTTCCATATCATTTGCTGGCATAGTAAGACGTCCAATAGTTCGGCACAGTTCGATTGCCCTCGCTCGCCGTCTTATTAATTAAGGGCCAGCCTGGGAGCCGCCCCCCTTTGTAGCGAGGCTATCTTTGAATGGTCCCATTGCGATTTACGCGTCAAAGAACAACCAGCTTCCTGTCACACTCCATCCACCATGTTCAGGTATCAAAGAACGAACAGCGGCGTTTGGTTCTCTTTGAGAGACCAATGCAAATCTGAACTATATAAACATGATACATGGAAGTCTTGCGGTCTTGGATGATAGTTTCATCAAACATCGCGCAAGAGTTTGTCTTCAATCGTACTCACACTTAGAGAACGTACCTTACATCTTAATTTCGATCAATCCAGGTGTCACCAGAGAAATGAATGAACGGAATGATGACAGACCTGAGTGCAATATGCTTGCATCATCCAGCAAGAAAGAGAATGAGGAAGAGAAGTGCGAAAACAAGTTCCACTGGTATTTATACTGGAAAGGCGATACATTGGTGTACCCAATCCATCCCGAACCCAGACCGCCGGGCTACAAGGCACCAATCAAGACAACTCCACTGAAGGAAACGGAGACAACGTGCGATAATCCAATTCATTGCCATGAGAAATATCACTGGTCTTTGTACCGGAAAGGCGAGGAATTGGTACAACCCATCCATCCTAAAGGCAGAGATGTCCCAACAGATTACGACAAGGGACCAGTCCCTACAGTTGACGGTCGCATACTCGGTACCAGAGACATCTGCCATGTCAAAGACAGTTGCCCAGGCGTTCATTTCATTGGAAGACGGGACCCGCGCAGTGAGGGGAAACAGCAAAAGTTTCAATACAGTTCAAACAGAGATACGACGAGACTCCTGATCGAAGCGGAGCTTGCATCTGATGCCCTAAAGCCAACATCAGACAATCTCATAGAAGACGAGCTGGAAGATGATATGAATTACCGGGGCTCAGAGCCTTCTCGGAGTTCTGAATAGAGTAACAAGACTCCTGGGAATAGATCAACGGGGGTCAACTAGGCTTCTCATCGAGCACAATACAATAACAAAACATTGACAACTCGTGTTGCTGATGAAATAACGATGATATTTCGCGGTCGGTCCTTCCTGTGAATTGCTGATCGAATTGCTGATTAGCAATGGGTCCTATACGCTCAAACACATCAGCCTGGCCTAGATCCTTCATGCTGTAAGTTAGAGAGTGAAGAGTTAATAGCCGTAAGGATTAGCAGGTAATCACAGCTTTCTTCAATGGTGTGATTCAAGTATAAGCTTAGCTAGTACTTCGTAACTATCATTGACGCAGGAAGTTTATGGCGAAAATGAAGACCAAGTGTAATTATACTACTCTATTATTCATCACAGAACTCGATGAAATCCAGCGCCGTGTGTAAATCTGAAACCACTATCCATGCCAGGCTGATGTATCTTACAGGACCCAGTATCAAACACGCAGTTCTTCAGGCGCTACAAGACATTGGGCGGTCTGACACAGTTTGTTTGCCGTTTGGCCCTCTTGAAGCTGTTCATGCGCCAAAGGAACGAATAGCTGTCTTTCCCACTCTCATCACTTTGTTCAACATCAAAGGACAGACAGCAACATTGATCTACGAACTGGACTCCCATATACATGAAGCCGATCGATAAATAAATCTTGGTTGCATAGCACGCTTACATGTGTAGAACTTTTTCTAGACGCTGTGCAAAAGTCGTCCTCAATCCCATTGCCTTGCGTGAGAAGACGTCTCAATCTCGACAACAAAGTTACCAGAATATGGGGCAATGCTTCGTCAAGCCAGGGAAACGACCATCATCGTTCAACCCCTCCCAATCGACAGGCCCATCGAGTCGAACCACTCAACCAGGGCGAGCTGGACGTACGCAATAGAAGACATTTCCCAGTTGAAGAGTAGCATGACCCGTATTCATACTGGCCGGAAGGCAACCCCAGAGGTTGTACGAGGACGGAACTTTATAAGCTTGAAGCCGGAACCCGGAAAATCTATGGCGAAGATGCCGTGAGGCCTTAAAGACGCCCGGGGATCGAGGCCACCAAAGAGCTCTTCATGGGGTCTTTCCGGGTTACATCGATAACAAATCATCCGAGTTCCTCACCGAGAATGAACTAGAATCGAGATATTGAAGCTATGGGTATTATTATAAGGCTTATAGAGCGAGGCGTCGAGTTCGTGTTGTTGGATGGGCTCTAAGGCATTATAGTTTCAATTCAGTCATTTGCGTTGTTTGTTGGATGTGCAGCAAGTTATCCTCACTGGCAAAAGTTTCAATTAGAATACGAGTCCATGTTTTGGTACTGCCTCAGGGGAAGATGGTGACCACAGCCATCCGCTCCTCTGCTTTTCATAAGCACCTTGACCAGGAACCGATTGAGGCTCTAGGGCCCAAGTCGCGCTTTCGCCCATAGCCTAACTACGGTCAATATTTCCATGTAGCACTTCTCCGATGTCGCGGGCATTCGGCGAGTCCGCTCAAACTCGTAGAGGGTCAGCCGTGATCTATACATCATCAGCAAGTGCCACGGTCAGGAAAGTAAGGTGGTCGACGAGAACTGTCAAGACAAGTCCACGATGTGGGATTGCGCATCGCGGGTATCACGAATCCATGGGAGTGACCTCAAGCCGGCAGCGGTAAAGTTCTCTCAGAGAAACGACATGTAATTCCAAGTACCTGGAAAGCTACGTTTTTTTCCGCTGTCTACATCTACATCAGGAAGACTGACGGTCTGGCATGGTTTATTTGCTATCTCCCGAGCCTGCTGCTGTTCAGACGTCAAAGACGAACAGCTGCCTTTCGCCCTTCAGCTGTATTCAAGTACCATAGAATGAACAGATACTTTTGTCTCTAAATTGCTGATCTAATTCACCTGAGCCAAGTACATATGAACCCAGTATCAAAAGGCGTGTCGATCACACAGCATAGGAGATATCCACGTATTTTCATCAAACACTGCACCGAAAGAAACGTTGTCAATCGCCAACACGATTCAGAAAACAAGCAAATCAGTGCCAAGCACCTTGGAACCTATCTGAAAATGGGTCAACACAACAACGGCGAAACCGACAGCCATACGTCTAACGACAGGCAAGACGGTCGTGATCCATCTCGTTGCGACGGACAGGCCCATTTGGCTGAGGATGATCCCACTCCGAGAGAACTAATGCGCGCCCCTCAGCTTAGTCAGATCGGACTAGAAACAACGACAATGAAGTGCGAAGTCTGCGGAGAAGCACGCTTGTGGACGGGTGGGAGAGATCTCACTTGCTCAACACCGTGCCGTGACCGGCTATTGAAAAGAGCAGACGAGCCGCAGATGGAAAATGAAGGGGGGAAGGACCTCGAGACGTCGGCGCCATACACAACCTCCAACGGGAAACCGCGGGAACACTGTCGAGTCCCTGAGGATTGGGTACCGACGGAAGACGACATGAAGGTTTACAGCATCTCCCATGATGGTACGAAGGACACACGAAGATCGTGCAAAGGACTGAAGACCAGGACTCTCTCAGAGTCCGGATGAGGTCGCTTTACTGCCTATAGTGCACCGAGAAGCCACCTGAGCTTTTCATCGAGGAGAAAACAATATTGGTACGTTGGAAACTTTTGTGAGGTCTGGATTAGTCTTCCGGGAGCTTGTGGGGCAACATAATAACAGTTAATCATTTGTATCTTCTGTATTCCTATAGCATCCACTAGAGTTATGAAGTACAGCCAGTTTATGAGTGATTGTTCCGCAGTGGAAGTCGCGTTCATCTATTTGTTGCCTTGACTGTGAGATCCCCTGCTTGTCCACAATAGCATCGCCCAAGTGTATTTCCAAAATATACGAGCTAGGGGTAGTTGCAGAGTCACTGAGTGTCTCAAGCCCGAATAAGATTCGATTATTAGTAGGCAAGACACCTCTTATGTCGCCGCCCGCGTCTACGACGTCTTACGCGCTCTGCATGGGAACTTACGGAGTCTACGCAAACACAGCACCATCATCGGGACTCTGCCGCGATCAAGATGAGCGAAGCGTGTAGCCGCGATGAAGCTCTTCGAACTAGTGACGATTGCCAAAGTTGGTGACGTGTTTGTTAGGCAGGCAATTCACTCTACTGAGATTTTGCTCATCAACACCAGCCGCATCGTACGCCTAGTACTTACTTCTATGATCCGAATCATAGGGAGCGGAACGTGGTCATGAGGAATGTTCTTTTTCTCTATCAGCTTCATCGCAATTCAGGGACCTCCGCGCTCCCTCCCTATCCCAGAGCGAAGTCTCGGCGGGCCGTAAGATTGCTCAACAGAGAATTGACTTGGTTGATAGATTACGGGAGAACCAGCTGGTCATCCAACTTCCTGTTGTCGCCGCCGCCAGTTCGAAAGTTGGGGGGGAAAGGCTGTCTAACCTTCAAAGTTCTATAGCGAATGCCCAGTCTCAGTAGTCGAACCATTTTCATTGTTCGAAGAAGGATTCGTTTAGTGACTTGCTACTAGTGTGTACTTGTACATGATGTTCGACTAGCCCGAGTGCTCAGGCATGGCCCCAACCGCGAACAGCGTCCTTGGCCAGGCCCTCTTTCTACCGCTCCCTTGACAATGTTCAGATATCAAAGGAAGAACAGCCTGCTTTACCTTCGCACTATCAACGTAAGGCTAAGAGTGAATAGTAATGAGGATCCTTAGTCTTGTCGAACATAGTGTAGGCGGTCCTACCCAAATTACCGCATGACGCCAATAGCCAACTCACTCAAGAAACTACCTTCATCAACAAGAAAACTTCTGAAGATGGCCCAATACTGCCTGCATCATGAGCCCCCGTGCATCATTTCCCCAATACACGGTGGGTGTACCGACTTCTCCTCAAGAAGGATTGACCAAGATCGCAATATTCGGTGCCACAGCTCGGGGTACACAGTCGAACAGCTTTCGCCGGACACTGCAGGACGTGACATCGACGCTGACTCCTTAACCCGATACTACAGCAACCCATTCAGGTCCAACAAGCACCGATCTAACGATCTCGGGGAAATAGACGAGCATCAACATTGGCGCAGGCCCCGTCTCCAATTGCGTCAGAGCAGCTCGACGCTCTCCATGGAATCAAAAGCAACCGCGAGCCGTGGTCCTCAGAGACAGCTCGAGCACCGAGAGCGGGCGCCAGATACCATCGAAGAAAGCACAGCTTCTGGAAGAATCACACGGCGAAGCGCGCAGGCCCTAGAAACTTACGGGGTGTCCGTGGCCAACAAAGGAGGGTATTCTAAAAAGAGGAAGGGAAAGATCCCATCACATCAACAAGAAGAGAACCCCAAAGTTCACCGCAAGAGGAGTGGGAAAAGTGGTTCTACAATGGTACGAAGCCCGTCGAATTTACGATACGAGATTCTTCTGGTCTCGTCTAATGAGGATGAAGGAAAGCAGTCTAGGACTAGAAACTTGAATGCGTATGTAGAGGATGCGGTAGATTCAGACGCTAAGTCAAGGATCATCTAATGTAACCGTCAAGAGATACAAGAAATGAGGGTTTGGCAGGGGGGAAGTATGTAAATACTCTTCCGAAGCAAGAAGCAAAAAGCACAATGTATGCATAGATATGTCTCCAAAGGTTAGAAGTATGTCCAAGTATACCATCGAGTTCTGACGAGCGTGTGAAACGTACGCTCAGAAGCAATTGGAGTATTAGTTTCAGTAGCAAGTGTCACGGTGATGAGACGTAAAGCCTCAAAAGAGAAGCAAAATGAGACGGGAGAATAGGTAAGCAACGTAGGGTATCAAGAATATATGAAAGCGACCTCGACCCGAGAATTCCGGGGTTTTCTACAGTCTCTTCGAACGCCCCTTAATGTGGCACATTACTCACTTGCTCTGAACGCCAAACACTATCCAATGCCAGAAATGCAACAATGAGGTGACGTTCAGGGTACCAACCTCACGACCCAACATCCGCCCATCAACCAATACACTCCCTTCACATTCACAAAGCCCGCCTCAACCTGGCCACAGGCCCAGCCCTACCAGGATTCTCCCGATGAAACTGCAACACCCACGAATCGCAGCCTTGCAGATCCCTCGCCGGCTGCCACGTCGGCTCAGCGTACTCCCACTCGACGAGATACTGCAGCCCCGTCCGCGGCGTCTTACCGGACCCGGACCACCGCGAGTCCAGAATCGAGCGGAACGCCCAGCGCTCCTCGTCGGGCTTCGTGATGTCGTGGTACTTTACCACGACGCGGCCCTGCTTTTCGGGTTCCGGCTGGGTGATGTCCGTCACGACTATAGCTTCGTGTCTCGTGTGGCAGTCTGGGAAGGGCGACAAGGGTACGGATATAGGTTCTGGATTCAGCAGCTGGATCGCGTTAGTTTGTCTGAGCCAGGGGTCGAAGAGGAGGGACCAATCGAACCAGATCTCGGGAGTGAGTCTACTCTGCGGAGGTGGAGTCTCAGACTCACATACACCGAAGCGCTTAGACGAGAGAAAGGAAGGCAGAGAAGAGGCACCAGCCCGCGACCACGAGGCATCAACAGTCGGCGCCTTCACCCACGCGTTGCAAAAGAGGCCTACGACGCCCATGAAGACCTGGATCGTCGAGCGGCGGGACCCAAACGCCCAGCGATTCCAGCCCTCGAATTGGGCGCAAAGTTTGACGAGGCAGAGGATCAGGGCTCTATCTGCGAGCTGCGGGCCCGGGGTCGTGACCTGGTTGAGGCACATACGTCGGTCTGAAGGATCCGTGTTGGAGACGATGTCGTCTACTCTGTCTAGGATCGCGACTTCGTCTAGCTGCGGCGAGGATTGCGCGTCAGGGTGTTCTAGTTCGATGAGGAGGGTACGGACAATTGCGCGGACAGGCGGGAAGCGCATGAAGTTGTGCAGGGCGTTGATGGGGATGTCGAATCTTCTAGCCAGGTTGACCAAGTCAGTGTGTACCGCTACATTTGGTGTGACGGATGGGCGGCGTGGATGGATAGACTGAAAGTGGTAGTCGCTGGGCCAGGTTGATCTGGTTCTCTTACATGGTTGAGCAAAGTTGACTTCAAGAATTGTGGCGTCAACCTCAGGCTCGTCGTAAGTCCACCTGGGCAGGATGTGTCGCTCTTCTAAAGCCGAGTTCATGAGCCGGGTGAAGTGCTCGTCTGTGCCATTGTTAAGATTGATCTTGGTGTTGCCGTTGTGCCCAGAGACCAGCTTGGACACAATGGTACTACGCAAACCCATGCTGGCAAAGGTATTGTGATATATGCTGGGTGTTGTGTGAGAGTATTCGACAGAGGTAAATGACACAAAGGTATAGTGATACTGTACGATAAGAATGTTTGATTTGAAGTGAAGAAGGTCTACGGTCTGCAAAACGAAACTTTTCTCTCCACGAGGACTCTCCTCGAACATATAGTCTAAATCACGATTGGAAGGCATCGAAATATGTTGATGATCAAAGAAAGGCACGACATTGTGTTTTCTGCCGGGCCATTCGTCTTTCACCTAGGTCAAAGATGCCACCATAAATTTGGCATTTGTGTACAATGGACAGCCAAATACGTTGACATGACTACAAAGGCCGTGTCTTCAACGGTTTGTCATTCCAGCTTTGCGCTCTTGAGACGCGAGTCCGTTGTTGAATGACTTTGTTGCTCTGGTCCTACCAGACGAAGACAAGCCATTGTTTCGCTGATTGCACTGCCTACTTTGAGCAACTCAGACCTTTCCCACATGTCTCACTTGATGATATAACTCGAATTTGCAGAGTGAGGCTGAGTTAGCGAGCAAGATATTGCCAAGCGAGGATATAGCAGTGCGCTCTGTAGGAAGATTTCGCAACTTCCCTCACACAGGTCGTCACATCATAGAAGATGAGACGTTGACACCAAGTGAGTACGGCAGTGAGATGCGTAATCTCGAAATATTGGGTCACAGATCCGGGTGACTAGCCCAGAAGCGAGTGTGCCAAGACCGGGTTGATAGTGGCACAGCTTGTCTTCTCAAACACAGCATGCGGCAGCCCTGCAGTAGACGGAATTCGGTCTTGTCAAACGGGGAAACGCGGATTCTCGACGACAACGACGATGAGCGGGCCCGAGCTCCTGACATTACCATGTGTTGTCCACCTTTGTAGGGCGTGACACATGACATCGTGCTGGCGCTCCTTGAAGGAGATTCGCGTTGGGTTGGGTATGAGGCTCTACTGTAGTGGATAATACGTGACAGGTGACAGACAGAACAGTGCCAGTGAGCTGCTCACATGGACGTGCGGGGTGTACCTCTCGCGGCCACAGATGGCATGGAGTGATCATGAAGGGAAAGAAAACGCTAAGGATGGGTTACTGTGCTCTGGACTGCATGTCTGGGATTCCTCCCGCAATAGGCGCCGAGTAGAAACAGGCACGTCCAATAAGGGGCGGTGCCTGGACAAGCCGCAAGCACCTCGACTTAGCCCTGTGACTGACAGCGCTGGCCAACGAGATGATTCTTATCAGATGAATTATGGGCAGCTTGGAGGCGGATCGAGAAAAGGAAGAAACAAGCGCGACCGAATGCCACTCAAGTTCTCGGCCAGGTGAGTACGGCAGCAGGGGCAGATATTGCGTGTCTTTGAGAGATGGCTAAAAAAATCGCTGCCCAACGTTGGATGGCCATGGAACTCTCGAGACCCTTGAAAAAATTCAAGATCAGAGCTGGACAGACTTTTTATTCTCTCACCGGGCCCAGCGGACGGGTAAGATGCGGTCAAGATGCAAGGAAAATGTCTGTTGTAGGTGTTCTCGACTCGTGCGGGATGGGTCAAGCAGACAAGGGGAGAGCCTGCAGACGTTGGTTGATCTCTTTACCATGGGGGAAGACTGCATCCAATTAGAAAAGAATCAGAAACCGGAGCTTAGACTGCGACATATCCACAAGCTGGGCGATGCCGCCATGTATGTTCCGCAACCGATGAGTGACAAAGAGTTGTGTTTTTAGTTAAAGAAAGCTCAGGACGGGCTGAACCCGACAGTCGGGTAGGTATGGTGATGGTGCCACTTGTGCTCAGGACGTTGGGTACGACTCGACCAAACTGAAAACGCCCAACTAAATGGTTGCATCGAGTGCCGAGTGTCGAGTGTCGAGTCGGATCAGGTCTGTACGACATCGGGGGCGTTGGTCGCTTTGCCCCGTTGCAGCTTGCGTTGCGTGCCCTAGGCCCTGGCTATGTTGCGCAGTACCTTGACTAGCCAGGGAAAAAGTCTCCCACGGGGCGTCGGTGGACTTGGCCATTGGGCCATCGGTACGGAGTAGAGAACTAGAACATGTCGTATATGGATTGCTCGATGAAAGACGGCCGGGTCAGCAACGTCCAGGGGATATCGGGTTTCTGTTCTTGCTAAGAGATGAGGTCAGCTTTCGGGTCTTGACAGATTGTATCCGTTTGTTCGACTCCGTTCAGACCTGACTGGAGGCACTTGAGATAAAGTAAAGAGTCCCCACTGACTTTCCCGGTGGCTAGTGACGATATGATGGCATGCGTCAACGAGAGAGCAAGGTATGATTGGTTCTGCCGGGACCTCTCAGTAAGGCAAGCCGGTGTGGTGGACTTAGGGGATCCTTCAGATGGAAATTCTCACAGGGTACGTATGGTGTATTATCGCACGCCAATTCTTGGCCATGAAGGTGAGGAAAAGTGTCTTAGCTGATGGCAGACGGCAGGGGTTACGAGTGAAGAGGGGAGACTGCGATCTGAGCTTCTTATCGATAAAGGTAGATTGTACAGTCCTTATCTTATCTCAGAGCCACCTCCCAGTTCATTTTTATGGAATGGAAATGCCTGAATGCGCCCAGAACGGGCTTGGAAGACGAGCCCAGTCAGTTGTGAAATGTCTCGATGCCAGCCAGGCACATGGAAAAAGGCTGCAATATTTATGAGTCGATATGACTGCATGCGATAAAAGCTTCATTACTGGCTATTTGACGGATAGTGTTTGTTGGCGATTTGATTCACTCGTAACTAGGTGGTACCTTGGTTTGTAAGGTCTTGCTTGATACAGAGGCGATGTTTCCGTACCTTACATAATGTGTACTTCGTACATACAGGTGGCCAAAGGAACCCTTGGAAGGATGGAGAGCAATATCATGATGGTCTACAGGCTGAGATGGCATCTTCATCTCATGTCGCTCAGACAAACCGGAGGCTCGGTAATCATCAAAGTGAGGTCTTGTCTCTTTGGGTTTCTGGAGACTCATTATCATTAACATGACTGAGATGATTTGACTGTTCTTCATCGATTGTTCTCTCTCAGTCGCTTTCCCCTCCCTCACCCCGGTTCCGAACTCCATGTTCCACCCCCACCATCTGCCGTCACCAATTGCGGCCGGCGACTCGGTCGCATCAGCTGCTTGTCGCATTCAAGTTCTCTCCCGCCGTGTTGCGCCCAACAACCCCATCAATGACGTCCTCAGCTCCTTGTAGTGCGGATTCGGGCCAAGGTACCTTGCTTCACCTCACCTTTGCGCTGTTCGACGTGTATGTACACATACACACACAGAGAGAGAGAGGGCCCTGATTGATTCAATCAATTCCTTACCTTCATTGCCGCAACTCTCGACTTTCGACTCGAACTGAGACGCCACTTCTCTGATTGCCCTGTTCCATTCCCCGCCATCCATCAATCCATCCATCCCATTGCCTTGTGCATCCCATCAACCCCCATCCCATCCCATCCCATCCTGCCCCCCTCTGCATCCGCATCACCTCGCTCGACCTCGCCGTGTCTTGCACCTTCTTCCCGGTTCTTACCTACCTTAGCAGCCACCTTCCTGCGTTGGCTCACCCTCAGCAATACCTTGCCTCCTCCAATCAGAGCTTCGTGCCTTGCCTTGCAGATACCTCACCATCATCCCAATCCCGCCAACCTCCTCTACCTCTATCTAACACGACAGATACCTAATAACCACCCTTTACATGAACGCCAGCCGCCAGCGTCACCCCGACTACCGAACCTCGTCATCTTCCGGTCGCTCCCCATATCATCCAAGCTCAGACCACGCCTACCCGTACCTAAAGACTTCGTATCGCGATCGGTCTTGCTCGACTCATCCCCAGCTGTCCGTTTTCTCTCGACACTGCACGCTGTCCACATACACTACAGGGAATAATCCAAAGTCGCACTCCATATTTCTACCAATCACCCGCGCTCCTGCTTCACCCGCTCGCGCCTTCCGTCTTGGCCACCTAGGCGCAACAACATCACCGCCCTCCGGATTTCATTCAGCTCGATTCACCAACACAACCACGAACAATAACAGCAGCGAGACTACCTTGGCTTTCCTCACGAGGACGCAATCGCCTGATCACGTCGCAACCACGAGCCACAAGCCATAACCAAACACTCCACTTGGCTCTCGAGAACACCACAATCACGACAACCGTCGACGTTAGGATATCGCGCAAGTCTAAGGGGTCCCCAAACACAAACGACCCTGTCGCATCCCATCTCAACACAGCGCAACACATCTGATGAATCGCTGTCGCAGACCCGCGTGCTGCTAGTAACTGGACGCACCTTAGATCCAGTTACACACTTTCTCTTTGCTCCTCCGTGGAGCCTGTCGCCACGCTCTCGGTCGCCATCGCACATCGACGCTGCCGCTGCGCCCCTCTCGCAAAATCCCGCTCGTCATTTTTGGTCTTCACTCCCCCGCCTCGACCTCTCCGGCTCGTGTCTCTTGACCTTCTCTCTCACCCCACCAAACTACTGCCAACGACCGGCAGCCCGACTTGTTCGACTGTCATCTTCTCGCGGGGACTACCTGCATCGACTGTCAAGTTGTCTGATATCATACCAATCGAGGCGCGAGGCTAGCCATCACAGACGGGAATAGCGGATTGACACTGCGCACAGCTGCTTCAAGTCGCTGCGCTGCAATCGGACACCCGAGTTTAGTCTGCTCACCACAGGACGAAGCATCACCAATCCAAGGCCGTCACAGCGGCGCGCACCGCCGCCCTCGAACTGCCAGTCTGGACCCTCGAGCTCGACTTATCCCCCCAACTTGTCCCCCACACTACCCGACCCGGACGACACCTCGCATTCCAGCTTGCACATTCCACACAGCCCATCATGAACGGCACTCAACAGACCCAAGACGCTGTCGCACAAGAGCCATTGCAGCCAGCAGCCGCCAATGCTAATGCTGCTGCGAACGCCAATGGTTCGTCGACGGCGGCTAAGAAGCGCAAGAAGGAGAGTCTGAAGCCTATTATTACCACCGAGACACCACCGTAAGTTTGACCAAGAAAATTTTCCTTTTCTTTTCTTGTCTTTTGCTTTGCTCTGCCCTGCACTCTTCATGCCGCATTGTTGTTTTATTTCCGTTACCGTTGATGGCGGGGAAGTTGCAAATTGCTGGTTTTCATTACCTCAATTTTGTTGCCATTTAGCGCCCCAAGCTTCGTTTACACAGGACATTATCACCCTTTCAACATCCTCCACCATCCACACTGTTACCCCTCTATCCTGTCTTAAAAGCGCCGCGCCCGGTGCCGCACGTTCTTCCCTGCGCTCCATCCGTATGGCGGGGCGAAGTACGGGGGGCCAAGCAACACAGACCAGGCGAGTTTGAGCCTGTCAAGTCCGACAGGCCCTGTCCAAGTCCAATTCAGTCCAGTCCAGTCCGGTTCAGTTCAGTCCATATCCAGTTCAGTTCGGCCCAGTCCGATTTGGCACACGGCACAGCGAAAGCAGAGGGCAGTGTCCAGTCAATGTGCCCAGCACCGCGCCGCGCAGTTTGTCTCACACCCGGGCATCTGGACATATGCAGAGCAACGGACCGCCTTCGAAAGATGCTGCGACAGCACTGTCAAAGACGTGGAAGAAGAGCACGATGAGACGACAGACAACGAATAGATGCTCAGGGGGTCCATCCAGTGGGACCAACGCTGATACCCGACGACATGGTGGCTCTGGATTGGATGTTACCGTTGCCGTTGCACAGGGAAGCCATTGGCCGAACCCAAGATGGACGTTTGTTTGGCGCGCTGAACGTCAGCCAGAAAGAATGGACGGCTCCTCCACACCACAGATATTACGGGTCGCCAGCTGTCGCCACCACCGCCCGGTAGCTCAGCAGCAGCAGCGTCAGCAGCAGCATCACCACAACCCTAGAAGCGTAGCAAGCACTTGGAAGTTGGCGGTGCATGTTGTTGATATGCCTCGTACTGCGCTCCGCCTGTGCGACGGCAGATACCGGAACGTTTTGGAGGAGAGATGGCCAAGATTGCGCTCCATGCTGCGCAAAGCATCATACTTAGTGGTGGTGGTGGTGGCATGTTGGCATACTAGGTGCGCCGACCGGCGCGGGAACGTTTCTGGCGCCACCACTTTGACGAGCGAGACATGACCGTCACCGTCATCGGTCATCTTCAACAGGACTAACTGGACTCAACTGAACTGGACTGGTTTGGCCTGCTTTGCATTTGACAGACGCACTTGACTGTGAATATTCACTGTTGGAGACTAGAGGTCGGCATACCAAGCTGGTATCATCCTCACATGGTGGTCTGAGAAAGGTATCACGAATCCTCAACTCGCTCACCCAACACCCCAACTACCA
The DNA here is from genome assembly GCF_023278565.1 of Colletotrichum lupini. Classification (NCBI taxonomy): domain Eukaryota; kingdom Fungi; phylum Ascomycota; class Sordariomycetes; order Glomerellales; family Glomerellaceae; genus Colletotrichum; species Colletotrichum lupini. Next base: position 4,621,043 of record NC_064677.1, on the reverse strand, counting down.
AGTTGTGGCTTGGGGGTAGGTGCAGGCGCGGTAAAGGTATCCCATTGCCATGCTTGCTTGCTTGTTGGTGGCACTGGCAGGTTGTTGTTGCTGCTGCTGCTGCTGACGCGACTGCGAATACAACCTGAACCCGACGGGAGGACGATCTGCTCTGGCTTTGAGGTGGGCAGTCCCCGCTGACCCTCACCGTCCACCCTGACCCTGAGGTGACGCTACCCGACCCTGGCCCAAGTGGCCCAGGCCTGGGATTCTTATTGCGTCGCCAGACCACCTTCTGACCCCCCGTTCCTGGCCTGCTGTTCCCGCCCGTTCTCCTCACTCACATCACTGACCCCTCCTCTCCTCTCATTACCTGCTTTTTTCTTGCTACCTTACCGACTGGGGGTGCCCTTTCTGTGCCTTATCCGTCCAGAGTGTCCCGCTTCCAGTGCCTTTTAGTTGGGGATACCGGAGACAGAGAGAGAGTGTTGTGTGTGTGTGAGAAAGAGAGAGGAACACAGAACACACAAGAAACGAGCAGCAGCACCAACGGCACGCACGCATTGTATCTTTCCTACGTACCTGCCTTACGGATACCTGCCTCTTAAAAAAAACATTTTTTGCTCACTACCTACCTACCTTATCGGCCTTAACCACGCTGGCCTGCTGTTCTTATTTTTTATTTGCCTTTTTTCTTGCTGGCTGAACACATCCCGCGCCTCACCCGCCGCCTCGCCTCGCCTCGACCGCTTTCCACCTACCATCCTTTCCCTCCCATCCATCTTCCCTTTTCAACCTTTTCTTTATCCACCCTAGTCGGCCTTCGACTGGACTTGCCGCTGTCACTTCATTCTACCTTTTCACTTTCCCATGTTGTGAACGGCACCAGTTTCGCACTGGATCTTGTCCTGGCTATTATTTCTGCCAAATTTCCCTTTTTTCCGCTTGTTGTTTCGATCTCTCCCATCGCTCGGTCCTCGGCTTGTTCGATCCTCTTTTTCGATCCATTCCTTTCTTTGCTATAGGACTGTTCGCGCCGGATGCGCAATGTTGCAAACATGAGCTTCCTAAAGACAAGGTTTCTGCTCTTCCTTCTCCTCCCGTTGTCGCATTCCGTGGCCCGTCTGGCGGCTGCGAAATCTTTGCCCACCGACCTGCTATTCTCCACCCCCGCCATTTCAATCACAGACACGACGCCGCTTGTTGCCAATTTGCGCGCCATGACCTGAACCACTGCTACACAGACTGGCACTTGCGACATTGAAGCTAACTCCTTTTCCTCTGATAGAACCCATCAATTGTCCGCTGCCATGCAGAACTCGCCGACTTCGACATCATCAGGCGAAGACCCCGCCGAGAACACAGCCGATGAGGAGGATTCCGAGGATTACTGCAAGGGTGGCTACCACCCCGTCCAGATTGGTGAAAAGTTCAAGGACGGAAAGTACACCATCGTGCGCAAGCTTGGATGGGGCCATTTCTCCACCGTCTGGCTTTCTAGAGACAACAACTCTGGCAAGCATGTCGCCTTGAAGGTTGTTCGCTCTGCCGCGCACTACACCGAGACCGCCATCGACGAAATCAAGCTCCTCAACAAGATTGTCCAGGCCAAGCCAGACCACCCCGGCCGCAAGCATGTGGTCAGCTTGCTCGACTCCTTTGAACACAAAGGTCCCAACGGCACACACGTCTGCATGGTGTTCGAAGTTTTGGGCGAGAACCTCTTGGGTCTCATTAAGAAATGGAATCACCGAGGTATCCCTACGGCTTTGGTCAAGCAAATCACGAAGCAAGTGCTGCTCGGCCTCGACTACCTACATCGCGAATGTGGCATTATCCACACCGATTTGAAGCCCGAGAACGTCCTCATCGAAATTGGTGACGTTGAACAGATTGTCAAGAAGGTCGTTAAGAGCGAACCTGGCGACAAAGAGAACAACAGAAACGGTCGCAGGAGGAGACGCACTCTCATCACAGGCAGCCAGCCGCTACCATCTCCTCTGAATGCTAGCTTCAACCACAACAACCTCTTCCCTAGCACCAACTCCAGCCTCAGCCAAGTGCTACACGAAGGTACGCGCCCCCTCTCAACACCGCCACTTCGTTCAAAACGGGCCTATCGCCCCACGGACTCTTCTACCCCCATCACGTTCTGCTTAGCGACCGCATGCTGACTCTTGCTGCGATTTTAGATGGCAAGACATCTAGCAACGCTTCCCCCAAGCGCGACGCTGACCAAAAGACGCGCGAAAAGACAGCGTGAGCATTACCCCACCTGGCCAAATAGTAGAAGAGGTTCATCTGATACTGACCGCTCTTTCTCACCACAGTGATCTCCTCACAAAGGAAGTTTCCGGCATTTCACTCGACAAGACCAACTCACCATCTTCAGGGGATAAGCGCAAGGCGGATGATGCGCATGCATTCGATGTTATCAGCGTCAAGATTGCGGATTTGGGCAACGCCTGTTGGGTCAACCACCACTTTACCAATGATATCCAGACCCGGCAGTATCGGTCGCCTGAGGTCATTCTGGGCGCGAAATGGGGCGCCAGTACCGATGTTTGGAGTATGGCAGCAATGGTAAGCATGGCCTACTCAGTGCTATACCCATCTGGGTCGTAGCAGGTACTTTTGATCTTTTCCATCTAACGATAAACTCTCAGGTTTTCGAACTCATCACAGGAGATTACCTCTTTGACCCTCAATCCGGAACCAAGTATGGAAAGGACGACGACCACATTGCACAGATTATCGAGCTTTTGGGACCCTTCCCCAAGTCACTTTGCCTGTCTGGCAAGTGGTCCCAAGAGATTTTCAACCGAAAAGGCGAACTGCGAAATATTCACCGCTTGCGCCACTGGGCTCTGACAGACGTCCTCCGTGAGAAATATCATTTCAAAGAGGAGGAGGGAAAGCGCATTGCCGATTTCCTCACGCCCATGCTTGAGCTGGTACCTGAGAAGCGTGCCAATGCTGGAGGTATGGCTGGGCATGTGTGGCTCGACGACACGCCGGGAATGAAGGGTGTGCGAATCAATGGGCTCGAGGTTGGCAGCCGAGGCGAGGGCATCGATGGCTGGGCGACTGAGGTGCGGAAACGGTAGGGAGAGTCAGAAACGATGACCGCTTTGAATGCAGGGGTGCCACCAAAGATATTAACGTAATTTATTTGAACGGTCACGGGCTCCCACTCCCCCTGCATTGCATCATCAGCATTTCTGCATCTTTGTCGCCAGCGTTGTTGTACCCTGACTTTGGCTTGATGTTCGCAACCTTTTTATAGCACAATGCGCGAGGTTCCGCTCCTTGCAAGTGCCTAACACAGAAGCGCTTTGTTCGCTGCTATACACCCAAAACTTACAACTTGATGAAAGTACTGCAATTGACAGAGGGGAAGGAGAGGATGATGATCGAGGGAGGAGGTAAAGAAGGAAGGAAAGGAGAGGAAAGCAAAGGAAAATGGAAGGCAATGGGGGGATGCATATAAGGGATGGAGAAAGCCAGGCCATAAGTGGTGAAGCATAAACAGAGTTTGACGGTTTTTGTCGGACACAATGAATAGAATCTAGGAGAATAGGAAAGGATGGGACAAATGGGAAGCTCTTACCCTACAATGAACATACATGGATTGTGTGCCGCGAACCATTGTCGGGTTTCCTTTTTTTTTTTTTTTTCCCAACAAGTAATGTGTGCCTCGAACGCACGCCTGTGATTTGCAAGTGCTATCTTGATGATGGATGTACTCTGGTGGAGAATGAGATGGAGAGAGACGTATGTTCAATGGAAGGAGGTGATGCGATGTTCAGAGGTAGTCGCATGGGCGTTCCTTTCCTTCATCTTGCTTCAATGCGCTGGATCCTGGTACCTGGATGAACTTCAATGTGAGCCACGCCACACCCTTCTTGACGTATACCTACTTTTGTGCAGGGCTTGAACAGAAATATCTGGTGATGTCTCACAATGCCAGAATCGGAAAAAAACTAAGGCCTCTTCACTCGGTTCCTTGAAATGTTTGCATTCTTCTTCTCTCGATTCCTAAAAAGTCTCTTGCTTGTCACAGCCCTCGTCCCCGGAACGCCAGTTTGATGCTCAAATAATACAAGTGTTGAGCTCTTCTTTTTCATCAAGCCCAGTGAAGGAAAATCATCGCCCCTCTCCCGGGAGCCCATGTTGGCTAATCTCCAGCCTATCCTGGCAGCTACCATGCCTTCTTTGTTGCCTTACCGCTTCTTGCGGTTCTGAGTCATCTTTCGGAACGCCTCTAGACCACCAGCACCGATGGGACGATGCTCGGGCGCCCGCGAGACATCGTAGGTGCTCTTGGGCGCGATGGTGTAGCTGTCGGGGAGACCGCCGGGACGGGCACGGTTCGACGTGGCGACGGGTGCGAGCATGGCCTCGCGCTCCAATTCTCTGGCGGATTGGGACGGGCGCTGCGTGAGGGTGAACTGGGAACTTCCAGCCTGGCGCTGGGACATCTTGAGAGCTCTGGAGTGACATTGTTAGCATTGTAAGTAGAAGGCGATTCATGATTATGACGTACTCATAGTCGAACTCGCGCGTCTCAACGTGGCGCTTCTTGTAGTCGTCGGTCCGCTTGAGGATCGGTCGGCTCCAATCGCCCAGAAGACGCTCGGCCATGCGCTTGATGCTGGGTTCAGGTCTCTTGGATCGGGTGTAAAAGTAGACAACCTTTCCGATGCCACTGCTCAGCAAAGTCTCCTTCTCAATTGGGAGTCTGATAAGAGTAGTGAAAATATCGCGCTGGATATTGTATGCCGGAAGACTGCCGTCGTTCAAAGGTTCGAGGAAGAACTTGACGTGCTGAAGGAAGTTGGTATCGGGATCGAGGATGGCGTGCTGGATGTTGTTCCTGTTCAGGAGACCGGTCACTGATGGTAAGAGCTTCAGCTTGTGAACGGCTGGCTGGCCAGCCTCGCGCGCCGTGTTGTCAGCTTCGCAAGCCTTCTCCATGGCAACCTTGAGATCGGCAATCTCCTCGTCGATTTCGTCCTCGAGGTCCTGCATTGTCCACCGTTAGCTAGCACTCCCAAGACCGCAAATAACGCGATGGCACCCACAATCTCGTCCTTCTTCTTCTTGCGCTTGGCCGGTCCCTTCATGGCCGCGTCTAACGCCCGATCAATAGCTCTCCGTCTGCGCTCCTCGGGGCTGAGATGGGACTCGTCATCAATCTCAGGCTCGGCAGGCTTGCTGGGCCGCGGCTTCCTCTCGCCGGCATCGGCCTGGCGTCTCGACTTTCTGGCCGGGCCTCTCGAATCGATATCCATATCACCAGAGACTTCGTCATCGCGTGATCTCTTCTCTCGGCGTCCTTCCTTAGGCTTCTTCGCTTTTGCGCCATCGGCAATCTTGCGCTTCGACGCCTTGAGCGTCTTGGCCACATCTTCATCAACAGCTACTGGGCGATCCTCAATATTTGCCGTCTCTGGGTCGTAGTCCTCGAACTGATCCTCGTCAATTTCTGAGAGTAAGTCGTCGTCAGAGACGTTGGCGGCATCCTCGCGGCGCTCATCATCGCGGTCGGGCGCCGGAGACTCGGGGAGGGATTCGATATCCGACATTGTGACTGATTCAGATGCGCGCACGCTATGGAGGAGTATTCGAAGCGCGACTCTGGGGGTTGATGAGTGAGAATTAGGTTGGATTCAATGAAATGGATAGTGTAAAAAGAGCCGCCTTGCCTCGCCGTCGTCGCCCTTCGATTTTCCGATGGCCCAAGCTCAAGTCGTAAAGGAACTGGGAAGGTGTCACCAGCCACAGGGAGCCCAAATAGTGGATCGCCATCTTTGCCCAGCTGTGGCTAGTGCACGAAAATGCTCTTGGCTCACGTCGGTACGTACTCCCCCAAGTCCCAAAGAGCTAAGATCGAAGCCACCGGGAGGTTCTGTTGCCTGAGGCACGGTTTGTTTACTTTGATTTCTAGAACTGTGGTTTGTTCTTGACAGCAGCTACCTCAGAATATTTCGACCCTTGGCCGCCACCCCCGGACCGATCGCGACGAGAGCTGCTAGGCACTTCCCACCCACATCACCACTTCACTTTGTCTTCCCAGATTGTCGCATGCAAAGAAGTTCACAATGGATCGCCGAACCTACGAAAGTCCCATGGAATGGGAATATCAGGACCGAGGTCCCCTAGATGCGACCAGTCCATTTTCCCACGTTGCGAGAAGTAGCAATCAGAATAGTGAGCTCACACCCCAGTCACGATATCCCAACCATCGTCATAGGTCATCCGCTGGCCTCTATTTCGAGAATGTTTACTGACTTTCCTGCCTTTACTCAGTCTTCAACTCGCCCAACAAATTTGCCACAAGCTCCAAGCCGAACCCATTCTCCAGCCCATCCAAGCCGAACCTCTTTGCGAACACCCCATCTAAGCCGCTTCCAGCTTTACCACAGACGTCTCTCTTCTCGCCTCGAATACAAAGTAGCAACACCGCGCCGCCATTCCGAAACCCTGCCTTCACTACCCCGCGCAAACCGTTCGACGAGAGCGCCTTTTCGGAAGCTTCAGGCGCAGAGACTAGCCCCGCCTTGACAGAAAATTCGGAATTTCCAGACGACACGCCCGACGTCGATCGATTCGGCGACATGAACATGGGCACCATCACTCCGTCCAAGGTCAACAAGAACCTTCGCTACGGTAAGGCTGGCCTTCAGTCATTGAAGCGCCATGTGCCCGGTAAGGGCGAGATCCCCCGAAGTGGACGAGACTACCCCGCTATAAGGAAGCGGAAGCGACACAACATGGATAGGGACGTCGGCAGCGTCCGGTTCCACGGATCACAGGATTGGGATGAGTCGGAGGAGGACTCAGACGACAGTGGATCCCGCTCGGCAGGTGCGCGTGGTGGGAAGGGCAGCAGAAAGACGAAGAAAAACCGCAGCTGGATCAGCAATCTCTTCCACACATTGGAGGAACACCCAAATGCGCCCGAGAATCTCTACCGCTGGATTCAACTTCTGATCAACTGCGCCATTGTATCGGGCTTTGTATTCGTCTGTTGGACCATGTTCGACTCTGTGAGGTCGGATATTCGAAACGCCAACGATGCAGCTCGATTGGACATCGAGAACAGGATCACTCAGTGCCGGACGGAATACACTCTGAATGAGTGCATCAAAAAGGACCGTCCTGCTCTGAAGGCCATGTGCGATGAGTGGGCCGAGTGTATGATTCAGGACTCATCAGCCATCATGAGAGTTAGGGTCACGGTTAAGCAAATCGCCGAAATTCTCAACGAATTTGCTGGTGCCATGCAGATGAAGGCTTGGGTAAGCAATATCTCCTACTACTATCTTATGGCAACCCAGCTAACAGTCACAGCTCTTCTTCTTTGGCGTGGTCTTCCTCAGCATCATTGCCAACAATCTTGCTCTGGGTCGCATGGCGAATAATGCCGGCCCATCCCGCCCTACACCATCACAGCGCGCTTCGTCTGGCATGGCTCCCGAGCCATCAGTGATACCGGAACCCTCTCAGGCGTACATGTGGGTTCCCGTCCAGACGCCATCGCACCGCCGACACCTGCAATATGACAACGATGACACCGATACCGACGGTGCATCGCCGCCAAAGATGAAGGCGATCATGCCGCCTCAGACTCCTTCAGGGCGCCGTAGCCCAAGCAAGGGTGATCGCGATCGCCTGCGAAGCCCCACGAAATACGGACGAGCCCTGAGCCCCGTCAAGGGTTACTGAGACAGCAGAAGTAGGCTTACAATGAGGCTCTCAAGGATGTTTACTGTCCTACAGAGGAATGAGCGCAAACAGCAAAACAGGGGTACACAATGCATGGGATTGGAGTTGCAAGGTTTAATTGTATAAAGTACATATTCAGGAACAAGGTTTTGGGGGCCAGATGCGGCGTTATCTGGAGGCTCGGGACGAGATGGGGTGGGCTTCGGCTACTGCTTCCACTGGCGATCAGGATACGTTGTTTTGCAAACGCACAGAGACTCGCGGGAACTTGATCCTTGCGACTCCTCACAATGCTAAAAAGTTCATTTGTCAATATCCTTCATTGTACGACCGCAAAGGCCGCATTTACTACCTACACCGAGCCCAGCTTACCGTTCGGTAAGGTACATGAGCAAGAAATCTGTATGGAGCAGCTTAGGACTTGCTCTTATCGATAATCGGGCTAGGCCCAGTTCGATTTTATGACGTCAAAGAAATGGCCTTTGGCGGAGAATTCGGCCTTGTCAAAATTTGTCCCCACTTCCAACAGACAGGACCATTCGAACTGGGGATCCCTGAATCGCGGCATCGCATTCTTTTCCAGCGCTGGAGCGGAGGAAACCCGAGTTTTTGAGGCTGAACTGCTGAAGCCTCGTAAGAATTCTCAAGGCATCTGTCCGCGGCAGATCTCAACATGACCATAACTGACTGTCCGGTAGCTACCTGTTTCATATACCTCATCCTTAGAAAGAGCGCATCCAGCTCATGCGACGGAGTATATTCCGTCACCCCTGAGCTTTGCCACCCCGAAGCATCACCTACCTGTTGGACCCCCAAAAGCTGCCCTGTTTTCGGCAGAGACACTCGCTTCCGATCAAGTTGGGGAAGTTAGAATCTGTCTCGGAGAAGAGGGGTTGGGGAACAAACGCCGTGGAATGTTCGGCGACGATAGAGCGCGTGGGCGAGTGAACGAGCTAAGCGTTGGTCGCACAAGCCACGATGTCGCGAGCCTTTGCGCACGGCATAGATGGGATGCTTAGTGTGGCTTAATTCTTTCTTCCGGAAGTGTACTGTATTCCCGTCTCTTCGAAACGCCTCAGCATGGCGCATGTTCGGGCTGGGACTTGGGTCTCGTTCAACCGTTCAGCCCATATGTGCCCGGGACCCGGGATTGCCAGACAAGGAGCTCCATGTCATCTCGTTCTCACTGTTCTCTCTTTTCACACGTGGATGTATGTCTACGTAAGGCCCCGGAGCAAAACTATACAAGACCAAAGGCCTCGTTGTCTATTGGCGCGGGGGCAGCAAAAACCTAATTCTCTTCACACTTCAGACTGCTCCAGTCGGAAGAATCCATCCATCCACAACTAGCCTCGGGACGCCTAGGTAATCACGATGAGAGATATGCCAGGACACCGTCGTATCGGAGCTCCAACTTGGCAACCACCTCAGGTACCTCTGCTCTAGTGGGCAAGGGAAACCCCTGACGCAGTGAGGGTCGCCGACCAGGGTTTTTGCTAGAACGCGTTATGCTCGATGCCCCATAATCGCAGTTCAGCATCGCCAGAGTGGACTACGGCGGAGGAAAAGTTCCAGCCCGGTCTGAGATCGTGATATCGGTCTCGAGGAACCCCTTGAGGAACCCCTCGTGCTGCAGAGCCTGGAGTTGTCAAGGCTTGAGGTACCCGAAGCATCACAATCTCACTTTGAAGTAGGTCCTCACGCAATGAGATGGTGTCTGAGTTGGGGAACTCTGGCTTCCAGAAGGGTCGACTGCCGGGCTCAGAAGCAGCCAAATCAGGATGACCTACGGCTCTCCTCTGGTAGCGGCAGCAAGCTAATGTGCGTTAGCCTGTCGGATCGCCAGTTGAGGTAAGGTACACGTAGAAAACGGAGGAGATATACGGGCACCTTATCCATAATACGGTATTGCCTTGAGGCTTGGACTGAGAACCTGCGAAAAGTACGCTTTACTGGCGCTCGGACTTGTTGACGGGCAGAGTGACGTAGTGCCGCTTATCTGAAAAGAACCATCGCAACTTGCTTGGCTTTGTGCTTCTTGAGATGAAATATTTCCGGGTCATGAAGGGTATCGGGGTCTTAATATAAAGTGACGAAGATGAGAATAAGCAAGAGAGCCACATCGTGGACGCTTACTATTCAGGGGCGGTAAGGTGAATTGGCTGCATGAAGCTCAATCCTCACCCTTACCAATCGAAGCTCCGCGTATCTTACCTTACTTGCTTACCTCAATGCGTGTGCCTTGCTTGCCTTTGTCACCGCTAGCCAGTCATTTCCCAGAGTACAGAAAGAAAGATAGGTACTTGATTCAGCTGAAAAGAAGCCAGTCTCAACTTCTTTCAGGTTTGCCTGAGGCGTCCCAGCCCTGCCTTGGAAGCAAAAAAGTTTCACCTACCCCTCGCGCCTCAGACGGGAGTACCGTACAATTTCAGGTAGCTGGACCTTGCGCGGCTGGAGGCCGGAATCTGGGGAAGGAGCTGCCCTGTCACGTATCCGTACCTCCTCCTTCCCAAGGAGCGAGGACCAAGGCCAAGGTAAGGAAGGTACTTCACCTGACGTTCCGTGCTTCCTTCCTTCCCTTTCCAAGATTCCTCAGTCTGTATTCGTAAGATACCTCCTCCGTAAGGAATACCTGCCTTAATTACGGGATTGCATCTTGTGTGTCTGTGCTTCATCTACCGTCTTTTCCTCCTTCCGTCGCCTCGTCCGTCTTCTCTGACTGGGGACCCGACCTGGCCGTTCGCTGCACACTGCCATCCTTTCCCGCCTTTTCCACCACCTGTTTCTTTCCATCACGGGCTGCCCAATTTTTGCGCTCCCTGCCTCCCATTCTCTCCAGTCACTCACCACCCGCGCCATTTCCCACGGGCCCAATGACATCCTAACGGTTGGCGCGCAAGAATTCTCAAGTGCTACTTACATTTGCTCCACAGGATAATTGCATATCCAATTGTACACCGAGCGCATGGTTCGATAGCAAGTGCCTTTACCAAAGAGGGGCAGTTCTCGCTGTCAACCTGCCGTCCTCCCGTCTCTTGACACCGCTCGCTTGTCCGCCGCTCGACGACAACGATAGCACCCACGGCTAGCCAAGGTCAATTCACCTGCTGCGCAATCCGGCCTTTCGTGGTCACCTCCCGCGACCTGTCCGATTCTCACGCGGGACGCCTTTCCTGCGCGCGCCTCCTCCTCAGCTCTATACCTAGCGCGATCCATCCAGACACTCAACGTAGCTACTGGGTGGCACTTTCCCTAGGCCATACCTGTCCGAAGGTTTCTGTTCTTTTCTCGGATCCATGACGACCAGCTCCCGCCTATGAACGGCCTCATTATGTCAATTCACAAACAAAGTCCTAAAAGTCGAGTTCGCCCTGTAGACTCGGCTCGAGCCTACAACCAGTCAACCTGAAGCGCTCAATTCCTGCCGATATGGAGGAGGCACCCGATAGCCAACAGCAGCCACAACCCGCTGCCGGCTCTGCTTCCTCCGCGGGGGCACCACCTGCAACCGCTTCCTCTTCAACCTCCGCTCCTCACAATGCGCCTACGCCGTCAAGCAGCTCCAGTGCTGCTAACCTGCAAAAGAGGAAGAGGGGCCTAGGAGTGGTCACGCCCAATGCCTGTACCGAGTGTCGCAAAAAGCGAGCAAAAGTAAGCCAGCAGCAGATGGTACCCCCGTGCCCGCCTACGCTTTTCTTTGCGCTGACAGTTTCTCGCATAGTGCGACGGGCAAAAACCTTGCGGTCGGTGCAAGGGTCAGAAGGACGTAGAATGTGTCTACGAGGTCCCAGTCCGCCAATCCAAGGAGAATCTCCGAACCGAGCTCGAGAATTTGCGCCAACGCCAGAAAAGTAGCGATCAGGTCATAGCCGCCCTCGTTCGCCCCGATATGTGGGAGGATGTGTTGCAACGACTGCGCAATGGGCAATCGCTTGAATCAGTCTCGGACTGGATAGGCGGTGCTGGTGCTGGTGGTGCAAGGACTTCCTTTGCACGCCCAAACGAACAGTCCAGCGATGCGAGCGCAGGCCCAGGGACTCGGCCAGGTGGATATCCGGCGCCCATCAGAACCAGGAACCTAGGAGATCATGGCTCCGTAGCCATGAGTCCGATCACTGGGCAGTCTGGCTTGCGCCAGGAGATTGATCCGAACAGTCCTTGGCACCCTTCATCACACAGCCAGAGCACCCGAAGTAACTCTCACCCCGACGCAATGAACTGGAGCGCAGACACCAATAGGCCGCCACAGGGACTGTTCGACACCTGGGCTGAGTCGGCGAGTAACACGGAAGCCTCCGAAGGCGGCTCGAAGCATCAGGGCGCCGACCAGGTGCTAGCCCCGCTAGAATTGCCTGACATGAAGCTGCCCCCCGAAGAATGGACAAACATTACGGAAGATGGTTCGTTGGTCCAACATCTGCTGGCCCTGTACTTCTGTTGGGAGTACCCAACCTTTGCGTCTCTGAGCAAGGAGCATTTCCTCAGAGATTTCCAGAATGGCGTCGAACGCTATTGCTCCCCGATACTCGTCAACGCGCTCTTGGCTCTCGGGTGCCGTTTCTCCAGTAAGCCGAGTACTAGAGCGAATCCCAACGACCCGTACACCTCTGGCGATCACTTTTTCAAAGAAGCACAAAGTCTGTTCTACAAGGAGAAAAACCACCACAATCTCACCACCATTCAAGCCCTGGGTATCATGTCTATTCGAGAAGCCAGCTGTGGCAGAGACTCGGAAAGTTGGTACTATGCCGGGCAAAGCATTCGTCTTGCTATCGAGATGGGACTTCATCAGCTCGAGGAAGATGGAGACGATGACGAGTTTGCGGTTCAGGCTGCAACTTTCTGGGGCGCATTCGCTCTCGACCAGTGAGTTTCTTGTATCGAAGTCTGGCATCGTGTCTTGCAACCTGACTGTCTCCCAGTGCGTGGTCTTTAGCGACCGGCTCACTTCCGCAATGTTCCTGCTTTCCTCATCTGCCGCCAAAGCCTGCCATAATAGATGACATAGAAGCCTCTCTTTGGATCCCTTACACTGATGATGGTAAGTCTTTGATAAACTTAGGCGAGGCTTCAGGCTCTCCAAGCGACAGAGGCTCAGGTTCATCGATAGGCGCACCATTGCAGCGGTCCGCCGAGCAGCCATCCAACGTTCGATCTGTTTATAAGTGCTTTTGTGAATTGAGCGAGCTCGTGCACCAAAGCCTCTACGTTTTGCACTCCCCGGGGCGCCCGCTGACCAGCCGTGACCTTCTCGGCATTTATACCCAGTATCTCAACTGGTATGACAAGATACCAGAGGTTCTGAGGCTGGGGCACAACTTCACACCAGCGGTCCTGTTCGCGCAGTAAGTTTTCTCAAAAGAGATACATGGCTGCAACACGTACTAACCGGATATCGCCACAGCATGTACTATCATTTTGCGATCCTACTTCTGTTTCGTCCCCTCATCAAGCTCAAGATCATTGGCTCTAAGCTATTACCCCGAGACGTATGTGGGCAGGCGGCAGATGCCATCCAAGGTCTATTGCGATCTTACTCGCAATTGTACACTCTACGGCGGACGCCATCATTTGTCCCGTACTTTGTACTCACATCAGCCATCATGCATCTAGCCATCGGTGCCACAACCTCTTCTTCACTGCCATTGCAGAAGGCCTTTGAAGGGCCAGGCCAAAACACGGATCCGAATGATCCACCCTCATACCCGCCTCGCGTTGTAGAAGCTATCCAGCAAGGTATTCGGGATCTGGAGGAGATGGCACCGTGCCACCATTTTGCTGAACAGGCGCTGAACATACTACGGTACCTTGCCAAGAAGTGGAACATGGACGTCGATATGGGCGGCGAAGTAGCCTCAGATGCCGAGTACGCACATCTTGTCAGGCCGTACACGAGCAGTCTCAACTTCTTTGCGCCCAACGTCATTGAAGATGACTTCATATGCGCTTGGGGAGGCAGCGCCGATGCAGCTGACGTACCGAACCCGGCGGTAGCCATGGGCCTTAAATCCACGGAGCCAGGACAAGCATCAGTTGAGCGGGCGGCCAAGGTGATGGAGAACCCTTTGTTTTGGCCGTTCCCGATGCAGGGACGGCCGATGCTCCCTACTGGAGTTGAGCTCGCAGATGCTGGATTCGAGAGAATCTGATGTGGTCGAATAGAGGACTCGAACAATGCACCAAAACGAGATGCAGTCATATCGAATCCATTCAACTATGAGATGGACCTCTACGTATGAGTGGACTTGGGTCGGGGCCTCGTTCTGCCCGCACAGGAGTTTGGCCTCGGGCAAGGCATTTTGTTTTTGTGATACCCTACTATTTCTATTGGAGACGAAGACGACATGTGCTTCAGAGCAGGCTGTCTCGGGCCCCTTCCATGTACTCGTTGCAGCTATGTTGACGGGCTGTCAGTGTGGCACAACAGTGCCAGGTCGCGGTACTGCGAGGATCTAGAACGCAATTTCTAATCGCTTTGTGCAAATATGAAGATATTTCCAGGGGGCCAAGGCCTGTAAGAGTGTAGTGCGAGCGAGGTTCGTTGTTGATATCGTCGTGAGGGTCACTTGAGGTCCGTAGGGATATGTCAATCTGAGTGTAAGTGCCTAGAGGCAAGTACGGTAAGGAAGGGCATGCAAGTAGACGGGCTATGATGCGGCAGGGATTGCCCTTACCGAGGCATGCAACGCAATTTCATTGGCCCAATGCAATGGACAGGCGGGTGATGATGCACTTTCCTATCTCATGCCAGAGACCCAGCGTACTTGCCTGAGGTGGCAGGGCCGAGAGGTGGCAGGCGACGCCGCGACCTCGGCTTACAGTCGGTCGCCCGCGGGCTCAGGTCAGATCAGCAGGAGCACAGGAGCAACAGGCGCACTCCACGTCAGTCGCGATGAGCGTGCCCACCGAGGTCCCTGCAACTTTCCGTCATTAAACCATCCACCATCCCGTCTGCACCTACCTACAGATACACCTGTACCACCTCGACTCTGGCGTTTGTGAGATAGCTTACCTACGTTAATACCTAATTCGCACTTCCGCCAACCACTTTCACTTCCTTCACAAATCCCAACGTCGCTGCGTTGTCATTTACAACCGCTTCATCTTTGACATTTTGTCCTCTTCTTCTTCTGTTTCATTCTCTTCGTGCTGACATCACCGCCGCGCGCTTTCTCTCTGTGCTCGTTCAATCCCACCTCTTGTTCGACTATTCGTTGCGCAACCTTCGCAAACCTTCGCCACGCCCTAATGATTTGAATCCTCCACAATGTCGACTTCCGCCGATATCCCCAACAAGACGCGGCTATCGCATCAGCCGTCCAAAATCCGCGCCGTTCTTTCATTACCGCCGCAATGGCTTCACATGTACGAAGAGTTCATCACCAAGAACTCTAGTCAGGTCTCTCAAATAGAGTCGGCTTTACGGTCCCTCACGTACATCATTCCTGGTAAGGCACTTCTCCATACAAGAACTGTGTTCGCTATCGCCCGTCTAATACTGGCTCTCAAAGGTCGATTCCGCGACGCCGAGATTGCTTCCGAAACTGTCCACTCGAGTGTGCAGCTCCTCTCTCTATATCATGATACCCTTCTTATGCGCGCCCTGTCGCGCATCCCGATGGCGCGATTGCCATCCCCTCATGCCCGATATACGAAATACTGGACTCAGCGCAGTCCCATGTACCGGCGCATTGCCATGTTACTGCAGATGGTCACATACACACAGCTACTATGCGAGATGGCTGCCAAGAGACGTGGCGGCGAGCGCAGTCGATGGCGCGTCGTCGTGCTCTTGGAGGCTATCAAGGCCGTCTGCCGCCTGCTACTATTGCGCGTGACGCGCTCTCGACCTCTTGTGTCGCCCGTCCTCCCGGAACGTGAGCCTATCCCTGAAGAAACCGAGGCCGAAAGTGATGCCGCTTTGAAGGATATTCTGGAAGAGCCGACCAATGGGCACGCACCGGAAGACAGCGGTGAGGCCCAGAAGCCTCATGAGAAGGACTGGACGATGCCCAGAACGGGCATGAGCCTTCCCTCGCTGCCCAATGCTGGTGATATCAGCGGCTATCTCCTGGGCAAGGTATTGACGGCAGAGGATATCAAACCAGCTGCAAAGCTGCTAAATCAGCTACAGGGCAGTGCACAGGCAGCAGAGGTATTACACATCCTCGCCCCGTTGGTGTATGCCATTGCTTTGTCGAAAAGCAAGAATAAGAAGTCATGGACACCGTGGCTGGTCGGTCTAAGCGTCGAATACGCAGCACGGCAACTCAGAGACCGGGGCTTCAGGACAACGCCCCTCGAACGCGACGAATGGAGCAAGAGAGGCTGGGCCATGGGTTGGTGGACCATGCGCGGAGCATTCTACGAGAACATCATGAAGGGTGTTGTCGGCGGCGTACGATCCAGAGTACCCAACCTGGTCGGTGGCATTCTGGAGGACTATGAGTATCTGTGGGAGAACTATTACTTCAGCACCAGTGCCTAGATGTAGGCTACTCGGCGACTGTTCTGCGCCGGTGTCAGTCGTAACGATTGATGTCGTCTACAAGTCAGCATCCGCCTAGCTTTTGCAGAGTATTCCCTGCATTTCTATGCAATTCAGGAGTTGATCATGGCGCCAAGAACCTCCCAGACCGCCTCAAGCCACCGTCTAGGTCCCTCATGCGGCCCAGCAAGGACAGCGAATCAGACTTGCGAAGGCTTTCTTTTTGCCGTCACCACGCAAAATGCCAGGTGTTTGTGCAACTCGAGCTCCACGCATATCCCCCAACGTAACACCGTGCGTCGAACCAGAGCATTTCAGTTTCTTTTGACGGACATCGTAGAGTGAGTGGAGACACGCTGAGAGCTTGACATGCGGCTCTTGCGGGAGGCCAGGAGCCAAGCCAAATCGTCATCGACAAAACGTTTCCGATTCGAATGTGCAACGTGCGCAAAGGTACCCGGTTTCGTGCAAATCCTCCGAATTGCTACAACGTTGTCAAGAGGATCCATTGGTATCATTCAAGGGGACACTCGGGGAACCTGCTCTGGGGCCAATTTGGCCAGGCTCAATATACGTGTGAGGCCGGAAGCAAGGAGGCTGCGACTCTGCGAGCCATGCTTCCTGAAATACCCAATTTGAGACACTGAAGCCATCCGCATAGCAAAGGAATGCAGTTCCAGTGCCACAGCAGTGGCGCAATGACGACTGTCGAGATATGTGCATCATCCGGGTGCTCAGCCGTTTGCTGGAGAAGTGAGGATTGCGACCCTGATTCTCCGTCTCTTGTCTCGCCAAGTTCGAACCGAGAGCGGCTATTTTCACGCGGTATTTCAGGGCTGGTAGTTCGTATGACACGCGAACCCGACTGCCGTACAAGGGGGTGAAGATGGTCAATGTTTGAACCCTAGACTATGGAACAGAGACCTAGATGATGGGTATCGGATGTCGGTAGGATCAGTATGACCAGCTAGCTGTTCAGCCACCTTTGGACCATCTTAGGCATCGGCAAAACGAATAAGTGTATCCCTTTTAATGCTCCCTTGTGTATCTGTATCCGTAGCCTGCAAGACCCTTGTCCATCCGAGCGCTGCTCCCGAGTCCAGCTCGACACCAGCTCGACCAGGTTCTCTGCCGTTCAGCGTCCCACATCCCTTTTCTCGCCCGTTGAGCGTTTTATGTTATTTGCAGAAAGAAAGAAAAAGCCAAAAACCCACCAACGCAGCACGCACGACACACCGCTGATCGTCGAAGAGAGCACATCCGACGGCGTACTTACTGTACCTAGGCATCCTATCTGCAGAGACGCAAGGAAAGGCACGGCGCCCCCCCCCCCCCATGTCTCTCTTCTTGGAGACCTGTGCGGCGTGCCCTGGCTGGCTGGCTGGGAAAGCGGGCGTCCGGCGCGTGGCTTGTCGATCGTGGTGGTGTCAGTTGTTGGTTGTGGTGGTCCGGAAGTTGATTCCGTGGGACCCGGGGACGCTGTATTATTGCTTTTTCGAGTGCTCCTACGGTTCGTTGTCGTCAAGGACTGCTGTGTAGGGTCTAGCTATGACTTAGGAATTGGAGCTGCGGATCACATTGGGCACAGGACATTTCGTTTCGGCGCTAGCTAGTTAGGTGAAATGGGGGTGTGGTGGAAGATAAAATTCTTCACTTGGATCGGAATTTATTTTGTGAGGGTTGATATGTTTCGTGATGGCTGGAGATGGGGATGTACTAAGTAAAGTAGGTTGTCACGTCACGCTGAAGCGAGGCTAGGGATGGGGAATTTGGGATGGGTGGGAAAGTCGGGAGTCGGAATCGGATAGTGAGACTGAGACTTGGAGAGACTGGAGTACAATATCCGTAGGTAGGGAGAAATCGTTGGATCACACCATGATCGTGTTGTATCTCGGATCCCTCAGCCTGAATACGTTGATGATGATGGTGTTTTCGGTCTGAATAAGTACAGCTGTGCAACTAACTAGACTAGGTATGAATACCTGCCTGCCTGAGGTAGTCCATCCATCCATCCATCATCCATGCTGGCCAGCCATGGTCCGTCAGCATTTCTGTCAGGCTCCAGTCCGTCAGCACCAACGGAACGGGGCTGCTGCACGTCGGCAACTTTCTTTGGCTCCTCCCAAGCGCAATCGTCAGGCCCAGTCGATCGGGTCGTCATTCGTCACATTTTCCTTTCGGGGTTGACGAGAAGGGATTGCCAGGGGATGAGGTGGGAAATATCGGTAGCAGTCCAATAGTCAAGGTGTTTGGACGAGTGCCGGCGGTGGGATATGTCACTGGGCACAGGCCGTTAGGTTTAGTGTTAGAACGGGCGTTTTGCCCTGTCGTTCGAAATTGAGGAGAGCCAAATGTGGGATTTTGCGGTCGTTTATGATTGCGAGGCGTTTCTCTTTCTGGGTTCTTTTCGTATCAGTGATCAGTTGTGTGTTGGTGTTGGGTAGCAGAAGGCATGATGGTGCAGAGCCGAAACTGCAACTTGACATATACACATTGAGCTCAAGCAAAGAGCTCAAGCAAAAGCTAGGCTCAGGCAGAGAGCTCGGGACAAAGTAATCGCACAATCAACTACAATGCGCATGCTGCTATACATTACAACACAACACGGCAGTCAAAAACCCGAGCCCACGAACCCACGGGAAGCGAGACCAAGGCAGCGGGTAAAAGGGCTTTAACAGGCCATGTCCACTAACCATTCCGAGGTTCTTGTCTTTGACGCGGTTTGCGAGATTTGTATTCATCGCGGATCCATATTCCAGCGGGAATGGGCCCGAAGGAGGTTGACTTGTTGATGAGGGGCAAATACTTTGGGAAAAAGCAAAAACAGACTCTCCACAACTAGGCCAAAACCTGCTAAACCGCTTCTTAGAGCGAGATGCAGCACCTCCTTTTACGCCACTCGACGCATCGCCTATTGGTCCGTCTTCCCCGGATCTTTGCCCATAGGTAGACGTCTCGGAGGCCTGTCCCTGGAGCTCCTCCTGTCGACTATCGACTTTTTGACAAGTCTTGCTTCGTCTATCGATCGGAGAGTTGTGGATTTTATCTTAGTGCCGCGGATTAGGGTCCCAGTTGCGGATAGGGCGTCATGTTTTTTCGACATCAACCACACAAAACTAAACAGACCACTGACAACTTATACGGGTACTGTGCAAATAAGTACACGGGAATATAAGCAATCCCTGGGAAAGAGGGGTCTCCTCGTGCCGAACCAATCCCAACGTGAGGCAGGGGGGCTTGCTGAGATGCTGCTGGTCATGCTGAACGAGACACAAGTCTCAGAGGGAATCTGCAACTCATCTATCTTTTTCCTTCTGCATACGTCCGTACCGGGGGAGGCGTTTCTTCGTGTTCTCAACCGCAGATACAGATGCCTACTTGAGTACCTACGCAACTACTTTGGGTACGCATACACAAGTACTCTGCGTGGGTGTCTGCGCATGTGTAAGAGTGACGATTAGTATGACACTGACAGCACATCGAAGCGGAGTCTGGACAAAAAAAAAAGCCAAGCCGCAGCAGCACGCAACGCGCGCAGCACATCAGCGCACACTGCAGATGCAGATTGTGGCAGCGGCATGACACCCACGACATCCACGCGCGCAGACAGGGGTGTCGGGGATGTCTTGATGCTCCTCCAGGTGCAAGGCAACAGATATGTACCCGCGATGATGTCTCTCTTGAGGGAAGCATGGAACCCAACCTGGGAGCCACGAGGTTGCGCCCAATGTGTATCCGTATTATGTATCCGTAGGTGGTGGCCGTGTTGGCCCAGGCCCTTTCCGCCTCGTCTGATGATGTTTGATGACCTGCAGCATACCTATCACAACGCAACCCGGCAGCATCCTGTCCTGCCTTCCCGTGCCGAGAGCGAGCCCTACCTATACCTATACATAGTAGTTAATATGTCTTCTGTATCCGTACTATGACATAGGAGTCTAGCCTCGGATCTTATCCTTTGGGTATCCGTACGGACACAACACTGGAAAATGAGATAGCACTGCAAAAGAAGGTTCACTCATATCGAATCGATCTCGGCCCTGGCCCAACCGCCCGCTGCTGCTCCCCTCCCCCCTCCTCTCCCGGATCACCCCCCTCCCCTTCCCAACCCCTGGCTGTTCACTTGATCCTTGCCTTTGGTCCCCTGGCTCCTCTCCCTGACCCCGGCCACTTTGGACTTTTTGGGCTCCAGTTTGGCAGTCTTCCCAAGATTATCTACTACACGCTATCATTGTGTCGTACGTACGGATACGTACCCGTAGCCGGGTCTGGCTCTCCTGCACATCCGCTACGCCTACGCGTCGGTCTGCAGAAATTGGGCATCTTCCGTCCGCTGGAACCCGCCCTAGGTTCACCAGTCACGTTGCAAGGCGCAGACGTACGCAGTATAGTGCGTGTGTATGTGTGCCTGGGTAGCGACAGGGCCGTCAAAGGACGCGTTGAGCGAACGATGACAAGGCGGAGAGGGAGATATACTTACTGAAAGGGTGATGGGGGCCACACAGAGACTTTGAGAGACAGAGTGTGTATGTACTGCGTACACTAGGTATCCATCCGTAACGCGCATTGCTTTTTCCTTCTCGCGATACTCTGAGACTAGGGCCAGCCACCCTGGGGGTAGTTTCTCGCCTTGCCCTTCTTTTTCTTTTTGATTCAGGTGAGCAACCAGCGAGAAAAAAACCGCTGGGTGACCGAGGGCTGGTACTGGTGGTACTGGGGAATTGCGATTGGGTTCATTGGATGGTACCTTGATTCTTGAGGGATTCCCCCCCCGATCCCCCGATGCCCAGCCCAGCGTCGGAAGTCGTCCAGCCCAGTGAACCAGAATATCGTGAGCGCAGGGGGGGTGTCATTCAATCAGAATCTCCTCCTACATCTCCCGTCCTTTCTTCACTGCATTCACTTCCGCTCAACTCTTTGTACAACTCTGTACACAACTTCCATCCACTCCCAGCACGCGTTGATTGTCTGAGATCTATCTCTCCGCTCCATCGTACATGACCCGACTCGCTTCCGCCCGTCCCTTCTCTTCGCCTCTCTCCGTACTTTGTGTTCCCTTTACCATCTGCAGTTACCCGTGGGCAAGCAGCAGGCCAGCATCAGCAGCATCAATCAAAACACTTTCACAGCTGAAGATCCCGTGAGAAGAGCAAGCTGTCAGATACGTAAACGCCCCAGGATAACAGGAAACCAGAACCCAGGAACCAGGAACCCAGGAAACGAAGCACAACCAGGCCAGACCAGACCAGACAATTTGGGGTCCTTTTCGTCCCCGGCTCTGCCGCCATTTTAACTTCAAGCACCCTCCAGGAGCACAACATCTTTCCCCCCGCGTAACATGAGCCTGACAGTCTCCAATCGATTCGTCGGGCATCAGAATTCTCTCGGGGGAGGTGATTTCCATCCGTTTCCCTCGCCACATCATGGGTCTCTCATGTATAGCCCACAATGGCCACCAACACGCCCGGCTGCCGTTCAGGCCCAGCCACAAGAACGAGAGCCGCCTGGAGTTGCTGCTTCTTTGATACCATCGCTCAACAGCCACGGCGGCGGCAGTGGTATTAGCAGTAGCAGCCGCCAAGGCACGGGACCTCCCCGCTTTGGTAAAGCACCGGATGTCACTGGTGGTCCGGCCTCTGCGGCCATCACGCGAGGAGGTGCAGCAAGCGCCGGCCCCGGCGGCGGCAACGGCAGCGGGAATATTCACAGCAGCCAAGGCGGTACCAACGACGGCACATATCCCGCACCAGCGGCTCAACAGCCGTCTGCTCCGGTTCCGCCTGCCGGGATCATCAACCCGTTCGACCTCTCTGCCGCCGAGCCCTCGCAGCCGCGTCACGTTCTCGTTCGCGTAGACGGTGACACAGGGTTCTATCTCGGCAACGCCGTGGGCCGTCCGGCGCCACAGGAGTTTTCTCTGCCGACGGAGGTGGACGGATCGCGGTCCGTGGCCAACGGGGACCAGATCCAGACCGGATGGAGTATCGACTACTACGGCCTCTCGGGCAGCCGCCACGAGTACGGTAACGGCATTGGGTGGCGGTGTCAGGAATCAGAGGCCGTGGCGGACGCGCAGGGGAACTTTGGGTGGCCGAGGAAGTACGTCTGTTCCATGTGTTGTCTGCGATGGAACGCCATGCCTCTGCCCGCCAAGGTGATTCGGGGCGATGTCAGTCAAAAGGACCGGATTGAACTAAGGATAGTACGTGCCGCCTTAACATATTCGGCCCCTATTCACATAATGTCCGTGTGAAAGCAACACACGCTTACAAGACGCGCAGCCAAATCCGGCAGATGCACGGAGGGATCCCGGATTCTCTCGGCCGGGATGCTCAGAGGTACGTTCTATGATGCGCGCCGTTTTGGGGTTAAGACGAACCCGTCTTTTAAGGTGAACTTTATGAGTTGACAGTACCGGGGACCCCCAGTTACACTACTACCTCGATCATGAAGGACCTGGAAACGAGCCGTGCGTCCGGGGCCTTTGTCAAAAGTGCCGGCCGGTGTCTTTCTTGCCGGACTCGCAGCCAACGACCCACTGTTGTCCGCCCCCGGTGGCCGAGCCGGGCTACCTCAAGGAGATTTATCGGTGCATCATGGACAACTGCCCGTTCCTTACGGACACCCGGCGAGAGATGAAGGTATGAGGACAGCCGATGACGCCCACTAACGCGCACCATCTTTGAACCCAAAGGAAAAAGGTCTAACAAACTATCAGGCCCATCTCCATTCTCCAAGAAAGAACGGACACAAATCCTACTTGACATCCCTAGCAGCTCGCATCGAGCACGGCCAACCCCTCAGCGCGATCGACAAGGAAATCGCCTCCCGCCTGATGCTCATGTTCAACGACCGCGACGCCCGCGGGCAGAAATCCATCTCCCAGCCCATCAACACCGTCCTCGGGCCTGAGGACGTCAGCAGCCCGGCCATCCTGCGCGAGCACACGCAGTGGATGTCGTATCTAGGCCTTCACACGCCCGAGCTGCACCGACGGGACTTCTGGGATCCGCGGACAGGCGGGTGGTATTGCCGCGAGTACAACATGGACGACGACTTTGAGGATGCGTGCGAGAATGTGAGGATTATCTCGCATGCTACGGGGAGGCCGGTGAAGCCGTCAGATTTCCTATGGCGTTGAGATGGGATTTCGCTTCATCGGCTTATGGAGAAAATCACCATTGTACCTCTATTTGAAAACGGTTGTTGGCTCAAACAACATGCACGACTTGAGTAGGGGACGAGAAGGACAGAGGAGGGGCGTATCACGACTTGATGCTTTGTAATGACCGACAACAGACAACAGAAAACAGACGACAGTATCTTCAACCCAGCAAGGGTTTCGCAACTTGCTCTTTAGACGATGGAACGGACGGAGCATACCCAAGGCTGTTAGGCCGCGACGAAAGGGTGCATTTTACCATGGACTTCAGGGGCGTATCATCATCTTCTTCTTCTTTACATTACCGGCTTCATGAAAGGGTGAGGGGATTTCTTTATTGAAATTATGAGGTGTTCGGAAAGAGCTACTAGGCTCTCTATCTTTTTCTCTTGGCTCTCACGGCGAGAGAGAGGGGGCTCCGGCGTTTTGAAGTATTCTGCGGAGGCATCTTTTTCGATGGGGAGACTTTTGGAAATACCCTTCATGAGCATTAGGACGGAGCGGGGTTTCGATGGGAGGTACCAACAGGAAGGTTTCTTCCTTGGGGGAAGGAGAACTTTGTACTTTAGGGGAGGTCAGAGGCTTGATTTGCCTTGGCTGTCGGCATGGCCCGGTTTGCACTATGGAATGATTCGGTCGAATTGAGAAAGGACTCAGTAGACGAGGGAGCCTTGTGATAGAGAGGTAGAAAATCAGTGATATGATTCAGGTGTCGAAGTTTCTTTTTGGGAAAGAAGTCAGAGCAGACTGACTATTGCCCCTGCTTGTTCCAACTAGGTCGTCCGCTTCTACACTTTGCGAAGTCGATATCTCGGCGAACGATGCGGCCGGCTGGAATGGTGACATGTGAGCTGAGTAGAATGCCTCATCAAAACTTCGCAGGCTCCACCAATCTCAACCTCAACAATGTTGCGGAAAAGCAGAAGAGGCAATGGCTACGATACGAGAAAGCATCTCAGGAAAGCTCCATTGCCCGCAAATTAACACTCACTATACATCGGTCTTGCGGCTTTGCTCAATCTTGCAAGTCTGCAAAGGGATACGATAAGCGAGGTGAACCCGGGCTGATTTGCAAGCATCTAGGAATATAAACTCGACGGCTTTAATGCCAGAGTTTAGACAAGAATATTCGCATTAACTAATAACTGTCGGATTGGAAGTCCAATTCGACCGCGGCATATAGCCGACTGCGCAGGGGCCAATTAGGGGCCCTATTTACGATTATCATAGCCAGCCTAACCTACGGTTAAAACCTCCTTTTTATACTTACTACACAGATATTTATATAGTTTAATTAATCTCTTCGTTAACTATAGTTCGAACTAACTACCTTATAATAGGGATACTAATACTAATTAGTAATTAAATTCTATTATTATAAATTAGTAAAGTATCTTGTTACGTAAAAGAGATAACTTCTTAATACTATATAGGATAGGAAATTCGTATTAATTAACTTTATAGAAATAGACGAAAAAAGAGGCGATTCTTAAATACCGTACGGAATTAAGTAATCGTAGCCCTTTACTACTTACGAGAGGTCGACGTTTACTACGTTAAAATACGTTAATTAATAAAACTACTTAAGTAACTAGCCTTTTATTATTACCCCGAGTAGCTATTTTACTAAATAACTTTTCCGTAACCGGCCCGCAATTAGAAATTAATTAGTTAAATTAGTAAAAGGTAATACCTATATAACGACTACTTACTTAATTAATTAGTATAATAAACGAGCTTAATAATATAGTATAAAAGAGCACCGCGCGATTAAAAAAAGGGATTTTTAAACGTAAATATTCTTATTTAGTAATAAAAGTAACCCTATAGGAGTTATTAAGCTAAGAGATCTATAGTATATAGAAAAGTCTATTATTATAAGGATTTTATAAGTACGACCTTAAGCCCGCGATCTAAACGACCTCCTTATAGCTCCCTTAACTACCCCCCGGGTATTACTTAGGAATAAAGTATAGAGGACGGTTTAACGAGGGAGGAGGGGATTTAGAGGTCCTAATAATATTAAGTTAAGAGTATTACGGATTTTAAAGATTAACTTAAAAAGAAGGTAGTTACCCTAAAGTAGTCCTACGACCTCTTACTAGAGTTACTATTAGCCTAAGAAAAGGCTAAAAGGACGAGGATTTAAGGGGAAAAAAAAGAATCCTCTAGAGGGCCGCTAAAGAGCTTCTTTTTATATTAGCTCCCGGCGCGAAATTACTAATTTTAAAAAATTTACTAAGTAATAAAAGGGATTACTAATAAGCGATAATTACCTAACCGTAATTAAGTTATAAAAAAAACTACCTAAAAAATATAAAATAAAGTACTAAGAGGCCGTAAAAAACAAAATCTTTAAAATATTTAACCCCACTACGTACGAGCGATAAGTAAGTATTTTTAATAAGTTTTTAAAATCTACGATTTTATAAGAAAGAGGGCTTAACTTCGTTAACCGTACTTAATAGCTTATACGGTTCTTAATAGCTATATAGCTCCTCTACGAGCCGCCCGGCGTTTATTTTTAACTATTCTTATAAAATACTGCCCTAAAGGAGGTAGGTTAAAGAAGGAAGCTATTTAGAGATTATAGAGAGTACGAGGCTTAGGAGGCTAGAAATATACGGAATAGCGGAAATCGGTAATTAATAAAGATCCTAAGACTAATTACTATATCTTCCTATAGTAATATAAACGTCTACCGCTATTATTATAAAAAGGAACTACTAAAACCTACCCTTTTATATTAAATAAAAAGGAGGATCTTAGTAAGTACGATAGCTAGCGATTTAAAAGGGTAGTAGTAATTACTAAAAATAATAAAAATAAGAGTAATAGCGAAATAGTAAGAGGAAGTAGGAATTTCTTAGATTTTAATAAATTTATTAAGTAGCGAAAGTATAAATATATTATAATTAGCGCGCGGATTAGATATATCCTTATTAAGATTAAATACGCTAGCGATTATTAATATAGGCATAAGCTAGAGCACGACCCTTAGCGAGTTAGGGTAAGGAAAAAGAGGACGAAACCCGATCCTAAATAAAATCCTAATCCCTTATAAATAAGTAAATATTAACCCGGATTATTAGGGGATATAGATATATAAAATCGCAGATTAGCCTAACGGTAAGTAAATTAATATAGTATTAATCTATTTAACTAAGGTTTATAAGAAAAAGGGGCTATAGGGGTAACCCTTATTCTATAAGATTATAAACGACCTTAGCTACTAGCTAGATGAATAGTTTATGAGCATAAGCTTAGGAATTATAAAAGTAGTTAATAAATTCCTTTACGGGCGAGGGGTATTACTAGCGCAATTATAATCGTAAGAGCTATACGAAATACTAATAATAATAATTATAAAAAAGGAATTCGTACTATAGAACTAGGTATAAGTCGATAGAGTATATAATCGCTTTAACGAATTTAAAAAAAGGGTAAATAACCTAAATTTCCTCCTTATAATTACTAACGGAAATCTATCGTTATAAAAGGATATACCGGGGCAAAATATAGTACTAGAAGTATAATAATTAATAATTCTACTTATTTTAATTTATAACTCGTTACTACTACTAACGTAAAATTTAGCGCCGATTAGCTAATAAGAAAAAAGGTAAACGACCCGAAGTTATTAATAATACGTAGCGACGCAGGGATCGTATATAAATACTAAAAATCTAGCGGTAAATACGAAGTAATTTATAGACCTTAAAAAGATCTTCTTAAAAAAGAAATTATACTCTAGGGGGAAGTATAAGGTCTTATAAAAAACCCTAACGATATTTTATAATTATTACGAAAAAGTCGGAATTAGGGAATATTAATACTATTTAGTAATTAATATTATAGTCGTAAGCAAAGCCTCTAATTATTACTACGAAGCGGTACGTAATCTCGATTAAAACGACTTTCTTAATATAATTAATATAATCCGAAGCCGCTTCGAGACTTATAATAAGAACCTAGAGCTCCTATTTAAGCTATGAGCGATTTCTTTCGTATCTATAGCTAGGATAATAGAGGGCAAATCGTAAGTAGAGATCTTTAAAGAGCTCATCGATTAAATTAATAAGTTAATAAAAACCTAGCTAAATAAGGGGATAAATAAGCGAAAAGTCGAATATCTCTATACCGTAGTCTAGTATATACTAAAAGTAAAAATAACCCTATACTAGGTACCTAAAAACTATAAAACGCTCTACTCGAGGCTAAAATCTAGCTTTAATATTAAAACGAGAATACCGCGCTAAACCCACTTCTAAGCGTATAACGGCCCTTATTAATAATATTAAATTAATCGAATATATAATAAAAAAAGAAAAGAGGCTAGATACGGTAATTATTAATAAGGAGGCTTAGATTTATTAAATAGGTAGAGATTTAACTTACGGGTAGGGTAATAAAAGAGGTAATATTATATTTATAAAAAGGATAGATATTAGTTAAATAACTACTCTAAAGAAGAGCGTACTAAATTATATAAATAATATAAAAAGTTAAGGGTAGTAAATAGTAAAACTAGCCCTCGTCGGTTTAACTAATTCCTTATTATATATAAGGGTAGATCTGGGGGTATAAAACCTAGTAATAGTAGCTAAAGTAGCGGCTTAAAATATATACCCCCTATAGGAGATTTAGAAAATAAAAAAGATCTTACCCCCTATACTAACGAATTAGATTATAACGAAATTAATAATATTAATTACTCTTTTTTTACCCCGTTAGCTTTTAGAGGATATATAAGGCTAAACGAATAGAGAGTAGCAAAAGCTTTTAATAAGTAGGCTTTTATTTACGGATAATAAGGGAAGGTCCTTTAGATAACGGATATAGAGGTAGCTAAAAGGGTAAATTTAATAGGGCCGAAGCCTATTATCTTAACGATTAAAAAAAAGACGTTATCTTTTTTAATATTTAAAAAAAAGGAACATAGTACTAAGTAAATCTAGAGGTAGCTAGAGGGGTCCTTTTTATACTACTTAGATCCCTTAAATACTAAGCTTATATAAGTATTCTATACGAGTAAAAGGTATAGCCTAGACAATTTTTATAAGATTATCCTAAATACTAGGGTATTGTAATAGTTAACTAGAGAAAAAGGGTAATTCTAAGCGCTATAGAAAATCGCGCTAATAATACTTAATACGTTAACGGTAGGTATTATGAGGATTAGTTTCGGCCTAAGTAAGGAAATCGTTGCCCTAAGTATAATAAAAATAGAGACGCACTTCGGAATAATAACTTTCTATATTTTACCTATTAATACCCTATTTCTCCTATATCTAAAAGATATAAATCGACTAAGTATTATATTTAATAATACGAGGAATAGAATCTCTAGTAGTAAGTACTTCGAGATAGTTAAACGACAATAGGGGTATACGTTTATAAAGCTTACTAACGATATAAAGTTAATTAATTACTTAACGAAAAGTAAGCTTAGAAGACTATACTAGAGATTTAGGTACCCGTTAGTTACGAGGCTATATAACCTCCTAAAGTAATTAAGTAATAATAATATCGAAATAGGGGCACTAGAGTAGTTAATAAAAGTATATTATTAATACTAAATAAATGCGCAGAGCCCACGCAAATTTAAGTTTAAATTACGTAATAAGCTTAATTTTAACTAAGAAATCGTCGTTAATATCTTCTATTTAAATAGTCGGCTAGTACTATATATAATCGACGTAGCTATATCTTTCTAAGTAGGGCAATTCCTCTAGGATCTATAAGTAAAGATAGTATAAGTAGCCCTATAAAAAAACTAGATTAATATATACTAGGGACCGCTAGATAGTATTAAAACCGACGCTAGTACTAGCTTTAAGTTAGTAGAATTTAGGGATAATATAACGGCCTACGGTATATAACTAAAAGTCGTACTTATTAAAGCGTACTATAGTATTAGAAAAGTAGAGAGGGTACACTAGTAATTAAAAAGGGCGTTTAGAATTATTAAAAAAGAAAATCTAGATTCTATTAATAACGAATACCTCTAGATAGTACTTAAATACTATAACGATACTATAGGGCCTAACGGACTTATACTAACGCTATTAGTATTTAGAGTATATTTAAGAACGACCTTAGCCTCGCTACTATTACTAAACGTAAGCTAACGAGCCTAAGTAGTTAAAAAAGTAATATAAGTACTACGTAAAGTAAGTATAAAAAGGCAAGTTAATAAAGTAATTACTACGCGTAATAGGCCCGATATAGGGGATAACCTAAATATATTACTAAATTCGGATATATAAGTATAGCGCGAAATTACCTAATAATAGGCTAGGCTATATAAGTTAATTTCCGTTAACGAGCGCTCTTATATAGTTATAAAAGATCGTAACTAGCTACTCGAAGTATTAATTACGGTAATTAGACCGTACTATATAAATCCTAACGAAGTAATTTCTAACTTATAAAAAAAAAAAGAGCTAGGGGAAACTATATAACCCGTAGCAGAGGCATAGGAAATTATCCTTAATAAAATCGTCGTAGTAGTACTAATAAATAACGAGGAAAAGGAAATTACTAAAAGGGCACTAATACTACCGGCAAGACGTCGTAAAAAACCACGATAGTAAGCCCTAACGTAGCAATTTATTACTAATAACAAAATAATTAATACTTTTTATATAATAAAAAAGAAAGCCGATTTTGAGCTAGTAGTTAAACTACGCAAAAAAAACATAATTATAATTACTAAAAAGCCGTATAAGGGATTAGATCTTATCGAAGCAAATACTCTTTATAATCGAGGGGTCTATCGATTTATCTTATACGACTTAGAAAAATATATAAACCTCCGCATATTTAAATTATAAATAGTTCGTAAGATTAAAAAGAAAGGAACACCCTAACCGTACGAGAAGTCTAAATACGTAATTTAGGGGTATAGCGACGTTAAAAAAGCGACGTTATTTATATAATCGCCCACTATATAGCGCTATAGCTAACGATTAATAATAGTACTAATAGTATTATTATAGAAAAAGGGATACGAGATTTAGAGCCGTAATATTACCTAGGCCTATACCCAATCGGCCATAGGGCTTATAAAGAAAATCCTAGCCTATTTACTAAAAGAAATAGCTAGTAAATACTTAAAAAGCACGATTATTAAAGTACTTAAGCTACTATATAAGCTCGCAAAATCGGGCACCTATTAGTAGGCTACTTATTACGATTTTTATATTAATTAACTATTAATAGTTACCTCTACGTACGACCCGTACTTACTAATTATAAAATATAAAAGCGATTAATTTAGGATCGTTAGAATATAAACTAACAATATATTAGGCCTATTTAATATTAACTTTATAAAGAAGGAGGATAAGGAGCTTTAGAAAGCGGGCTTCGTAGTAAAGTTAAAAGAGGTCCTTATAATAAATACCCCCCTAGTATTTAACGGCAGGATTCTTATAATTAAAAAGGAAACCGTCGTTTTTTAATAAAAAGGGTAGAGCGAGAAGATTAACCTCGTAAATCCGAACATAACTAATATTAAAAAGTAATATAAGGCTAAGCTTATGCAAGGGGTATATATTATAAGTATTTATTAGCCCGAGGTAACTTTTAACTACGCTAGGGTAGCGTAAGTTATAAATCTAACTAAACGAAACGTCGAAGTACTTAATAAGTAGCTTAAGTAGTAATAAATAAATCTCGATCGAGGTCTCGTTTACTACTTAATCGACCTTATAATTAGTAAGCTCTACGTCTTCGTTAATAGGTTATTTATAAATAATAACGACCTTACTTCGTAATTAGGGTATATTATTATCCTAGCTAACGAGAATATAAGTAAGAGCGAATTCACTATATACGGCAATATAATCTACTACTTATTAACTAAAAATAAGCGAGTAATAAGAAATATATTAGTATTAGAAGTATATAATATAATTAACAGCGTTAACCTCTCTTACGCAATTTTAATAACGCTAAAGAAGATTACTAATCGAATTAGCCTTCTACCTATTTTAATAATTATTTATACCGATTCCTACTCGCTATATAAATACCTCGTTAAATTAGGAACGATAAAGGAAAAGAGGTTTATAATCGATATTATAGCCCTTAGGTAATCGTACGAAAGGCGCGAAATACTTAAGATCTATTAGATTAATAATAAAAACAACCTCGTAAACGCTTTTATAAAAGTAGTACTAAATAAGGGATTAGAGTAATTTATAAGTAATAAAAAAGCTATTATATAAATAAAGGGATAGGTTATACGAAAAAAGTAGAGAAAAGGGGGAAAAGGAGACGACTTAGTAAACGGGCCCGAGGTCGAATTATACCTTTAACTATAGTAGTTAAATTAATAAAAGAAAAAGAAAGTTAGTATTAAATTAGAAGTTTAATTCGACCGCAGTATATAGCCGACTGCGTAGGGGCTAATTAGGGGCCCTATTTATAATTATTATAGCTAGCCTAACCTACGGTTAGAACCTCCTTTTTATACTTACTACGTAGATATTTATATAGTTTAATTAATCTCTTCGTTAACTACGGTTCGAACTAACTACCCTGTAATAGGGATACCAATAATAACTTCAACGTCTTGGTATTGGCTATCTTGAATGAGGTGCTAATCTGGGCCAGCCCCAAGATAATACATATTACCGGGGTGGGCGACTTGATACCGTGCTTACTTCTCCTCTAATCACCTCTCCGTTGACCATGCTCCCAGGGCTCATCTCGCGTATCTGCAAGTTTTCCCCATGGCGAACTCTCGGCCGGCGTCTTAGGGCCCTTGTTCCTCCATCGCCTTCATCATGTTCTGGCCGAGGTTGCCGGCCCGATTCGCGCGATTCCGAATATGGATCTTGAGTCCCAGGCGGCCAGGATGCCGGATCCTCGAAAACCTGACTATTCTGTCCCGTTGAATTCGATCTGCTTTTCTGTCTACGCTGTCCTTTCTGTGCATGCTGTCGTGTATCGTGGTGTTGGGTCGGAGGCGGTTGGAATCCCTGATTCGGGCGACGCGGAACACTTTGGTTCCTTGGAACCGGTACATACTCCTCTTCGGGGTACGATTGTGAATGGCGATGATCATTCGGGGGAGCCTGAGAGTTCTGGCTCCCTAGAGACTCTACGCGGCCCCTTCTGTATGGGGCATATACATTCGAATGTCCTTGATTCGGAAAATTCTGACTATTCCGGGCCCATACGTAGCCTGTCATTGGTGGGGCATCATCTCGCATCGTGCTCATCGGGATACCAGGCATATGGTGTGGGTGTCCAGGCATATGGTGTGGGAATACAGGCATATGGTGTGGGAATTCAGGCGTATCGTGTGAGACAAACCCTTGGTTCAGTCTAGTATCCCAAGTTGGTTCTCTTCTCAATGCATAGGGGTGTATCTCTCGATACTCTTGTAAGCCGGCTGCCGACATTGGCTGATCCTTCTTGTGTTGTCTCCAGGGCGTTCGAGTCCGGCTTCCGGATTGGACCTTTGGTGACATGTCCTCCGGGACACCCTCGTCATTCAGTATCACCGGATTCGATGCATGTTCACGTACTCGCTGCTCGAGTTCTTCGGGGCTGAAATGGTCTGGGTGCTCGCAACCTGAAGCTCGTCCATTGCAGTGCGGCCGTCCGTTGTATGTTGAACTCGGGTCTCCCAAATGAGATTTGTGAGGGCAATTCTTTTTGTTGCAGTGGTGGTAGTCAGGGTACTTGGTAGAGCTAGTTTCACCTCGAAGTGGTGAATTCATCCTTATGATACTATATTATGCCGCTGACGATGAAGATGCTTCTTGCAAACGATTGCAGTTCTGACGATTCCTGTCCAGTTCTCAACAAGATTATTCATATCACCCTCAACATACCACTTTGTAATAACTTTATATAGATGTCTATTCAAGTCCATGCATCAAAGACACTTGTTCACTCTTTAGTATTTGAACAACATGAGGGGTACTTGAGAGCATAAAAATCGGCCTCGACTCCTGTTCAGGTAAAGCCTTTTTGGCCGAATGCTTTGCCGGCTATGATGTCTTGGCCGTCTGAATTCAGGTGTGTTTTGGGTGGACCTCAGTCCTTTGTCCATACTGATTCTCGTTCGTGGCCTTTGGGGTCGCGAGTCACTGCGCCGGGGGTCCCTGGACCCGAGTTCAAAGGACGCTATAGAGGAACCAAATCACTGGATCTCAAGATCCCCAATAGACCACTGCAAAATTCAGGCGGTTATCCTACTTCTGCTCAGATGATTCCACATATAGCACCATGTTCCATGTTCAACGATGCGGCTGTGACTCAAGGGTAAGCAAGTAGTGAGAAGCCTGTGAATAGACATTCGACCATGGCGCTAACCTTAGCTTTCTCGAGTCTATAGGGCCGAGCCTTTTTGCGAAGAGCAGAAGCCTGTGATACATCACGCTCAGTCGATATAATATCAAGCCTTGAGATCAAGTTTGAGGACTTGGCCTTTAATATAGTGGTGCGGCTCCTAAGCAAAGCGAGGCGTATAACGAGTAATCGCTTGTAGACAGTGTCACTCCTAGCTTTAGTAGAACCCCCTGTGTTGGATTACGAGGCAGAAAAGGGGCCCTATTAGGTAGTTAGGTAGGGGTAGTAGGTAGGCAGTCTAGGCCCGTGCAGACGGACCCTTCCACCTACCTATACCCACTGAGGGACCGCGGGCTCTGCCCACGATCTTCCCCTCCTACACACACGCAATAGACCTATACTAACCTATTAACCTAGTCGTAACCCAAAAGGTCTAACCTGCTTACGTATATACTAATACTAATTAGTAATTAAATTATATATATATTTCTACCGTAAGTTAGTAAGGATATAACTATAAAAGAGATAGCCTCGACCTACCTCGCTAGCTATTCCGACCTATTAACTTAGTTCCGTCTATCTAACTAACGATAAGCGGCCTAGTCTATGCTACCTTAGCTCTCTTTTATTATTACTAGCTAACGACTAATCGACTAGTTACGGGCCGTTAAGAGCGCGCTCTATTATATACGATCTCTTTTACTAAGACTACTATTATAAAAGGATTAACTACTTTACTACTACTATTAACCTCGCCTCTACCGTTAATATTATCTCCGCTAGCCTTATTACTATTACTAACTTCTTTTTAATCGAACCGCTCGTAAAAGAATCTATTTTAAATATATTATAGCTAAGCGCTACCTTAAACTAGTAATAAGTAAGAGGAGATTAATTACTAAGAAATTAATCCGACGATTACTAGCGTACTAGCGCTTAGCAATAGCAAGACCTTCGGAATTATAAATCTCGATAGTATTAGTAATAGGGATCTATTTTATACTACTAATAAATCCACCTCCTTCTAACCTAACGGAAGCTCTGAGACTAGACTAGTAAAATAAGGTACGAGAAGTGCTAAAAGGAATCGCTAATTAGTAGCTAACGGAATCCTCTATTTATTACTAGAAGTACGGTTATAAAAGGCCTTTCTTCCCTTTTTACGACCTTCCGCCGACCTTAGTAACCTTCCGTCTATATACCTCGTTAAAAAAATAGAATTTTCTAACTAATAATAGTAGCCCGCTCACTACTATTAAAACGATCGCTACGACCGACCTACTACTCTTTTTAACCTAACTAACGTTATACTATAATTATAATACGACGATTATATTCTACAGTGATCTTTTATTATATAACTTACCTCGTAAATATACTATAGTAACTACTGGCCCTAGTAATAAGTAGGAAGGGTCTAACGATTAGTTAATATTACCTCCGGCCTACCTATGCTCTTAAATTACGGAACTATACCTAATTCTAATTCGCTAATAGGACTACGTTAACTTAACTTAATAGGGCTTATTTAATATTATACCTGCCCTTACGAACGATAAAAAGCTTAATACTTTTATCCTCTATATAATAGGATGCTACTATCGAGACGGCCTAACGGGCGAGGAGCTATAAAAGGACTTTAAGACCGACTTCTAAAGCTAGGAAGTAGGGGACTTCTTAAGAATAGAAAGTGCGATTCTTAAGAAGCTAAGAGACTTCTTTATAAATAACGGTATTAATTTAATAATTAAAAATCGTAGTTAAATAGCGGAAAAGATCGCTAGCGCCCTTAATACCTAATACTTCCCTACTTAGACTTCTAAAGAGATCGTAGCCTACCGTAGCCGTACTAAATACTTTAATATATTATACTACGATCCTTACTTCTTTTACTTACTGCTCCCGTAGCTAGTAAATACCGATAATCTTATTTAGTAAGCTAGAGAGATAGTAAGGGAATCCTTATAACCCTAACTTACTTAATCCCGGTAATTAAGATTCCGACCTTAGCCTTACTATCGACCGACCGACCTACCGCCTCTCTAAGAAGAAGAGGAGGAAGAACTAGAGAATAAAGTTATTATTACCTAATAGCGAAATCTACCCCGTTAGATACTATACTTCGATATAAAAACTAAAGACGATATTATGCCCGATACCCGCTAATTAATTAACTTTATTAAGCTCTACGACGATAAGAATAAGTATAGTAATAAGAAATACGATATTTTTAGTAAAAAGCTTCGGATCTTTAAAGTACTATACTAACGGGCGGGAATTAGCGGACGATACTATTCTAGTGCTTTTCTGAATATACTTTAGGGAAGGGCATTAACCTTTTACTTCGACTAACTTAGTAGTACCTCTAACCCGCTTAGCTTCGATATAATATACTAGAGGACCTAGGAATACTTTAAGCCGCCTACGAGCTATTAAAACTACCTCGCTATGTTATAGTAGTAGGCACCAGGGCCCTATGGGCCCTGTAGCTCAGCCTCAGGCTACGAGGCTAAGCTCCCAGTAGTTACGTAACGAGCTAGACCGCTAGGCCCAAAGGGCCAGCCTACTAGCTTCTGCCCACTATTCTGTTTTTTCCCTTTTTACGTTAAGTCTTTAGTTAATTAGGTTAATATAGTAGCGTTCCGACCTACCTCGAGTTCCCTTTCGTAATATTACTTAACGTTACTTAATTAACTATTCTCTAGAGACGGAACGATAATATCTTAATTAATTAATTACTAGCTACCCCTATTAAAAAAGCGCATAAGAGAGCTGAGCGATAGCCGGTCGAATTAATTGCGCATAAGTAGTATAATTAATACTCCCTAAATATATACCCCCTTTACTAAACGCGATAGTTAGAGAATATAGCTAGGAAGGCTAGGTCTCCCTTCGTACTAACGGCTTTTAATAAAGCCGCCGCCTCTACGAGTCTTAATAAAGCGTCGTAGGCCCTAATAAAGGCGCTAAGCTCCCGGTTATTAACCTAGAGGTTGCGCTATCTAACTAGCTAATAGAGCGCTTCTTACCCTCTACTACTTAGGCTAATTACTTAGCGTACCTTAGTAACGTAGCTAACTAGCTTACTTTACTTATTTATATCCGTAACGATATCCTCTTTAAAAAGAATACTAAGTAGTATATCGACCTCGACTTTATCTAAGAGCTATACTTTAAAAACGACGGAAAGACCCTACTTAAATAGATCGAATAGTAGCTAAAGATACGCATCGCTTAGTACTAATTAGAGCAGGTCCTAGCGTCCGCTATTAGCTAGCTAAGTAATAGTACTAAGTACTTATATATAATAACCCGTAAAAACCTCGACCTTATATATATTACTATTACAGAGCTCTGTATTACGAAAGAAGCCCTTACCCAAGCCTATACTAATAATATAGCTATAGCCGAAAGGCTAGAATAATTAGAGAACGGCTCCTAGGCTAGCTCTATTTAGGATACCGCTACCCTTAGCGTACTAAAGTAGTAGCTAATATACTTAGAGATATAAAGTAGCCGCGAGACTACTCTAGCCTCGTCCTATCCTATTACCCACGGCTCTTAGAAAATGCCTAACGTACCCACCTTTATAAATAATAATACTAGCCTTAAGTTCGATTACTAGCTTTAGTATATTACGAAGCGCTTAAAGAACGCTAATTATAGTATAAATAAGTACTACCTAGAGTATATTATTAATAAGATTAGAGGTAGTACTACGGAGTTTATATACTTATTACTAACCTCTAACGAGATTACTACGGCTAAGTAGCTACTCTATGAGCTTAAGTCGGCTTATACTAACCTAATTACTATAGACGACGCTAGCCGTAAGCTAGACGTACTTACGATTATACTTAAAAACGTCTATTAAAAGCGCTTTATATTCGCTAAGCTCGCGCGTATTAGTAAGCTTTTAAAGTCCTAATAAAAGCGCCGTTTTTATAATAAGCTACTTATATATCTTCGTAACTAGGCTATATCGAAGTACTTAAATAATATAGCTACTTTCTAAAAGTATACTAAGTACGTTACTTAGCTAGCTAACGTAATATAGCCCCCTTTTATAAAGGACCGCGCGGTTAAGGTTTTTAACTAGACTTACTAAACCTCGGGTAGAAGTAATAGAAGTAATAAAAGTAACGGAAATAATAGAGGTACTAGAGGTACTAAATAGGACCGAGGTCGCACCTCTACTTACGAGACGATCACTAAAGCCCTATATTAGAAGCTTAAGGATAGTAGCGCTTACTTCGTTTATAATAATACTAAACATATCTCTAAGGACTACCTTAAGAAGCTAAAGACTACTATAGCCGCTATTAACGCTACCGCGGGCCCTACTAAGATAGAGTTAGGTTTAGAAAACTAAACCCCTTAGTAAAAGTAAACTCCTAGCTAGGGGATATATATAAAAAGGATAGAAGATTAGTAATTAATTTAGTAAACTTATAGGATCTCATAGGGGGTTAGCCCTTTAAAATAGAGCTTATATTAATATTTAATAAATATAGAATTTGCCTAAGAGCCTTACTTAATACGGGAGCTAATAAGTACGGATTTATAAATAACTATATAACCCCTTTATTATAACGGTTCTGTGCGGCCCTATCTTATAAATTACTATACCTAATCCCTATTACTAAGTTTAATAAAGAGCGATTAAATAATACTAGCGTAATATAGACCGCTAACTTATATATTAATTAACGGGTCTTTCTAAAGGCACCCCTCTTTTAGCTTAATATAGGCCGCTACGACCTAATCCTAAGGTAGAAGTAGTTTAAATACTACGGGGTAAACCCTAATATTCGCTACTAACGGCTAATATAGCCTAAGGACCTATTACTATAAAAGACGCCCTTTACTATCGTTAGGGATATTAAGGACCTATATACCCCGGAAGTTATTAACGTATAATACTAAATCGACGCCGACTACTAATAGGACTTATTCAAAATAAATATAACCCGCTATAACTAAAAGCTCTAGTAGTAGCGGGTAAAGGGTACGCCGATTAAGATATTACTACGCTTACTAAAGACGATAGCCCGTTAAATATAGCGGTTAAACGAGGCTAAGGATACGAGGAAAATAGAACGCGCCCTTAACGGTACTACTATTACCTCTATAAAGAGGGTTAGATAGTAAAAACTATACTTAATAGCGTTATAAATAAATCTTACTTTTATTAGCGCTCCCGTATTTAAAAAGAACTTAAAGTAAAATAACGTCGAAATAAGCTCTATATTACTCTATAAGCTAGACTATATTATAAAAGATAAGAAGGAAGAGGTAGACCCCTTATACGACGATGACTAAGTTACTTACGACCTTATAGTAACTAACCTATTAGAGTACCTACGGCCCTAGACCGACGTCTTTAGTAAAGCGGCTAGCGATATACTTATGCTTTATAAGCTATATAACTATAAAATTAAGCTCTTAGATAGTAATAAAAAGAAGCTAACTTATTACCCTTTATATAAGTAGTCGGTACCGGAGCTAGAGGCTATAAGAGCTTATTTACTAGAGTACTTATAAAAGGGATTTATCGAGCTAGGTAATACTCCTTTTGCGTCGCCGACGCTATTTATAAAAAAGCACAATAGTAGTCTGCGCTTCTACGTTAACTTCCGTAAGCTAAATAAGGTTATAAAAAAAGACCGCTACTTATTACTACTTATTAATAAGACCCTTGCGTAGCTAGGTAGGGCAAAGGTATTTACTAAACTAAATATTAAGTAGGCCTTTTACCGTATTCGCCTCGACCTAGCCTCTAAGGACTTAACGACGTTTAGAACCCGCTACGGGGTATATAAGTATAAAGTAGTACCCTTCGGGCTCTATAATAGGCTTACTACGTACTAACGATATATAAACGAGATACTAATAGAGTACCTAGACGATTTCTATACGGCATATATAGATAATATCCTAATCTTCTTAAATAACCCCCTCTAATACTAGGAGCACGTTACTAAAGTACTAGACTATTTATAAAAAGTAGGCTTATAAGCGGATATTAAAAAGTATAAATTTAATGTTACTTTTATAAAGTACCTAGGCTTCGTGGTTTTTATAGAAAGTATATAGCTTAATAAGGAGAAAGTCTCTATAGTTAGAGACTAGAAGCTACTTATATTACTTAAGGGTATCTAGTCTTTCCTCGGGTTTTATAACTTTTATAAGAGATTTATAAAAGATTACGGCCGCCTAGCTAGGCCCCTCACGAGACTAATAAATAAGGGAGTTCTTTTTAACTTTAGCGCCGATTACGAAACGGCCTTTAAAGCTATAAAGCTAGTACTAACGTTAGCGCTAATTCTTTACTATTTTAAGCTAGAGCTACCGATACGGCTAGAAACCGACGCTTCTAACTTAGTATATACCGGAGCGCTATTATAATAATAAGAAAATAACGGGTTATAATACTTAGTAACTTTTGTTACGAAGGTAACTTTGTTTACCTTATTATTCGCCTTATTATCAATATTACGTAAGCAAACTATATACCATATTAATCTACGATTTCTGTAGATTATTATAGGTATTGATTATGTAAGCAATACTGCTTATATAAGCTTACGTGAGCAGTGGAAAGTACTGGAAGATAACTGAATAATCTGGAATTTACTCGAGGCGGAATTACGTACTACGATTACGCATTCACTTACGTATATGCTTATTAATTATATCATAATTAATAAGCAATGGAATATTCTAGTAGGAGGTTTTTATGCCTATATGTAGGCGTGTATTTGCCTACCTAGACCTTTCGTTAAGCAAGCAACTTCTCATATAGTAATTCAACTATATTACTCTCTTTATTACAAAAACCTCTTTTATATACGCTTATTTCCCCTATATTCATATATTCTTGCTTCTATATGAATATTCACTTTTCATATTCTATATAAGAATATCCCGCATTACCTCGTTAAAGCTATACGTGCTAGAGGTTATGAGCCCAGTTATTATATAACTGAGGTTTTATTTACTTAAGTGAATATTATTCACTTATCCGAGCTCTTCTATTTTTATTTACCTATATCATACCTATTATCATTTAGGTATATGCCTTTATCCGGTATATGCATATTCATATATTGAGATATCTTACTCCGCCCAAAATCACTTTTTCGAATTCGAAAATTCGAAATCGACCTTTATATTTAATAAAGGATTTATATATATAAAAAGGCAGACGAAGTGTAAGTCCTTTTTATACTATATACTTACTTTTATTAAATATCTATTTATAAGAAAAAGAAGTCAAAATAGACTTTTTCTTATATATATTTTTAGACTTAAAATAAGTCTATTTTCAAGCTTAAAAACAAGCTTGAATTCTAAGCTTAAAGTAAGCTTATTTATACTAGGAACAATACTAGTATATATTTATATTATATATATTCTAAAATATATATAATGGCGGATATTATCAAGGCAATTACAGGCTGCCTTATGCCTGAAAATCAACGCCTAAAAGGTAGTCAAAATTGGACTACTTGGCTTTCTACTCTTCATATTTATCTTCGACTTTTGAAATTAAATACCTATTTCGAAGTTGAAAACGAATATGAAAATATTACTGAAGAGCAAAAAACCCAATCCTTATTATTAATAAGGCAAAATATTCAACCTGAGCCTCTTTCACTTATTTTTGATCAAATTGATCCAAAAGAGGCTCTTAATACCCTTAAAGCATCCTATGAGGGTACAGGACCAGTTCTACGTCAACAATTATACCTCGAATTCCACGCTATTAGATTGGAGCATTTTAATAGCTTAAATGAGTTTATTAGCTCATTTAAAAGCTATATTTCCAAATTAAAAAGCGTAGGAGCTATTATTGAGGATATAGACCAAAAAACGGTCTTTATATCAGCCCTAACTAATATCTTTCCGATTTGGGCTGATCGTCAAAGGTCTAATTTAAGACTTAAAGAGCCCCCTACTTTAGAGGCTCTTATTACGGATATATTAGACGAAAATAGGAGAGAAATCGATACTCCTATGTCTAGTAATACTATTAAGAGTAATAAATACTCTCGAAATAAGTATAATAAGTCTAAGACTTATTATAAGCAAAATACCAACCCAAATACCAACCCAAATAAGCCCTCAAATTACCCAAATAAGCCCTCAAATAAGCCCTCATATCAACCCAAACCAAACCAACCCCGAAACCAGCCCCGAAACCAACCAAACCAGCCCAATCTTTTTACGAAAAACCAACGCCCACATGGAGATTTGAACCCTCAGCCCTTACAATCAAGGAATTATATGGTTAGTGGTTCCGACCACTATACCATAGACCCACTTGATGAAAATTATCAACCTTTTCTCCCTCATATATTACCCAACTCGACTCCAAATGATAATTTGGGCCTTTCGGGAGAAAATACCAATAATTCGGCTAATATGGGCACAAATACAACTGAAAGGTGGTTGTATGATACGGGTTCAACAGTCCATATTACTAATAGTATGGATTTATTCGAAAATTTCGATAATAGGGACAATTTACCCCCTATTCGAACCGGAGCTGGCCCAGTTTACCCACAGGGTATTGGGGACTTAATTTTACCTATCTATTTACGGGGTAAAATTATACCTATAAGGTTAAAAAATACCTTATATATTCCAGAATTCCCACTTAATATCTTTTCAGGTATATTACACTACAAAAATGGTGGATATATTGAAAAGAATTATTTAGTGGATTCTGAGGGCAATGTATTTGCTTATTTGGATTTCAAAAGGCATGGATTTTTCCTTAATATTGCTTGGAAAAATCGAAGGCCTACTACAGGGTACCAACAAAACGATTTGGACCCTAAAAATCAGTATTTGGATCTAAAAAATATTTTAGAATCCATTCAAAATTCTCTTCATAATATTACTATTAATAATAGTAATATAGAGAAAAATACTGATTATTTATCTGAAAATTCAGATAATCAGGCCTATTCAATCACCCAGGAATGGCACGAAAAATTAGGTCATCCTTCTTACCCTTATTTATTAAAAACTGCGAAAATAACTAAGGGAATTCCTTTAGACAAATTAAAGGAAAAAGACCTAAATTGCCCGAGCTGTACTACAGCTAAGTTAACTAGGCAACAGCCTAAAATTAACTATAATCGGGCATTATTTCCACTAGAAAGGGTCTGTATTGATACAGTTAAAATTACCCCTACTACTATTAGTGGAAATAATTACGCTATTCCGTTTACGGATGATTTTACTGGTTTTCGAGATGTTGAATTCTCAAAAACCAAAGAGAATATAATTAATATTCTCAAAAACAAACTGGAATTTTATTTTAACCAGTTTAATTCCTACCCTAAGTATATACGCTTAGATAATGGTACGGAATTCAATATAGGGGAATTATTACCCTATATTAACGAAAAAGGCATTATTTTAGAGCCTTCCACGCCCTATACGCCCGAGCAAAATGGTATAGCCGAAAGGACTAATAGGGCCCTTATCGAAAAGGCTAGAACTATTTTATTAGCAGAGAAATTACCCCTATATTTATGGGACGTAATTTTGAAAGAATTAACTAAATTAGTTAATTTTACCGCTAATATACGCCTTGAAAAGACCCCTATCGAGGCTTTTCTCGATTATTTCTTCCCAAAAAGAAATAATAAGCCGGATTTATCTAATCTAAGAAAAATCGGCTCTAGGGTACTTATTTATTACCCTACTCAAAAGCGAGTCACTTCGAATAAAATGTATACCTATACTCAAAATGGTATATATTTAGGAAAAGAAGGTAATAATATATATGTTATATATTGCCCTTCTAATCCTTTTCGATCTCGATTATTACGGACTTCGCATATTCGATTTATTCAAAATAATAGAATAGAGGGGGTAGAAAGCGTAAATCCTCCTTTATATTCTAAAATTTTTGATAAAATCGAAGATATTCAGGAAATACCTTCTAAAATAGAGGTATTAATTCCCAAATTATCTGAGGAAGAAAAATCTAAATATAAAGATTTTACTCAGAGTATTACCCTACCTCCAGAGCCTAATACACTAAAACAGGCTCTAAATAGCTCAGAAAAATCAGAATGGTTAAAAGCTATATATTCTGAGCTAGAGGTTATTATTAAAAAGGGTACTTTATTAGCTATAGACCCAAATAAGGTCTATAAAGCTAATAAAAATCCACTATCTACTAGATGGGTCTTTAAACGAAAAATCAATATTAATACTGGTAATATTGATAAATATAAGGCCCGATTAGTAGTTAGAGGCTTCGAACAACAGTATGGAGTCGATTATTTCCAAACTTTTGCTTCTGGAAGTAATCCTACTACCTATAGGGTACTTATAGCCCTATCTGCCCCTTTAAACTGGCATATACACCAAATTGACGTTATTGGTGCCTTTTTAAATGGGGATTTATTAGAAGAGGTATATATAGACCCTTCTAATATACCTTTAACTGAATTTTTTGAAAAATACCCTAATTTAAATACTATAAATTGGGATAAATCAAAAAATCAGTTATTACAGCTTTTAAAAGCCTTATATGGGCTCAAACAAAGCCCTAGACAATGGCAACTAAAGCTGAAGTCTATTTTTAATAAAATAGGCTTTTTACCTCTAAAATCCGATGAGGCTACCTATTTCAACCAGGATTTCAAAAATCCTGCTTTTATTGTTACCCACGTCGATGATTTCCTTATATTTAATAAAAATATTAAATATATAGAGGAAATTAAGGGTAAAATATCGAAATATATCGATATTAAAGACCTAGGCGAAGCCTCGAATTTCCTAGGCGTCAAAATTACTAGAAATCGGTCTAATAAGACTATTTCTCTCTCTCAAAGTCATTATATTAAGGAAATTCTTAATAATAATGATTTTTCCAAAGCTAAAATCACTAATATACCTATAAATCCGGGTATATTAAATAGTGATTTAGGGAACGAAAAAGATGACTATTTACCTTCAAAAGAGCTATTAAAGACCTACCAGCACCTAGTAGGATCTTTAATGTACGCTATGGTTGTGACTAGGGCTGATTTAGCTTTTTCAGTCTCTTTCGTCTCCCAATACCTCCATAAGCCCACTATTTACCTACTTAAGGTAGTAAAAGGTATTTATAGATACCTTAGTGGCACTATTCACTATAATATTACCTATAATGGTAATATTGGGCCTGTAGAATTAGTAGGCTATACTGATTCTAACTGGGCCGGGTGTAAAAGTACTAGAAAATCAACTTCTGGGTACTTATTT
Organism: Colletotrichum lupini; assembly: GCF_023278565.1. NCBI lineage: Eukaryota > Fungi > Ascomycota > Sordariomycetes > Glomerellales > Glomerellaceae > Colletotrichum > Colletotrichum lupini. The sequence goes on along the minus strand of NC_064677.1, from coordinate 4,576,098 downwards.
ACACTAAATGGAGGTCCGATTAGCTGGAAGTCTAAAAAACAGTCTACTATAGCACTTTCTACTACAGAGGCTGAATTTAATGGACTTCAGGAAGCTATTCGGGAAGCTATTTGGCTTCAGAATTTATTATCGGAAATAGGTTATCAAGTTAAACCTATTACTATTAAAACCGATAATAATGGGGCATTATCTCTTGCTTATAATCCTGAATATCACCAAAGGACTAAGCATACTGCCCTATATTATTATTATACTCGACAGGAAGTAGAAAAAGGGAATATTAAAGTAGAATATCTCCCTTCTACTATAATGCCTGCCGATGGGTTAACAAAACCCTTACCTCGGGTTAAACATAAGGAATTCGTTAAGCTAATAGGCTTAAACAATCCTAATAACCCTATTTAACCTATATTATACCCCTAATATAGGTATTTATTTTCCTTATATTTTTATGAATACTTTAAGGAAAATACTCTAGGGTACCAAAAGATTGTTCTAGGGTACCAAAAAACTATTCTAGGGTACTAGAAATCTACTCTAGGGTACTTGGTTAGCTATTTCAACATAGCTAATAAGGCAAAAGAGGGAGTGTTACGAAGGTAACTTTGTTTACCTTATTATTCGCCTTATTATCAATATTACGTAAGCAAACTATATACCATATTAATCTACGATTTCTGTAGATTATTATAGGTATTGATTATGTAAGCAATACTGCTTATATAAGCTTACGTGAGCAGTGGAAAGTACTGGAAGATAACTGAATAATCTGGAATTTACTCGAGGCGGAATTACGTACTACGATTACGCATTCACTTACGTATATGCTTATTAATTATATCATAATTAATAAGCAATGGAATATTCTAGTAGGAGGTTTTTATGCCTATATGTAGGCGTGTATTTGCCTACCTAGACCTTTCGTTAAGCAAGCAACTTCTCATATAGTAATTCAACTATATTACTCTCTTTATTACAAAAACCTCTTTTATATACGCTTATTTCCCCTATATTCATATATTCTTGCTTCTATATGAATATTCACTTTTCATATTCTATATAAGAATATCCCGCATTACCTCGTTAAAGCTATACGTGCTAGAACTTTCTATTTAAAAACGATAAGCGGCGCAGAGCTTAACTATACTATTTACGATAAAAAAATACTAGCGATAGTACTATACTTAGAAAAATAACGTGCGGAGCTTATAAGCTATAAGCATAAGTTCGACGTTATTATAGATTATTAGCTATTACTATTCTTTATAACTAAGCGCCTACTTAACCTATAATAAGCCCGCTAGGCCGGCACGTTAGTAAACTTTAATTTTTAGATCTATTACTACCCGGGGAAGGAAAACGTACTAACTAACGCCCTGTTACGGAAAATAGAGGATATCCGTACTTAATAAGCGCTAAAAGAGGCTAATAGGACCTAAGTCCTCTTACTACTACGACTACTATTTTTTAATATCGTAACAGAGCTATGGACGCTATTAAGTACTATAATTAGTTAACTATAGCTTATAGTTAGCTCGCTCTTACTAAAAGACGAGCTCTAGGGGTATTTACTAATAGAAAAGATTTTAAAGCTTAATAAAGACCTTATTATAGCGTCCCTCGCGCTAATACGAGCGCTAGTAGCCGAAGGGCGCGAGCGCTAGTCTATTTAAAACGACGGATTATTAATAATAAATAAGAAGCTCGTAGTGCTTAAAGAAGAGAACCTTTATATTATAGTTATTCGCGAGGTCTACGAGCAGAAGCTCCTCGCCTACTTAGGGCATAATAAGGTTATAAAGATAATTAAATAGCGATACTACTAGCCGGGCCTAACGGCGGATGCCTACCGGTACGTATAGAACTACTATACTTATTACTAATTATAAAAGCCGCGCAATAAGCCCCTAGGGGAGCTAAGGCTACTTCTAGTACCCGACTACCCGTAGTAGTATATTTCTACTAACTTTATAACTATCCTTACTAATTAAAAAGGATTCGATAATATTTAAGTAGTAGTAGACTGCTTAAGTAAGAGAGCGATATCCGTTCCTTATTATAAAACTATTATAATAAAAAATATAAGCCGAATGTTTTACGAACGGGTACTACCTATCTTCGGCCTACTAAAGACTATTATATTAAACCGAGGCCCTTAATTTATCTCCGACTTCTAGGGAGAACTCTATAAGATTTGCGGGGTTAAGCTATAGTTATTAACGGCCGACTACCCCTAAATAGATAGCTAAATAGAGGTACTAAACTAGTATATCCTATAGCGGTTAAGACTACTAGTTAACCGATACTAAAATAACTAGAGCGATATACTACCTATAGTCGACTTTACTTATACCGCCTAGCCTAGTAAGACTATAGGGCTATTATTATACGAAGTAGAATTCGGTCGTTAGCTACGGCTCTCTTTTAACTAGTCTAAATAAACCTACTAATTTAGCTTTATAAAAAAAAAGCTAAACCGTACCGACGCGTAGCGTATAGCCTAAGGAATATATAAGGCCTAGGAGACTACTAGGGGTAATATAAAGGTCGCTTAGGTACGATATAAGAGGTATACTAACTACCGCCGGCACCTAGACGACTTAAAGCTAAGAGACTAGGTCTTCGTTAATACTTCGTACTAAAAGTCCGCCGATACGAATAAACTATAATAGCCGTGGGCCGGGCTATAAACTATCGTCGGTACTAGATAGGGGGGTATATAGATTATAGAACTATTAATAAGTAGCTAGGTATACCCGGTTTTCTACCTAAATAAGCTAAGAAAGGTTATTAACGACCTACTACCCGGGTAGAACTAAGACCTACTATTACTAATTATTAATAATAATAGCGAACCGGAGTATAAGGTCTTAGAGGTCGTTAAATTACGCTTATATAAAGGAAAATTATAGTACTAAGCGGATTAAAAGGGGTACGATACGGATCTGACTTAGTACGACGTAGAGAGCTTTAGATATGCGCCGGTAGCGCTCTAAGCGTTCTATTACTAATACCTAATTACTAAGGGCCTACTATAGAACCTAGACGTATAAATAGAAGCCGCTACGGCTAGTAATTCGCTATTACTAAGGGAGAACGATAATATAATAATAGTAATTATAGCTATAGATTCGCTAGAATAAGGGGTAATTTAGAGGTTTATTTTTTTAGCGCTACGGATAGCGCCCTCTAATATAGAGGGGGGGGTAATATTATAGTAGTGGGTACTAGGGCCCTGTGGGCCCTGTGGCTTAGCCTTAGGCTACGAGGCTAAGCTCTTAGTAGTTACGTAACGAGCTAGACCGCTGGGCCCAAAGGGCTAGCCTACTAGCTTCTGCCCACTATTCTATTTTTTCCCTTTTTACGTTAAGTTTTTAGTTAATTAGGTTAATATAGTAGCGTTCCGACCTACCTCGAGTTCCCTTTCGTAATACTAAGCTCTATAACCTCTACTAATACTTTATAGTTCGCAAGAACCTAGGTAAGTCGAACTAATAGATTCTATAAGTACTAATTAACCGTATTATAATCCTCTACGAGGCGCTGGCTACCTAGGGATCTGTTTTTAATATAAGCAACTAACTCCTCTACTACGTAAGTAGTATACTAGAATATAGACTTACTATGCTTAACCCGGCACCTATATTTACTAGTATTTACTACTAGCTTAGTACTTCGATTAATACTATAAAGAGAGAGCGCGACCGCAGTAAGTAGTAGTATCTCTAAGATAGTGCTTATAATAAAGAGGTCCCCGCTACCCACTAGACCGACCGTACTTATAGTAGCTCTAGTAAAGAGACCCGATTTAATAAGCGGAATTAACGCGGCCGCGGCATTACTAATAAAAAGTGTTTCGTCTATTATAAAACCGGCTATTAGTTAACTAAGTACTTAGAGGAAGAGCGACGTTAAGTATATAAGAAGTATAAAAATAGTAAGGAAAGAAATAAGAGATTTATACTAAGCTTATACTTATAGTTCCTCGCTTTTTATAAGGGAACCGCCCCTACTAACGACGACGATAATAATACTATAATCTAATACTTTAATAGCCTCGACTTTAATTATAAGGATAACTACGAGGACGAAGTCTAGATCTTAATAATATACTTTACGACTACTATTAATAATAGAACCTTTATAAATATCCTCGCTACTTAAGTAATAGAGCATGGCCTTATTAATACTACCTCTATTAACGAGTTAATTAAACTTATAGAACTAGTGACCTCTTTTTTATTAAACGGGAAGTACTCGTTAGGGGACTTCTAAAGTATTATACTTAATACTAGCGCTATGGAATTCTTAACTACGGGCTACCCTTAACTCCTCGTATTATAATAACGACGACCCGAAGTTACTCTCGATATTTCTAGAGCCGGCGAGGTAAGTATTCGATTCGGTAACGGCGAACTTATAAGGTTATTAAGATTTACGGTCGTTAGTACCCTATTTAGTAATATTACTTTTTACGTCTTACTAACTAATACTCCTTTCTTATACTACTTAAGGGATATAGATAAGCTAAGAATATACTTTAATAATATTAATAACCTACTAGTTAAGGGAGATATTATAGTACTTATTATTCGTAAATAGGGACACCCTTGGCTTCTGCTCCTTAACAATAAGAAAGCTATTATTAACTACCTAACGGAGGGCGAATTGCGCTACTTATATCGGCGCTTTAGCTACCCTTCGGTTCCTCGTCTCCTAAAGCTACTCTAGTAGTTTAGTAACGATATAGAGATCGTAGCCCTCGAGAAGCTTATAAAAATCTATTAATAATACTAACTTAACGCTACTACCCCTAGCCGATTTAAATTTACCCTGCGAGATAATTACGATTTTAATTATAAAGTCATAATTAACGTAATATACTTAATAGATTATAAGGGTACTAACCGACTAGTACTTTACGTCGTCGATACTACTACTTCTTTTTAAGCGGTAAGGTTCTTTACGGATATAATTACGAAGTATATATAAGAGGCTCTTTAGTTATATTAGATCGACGTTTACCTCGGTCCGCTAGACTAGATTATTATAGATATTAATAAGAACTTTAGCGCCGTAGAGTTTAAATCCTTTACTAAATCTATGTTTATTAAGGTTAAAGAAGTACCTATCGAAGCTTATAATAGTATTAGTAAGGCTAAGAGATATTACGTAATACTTAAAAGGGTATACGATATTATTTAAAATAAGTACCTATCGATGAGCGCAGAGGCTATACTTTAGGCCGTAATTAAGGTAGTTAACGATATAGTTAGCCTAAATAGCCTCGTTCTTATACTCCTCGTCTTTAGAGCTTTTTTGCGCACTTTTAACGAATCTCTACCGTCGCTAGATATTACCTAACGTATAGAGGTAGTTAAGAAAGTAATAAGGGAAGTCCGCAAACTTTATATTAATAAGTAAGTAAGCGAGGTACTAGCTACTCGAAACGGACTAAATATCTCCTATATTATTAATCTACTACTATAGTTAGATATTAAAGTCTAGCGAGAAGGTAAGGGATAGAAAGGCCTATTTAAGCTCGTCTTAATAAATAGTACTACTTACGTAATAGAATTACCTTACGGCCTAATAAGCTTCCGGGCTACTATAGTTAAACCCTAGTACTTAAAAAAGGTCGACCCCGAGCTACCGGCTACGATAATAGAGCACGTCGACCGCTTACTAATCCCCGCGGTTAATTAGTTAATTAATAATAGCGCCGTTATAGACAAAGTCCTCGATAAGATCGTCGTCGTAGTTAATAACGACCCTCTATTACGGAGTAGGAGGATTAGAAAAATATTAATACGGCGCGGCCGTAGTAATATTTTTATAATTACGACTTATTTTATATCTAAAGAGGAGGTAAATCTTAAGCTAGTTACTAAGCTCTATAATAAGGGCATTATTACTACCCTAGGAGCACCTTTTATAAAATCTATTAATAAAGAGCTTTTAGGACTAGTAAAGAGAGGGGTAATTAAATTCGTCTAACTTAGCTCTGAACATAGGGATATAAAGATATTTAAGTCTTAATTCGTTAACGAGATTAAGAACCTAGGACTTAACCCTATTAAAAAGTCTTACTTAGTTATATAAAGGTATAATAACGAGGGGAAGAAGGAGATCCTTACGTAGTCGCTAATAATTTAAAAAACTAGTTAATATCTAATCCTCGCCCTAGCCCCGACCCTAATCCGGGAAGGCTATGTTATCTAGCTACGAGATATTACTTAAGTATATATATAATTAAGCTAACCTCTTTGCCGTAAGGTTTTTACTTAATTACTAGCTCGGATCCGTTATCTATACCCTAAGGGCACTGTTCTATACGTTATATAGCTACTATATAGTCTTATAAAATCTAGTACCTACTAATAAGTAATATATAGTAAGTATTATTTAAAGATACTCTAGATAATAATATCTACGTTCGATCTATGCTTATTAGTCTCGATAGGAGAAAGCGGATTATTTAGTATTATTAATATATAGACCGATAATACTATTAAATTATTAAATAAGACTTTTAGTTAAAAAAAAGAAACCGAGCTTAAGCGCGCTAAGCTACTAGCTAAACTAAAGTAGTAACTATCGGCTAACGAGCCGCTTATTTTTAATAGCGGGATTATCTTATTAAAAAGTATTAATATAGTACTTAGATAGAAGAACTAGGGGAAAAAGCTTAAGTAGGTTAACCCCTCGGTATTAAATACTAAATAATAATTCGTTAAGTAGCGAGCTCGAGGTGCCTATATCGTATTAATTTACTAACTAGAGGTAGCTTTTAATACGTCGTTTACTACTTAATACTAAGTAGATCCGTCGTTTACTACTTAATACTAAGTAGATCCGTCGTTTACTAACTACGCTACGCTAAACCGTCATATTAAATAGTAAATAGAATACTTAGACCGAGGGCTTATATTCGTACTATTAGATCTAACTATAGCTAAACTCTTTATTTTTATAAATAGGTCATTCGCGAATAACGCTAATTATACTTTATAACTAGGTTATATTATTATCCTTATAAATAAAGAATAGACTAATAAGAGCTTTACGATTAATAATAACATTATTTACTATAGCTTTATAAAGAGTAAAAGGATTACTTAGAGCGTACTAGTATTAAAGGTCTATAGAATAGTCGTAGGTATTAACGTTACCTATACTATTTTAACTACCCTAGACCCTATTACTAAATAACTCGACGTTCTAAAGATCCCTACTATAGTCTATATAGATTTATACTTACTATATAAATACCTCGTTAAGCTAGGTATTATAAAAGAAAAGCGCCTTATAATAAATATTATAGTACTTAGGTAATTATACGAACGCCACGAGCTCTACGAGATCCGTTAGATTAGTAGCGATAATAACCTAGCTAACGGGTTTATAAAGAGCATACCGAACAAGTCCTTTGAACGATTCGTTAATAAAGGAATTATTATAGTTAAGATAGAAGGATAGGTAATACGTAGTTAAAATAATAGTATACTATAAGTAATAAGTCGTTTAGCGAACGTATACGCCTCTTAGGCTTCGGTTTAGAGAGAAACGCACGTGTTCGGGGCGCAGTTAGACTAATAAAAAGCTCTTTTTTAACTACGCTAGATTCGATAATTTCCGAGGAGTTTAGGTATATAGATTATATATATTAAAGGATTAGGAAGTAATTAAAAAGAGGGGATACTAAAATTTCTATACGAATAATTATAGCAGAAGCTATACTAAAATTTTAGTATACGGCTTTAGGTACTTCTAAATAGGGGATTAACTATAGATTTTACTACTAGTTCTCGCTAGCGGGGGACCTAGCCCCTATTCTAGCCTTTTCTATTACAAAAGTAGAAGACTGCTAATGTTAGATTACGAGGTAGAAAAGGGGCCCTATTAAGTAGTTAGGTAGGGGTGGTAGGTAGGCAGTCTAGGCCCGTGCAGACGGACCCTTCTACCTACTTATACCCACTAAGGGACCGCGGGCTCTGCCTACGATCTTCCCCTCCTACACACACGCAATAGACCTATACTAACCTATTGACCTAGTCGCGACCCAAAAGGTCTGACCTGCCTACGTGTATACCAACACCCTGAGATACGCTACGGACGGTGGCTCTTGAACCAGCTCAAGATAAATCCCGATGTAGACGGAAATTTTCATAGTTGTTCTCAGAGTGATGCTCGACATCCGAGAGGTAGTCGTGGATTCGAGGGCCCTGTCGTTGTCATGAGTTCCACCCCTAGTTCAGAAGTTGAGTATCGGGAGTCGTTCTGCTGTTCCTATTTACACGTCTCGGACAAGCCTTCGCCACGGATAACTATCTCCATACTTGTCGAGACAGGCTCAGCAGCCAATGACCAAGGCAGCCCGATAGTACTGTCAGCATCGAAAGAGCTTGCACTACGCGTTAATGTGTTGTGAATTGCTATATAGATGCTATATGAAGCAACGGACCCACCTCGCCGCGAATTCGTAGACTTCTAGGAGGTATAATTCGTCTTTGGACAGCCCTCGAATTGCTCTTGAACATGACTCAAGGCTTCCCTCTGTCATGGCGGAAGCTCTGGCAAACGCTGCTTTTCTTCTAAGCGACAGGCTCCCGCTGATAATTATTAATGGCTTCATCGGGTGAAGTCGAGCGGCTTGACCCTGAACCGCGTCGCCTGGGAGCCGTCGGCCTAGTAACAGAGGAGGCCCATTCCGAAAGGCGTGACCCTCGAGGGCCTCTGCATTGTTCTTGGGAAATTCTCCCCATCTCTCCTTGAAAACGCCTTTCTCTTCCTAAATCCATTGCTATTTCCTGGCCTCCACCACCTTTTTCAGAACTTAGCACCTGCTTTTGTTCGGAATGCCTTTCTTCCCTAGTTTGAGGCGCGCCAAAACTCGCCTGCTGCCGCCATCCTTCTGCTGTGTCCAACCCTGTCCGGCTGATGTCTCGGTAACTCCAAAGAGGTCCCTTCTCGCTGCTCATGGCGCGATCTCGAGGGTCATCGTGCTCAAAGCCCCTCGATTTCCTTGGGTAGTCTCGAGAACTCTGACCAGACCGCTCCGGCGGGTTTCTCAGTCTATTCTGGGCCCAGTCGTTGGTGTATTGGAAGTCGCATATGGTAGATCTGGTGCCACTGTCATCGTCCAGGAAGTCGTTCTCCCTTTGATCAAAATATACTGCGTCCTCGTATATGTTACTTGCATATTGATCTGGGGGTGGCCTTTCAAATAGTAGAGGTTCTTGGGCTGACTCTGTGCGAAAATTTGGCCCATGAGGTTGGAAGATTGGCTTAGGTCCCTGGCTTTGGTAATAATCTTGAGGATGCCCAGGTGATACGTTGGGTATAGTGTAGTCAGGCGGGACCACGTAGCGGGGATCAGTCTGGGGATGAAGATTATGGAGACTCATTGGATGTGCCTGAGAGTCGAATTGCGACGTATTCATCGGAGGTCCCTGGAGCTGAGACGACAGACGGTCCTTAAGAGGTGTGAATGGAATCTGTAGGCGATGGCTCTGAGGCATTGTGGTGTGTGACGGAGCACGGCCATCTTTTTGGGGAAACGAGTGTGGAAAACTCATCCTCGGAAATCTTTGAGTCACTCTCGATGAAGATATTTCTTGAACGAGCTAGAGACTGGCGACGGTCCTTGAGAAGATCATGGCAAGACTGACCGTTGTATTTTCGAGAAGACACATTCCAGCCACGCTAGAGGACATCCAAGGTAGATGGGTCTGATTTAAGAGGTGAGGGGCGGGCCGCTTCACCTTTGCTCATTGACACCGCGAGAAGTGCGTAAAACTGGGCGGACTGTGAGACCCGGTCGCTGTTCAGGGACAACATCTTCAGTCAGCAGTATCTGAAGAGGCATGTTCAATTGGTGAGTAATTTTGAAACGAAGGGGTACCTCTGGGCGGTCCTGAGTTCTTTGTTCAATTTGGCTCCTGTTCGTCTTCCCTTGAATCGGGGGTTACCGGACCCAATGTCAAATGACGCCGTGTTTTTGTGGGCCCATCTGCCGTCCGGCCGGTAGCTCGCTGACGGGGTTGCCCGTTGGCACTAAAACCGAGGGGAATCTTCCTCCTATCATTATGAGTGCAGAGGTCACTGATGAGAAGACAGACAATACCAAAACATAGCTTATCCAAGTGCTATTTCCTGGCATGCTTACATAGAGTGAAATGAGTTAGTAGCTACCTAAATACCTTGAAGATTACACACTGACGAGCCAAGTCCTGTGCGCTGTGAGCGACTATCTATGATTTCGGCGCTAGGACAAATCCTTCCCGGTGGATTACCTGAGCTGGTGTTCATCTGGAGAGTAATCGCACGGCTGGTCAAATGGCGTGGCGGCATCCCATGGCTCGGGCCCAAGACCGAATTCGAGATGGTTGCTGACAGTGAGACTTATGTGAGCTTCTTTCTCGACTTTTGAGAGCTATGGCAATTGAGCTGCACTGGGAAAGTGGCATGTGATGCTGAGAAGAACCCGTTGGGAGTACCTAGCGCATCCAACGATGAAATGCAGGTCGAGGCTTGATATTGATCGAACCTACGGCAATCTCAGGATTACAGTTGGTCGCAGTCGATTGGCTTACCTAGAAGGTCTTCTGCATGGCTGCCGAAGAAGCTAGAGGTAACGTCGCACGAATGACGAAGTCCATGTCCATTTCCGAATTCTTGCGGAGAAAAGGAAGTATGGCTACACGATGATGAGGGGATGGGCTTCATTGGCGATTGATCACCTAGCTTGAGGTACCCCGAAAGCCTCGGTACGGCAGACTGCAAGAGGCACTCCGCCAAAACCGTTCTTTCTAATAGACCTACGGCTACCGTAAATTTTAAGCATTAATAGCGCGACTTTCTTATATATATAAATAAATATTATAATAAATCCCGTATATTATTATAAAGAATTACTTATAACCGTAGGTAGTAGTAGTTACATAAGGGCGGTTATGCTGCCTAGTAAAAGTGGGGTAGCTAGGGGGCATATCCTCCTTACTAATTTCTATTACTAATTAATTTCCCTTTCCTCTCAACTAACTTAATATTCTTTAAATAAAGTAAGTAATCCGCTTACGCCCCTATAGTTACTTATTAGCAATTATATTTCGCCTTATTATACTTTATACCCTTTTCTACTTCACTTTTATTACTATTACTTAATTAAATACGCAATTATAAGTATAATATTCGTAATTTACTAATTAGAAATATTAATTAGGTATAATTAGGCAATTTTATGCGCAATTACTAGTGTAATTTTTATTAATTAGTAATTATACTTCTTCTTAGGCTAATATACGCGCAATTATAAGTATAATTACGTATATATACCTATTTATAATTTAATTCTTTTTATTTACTTTTTTCTTTAGTATTAACTATTTACGTATATATACTAACAATTTCGTATAGGATACTCCCTTTTTTAATAATTACGTACGCCGTATAATACTTATAATAAGCGCTTAATATAGCGTTCCGGCTCGTATCGAGGGTATATAGCTCCTAACGGTCCCTATATACTAACCTATATAATACCTTAACGACCTTACGTCCTATAAAATAACCTCTTACCTCTTTACTAATACGTATACCTCTATATAATAGCTTTTTTATTATACGGATTCTTATATTATTTATAAGCTTTTTATTTTCTTTTTTAAAAACTTTCTATTAGATCTATAACCTTAGTATTATATAAGTTAGTATATACTACCTTATACTATCTAATATTACTATATTAACCTATATAATCTAGCCCTAGCGTTAGATTAAGCTTAACCCTAAGATTACTAAGAATAGCCGTTATATACCCCCGGATATTACTATAACTCGTACTTAGGCTACCGATACTATCTAAATAACCGTATATAGCGATACTAAAACTAGTACTAAGTTATATACCTATTATAAAGCTAATAAAAGCATTTTTACTAATTACGTTACTTTTACGGGTAAGGGCTACTTTAATTATAACTATATATTTACTATATACGAGTATACGCTCGTTACGCCTCCTATTATTACTTATACATTACCCTATACTACCTTATATCTATTTATAATCTATTAACGGTTCGTATTAACTCGTAATATACTTACTAAGGTTATTAAGCGCAGTTATAACTATAAGGGCTATAATAAAGTCTATATCGGCGCTCTACTTAAGTCTTTAAGTACTATCCCTGCTATATACCTCTATATAATAATAAAAGCCCTTAAATAAGTAACTAAGTAGGCTAAAAATAATAAAGAGGGTATATATAATAGCGTATAAAATTATAAAGAGCGTTACTAACTTATATAGACTCTAAGTAAAAAGTAATTAATTTAATATTTTTATATAGTATAGTATAGGAGTTTATATAGGTATATATTAAGATATAGTACGGTTAAGCTTAATACCCGGGTAGTAAGGCCCTTATAGAGTTATAGGGCACTTACTAGCTATAAATTAGAGTATACGCACTTAGTTTAGCCCGTAAGAGGCCGTAACTAACCGTATAAAGGCTCCCCCCAAAATTTAACGTTTCTAATAAAATTATAAAACTTTCATTTATCATATATTATCGTTATATACTTTTCTATCCTTTTTAGTATTATAGATCCCCATAAGCGTCTATATTTTTATATATATACTTATAAAACTTAATAAGTAAAAGGATACCCCTATATATCGCTATAATTATATATAAACATTTACCCCTTACTTAAAATTTCTTTTTTAATTTCTTATTTTACATATTACTACTTTTTTAAAATAGTACGACTACGTATTAATCTTTTACTATATTGAACGATAATTATTATAAAGTTAGAGAGTAATTAGACTTATAATATAATTATTATACATATCTTTATAGTTTCTAATACTAGAATTACAAAGCGAACTTTCGAACGTTAACTTATAAAATAGGATTTATAATAAGAAAAGCGTACGGTCTTTTCTAAGGATCTATTAATTCGTATCTAAGAATTATTCTTTTAATAATACTTAAATAATAAAAATATCCTTTTTTAACTCTAGTCTAAAGGATTTATAATTACGGCTATAGGATTATTAATACTTCGTTAATAAAATCAGTTTTAATAATAATAAATACTAGAATAGCTCGCAATTATATAATAACGATTAAAAGAGTTCTTTTTTAATATACTAGAGGTTACTTACCGTACTAAAGGGTATAATAAAAAGTATCTTTATATATAGGTTCGCTAATAAGCTTATATTATTAACTAAAATAAACTATACTTTATATATTATAAACCTTTCCATAATAAGTTTAAGATCGGTTAAATAAAATAAAATACCGTTATAAAGGGTTTACGACTCCTAGACTAAATTATATTTAGTTTTTAAATACGTATAATAAGCTTTTACTATTTAGATTTAAAATTTATACTAATATTAATACTTATTCACGGTTTATTATATAGTTCTATATAAGGGTTTCTACCTATACGTCCCGGAATATACTTATATAATATCTTATTGTTATTTAATAACGGGGATTTATGTTATTACGAGTTCGTTTAGACCGAGGGAAAGAAACCGTTCTTATGTTTAGTATTTATTACTACTTTTTATAATACCGTTTAATAATAAAAAGTCTAATTATATTCCGTAATTACTAAATCTTTAGCAAAAATATCTATAATATTAAGATTAAAAGTTAGTAAAATCGTTTTTATCAAAGTAGATTAGTATATTAGTAAGTAAGTAATATATATCTTAGTATATATAAGTATACTTACGTTCATAAAAATACTTCTAACTACTTAAGTTCTAAGGGCTATTTTATATAGATATACTCTCTAACTAGATTATACTTCTATTTACGTATATACTACTAATTCGTTCTAATTTTATTAACTTCGTATAAATTTAGAACTCTTATCAAATTCGTCGTTAAAAAAGTCGCCCTTACGTTATTTTTAGTTAGTTATAGTAACTATATTATTAACTTACGTTACGAACCGTATAAGACTTTATATAACTAATTAACTAAGACTAAGTTTAATAACTATTAAACGCTATTTAGAATAGTAATAATCTAAACGCATATCTTCCTTAAGCTACTTTATAAATTTATACCTTAATTATTAAGGGCTCCCTAATTATATTAACTAAAAATACAAAGTTTAGTAAGGCTAATTATCCTTATTTTAAAATATATTAATATCTTCTTATTTATCTAAAGTAGTATATACGTAATAAGCTCTAATTAGAAATTACTTTACTTAGTAAACTATAAGGTAATATTATATAAGTTAAGTAAAGATTAGAAAACTCTAAAATTAATCTTAGAGTATTAAATAGCTTTATAATTACGAGCGATACTAAGGACGAAGAGGAATTATAAATACAATTATAATTTATTCTAAACTATTTATTAATAAGAATGCTCGTTTTTATCCTTATAATATACTAAGTTATTTACTATCGTAAACTTTATCTTCTTATCAAACTACTATAATCTCGTCTTTCCTATCGTTTTTATCCTTTTTAACCTTTTTCTTAGCCTTTACCTCCTTCTTAACGATCTTCTTTTCTTACTTAACTAATAATTCCTCCTTAATTTTTATTATTAATTTAATACTAATACCTATTAAAAGCCGTATTTTCGGAACATTTCTATACGTCGTTTTGCCTAAAGTTTTAGTTATAATTAGCTTTATACAACCTTTTCCTTTCTTTACAAACTAAGGTTTAATAACTAGCGACTTAATTCTAGTTTAAAAAATAATAGAAAGTTAGTAATTATCTTTTTTATATAAGATCGTAGCTTTAAAAAGGAATCTCTCTAAACTTATAGCTTCGTACGCTATTTTATAATATTCTAAAATATCATAAAGATTTTTATATTAATTAAAAATACTATCTACTTTATTAAAAGAATTTACTAATTTATTATAAAATATAAAATAATAAATCGCATTATATCTTAATATAAAGTAAACGTTAAGAAGCGATTAAACTAAACTTTCCTAATAAACTTCTTAATAACTTAGATATTAATATAAGTTATTACTTAGAAACCGTTAAGTTCGTTCTTAAAAAAGGATATGTTATATAATATAATAGAGATATTAATTTTTAGCGATTATTTTAACTCCTTTTTTATTTACTAAACACTTCGTTCTCGCTCCTTTAAGCCCGTAAAAAGAGATTTTATTAATATCGAGGCTTATACGTTTATACGTTCTTATTATATAAAAAGGGCAGAGCTTATATAAATATTATTATTAATCGGTCGTTTTAAAATAGCTTTATAAGGAGGTATCATGAGGTTAATTAGTTCGGTAACGTCTTATATAGAAACTAGAAATTATTATAAATCTATATTATAATATTTATAAGCGAGCTATTAGTTTAATAACTTAAGTAAAGAGTAATTTTTACCCGTAAGAGGGTAAAAAGTAGTAATTCCTTTTATAATAAAGTTATAAGGAGAAAAAAAACTTTTATATCGGGGTATAATATTGTGCGATTTTATATACCGCCGTACGGTCTAATATATTACGAAATTAAAATATTTCTTAAGCTATAAATCTCTATAACCCCTATTTATAGGTTATTATACTAGTCTAGACCCTATCCTAGGTAGTAGGGTAACCGTAAAATACGATTTCTACTTTAACACATGAAAAAAGTGTTTTAGCAGAGTGCCTCTTGCAGTCTGCCGTACCTCGGTCCAGCGGCATTGGGGACCTCAACAACCCACCTCCACTAAACTTGGAACTTCCCAACCTTGAGAGGTTGACGGGTATTTTAGTAAGGGAAGGGACCTTGGTAAAGCCCCTAAGGTAAGTACCTAGGTCCTAGCTCCGTTAGCCGAATCCCCAGAAAGCGCCTAGGCACTTGCCCAGATAGGAAATAGTACATCTGACCTGCCGCTTATCGATAACGAACCTTCCGGAGATACGACGCGGGGGTCGCGCGCGCATTTTGTCGCTGAAGGGGGAAAGAAAAGGAGGGGGGTAAGTCGAGGTACTAATAAATTGTGAGGTATCACTTGCCTTGTAGCTTTATCGGCCCAGGGTCCTAGTCACGTTCAACTGAAATTCGTCGAGTGCGTTCCACAATCCCAAAGCCCTCGACAAACACTCCTCTCTGTGCCCTCCGCCGAGCTTCTTTCCCCCCTCCTTCAACTCCGAAGCGAACTGACGCCCAGCGCAAGGCGAACCCTGCGCCGACACCAGTCCAGCACCGAATAACCGCAACACCGTCCGACGCAACCTCCCCAGCCCGTCCTCCGTGCTCCTCGCGAACGGCTACGAACATAGCTCTTGGACCCTCCCCAAGTTCATGACTTGCGCCGTCCCAAGCCACTCGACCTCTCTCTCTCCTTCCGTCTGGCCCTCCGCGCGCCGGACGACCACACACACTTCCAAATAAAGACCGAGCATGTGCCCCGCGCCTGATCATGGAGGCTCTGCCATAGATGATTCCCGACCCGAAGACAACGACAACACTCTCAACAACACCATCGACAGCGAACACAACCCCTCCGAGCCTTTAGTCTTGGCCGGCGCCGACATCCGCACCAGAGCCCGGACAATGACGAGCACCGAGGAAATCGACAACACCATAATCCGGCCGGGCTCCGTCCGCATCAATGTAAAGGGCGCCTTCATCGTCGATCCGGACTCGAGTTCTCCGAGGAGCAATGGCCGAGGTTCCCCGACTCACCACGAGACGAGCGATATTCGCCTGCCCAACCACCATGCCGTCGTGAGCCATATCGCCGTTGACGTATGCGACTCCCTCCTGCCCTTACCTGCTTCCCCTTCTTGTTTAGTTGCTAATCCCCTTGTTTTCGCAGATTGGCGGCTCCTTGATCAAGCTCGTCTACTTTACGCGCGAGGCGCACTCCACCGAGCCCGGCGGTCGTCTTAACTTTCTCAATTTCGAGACCGATCGCATCGACGACTGCATTGAGTTCATGCGCCACCTTAAGGATAAGCAGCAGACCCTCAATGGCTCTCAACCGAACGAATTGAGCGTTATGGCGACGGGAGGCGGCGCTTTCAAGTTCTACGATAAGATGCGGGATGTCCTGGGCGTAGATGTGTTGCGCGAGGAAGAGATGGAATGTTTGATAATTGGTAAGTTCTCGCAAACCCCTCGGCGCATGCTCAAGGGTTGCTAACTTACCTCCAAGGCCTCGACTTCTTCATTACCGAGATACCCCGCGAAGTCTTCACGTACAGCGAAACCGACCCCATGCACTTTGTCTCGCCTTCAGAAAACATTTACCCCTACCTCCTCGTCAACATAGGTTCTGGCGTCTCGATGCTAAAGGTCTCCGGGCCCCGCCAATACCAACGTGTAGGCGGAACCTCACTCGGCGGTGGTACGCTTTGGGGCCTGCTCTCCCTCCTGACGGGCGCTCGCACTTTTGATGAGATGCTCGACCTGTCAGAGCGGGGGGATAATGCCAAAGTCGACATGCTTGTCGGCGACATCTACGGGGGAGACTACGGCAAAATTGGCCTCAAGAGCACCACGATTGCATCGTCGTTTGGCAAGGTCTTCCGCATGAAGCGCACAGCCGAGAATGAAGCGGAAGACCACGGTGGACTGCACAATGGCGATAACAAGAACACATCTCCGCCACCGGAAGCCTCAGCTGAAGATGGCCCTCAGGGAGCAGCAGAGCACTCCTCAGAAGAGCCCTTCTCTGGGGCAGATGTCTCGCGTTCGCTGCTATATGCGATATCCAACAACATTGGCCAGATCGCCTTCCTCCAATCTCAAATCCACAACCTGGACCACATCTACTTTGGAGGTTCCTTCATTCGCGGGCATAGGCAAACGATCAATACCCTCAGCTACGCCATCAAGTTCTGGTCTCAAGGCAAGAAGCAGGCCTACTTCCTCCGCCACGAGGGCTACCTGGGCTCCGTCGGTGCCTTCCTCAAGCGCCAACCTCGCAACTGGGGCCGTCGTGGTTCTCTTGAACAAGCAGAGCCCATGGAGAAGCGCATCCAGAATCGCAGGATACACGACGTTGAGATGCAAAGCCTCGTCGACGACTACGCTTCCGACTCTGGACGCGAATCAGGACGCGACTAGCCAATAAGCAAAGAAAGAAAGGAAAAACAGCATTACATTCATAAAAAGGAGCGAAGGTAGACGAAGTTGAACATCCCTGTTTTCGGGCGTTGTGCGGGCAGGCGGCGCGGTATTTTCTGGCATTTACGACGCTTGATAGCAGAGCATATGCGAATTTAGTGGGGGAGGCGAGATTGAAAGACGTCACGCCAACTTGGTGACCACTTAATCGGCACATACCATTATATTTTTTACTACATACTTACCAGTTTAATGTTATCAGTCATAGCTCGGCTGGCCTGTCGAGACGGATCGGCCCTGGATTGTCAGCAAACATTACAAACATCATAAACATTTCAAACAAAGGATTACCTTCTTAGCCCTTGTTCGTGTGAGAGGTGTCAAGTAAGCAGCGAGAGTTTTTCTGGACTATTCTGTCAATCTTGGAGACTCCATGTAACCGAGGGCAGTGTTCCAATACATGTTTGTGGATCTACGGTCACCTGGCTGGCTCAGTGGTATGTCAGTCCAGGTCACCAATCTTTTGACTTATGATCATGGGCTTTCTTCCTGACCTCAAAGCTCCTTTCGAAGGCTCTCGAATATTGTCATGTCATCATTTAGCTAACGCTTGCTGCAATAAGTCTTCAAACTGATCGACATACCCAGGTCTCTTAGTATTTCCTCTGAAGTTGAGGTTGTCGTTACATCAGATACGTCATGCTACCCTTCGTCCTCCACATCATACATATAGCGTCATATCCGTCATCCCGTCCTCCGCACCGCCGGATTACCTTTGGGCACATGGACCCCGGACGAAGCGGACGATCACATGTACTCCGGACTCAACGGATGCGGTCCATAAATTCTTGGCACCTCGGAGGAGGGGACGTGGCCGGGGTGCGCATTGAAACGTATATGGGCCGTGGAAGACTCGGGAATCGTCCCCGGTAACTTTAAACGTTATGCGTATTTTTCTCTGGATCGGAAGACTAACCCTGCTGTACGCTCCACTACTTGTAGTCACTTCCGGAAACCGCTAGTGAGGCTTTCTTTACAGGTGATTACTTAACTTAGTAGAGGTCAGGGGTTGTAAAGACGACGTATGGTCTGATCTGCGTTATTCGAGTTTGGGATTGAGTAGCTGAATATCATTGATTCTTGGTGATTGCTGATGTAATGGGTCATGATGAGAAGGTCAGTCAGAAAAAGAATCACTGCTCTACTGCAACTTTTCGGAATAGAGTAGCTATAGAGTCTACAACACCGCTTCGTAGCCGCGGATCTATGCTATCATAGCCATCACGACTAACACTACATCGGCGCCGGTCCAGATCCCGCACTCCTCGGCCCAAATCAACAGACATAGCCCGGTACTAAGCCAGCCCTCTTTACAGAGTTCACAGAAACGTCACCGCCCCGCCACCGCAAGCCTTACGACGTAGTCGTTCGCAACGGGGTCCGGTCTAGAAGCCGCAACAACGGAACAAACTCATCTGAACGGTGTCTTCCTCTCTGCCCAACGTCACCTAACCCAGGATAGGGAAGCCACTCAAGTCGGGAAATTCCCACTTTCAGCTGTTCGCACGAGAAGGCTTGACCCGAGGCAGTGGTTTGTGCGGTTCTCCACCATGACCATGGGAAGTAAAGCCCGACGACCTGGATACTGGAACTTCTTGCGATAGTTGGCCGTTTTTTTCTCGTTTTCGTCTCAAGTATAACTCAACCAGCCCACGCGACGTCACAGAACGACCCGCAGTAAGAAATATATGCCGAGGTGCCAGCCGCAAGTTGTGTCGTCTGATGTTTCCTGCCTTTGCATGAATAGCGGTAGGTAATCGGTAGGCTATGCACGGACTGCCGGACAGCGCCTGTATGGATTTACACCCAACAAACTTCCTTCTAGTTGCCTAATACGGAAGCCGATCGCGAGAAGGTATTCGCTTACTACTACGTAGGAGGGAACCGCAGGTCATTGATCCGGACCCGGCGGAGTCGGCGGCACGCAAATCGGGAGACCTTCCAAGGGAAGACCCCGGACGACCGTAGCTGGACCCGAATACGGAGAGCTGAAGGCAATCGGTTGGTCCCCACTACGATCTTGAAGCTTTGAAGTGAGAGCGAGAAAGAGGGAGAGGGAGGTCGGGGAATTACATCATTGCGGTTGTCATTGCTGTCAGATATCCCTGTCTCCCGTGAAGTGACGTCCGGCACACACACTTACCCACGCATTCGGCTGAGCCCTGCGGTGGTCTGGGCATGGACTATGCGTCCTGTGGAGGCAGGGTTGCAAGTCCAGCGTTCTCCTACACGGGCGTCGATCGCGGTAAGGCAGGTGAAGGATGTTGGGTCATGAGAGGTTTACGAAAATCTATATAGATGAGTAGAATTCCCGCCTCCTCTCCGAATCTTGTCTCCTCAGCATCAAACAATCACACAACAACGAAATAACTATAGCTTCCAACAAAGACGCATTCCACACGTCAACATTGAATAGCCTCCAAACTACCAACGAAGTACCACAGCTCGAGAAAAAGCATCAAGCAGAACCTATATACCTACGACACTTACCACCTTCAACCGCCAACATGCAGTTTTCCACCGTCTTCGCCATCTTCGCTGCCACCATGGTCGCCGCCGCACCCACATCTCCCATGGATTCAACTCTTGAGGTCAGAAAGGACCCCGGTGCCATCGCCGCCTGCGAGACGCAGACAGCAGCCGACCAGGTTGCCTGCATTGATAAGTGCAACAAGGACGCCGCCTGCATCACCGCTTGGTAAGTCAGAGTCAAGAAGCGCTTGATGTCAGAAGAATGATACTAACTATGCAATAGCTCTCTGGATGCTGCCCAGAAGTACACTGCTTGCGCCACGAACTAGACTCAGAGTGATATCAGCGGTTGAATAAGTGTAGGATAAGAGAGTGGGAACAATATGAGCATTAGAGATTGCATAGCAAGCGACCAGACTGTAAGATTATAAGGAACATTTGTTTGGACTTAGAGAGAGAGAGCGAAAGGTCTAGCTTCAATGAATTATTAGATTCTTGTGTAACCAAGTCCGTCATGGAGTCAGGTCTATTGCGTGAAAAAGATCAACGCCCAGGTCTTGAGACCTCTTATGTTCGCAGTACAGCGTAATTCTGCGACAATCTTTACATTATGCCTCATTTGAAATCTTTAGCCTCCAATACATCTTGAGAGGAGGGCGGAAGTGACGCCACATCTCAATGTATGGACTCTGAACCATACTGGGGGGCGTAGAATAAGAAGTGCCTGGAATCTCTGCCGATGCGAGTCGACAGGATGGACCATCTCCTCCGCCAGAAACTTCACGAAGACCACATCCTCTGCTGAAGTGCACAACAAAGTCACGCCGGATACTCATAATTCACTGGTTACTGATGACTCGGCATGGAGCCACAGTGGATACACAACCCCCCTTCCCTGAGACACCGATCCCGCCAGCATGAGCTGGCTTGCAAAAGTCTAACCGTGCGTCACGGCACCATCAGATGGCTTGGTGCCAACTGAACTTACAAAAGCAAGTACAACAATAGCACACGATCAAGTACTAAACCAGACTCCAAAATTTCAAAGATGGATGACTGATTTACTGCTCCCTGAGAGCTCCGGCGCCGGGTTTCGGCGAGGGTCCCGCCCTGTCCACTGGTAACTACGACCGGGTCTCCTCGTTCTCGGTATTGAGACGATTCAACTTGGAGCCAAGGCGGGGCCTCGATAGTCGGTCGGATTGATCACACATGGAAATGACCAGGAAAATGAAAGACTAGGACAAGAAACGCAACTCGTCTCGCAACATGACACTCAACGCTTCATCAAGCACAGTCCAAGGTAATTCTATTGGCCGTGTGAAAGTATCAGGCAATAGGGGAACAAGACGACCACATATTGTTTCGACGGGCGGTCTTGTTGGACAGGCTAAGGGGAATGACTCCGAGGCATGTGCAACGTCGTCTCCGAAGCCGGGACCGAGGCACCGCAAAAGTGGGGCTACTACCGTACTTCTCGGGCCGGTGCCGACGAACGAACGGCGAATGAACATTGTAGCACAGATCACTTAAGCTCTGCCGCAAGGTAGAGCTGGATATTCACTGTAGTTCCGTATATAGGCTCTTCAAAGGTCCGATGGACCTATAACGACATCTAATTCTGCACGGCGGCTTCTACATTGTGTCATTCATTACACATCATCTCGTAGCTCAAGCGTTCTAATTTATACTTATATTCCATCAAAATCAAGAAAATATTGATTGGGGCAATAAAATTTGGGTGAGATGTGATAGCTCTGAAGTGATTGGCGAAAGTAAGAATCTCGGCGATCCTTAACTGTTGAATGGAATCGAAGGCCTTGAGCCCAAAGAAGACGCTTCCGGCCATCAAGTCGATAACTTTGGGTAACATGATCGACCGTAGTGAAGGAAGCTCCCTCGATATGAAGCGGCTGTCAAATTCCGGGAATATCACCTTCATGAGATTCAATAGGTAGGCGTTCCCGACTCCTCAACTGGTGTTCTCTCTGAAGCTCTCCAAAATGGGTGGATGTACGGTGATGATTAGGTTACCTGCCTCATTCGGTGGCCGAAAAGCGTTTCTCAGGACGTTGGGAAAGACTTCTTCTTGATGTCGCTTTCAATTTTACATCGCTACAGCGGTACGAATTCCAGATAGCTGCGCCAGGTGATCAACCCCGGTAGTAGGGACTTGTTCTTCGATATGGCAGCGGTTCTGACTCTGAAAAATGTTTATTCCACTTTGGATTATTTCAGTAATGGAAATATCATATCGTCCGCGTAGATGGGAAGAGTCTGGTAAGTTTATCGCCAACAAACCTATCAACGCAATCTAGCCTGAGACAAGTAGGTTACGAGGTTGAACCAGACATTCCAAATCAGTCATTCTTTACCTTACCTCCATCCATACCTGAACACAACTTACGTGAGTGTAGGCTATATCTCAAAAAATTGTGTCATTCGCTGTTGAGCTAGGCTCTCCGAATGGGAGATCCAAGTCCCCAAGCCCCGAACTGAACCTCAAGCATAGCAGGAACTCTTCCGCAGGAACAATCCAGCTTGCTCAATTCCCAAACGGAGTCCATGATGGTCAGAGAAATGGCATTCCAGAATCGCCCTCACGAATCGTCAACTCTACAGCAGTATAATGGGAACATACAAACTTGCAACGATCTGGCGCCAGTGTATATCCCATCCCCGACCCAGACCCGAACCCAAGCTCCTCAAGTAATGGCAATACCTAGAAAACGGATCCTCAGCTAGGCCGACGGACGAGGCAAGCCTATTCTACCATGGTTTTCGAAACCCTCAGACGGATGACCATGGTTTCTCCCTTTTGTGAAGAGAGGGGAAGGGGAAAGGAGGGGGTTCATGGTCAATGCTCCCCCGGCGAGCCCGTGAACACTTAATCAACGGGCCAACGTACAACATGATTGTGGGCATACGTACTGCAGATAAACTCTATCAAGTTGGTAGGTAAACTTCGATTCAACACGGAGAGCCATGCGAAGACGAAAATGAACTTTTTTGCTCCCCCTATCTACCTTATGTCATACCAGTTATGGGACAAAGGGGAATCGATCGCATTACAACGGCTCATTTCCGGGGTCGTCTCAACTACAACGTCACATGACTCATTGCGACCTTAACAGTAGCAGCAGCATGCTCGGACTCACGTAGAACAGTCAGTACGACCAAGCTCGAACCTAACGGAATTATTACAAATGTCACTTGAGTACTCGGAGGATTGGAAGACATCACAAGGCAAGAGGAACCAAAAAGTCATTGTAGAGCGCATTTCTATTCCTCTCGAAAGGAACTAGCTAATTAAGTATTAATCCAACAAGCCAAGGGGTATAAAAAAAAAATCTTCCAACACCGTTTTTTTCTGATGCGCTCTAAAAGTTCGCGGCCAAGTTGAGATAAAAGTGGGAATATAGAGCCTTTTTAACACCGAATGTTTCCAGACCTATAAAAAACCACCTATGCAATGTGTTTGTTTCGTAAGGATCGTAAGAATGATATGTAAAATTGCGGGCTTGTAGATTACAGATTTGTGTGTGCGTGCAGCGACTTGGATACAGTAAGGAAATTTTGGGGGGTAGCATCTCTCCTCCGCGCTCAAGTAAGTTTCATCTTACCTTAGTAGAGGGGAGGGGAGAAAGCAGCCATGTTACCCAGCTTAGAATGCAGCGAGGGCAGCAATGGCAACAACGGCACCGAGGCCGAAGGTGGTCTTGCCAGCACCGGCGACAACGACGCCAGTGGTGGTAGGGACGGCAGCACCGCCAGTGCCAACGGGAGTGGTCTTGCTGGCGCCAGCGGCGGGGGTGGTAGGGTAGGGAGCAACCGGGGCCTGGGAAGAGGCAGTCGCGCCTGGGGCAACGGGGGTTCCGGCGGGGGCAGAGGGAGCCGGGACGGGAACGACGACCGAGGCGGAGTTGGTGGCGAAGGAGACGTGGGGAACCTCGAGAGTGGTCTTGATGATGGCGGTGGTGGAGGAACCGGGAACGGTGGTGCCAGAGGTGACGCAGGGGACAACGATGGTCTTGTCAACGGTGACGGTGGTGTACTCAGCAGGGTTGGTGGCAGCGGGCTTGGTGGCCGAGACGGTGATGGCGGTGGTGATGGTGGCAGGGACAGTGACGATGGCAGGGTTCTCAGGGATGTGAGCAGCGCAGATGCCTTGGAAGAACTGAGTAGCCTTGGAGATGATCTCGTCGCTGGCACCGTAGGAGTAGATGCAAGAGAAGACGTTCTCGACGAACTTGGAGTCGGGGCAGAAGCAGTTGACATCAGAGTTGTCAGTGCAGCCGGAAGAGAACATCCAGGTGCTCAAGCACTGGGGAACGACATCGGGGCAGGGAAGAGTCTCAACGGGGCCAGCGGGAACAGTGACCGAGGCGACAGGCTTCTGGGAGGAGACACCCTGGGAAGGAACACCGGCGGGCTGGGTGGCAGCAGGCTTGGAGGGAACACCGGGGGTGTGGACGAAGGTCTCGGTGACGGGGCAGATGGTGGTAGAGACGGGGACGGTGACGGTGACAACGGCGTGGGACTTGGCGGGGCAGTTGGTGACCTCGGGAGCGCAGGAAGTGACGATCTCAACGCGGGTGGTGTAGACGGTGGAGGTGGTGTCGTAGACAGTGGTCTTGGTCTCGGGGACGGCGGGGACGGTCGCGGGGACGGTCGCGGGGACGGTCTCAGCAGGCTGGGTGCCATTGCCGGGGACGGTGGGAACGGAGGCGCTGGGGAGGGCAGCAGAGGTAGTCTCACCGCCGACGGGCTTGGTGACAGACTCGACAGGCTTGGTGGTCTCCTCAGTGGGCTTGGAGACAATGGGGGTCTCGGCAGGCTTGGTGACGGAAGGAACAACAGCAGTGGTCGAGTCCGCGGGGATGGAGATGGAGGGGAGGGCAGCGGAGGTGGTCTCGCCCTTGCTGGGAACGGGAGCAGTCTCGGTCTCCTTGGAGGGGCCGGTGGTGGCAGGCTTGGTGGCCTCGGTGGTCTCCTCAACGGGCTTGGTGGGCTTGGAGACGGAGGGAACAACGGCGGTGGAGGTGGCCTCGGCCTCGGAGGTGGTCTTGACGGGCTTGTCGTGAGTCTTGGTGCTCAAGGTGGTGGCGATGGCGAAAGAGCTGGTCTTGGTCTTGGGAGGGACGGTGGTCTGGGGAGGGCTGCAGTCGAAGCTGATGGTGTGGATGCCAACACCGCAGGTGGTCTTGGGCTTGGAGGGCTGCTCAGGGTAGACAATGGTGACGTTCTTGGCACCACCGCACTGGGAGTTCTTGACAGTAGTTCCAGACTTGGAGCAGGCAGAGCGGTGCTTGCAGCTGGAGCCATCGGGCATGTCGTAGTGGAACTCGAGGTCGCAGTCGAACTCGACGGAGACGTCGAAGTGGACAATGGAGAACTTGTCGGGGGAGCTAGTGCCGGAGCCACAGCCGAAGGAGGGAGAGGTCTCCTTGGTGCTTCCGCAAGAGCCCTCAATGACCTTGCCCTTGCCGAAGGTGCGGGGAGAGAGAACATCGCGCTTGGAGAAATCGCTTCCGCAGGTCCAGCCCTTGAAGTCGAAGCCGCCATAGTTGCTGAACGATCCAGTGTTCAAGTCACCCCAGGAGAAGCCATCCTTCTGCTTGTCGTCACACTTGTTGTCGGTGTTCTCGGGGCAGGTGAAGGAAGGGAACTTGTTCCAGCCCTGTGAAGCTTGTTAGTGATCACCGACCAGAGAGGAGTAGACGAGATCTCATGTGAGATTCGACTGTGGAGATGTTGTTGTAGGAAGACTTACGGTAGCAGTGACCTGGCTGACGCCGGCGGCAAGGGCCAGAAGAGCAACGCTGTTCTTCATTTTGAATGATGGACGAGGATTCTTTCTTTGAAGTGAGAGTGAGAGATACTTTGTTCTAGTGAAAGTAGAGGAAACAAAAAACTAAGTTGGTATTAAGCTGAGAGTAAAGAAGCGAATGACTTTACACTCAGAAAGCGAATGGACTGTTGTTTGATAGAACGAAAGTAGGAAAGAATGTTCGATGAAGATGAGAATCGAAACAGTAAACATGAGCGGGAAGAGGAAGAGTCTATATACAAGAACGACGACTCCTATCACTGGGGATGGTTGGGTGTGAGGTTCCCAGTCCTCACCCTCACCCTCACCTGAGCAGGCGGCTTGCCTGGAGGGGGGGTGGGAGACTGACAGACTGAGTGACTGACTGAACAGACGCAGAGAGAGGACCGAACGGGGATGAGGGACGGAGACGGGGTGGATCCAGGCAGGAGGTGCAAGTGCAAGGCCGTGCTGCACGGACTAGGTACAGCGGACCCGTGGCATGGCCATGGATGTGGACAGCACTCGCACTAGGCATGGGGGCTTGTGGACTGGCTGATGGATGGCCGTGGTGCGGTGGTGGGCGCAGATGTGGATATGGGATGGGTGGATGGAGGCTAAAGGAGGAGAGGTCACCGGAGGGCATGGCAAGCAAGGCAAAGCGAAGCCGGGTTTGATGCCGGCCTCTTCGAAGGCCATGCTATCCGCCAACAGGGGTTTGGTTCTCCAAGCAGACTTCTGGATGGTGCTACGACTGAAGACTGGGCTGGGAAATGGGGGATTGCAGGATGGGGCCAGAAACAGCACTGCCTTCTTCCCATCCGGCACCTGAGCGGTTGAACGGTTCCTATTCGAGCAACTTGTTGCTCGGATCGGAGCCAGGAACAGACGGAGAAGGGTGCATTTGGGCACTGCAGCCCCTGGACAACCTCTTTGATCCTTGAGCATGAGGACGGGACTCTCTGTGTGTGTCTCCATCCCAATGGTTGAACAGTGGCCTCCTCGCTCAAGTCCCGGAGGCCCTCTCCATAAACTACATGGAGGTTACGGCACATGGTTGACGAATTGGAAGTGATGGATGTTGAGATTGAGTGTGCTCAGCCTTCCGGAACAAAGGTAATGCTCATGCTCGTAGGCCAGGCTGAGTTTCATGCTCATGCATAACCGTGTGATGGTGCTTAATTGGAGAGATCCGCAGTTGCTTTGGTGGTGCCATAGGGTTTAGTCAGATTAGGGGCAAGATGGGGATGTGTGTCCTGTGAACAATGACGATATGCTACGGCCGAGGGCAAGATGGAGAAGTGTTCATGAATAACAACACGGACGCCATGTGGAGATGGCGGTTGATGCAGGACCGAGACTAAAGAGCACCGCCTATTATGCTCGAGATGAAGGTGTCGACGATCCGTCAAAGCCATGGGCGGACGGAAAGGACGGGAAGCGAATGCAAGACAAGCCAGACAGCGTCGGTGGGTTGGACTTGCTTGGTGAGAGTGAGAGTGAGAGTGAGAGTAAGATGTTGAGTCGAGTCTGTGAGCTGCGGATGGAGATGAGATGAGGTCGGTGCGTACGCTTTGGTGCCGCTGTCTGCGACCTTCAGATGACTGGAGGGAGGGAGCGAGCGAGCGAGGGGCAGCAGGTTGTCTGTCTGTCTTAGACATTGACGGTAGCCTAAGTCTGACTGTCTGTTTCTGTGCATTCTGGATCCGAACAGCAACCGTGTGCCATGGATCGTGGATCGCAGAACCGTGGACGGTGGTGAAGGATGCATACTGCAAAGTTGCCATCTGCCAGTTCTGCGCCTTGTTTTGCCGCCGCCGTGACGCTTGGGCGGTAAAGTGAGTAGTCGGGTACGTACCCTTGGTGACCTTCCCCCTTGCCATCCAATGCTGTCCCGTTCAGGAACAGGAAAGAGCATGGACAGGGGCTGCCTACCTAAAGAGACCCCGTCGCCGACGACGTGAGAAGGCCCAAGCTGTGAGCTGCCTCTCTATACCTGGCCCCCCCTGCAGTCTGCAGACTGTCGACTGCAAGAAAAGACGGATGCACCTGTTGAGTGTTCATTCAGTGGCAAAGTACAAGTAAGGTGCGGATGCATAGGTAGCAGAGACGAGAGTCTGGAGTGCAGTTCTAGGCTGGCCGTTTGCGCTATCCTTCCCCAGAGGCTTGCTTTTCTCTCGCCGGGCTTGGTCTGAAATCTAGGCTTGACGCCACAGGGAATCTGAATCTCCCCCAGCAGAACAGAGTACCTACTGCGGTAGAGACTGGACGCCTTTTTTGATCTTTTGAGGGGACAACGGGCGCCTACCCCGATCTAAGTGACCCCGTGGCTTACCATCTGCGACTCGCTGTAACTGTACCTTATCCCGCATTGGGAATGGCTCATTGTTAGCCAGTCTATTTGGTAATCGCTCTACAACTTCACACACTTTTGATTGTCGGTTGCGACACTGCTCACAAAACACTGTAACCCCAAGGGTGCACCAATTCTTTCCCATCGGTGGGTGGCTTTTACCTTAGTCAGGGGCAGAAAGACCTTACCATAGTAGGTACTCCGTACCCGCCCCGCCATCCATCCATCCAAAGACCCCACCACTTCACATCCAGCCAATCGTGCATTATTACGGGCTGGAGTCTCTGGGGTTGAACTACGGCGAATCTGGACGTCTCAAACGGACTCGCCGCCGCCTTTCGCCCTCCAATAAACGGCGTGGATTGGATGCCCCAGGATGCCTCGATACGCTGGCCTCCGCGCCTAACGTCAGCCCATCCAGCACTTTGGGGCTCTTTGGAAGATCAACACGGCGGCAAGGCACATATGGAGGCACCGAATGCTGCACGTAATCATTACCCGTGTGTATTTTAGGCATAGCAAAAGGTCACCAAAAGTTAATTTGAAAGGTTGATAATGTTAACCGTGTTCCAGCCTGCATCCGTATCCATCTCAGCCTCCCTCTATGGAGCGTCTCAAGGATCACCTTAGCAAAGTTTGAGTTGTAGTGCAGACAGATACAGACAGTTAGAGACGGGAGAGACTGTTAACTCTTGTTATCGAATTTTTTAATCTGCAGAATCAATTCTTGGTCCATCCTACCCTAGCCCTCCAGATAGATGGAAGTCGATAATACGCGGACCACTCTGCGTACCCGTGTATTGGCACCTGGGCCCATTGGTGTACCTCCCGTCGGACCTCCCACCTGAAGGACGGAAGCATTGGACGAAAGAAGCTCATGGCGGTGGAAAGGGGCTAGCCAATGACAGCTGGCAGATCATCTCAAGTCACCCTCACAAAGTTGAAAGAGACAACAGACAATTTGGTCGCACCTATCTTACCTGAACTCATTCCTCAAGAAGTAAAGACACTTACTCGACGAATCAACTCAACTTCCTAGGTAGTTCCCTGCCGCCCATGACCCTTTCTGTCCTGTCATGCTCCGAACAACGGCTCTTTTGAGGCCCAGAGGGTTGCTTTGGGCTGCTTTCTACTTGTCAGTTGACACAGACACTCATTACTTGCATCCCGACTCCTTGCCGCCTGTCTGCTCCTTTGAATTGTTCCTAGCCTCTCGAGTCTTCTACAACCTCTCCTCTGGCGACTTCTCCTACCAAGCGAGGGGCTCCTTGCCCAGTCC
Source organism: Colletotrichum lupini (assembly GCF_023278565.1). NCBI lineage: Eukaryota > Fungi > Ascomycota > Sordariomycetes > Glomerellales > Glomerellaceae > Colletotrichum > Colletotrichum lupini. The sequence goes on along the minus strand of NC_064677.1, from coordinate 4,546,040 downwards.
AAGTTGAAACGCTCAGCCACAGCGCCAGCTTCTCCGTTGCGCTAATGCAGGAACAGCATCTCGGAGCCAATCAATGACCAGCGGAAAGGAAACCTCTTGGGAAAGGGCAACCCACGACGTTGCCTTGGATCCCTGCCATTTCTCCCCCCTGTCTCTTGCCTTGCCTTGCCAAAAGGAGGGGATTCTTCCTCTTCCCTGCTCCTTCTTTTTACCCCTGCTTGCCCGGGGTCATCCTCTCCACAACTTTTCACTTCCACTTCGTGCCCCTGGCGCCTTGTTCACGGCGTGGTCCTTCCGCCACTCCTTTCCCCATGGTTCACCACTTCAACATCCATTCACCTCGAGGCTCGACTCCATCACCCCCAACTCTGCAAGGAAAAAGCATCAATCCACATCCAGATGGTCATACACTTGCATCCAAAGTCCACCTCGATCGCATTCCTTCTCCATCCTGCTACCCTGGACCCCTTGCTCCCGAAGAAAAATTCTGTCAGCAAGGGCACGCCGGAATCTCGAGAGGCTATGCCCTTCAGAGGAGAGCAAGAACACCTGGGATCCCGGCCCAAATCCTCGAAGCACGCTTTACCCGATCATGACGCGACCTGTCGGCCCTGTTGCCCAAATCCATCGACATTGGTTTTCACCCTGGTCGACGATGCTCAGACCTTCTGGCCAGAAGCTCCACGATAGCTCTTGAGCGTTGTTCCTTCCCTCGCTTTTGCTCCCTGCGCTGCCACGCCGCCTACACTCTTCCGAGAAGAATAGGCTCGCTTCAAATCGTTCGATCTAGGACCCAGTCTGGTCGCCACGCCTGTCAAGCGATATTATATCGTGTTGGGTATATTCAATCCCACCGTGTTGCCAAGATATCGCGGCTCGGTCAACCGGCCCAGATCAACCAAAACGAACGGGCCGCTGCTAGTTATCGGGAATGTTTACTCATCCGTCTAAACCTCTATTTGCTTCCGAAAAAGGCCTGCTCGCCAGCTTCATTCTGGCGCATTGTACGGATATCTTTACTAGTTATCGTTATCGCCGTGAGCCTCGTAGACCTGTGAAAGGTCCCTCCTCGCCGTGCGGCTGTGCGGCTGTCTATCCTCGGGTCAACTGCAAAATCACACGTCAATAGACGTCACAATGCTTGGCCTTCGACCGGTCCAGAATAACAGGCCAAAGAGTCTTCCATCGTGTCTTGGCCTGATTGCCATCTCAAGAGCTCGTTCCGAGGAAACGGTTTGTTTCACCAAGTCAGCCACCCGAAGCCAACGAAGCCGAATGTGGGCTATCAGTCTACCTCTTTCTGGAAGTTGGACCCAATGATCAGGGCAACACAACGGCTTATTGCAACCTCAGCGACAACGTAACGCCAGCGGTGGTTTCGCTCTTTGATTTGCAGCCACAGCTTGTAGGCTACTCGGCGGCTCCCTCAAGCGTGTGGATCGCCAAACTGCAACCTTTTCTCGGTTTAGATTTCGTTTTAGATTTAAGCATCCTTTTCTCTCTTCGGTGGGTGGCCGAACCGCTGCAAGATGGCCGGACCCGTATCGGGCCTAACTAACAGGCCATGCAGTCTGCAATCCATCGAGAAGCGCTGGCCAGACCGCGCGGCACTATGTGATGGCTGCGGGATGCCAGGCGCCTTACCGAGACACGGGTTTTCACCGCAACCTGTCGAGTCTTTCGCAAGCAAGCCTTTACCTGAGACGACTCGTCAATGGCTAAAGGCAACGTCGCCAACTGTTGAGAGCCAGGCGGCTATGCCCAGATGCAATTACAAGCCCAGTTGTTTGGTCTACAGTGCACTTCATCCAGATCCTTTGCCCGGCGGGTCATGTTTTCCACCATTGTCAAAAGCGTCAAAAGCGTCAACACATACAACTCTAGGTTGCTCTGGCGCCCAATCCATCATCTATTCGCAACCGACTTTACAGAAGAGTGACTGATCCTGCCACCATGACGTGGGCCTTTTGCCCTATCGAATGCCCACCAGGCCAGAAAGAGCCGAGTCAGCCGGGGGGCTTTGCCTAATCAGGCACGCTCACCTGAATCTGAGAACACGAGCCATGCCAAAAGTCGCCGGCAATACAACCGTCTTTCCCTCGTTTTAGGTCCTCAAGATATCCTCCAATTTCCACTCGCGTATGGCTGAAACAACACTCTTTCTTGCTTCAGAGCTGTCAACTTTTTCGACATCCATATCCGTATTCACAGTCCGGGTGACTGTTTATTTCTGACGAGTAGCCCCAAGACAAATAGTGAGGCTCGAGCGGCATGTCTTGAGCCGATACCGCCTGAGGACCGTGAGCCTAGGCCCGACGGTCTGACCTAACCGGGGGAGATTGGATGACATAACTGACCGCAGTGGTCCCCTAAACTCCGACCGCCCTCACGGACAGCGGCGCCATGGGCATCAAGACCCATCCTTACCGTGGAAAGTGACTCCCGACAGGCGTCCCTGGACATTGCGACCAGCTGTATATCGTTGGAACCCGCGCTGGCTCTACTTGAAGATCGGCCAGCACTGCCGTCATGAATCGTCCGAGACCTCCAAAACTCAATACCAAATCTCAAGTATTGAGTGTTCATCTTCCTCCCCAGGCCGGTATCCGAGAAGAGGATGAACACCGTGCCATTCATCTCGTTGCCAACGCTGTGGTCGCTATCGAGATGAAATATTGAAAGTTCAATCAATTATCGACAACTGTATCCGTGAACCGAAGCTTTCGCGGCCTTCCCCAGAACGCACACTATCTGCCCCGTCTTCGCCGTCGATCATTGATCCCGCAGATTGGTTCAATACCTGGCTGGACGAAAGAGGAAATCAGACCATCCAAAACGGGGGTTTGCGAGAGAGAACGCAATCACGGCTCGGTCCCGATCATGAGATCGCCTGGTTCCGTTGGCGTGACCTGGAGTCTTGTCTCTAGCCATATGGTTCACTGGGTTTCTTCCCTCTTCTCATTTCCCAAGGCCCGCCTGAGCTTCTATTCTCAGCGACCTCTCTTGTCAAGGTTGCATTTTGTTTCCTCGGCACTTTGAGGATCTTCCAAACAAGACAGTTGGGTGCAAGGGCCGGCCATCTTCGCTTTCGAGCATTACTGTTCCTCCGATGCACCTCCGTTGCCGGGCTTGCCTTCGTTAACAAGGACCGGCGCCCTTTCGCGGCGGACAGTTCACCCCGAAAATTCAGCAACAACCGCGACTCCGCGATGGATGGCCTGCTGTTCGCTTCCCTTGCTGCCCTGTCACATAACGGAAGACAGGCCAGGTCCGTACCAGGGACCACCCCTTCCGGTTTGCTATGCTCCAACGGGTGTCTTCCACGGTGCAACCCTGACGGTGATGGCTGGGGTCGTCGCTGAAATCCCAAAGAGGAACTCAACGGACCGACCCCTGCAGCAGGGTTACCAAATCCCCGAGAACCTCCTGTGGACAGCTGTCGAAACTATTCGTGCCAGCGCGGCTCACTTTCAGCCACTGGTTGGTACTCAGTCAACAGCAGCATGCGTTGGGCTGTTCTGCATCCTCCAAGTTTTGAAAGAATGGAGTGTTATAATACCGATTGGGTTCCTCCCATCAAGCACTAGATCAGTTCTTCGTTGCCAAGTTACTCGATATTTCAACGCCACCCTGCGAGGTAAACGGGAGGCAAGGTCAGCGTAACTCCCGCGAAGTCTATCGTCCTGATCCCTCGCGAGTCAAGATCCTGCTCAATAGCCGCGTTTAACACCATCCTCTTTGCCAGTGGCAGTCGAGGCAGTCGGGGGTATCCCATTCATCCCATTCAGCTGATGTCAAGCTCTTGACCACTTCATCCGAACTCTTGCAAAGGGGCGAAGGAAAAAACATCTCCTAGGCCTCCGATCCCTAATTGTTTCGATGCCATACCCCGCCAAACATGCATAATGGACAATCCGAACTCAGCATCGCGTTCTTTATGCGAGCCTTACCGTGACGTATAGGGTGGCTGTGAAGCTGGTTCGTCGAGAGAAGAAAAAAAAGTACCCGGCAGTTCCGCACAAACGCGATTCTTACGGCAAAATGTTGGTCGACTGACGGGTCTTTTCTTCGATCCCCTCCTCTCTGCCTGGTTATCCCCTCCCTCCCGTTGTGGGGAGAGATACGGATATCGAGATGGATATCATGGGTTTGGCAGAGAGACTGAGCGAGTTATGGTAGCGATGGAAGAGCCGGCCAGTGGGGGCGGGGATGGTTCGGTTTCATGACACGAGGCTGAACTGTGTTGGTCGCGGTATCCCTCCTCCTGCTTACCAGCTCTCCCTCTCTCTGGCTCGCTCGCGGCTTCGCTTCGGCAGACAGGGGCATTAATCTAGTTTTTTCTCTTCCTTTCTAGCCTCTAGGTCCTGGCTATAGTACTCTACGGATACGGATACACTACTCTCGCGGGGCTCGAGGAGGTGGCTGTGAAACGGAACGCTGTTTATTTTGCTCTTGCTAGTTTGGCCAAGTGTGATCGCCAACTCGACTATGGCGATCTGCCGTAATGAGGGCGGGTACGGATACCCCGTGCTGCCGGCTTTTCGAGATGCCCATCACTGCCCCGTGTAACAGACTGGTCTCCTGGAGAAGGGGGGTAAGGGCTGTGTTTGTGATGGGTTGGATGGGATCTTTCACGGTAAGATGGTATTCGGTATCGTTCATGCTTGTAGCACGAGCCTGTGCTACGTTGACGAGTTATTGGACGAGGGAGCTTGTTTCTCGGCTTTACTTTGGACGTGCGATAACCGTTGCATGAGCGTGAATGTCAAGATGTCAGGCTACGGAGGCTGCGGGGGAAAAGGGTTGTCAGGCTCGGTGAGTCGGGTCTCGTTGCGTAGCCGTTGCATTCATCACATGCCTCTGCAACGTTCCCATCAAGCCTGAAGTCCCTTGGAAGGTCGTTTGGGATCTAATGCAGGTACCCGACCGTTTGTGCGGTCCCTTTCGGGAATACCTTTTGGGGGAGCTAAAGTACGATTCTACGGCAAGATCGGGATCGTAAAGGTGGGTGAACAGTGAACTGGTGGAAGCCTTGGGAAGGAAATGTTTTAGAAGAATAAGCAATGAGCGGCTTTACGACCTCGTACGTTGAGAAAAAAGCAAAACTTTTGCGGTCGATTGCAGGTAGGTATGCCTGTATGTGATGCATTGACGTTGACGTTTTGTGGAGGGGCGTTGTGGTTCGGTGTGTGAGACAAGGTCGTGTAAACGGTCGAGACTCGGAGAGGAGTACTTGGAGAGGATACGAGATGTAGTCTTTTTGTTCCGCGAGACTAGTCTCTCGCGATGGACTCTGTTTGTGGGATGAGGTGTGTTTCGGGTGGTGAGAGACATGCCTAGTCTACCGAGTGATGTAGAACATTACGGATTGATACGCAGCTTTGGACGATTACGGGGTGTCGGCCGAGGATCGGGTGCTGGGTGCCATTAAAGTTCGCTTGAGAGAGGTTTCGATGCCTTTTGCGTACATGGTGTTTTGGAATACGGGTCGATCTATCGTGTAGTTGTTGATTGGGGCTTTGCAAATTCGAAAACTTGTCTCGGGTTTTCCTTGTGAAACATGAGCATTCACGACCAAGGGTTCTGAGATACGAGGTAGTATGGCATTATATTCACAGGATACTGTGAACGACATGACACAGGCTCCTGTAGAGATTGTGGTTCTTGATAGCGCTTGACGTTCATGTCGGATGTTGAGGTTCAAGGGCTTTGGTGTGCTGCTGCGGCAATGCCTGTCCGTAGACTGGAGCGAGACCAAGGTCCCCCGTGAAAACATTCACAGCCTAGAAGCAAATACATACTTGTTTCCTAGAGGGGCGATTTGTCTCGGTCTTGCATCTGGGTATAGATGATGGCGGTGGCAGGAACGCCTCAACTTGGCTGTTGAGACTGAATCCCACTGCGGCCAGATGACGAATACCATTTGTCTCAGCTTAGATTCATAAATCCTCCTCTTGGAATATCCCCTAAATCGTTCGACTCTGGGTGAGGTTCTCAACGGTTGACAATGTTCGTGTCGCTTGGCTCACAGACTGTCTTCCTTGATACAACGTGTAGACGGATGTTTCCGGGGCTAGTGGTGGTGATGTTGAATGTCGAGAGTAGGGTATCAAGTTCACGTTGGATCTGGCTTGCACGACAGCATACCCTCCCAAAGAGGAATTATGTTTCACAAGAAGTGGAATAGCTGTGAAGTTTTCCATGATCACAGCCGAGAGATGTCGTCGACTTGCCAGCATAGCATGTTTATTATACTTAAACCGACACTGTGAGTTAGATTCAAGGCTACGAAGATTAAATATTATCCAGTGGACCTTTCAGAGCTCCGTGACAGCTAAACACACACTAATCGCAACCCTTAGAAGGTCTATGTCTCGGCACCTATCATGTCAAAGCGAAGACGTTGGAACAAATCCTGCCCAACAGCCATTGCGTTGTGCACGAGAGCATCGGGACACACTTCGATATGTGCTACACAACCATCAACGCAGCAGACAGAATGATCAGACTCGACAGGAAGGAATTACTGTACGTCGGTAAACATGTTTCTTAGTCCAAGTGTCCACGGATAGGAAAGTCATCCATATTTATGCCACCGTTCGGGAACTTCAAGCTGCCGGAAGGCCGGGCACCGAGATCGTGAGTTTGTATTTCTCGAGACCAAGTCGGGATCTGCCCTCTCCACAGCTATTGGCGTAAACTATGGAGATATGCCATGAGAACTGAGGTTGAAAGATAATTTGAAGATTTATATTTGCTTGTAACGAAGTTACTGGTTTCTATACAACACCGGTTTTCATACCTGAATGTGAACAAAATAATTTCGATTGGGGAACGTTTTGAATCACCGCAATCCAACAACCATCCATATCGTACATGTTCGATATCATTCACCAGAAGCCAGAGAATAACGTTTAGCGCAGCCGTGTCATCGCTTGGTCTACTATAACTAGCTCAATTGTCAATGGGCCAGAAATTGTTGTCAGCGCACTCGGCGACCATCACGACTATGAATTATTCTGCATGCGCTTGAGGCGCTCTTCGGCGGCCCTGGCTCTCCTCTCTCGGTCGAGTTTCATTCGCATCTCCGGTGTGAGGCCCCTGGCTTCTTCCACTCTCTTCTCTTGTGCCGTCTTCGTGGCCGCTATAGCCGCTAGACCGCCAGACTTGGGCTTCCTGCTATCCGCCTTGGGTCCTTCGACCCGTAACCTCTCTTCCTCGGCACGCCTTCTTGCCGTCTCCTGCTCATCCTTCTCCTTTCTATCTCTCTCGTCACGCTTCTCAGCATCTGCCTTGCTAAGAGGTGCCGGTATGCGTGCGGTCTCCCAATCCCACTTATCCTCGCCGAGCTCTGATCGCGCAACCCGGAAGGCGTCTCTTGTTGACCTGTCACCTGCAAGTTCAAACGCAGTCTTGCCGTCTTTGTTGGTGATCAGAGGAGATGCACTGCCGCGTGCGATGAGGCCTAGAACTAGAGGCGCAGCATTCTGATGAGCAGCCAAGTGGAGGGGTGTTGGTGAGTGGTGATTCTGGTCTGCCGGCTGAAATTGGAAATCGGGAGATACGTCATTGGTCTTGAGGTAGGATAGTAGGGCTGGAAGTTTCGAGCGCCGGATGAACGCCTGAATCTGTGTGGTATGCAATAACGCAGTCTCCTCTTCCTCTGTAAGCTTTGGCTTCGTAGGCTTCGGAGCGGCGCTCTTCGCAGGTGTGGGCGTCTCGGACTTTGGTTTAATCTCGTCTTCCGGGTTGATTTCTCTGACTTTTAGTCTCGTGAGCTCAATGAAAGATCTCATCAACTCGTTCTGTGTCGCCCTTCGTGTGCTGAACGGGAACCCTCGTATCCTCGAATCGTTGTGTTTCAATATTTGCCCATCGTACGGTCCGAATAGCGTTCTTCGATTCGTCGCCCCCGTTGCTCGAATAAAGAGCAGCTCAGACGTATCAAGAAGCCCCTTCCATTCTTGGAGAAGATTGCGTACGTCGTCCACCAAGGCTTGTTCGTTGTACCGACGGATGCTGGCACCGGCCGAGTGGGCATTTCCCTTGGAGTTATCATTGGCTGATTGCGAACCACCCTGCTTTCGTCTAGTTGTGTATCGATGGAATGTTTTGTGAGCAAGTACGGTTGCTTCGCGATTCATTGCGCCTGCGGAAGACTTGTTTTGTCGTGGCGGCAATGCTACGACCATGGCGGCGAAGTGGCCACCACCAATCATGCACAAGAAGAAGTGAGGACCTTTGTATGCCGCTGGCGGCGGTGCTGCGCCGTCTTTAGAGACTTTTGGCGCGGCTATTGGGTCCAACTGCTTCTTTCTAACGACTTCCACCAGCTTTGTCTCGTCGCGCAGCTCTTCGGGGCTAAGGATAGCCCTATAGAGGCCAAAGTATGTGTTTGATGGGAGAACTGGTGAGCTGAACCAGATTAGAGGCGGATTGCCCTTCCCCCTGCGTCGTATCGTGTCTTCTTCTCCGTCATTATAATCTGCGGTTGGCGATGCGTACTTGTCGGCGAGCGTCGCCTGCTTCTTCAGCAGTGCTGTGAGTGTGGATTCCTTCTCTTCATCCTCGGACTCTTCCGAGTCTGATCCCGACAGACTCTCGTCAAGGTCCCCGATTAACTTTTCGAATTCATTCTCGGATACTGGCTTTCCGCTGCGCAGCTTCTGCTTCAAGTTGTAGTGGTGCCAATCGGATTTCTGATGGCTTCGCTGGTCGATAACGGTGGGAAAAGTAATTCCGCAAAGGGAGCAGGCTTGTGAGCCGACGAGATCGGAGGAGGCCGTATTTTTCGAGGGAGGCGATGGAGGGGCTTGTTCGGGTATATAGGCGTCGGGCTTCAAGGAGAGTGTAGACAACACTTCTTGGGGAAGATCATAGACTGTGACTGGGTCAGTTGACGATGGCGGGGTAGTAGTTGCAAAGAGGACAAACCGTAGAGGGGTCTCTTGAGAAGATCTGGCGCATTTTTGGCAGCCATTTCGAACTGTATAACAAGCCCTCGCAGCTATTCCAGGTGTAAATTGTAGAAAGAGGGATTGACAAAACAGTGTTGGCCCTCGTTTTGCGCCGTCGCAATGACTTAAAGCTCTGGATGGCGGGGCACCAATATTCAATTGATGACGAAGAGCTCGCTTTCGGGGATGACTCAGCCGGTGAACATGAACTGACGCAAGCCACAGAAGTTCGAACAGGTCACCGCCACAAAGCCCCGCGATGTGTGGCTTGACGGGACTCGGTGGGGTCCATCTGATTTGAGGCTGACAGCCACGTGACATAACGGAGGAATGAACGAATAGGACAAGCTTGGCGGGGTTGAACAGGGGCCATGGACTAAGCCAGCTGAAGTGACAGTAGGTTGGCGACCATCACGTCACCAAGCGTGGATTAGCTCCGTGGACCATGAGTTTGCCAACACTCCTTGGCTGAAGTGCTTGTTTGGATTTCTTGGCAAACCGCAGAAGCGACTTGTTGCTGCATTATTTGGACTGTCTTACCTGGGCTTACAGGCTTATCTTGTTCCTCCTCTGCGACCTTGTTGCACATTGAAGTCGAGTATCGGTACTTGTACCCTCGTCATCGTCTGTCTGAGGTCTCTTTGTATGGCGCAACGTGCAAGCCGTGCTGGCAGAAACTTGGCCCGCGTCAGTGCATCCCTGGCCAGCTGATGATGTAACTCCACTTAACGTGTGGGAAGCTGCGAGCTGTATCGCGACTCCCAATCTTGTGCCTCCTTGCTGCACCTCAACTAGCCTTTGCCAAGACCAGGTAGGACAGGCAAGATGATGGTGCCCGCCTGCTGGATGCAGCTAAGTTAGGTGGTAAGGTACTCGTTCTGTTGCCTCTGGTCTAAGCCACTATCGTCTCCCGATGGTCTCCCCTCACCTCCCCGCCCTGGTGACGGTTCCCTGTCTCTCTTCCTCGTGCGACCTTAGTCGAACTACAAGTAGCCAAGCTATCCCATGCTTAATCCCACTTTGACCTGACTTTATCTCTCCAACTTGAACCGAGCCTCCAAGATCCACCGTCCTAATCCACGATTGAACACCACTACATCTATTCTACCAAGTCAAAACAACCCATCTTTCATCATGGACTTCGTCAAGAACCTTGCTGGAGGCAACAACAACAACAACAACAACAACGCAGCCTCTTCCGCTGACCAACCTGAGAAGAAGGAGTCCGGCGGCTTCATGGACAAGCTCAACGGCATGGCTGGCGGTGGCCGCGAGAGCGAGAAGCAGGAAGACGGTCTTGACAAGGGTGCGTAATTACCCTCCATATCTGTAACGCATGATCACAAGACTAACGCCACCCTTAGCTGTCGACTTCGTCCAAGAAAAGGTCCTTGGTCAAGGCCCTCAAGATAACGAGAGCGCCGCTGAGCAGGCCAAAGACGAGCAGATCAGTGATTTCATTCGCGGCCAGTACAAGAACACTACTGGCAAGGAATTCCCCGTCGAGGACAAGGACAAGAAGTACGGCCTGTAAATCAATGGATCCGTCAATCGAGCACCTCATAGAAGAGGAATGCTGCGTTGCGCCCGAGTTCACAAATAAGGCGACCTGAGAATGGCGGCTAGACAGCCTGAACTTGAGGAGTAGCGGTACTCAGCACAACGCATTTGGAAGAGGACCCTGGAATGGGACTCTGGGAATTGTACCTACCTAGTAATACTACGAAATCACGACGTCAACGATTACAATCTATGGGCTCTGTGTTGTGGCACAATTCCCTTTTTTCGATTTCGATGCTCCAGATACTACTTGAAGAAAAGCGAGACTTCGACCGGCTTGCCGTTGGCCTGCCTCGGATGAAGTTGGAATGCAATAGTAGATGAGGCGCAAGAGGTGCCTGCCTGCTGTGAAGCTTGTAGATTCGGAGAAGGATGACCACGGATACCTCGCCTACTCGGAACAAAGCTTTCAAACAAGCACTTGAAGACACTGTCTAACTAAGGTGGGGGCTACAATGCCAGGTACCTATGTTCTTCGATATTACCCTTTGTAGTAGCTCTGCTGTTCCTCGTGGAACAATGGCACCGTCCAAGTGTCACAAAGCCGGCCTTCCACCATCAAAGCTCTGAGATGGGGCACCCCCGGTGCCTGACCACGAACATATGATGAGTCTCATCTTGTGTCACGTAACAGGGATAGTAATCGCACCTCACAAAGTGCCCGTCACGTGCTGAATCACGTGTCTATCTTAGATATCGTATATATAGACCTTCTCCTTTTGTCTATTTCTACTTTAATAGTTAAGCTACTTTTATTATACTCCGTATGCCTATTACTACGTACTATAACTTATAATAATTATAAGCCTAGCTCTTAGTTAAGACCCTATATTACGATAACGTACTTATTAATACGATTCTTACGATCTCTTTAAAATAACCGACTTACTTATACCTACTTTAGCCTAAGCTAAACTAACTAGCCGTAATAATTAAATTAAATAGTTTAATATACTTCGTATTATAAGTAAGGGCGTCGGGGTTTAAAAGTACGTCGACCTAGACGCTCTAGATTCTAACGCATTCCTCGACCCCTCTATAGCGCTTACTTCGCCCTTAAAATTCGGACGATTAGTTACGACCCGTAATAAAGAAGAACTACGAGCTTATTAAGCCCGTTATAAGGCGTTCGAGAACGACTAAAAAAACTAAGAAATCCTCCGCTAGTAGCTTCTAAATATAACTCTTAGTACGAACCTTTTAACTTTTTTAAGTACGAGTAACCTATAGAACTAAGCCGGGTTTCTTTTTACGAAGCTAGCTATGCTACTTACTTTACGTAAATAAATCTATCCTTATACTATACCCGTAAAGAAGATCTATATACTTAAGAGTATTTAGAAATAATAGGAGCTCGACGCTAAATATAAATAACTTATAGCTTACGAACGTAATACTATTAATACGTATATTAAAGTCCTCGCTTAGTAGTTAGTAAAATTAATTAACGCTATATTATATAAATACGTATTTTAAAAAGCTATTAAGAACGGCGCTAAGTTTAGTATATAGCGAATCGTTAGATATTTAAAATAGGAATTTGCGCCCCCCGAACTAGTAGTAAGGAATGCGGTTCGAGAGGAATACCGATAAGCCCTTAATAAAGCGAGGATTAGAATTAACCCCTAACGCTAATATAAGGAGTAGTAGTCCGCTTACCTCCGAGCTAAAACGTACGATATTCTAAAAATTAGTAAAGAGATCGCCGTACTTAACTTCCTAGTTACGGTTAAGTTTAGACTTAACCCTATATAGGGCTAACGTATATATAAGACCTTTAGCGAATTAATAGCCTTCGGAACGCACACGAGGACCCTCGAGGAGATTATATATATATTTAGCCTAGTAACCTAGGACGTATATACTAAACGACTTTTAGGTTAAGGAGGGGCTTACTCTACTTTTACTAAACGCTCTAACTTAATTAATAACGTAAATAATAAGGGTAACGTTATATACCCTTATAATCGCGCACACCCATAGCGCCCTACGGCGTGCTAAAAATTAGAATAAGCACTTATAGGCCGAAACGCTAGTAAGTTACTAATACGAATATTAAGGAGCTATATAAAAGAAGTCCTCGCCGCTATTAAATTAAGTAAATAGAAATTACTTTACGGTAAGCTTAAAAAAGCTAGTTAGCTAAGGAATAATAGAACCCCTAAGAAACCTAGGTTTCTAAAAGGATCCTCTAACTAACCTATAACGAGCTTATTAGTAGACTAGGACGAGGGCTACGTAGTCGCTATACTTATAAAGAGTTAAGACTTAGAGGTAAACGCAATCTTTAGCACCCCTATAGGTAGCGCTTACCCCTTTTCCTAGAGCACAGTAATAGATAGCTATAGAGTAATATATCTAATTAACGATAAGAGCCTACTTAAACCCGAGAGTTACGTACTATCGGGCGATAAAGACTACGTTAAATTAGGAACTACTATACTACCTATTACTACACGCGGCACTCGTATTATAAAGGGCGTCCTAGACGGACCTAAGGGAAAGGGAACCTGCGACCTGAAGCTCTAGAACGTCGCTTACGTCGAGGGATTCTATTCACTTCAGACGAAGGGATATATTCACAACAAACGCGGCTCAAAAGACGCGTATCCCTTGCGCTTAATTTTCCTTTGTTTACACTCGACCAAATTAGGCCTTTGTAAGGGCATTTAGAGATTCTATCTTGGGCACAATAGCTCCCTAGCGGTAGTAATTAGGGGGTGTATTACGTAATAGGGATAGTAATCGCACCTCACAAAGTGCCCGTCACGTGCTAAATCACGTGTCTATCTTAGATATCGTGTATATAGACCTTCTCCTTTTGTCTATTTCTACTTTGATAGTTAAGCCACTTTTACCACACTCCGTATGCCCATTGCTGCGTGCCATAACTCGTGACATCTTGCAAGAGATGCCTTAACAGAATTGTCGACTGTATTTCTACGTGGCCTCTGACCCGCCATGTCCAATCTGACAGTCCCTTCAGCGAAAACGAAGACGACGAAGTTCGCGATAGACCAACTTCAAGGCAGGTCCTGTCCGAAATTATCAGCATTTCAACATGTGCTTCACACAGAAGACTATCCACACAGTATGTGCCCATTCCGCGGTAGAACTGATCGAGTGCAGAAAGTTTATCGAGAACAAGAACAAGACTGACCGCAATGCTTGCATTGCACCTCTCTGCCAGCACACCCAGGCCTTGGCCACCGTCCTCGGCTTCTGCCAAAACTGCGAGGCATTCTATAGAGACAGTGACGTTTCCTCCGTCAGCTCTTCGGAACTGCTCGAAAATTACTGGCACTTCAAGGCTGTAAAGAAATGGCACCACCCCGTCGAACCTGTCATGATCCCCTCCTCAGCCCTTACAGAAACGAGCATGAAGCTATCCTCAGCATGTTTCACCTTTGTGCGAAATGAAAGGGAAGTCAGAAAAGATATGGTGATGGCTGCTTCCGTGCAGTCACTCGTCCATGCTCTTGGCGAGCCCATCACACACCCCTCTTGCGATCTGTGCCGAAGAAAACATCGTACAGATGTCTGTCGGATGGCAGTCGGTGGGCAGAGGGCGACCGTTAGTTGGGCCTCACGTCTCGCTAATGCCGAGGACATCTTCAAGACGTACGAATTCTCGCATCAGTTGAGCCATACTAGCAATGCGGAAGACGTGAACCGAGGTGATTATGGAAACGAGTCGTCCTTGTCTTCTGAAACGGTTCAGGCACCACAGCCAGTCGCTTTTATCTCACCAGCGCTTCCTGTTCAGAGCCCTCCTTTGCGTCGCCTGAACATCCACGAGCGCCGCGAGATTGAATTCCAGGAACGGCAAAAACTGTTTGCAGAGCTCGCAGCCAACCATGAGAAGGATATTCAAAGGCTCAGGGAACAAGCAGAGCTTGAGATGAGAGCAGAAGAGGAGTTCCGAAAAGCCATAGCAGCCTCTAGTGATGCTACTGGTGTCACCGCTTCTTCTAGCTCGGTAACCTCGGATCACTTACCTCGTTCACCGTCTTCTTCGGCAGACATTGCGAGTGCCTTTCCCAGCTTGAGTGGTGTTCATTGCCCGTTGATTGACAATGACGAACACGGCAAAGATCACGCTTTGCTACGCACTCTTGACTACGATGAACCTGCTTATAAAGCTCTGACAGGCGGTACCCATGAAATACAGGATGTACTGGAATTACGCCAAGCCGCGGTAGTGAAGCCGGAGAGTAACGCAACCTTGCACTCATGCTATGGCGAGATAGGTGATATTGAAGAAGAAAACTCGGGCGATCCGGCAAACTGCCATCCTACAGAGGGACGAAGCGACACAATTGATGACCATATTGATCTCTACCTCAAGTATTTCACTGGTGACGACGACTCAGTCAGCAACGTGAGATTGCCAAACATTCCCCCTCTTTCTCCCATTACAATTGCCGGCCTTAATGCACCAATCGAGAAAGTAGTACAACGTTCTAAACCTCGCCCTAGCCCTGTCATGCTGATGAAAGTGACTGAATTTTCGCAGCCAAATTACTTCCCTGAGAGCAACGGCCCGGGAAAGGAGATCGGCAAGGGTGAGAACATCGACGGCCCCAGTCATCCGGAATCGTTGACCTCAGTCCCACTCGCAGGACCGGAGATCCGTCAGAGAGCGCCGCCGCGCCGGCCACGTGGACCCATGTATTGCCCAGAGCACGCCGGTGAAAGAGACCCAAAGTGTCACGGATGTCAGGCCGGTTGCTGGGTTGAGATTGGCTTGCCGCCCGGCGAACGCGTTGAGGAAGTAGAGCCAAAGCTGATTTAAAATAAAGGAAGCACGACGGGGTACGGACGCAGGCGAGTTGTCGACATTAATGTAAGTGCGCATGCAGATAGCTAAGAAGAACGTTTCAATGAAGCATCCGAAAAATTTCAGTGCTTCTGTGAAGTGACTCGAACTAGGATGAATCTCGCGATGTGCTTTCACTTGTGTTTCGGCTGATGCGGCATGAGGCACTGCATGCCTGTGGACCATGTACGCACCCAAGCACGCCGGAAAGGCGACCAGATCTCGCTATCCGACTATGACTGCTTTCTGGATGAGAATTAAATCCATTGCTTTCAAAGTTCGCAGAGCCAAAGGTATTGCCGTCGTTCTATGACAAGTTGCTGCTGAGTCACGACTTAGGGTTTACGACGTCAGAGCAAGAGCGGGGACTAAATCTAAAGCCCGAGAGGACTTACAAACTTATTCTTCTTTTGTTCAGACAACTTTACTAATCCTACGGTCTTGCAACACTATTGAGATCCTCCAGTCACATGAATTCATTATAAAGTACGCCCGAAGGTTACGATAGCAATGGACGCACTTGGACAAGATCGTCGAGATGAACTCAGGGATCGTTCACACAAAGGGACGCGTGCAAATCAACACAGGAACAGCAACGCGCCAGTTGCAGATAGCACTAGCCAGCACCGCACTGCTTGCTTTACGTGCCGCGCAGCTAGACAGAAGTGCGACCGGCAGACTCCTTGGTGAGCTCTCTCTACACACCCAAGCCCATGAGCGAAGTGATCCAAGACTAAGGTCGCTTGCAGCTCACGATGCGCCATTCAGGGGAACACTTGCCGCTACCCGCTCAAATCCAATCGAGGTAGGAAGGAAGGAAGCACAAAGTGAGTGAGACTGCTAGGTAGCCATTCAACGGTCTCATGAAGAGGCTGACGGAGAAACAGCAAGCCAGACACCGTTCAAAAGCTGTTGGACCGCATCAACGAGAGTCCTGTTCGGGACCAAGTGATCGCAGCTATAATCAACTCATCTAGAGCTCAGACACATCCTGAATCGTCAGCCCTAGACTCTTTCTCAAGTTTAAGAGACAATGTGCCAGCTCATTTGGATGCGCCAGGGACAGAAGAAAATGCTGTTCCTGCTCTTATCGAGCAAAGTGAAGAGTCAGAATGTGATGGGCCGCCGGACTTGACTCGTTCCCCGTGTCCGTGTTCAAAGCTGAAAAGGGAGATTTTCGTTGTGTCTCCCCTTCATATCATGGCAGCTGCTTTTACGAAGAAAGAAACAAGTTTTGCAAACCAGAATGTCGAAACAGCCGTGCCACATCTGCCACTCGACGCAGTTGGGCGACGAGGCAACGAGAGCTCGATAAACAAACGGCTGATAGAGTACTTCAGTAAGCCGACATCGGCTCGAACGTTTGTTCTTACAGTCTGTCGTATACTGACTGTCGGATTAGAAGTCCAATTCGACCGCGGCATACAGCCGACTGCGCAGGGGCCAATTGGGGGCCCTATTTACGATTATCGTAGCCAGCCCAACCTACGGTTGGAACCTCCTTTTTACACCTACGCAGATATCTAGATAGTTTAATTAATCTCTTTATTAACTACGGTTCGAACTAACTACCTTATAATAGGGATACTAATACTAATTAGTAATTAAATTCTATTATCGCAGATTAGTAAGGTATCTCGCTACGCAGAAGAGACGACCTCTTAATACCGTATAGGATAGGAGATTCGTATTAATTAACCTTACGGAAGTAGACGAAAAAGGGGGCGATTCTCGAATACCGCACGGAATTAAGTAATCGTAGCCCTTTACTACCTACGAGAGGTCGACGTTTACTACGTTAAACTACGTTAATTAACGGAACCGCTTAAGTAACTAGTTTTTCGCTATCGCCTTAAGTAGCCTTTTTACTAAATAACTTTTCCACAGCCGGCCCGTAATCAGAAATTAACTAGCTAAATCGGTAAAAGGAATTCCCTATATAACGATTACCCGCCCAATCGACTAGCGCAACGAACGGGCTTAATAATATAATATAAAAGAGCACTACGCGATCGAAAAAGGGGATCTCTAAACGTAAACATTTTTACTTAGCGACGAAGGTAACCTTATAAGAGTTATTAAACTAAGAGATCTACGGTATACGGAAAAGTCTATTACTATAGGGATCTTACGGGTACGCCCTTAAGCCCGCGATCTAGATAACCTCTTCGTAGCTCCCTTAACTACCCCCCGGGTATTACTTAGGAATATAGTATAAGGGACGGTTTAATAAGAGAGGAGGGGATTTAGAGGTCCTAATAGTATCGAGTTAAGAGTATTACGGATCTCGGAGATTAACCTAGGAAGAAAGCGGCCACCCCAAAGTAGTCCTGCAACCTCCTGCTAGAGTTATTATTAGCCTAAGAAAAGGCTAAAAAGACGAGGATCTAAGGGGAAAAAAAAAGAATCCTCTAGAGGGCCGCTAAAGGGCTTTTTTTTATACTAGCTTACGGCGTAAAATTACTAATTTCGAGAAATCGGTAACTAGTAAAGATCCCGAGATTAATTACTATATTTTATTACGGTAATATAAACGTCTGCCGCTACTATTATTAAAAGGAATTACTAGAACCTACCTTTTTATATTAAATAAAAAGGAGGATCTTAGTAGGTACGATAGCTAGCGATCTAGAAGGGTAGTAGTAATTACTAAAAATAGTAAAAACGAGAGTAGTAGCGAGACGGCGAGAGGAAGCGGGAATCTCCTAGACCCTAATAAATTCGTTAAGTAGCGAAAGCACGGATTTACTATAACTAGCGCGCGGATTAAATATATCCTTATTAAGATTAAATACGCTAGTAACCGCTAATACGGGCATAAGCTAGAGCACGACCCTTAGCGAGTTAGGGTAAAAAAGAAGAGGACGAAACCCGATCCTAAATAGAATCCTAATCCCTTATAAGTAGGTAAATATTAACCCGGACTATTAGGGGACGTGGATATATAGAATCGCGGATTAGCCTAACGGCGAGTAAATTGATATAGTATTAATCTATTTAACTAAGGTTTATAAGAAAAAGGGGCTATAGGGGTAACCCCTATTTTACGAGATCGCAGACGACCTTAGTTATTAGCTAGACGAATAGTTCGTAAGCGCAAGCCTAGGAATCGCAAAAGCGGTTAATAGATTCCTTTATAAACGAGGGGTACTACTAGCGCAATTATAATCGCGAGAACCTTACGAAATCCTAGTAGTAACGATTATAGAAGAGGAATTCGTAATATAGACCTAGGCATAAGTCGATAGAGCGTATAATCGCTTTAACGAATTTAGAAAAAGGGTAAACGACCTAGATTTCCTTCTTATAATTACTAACGGCAATCTATCGTTATAAAAGGATATATAGAGGCAAAATATAGTACTAGAAGTACGATAATTAACAATTCTGCCTATTTCGATCCATAGCTCGTCGCCGCTACTAATACGAAATTCGGTACTAATTAGTTAGTAAGAAAAGAAGTAGACTACTCG
Source organism: Colletotrichum lupini (assembly GCF_023278565.1). Taxonomy (NCBI): domain Eukaryota; kingdom Fungi; phylum Ascomycota; class Sordariomycetes; order Glomerellales; family Glomerellaceae; genus Colletotrichum; species Colletotrichum lupini. Next base: position 4,527,231 of record NC_064677.1, on the reverse strand, counting down.
AAGTTATTAATAATACGTAGCAACGTAGGGATCGCATATAAATACCGAAAATCTAGCAATAAATACAAGGTAGTTTATAAACCTTAAAAAGATCTTCTTAAAAAAGAAATTATACTCTGGGGGGAAGTATAAGGTCTTATAAGAAACCCTAACGATATTTTACGATTATTACGAAAAAGTCGGAATTAGGGAATACTAGTACTATTCGGTAGTTAATATCGTACTCGTAAGCAAAGCCTCTAATTATTATTACGAAGCGGTACGTAATCTCGATCGAAACGACTTTTTTAGTATAATTAACGTAATCCGAAGCCGCTTCGAGACCTATAATAAGAACTTAGAGCTCCTATCTAAGCTACGAGCGATTTCTTTTATATCTATAGCTAGGATAATAGAGGGCAAATCGCGAGTAAAAATCCTCAAAGAGCTTATTAATCGAATTAATAAGCTAGCGAAAACCTAGCTAAATAAGGGGACTAACGAGCGGAAAGTCGGATATCTCTATACCGTAGTTTAGCGCGTTCTAGAGGCGAAAATAACTCTATATTAAGTACCCGAAGACTACGAGACGCTCTGCTCGAGGCTAAGATCTAGTTTTAATATTAAGGCGAGAATGCTATACTAAACCTACTTCTAGGCGTACGACGGCCCTTATTAGTAGCATTAGGTCGACTAAACGTATAATAAAAAAGGAAAGGAAGCTAAATACGGTAATCGCTAGTAGGGAATCCTAGATTCGTTAAATAGGCAGAGATTTAACTCGCGAGTAGGGTAACGGAAGAAGCAGTGTTTTATTTATAAAAAGGATAGATATTAGTTAAGTAACTACTCTAAAAAAGAGCGTACTAAATTATACAAATAATATAGAAAATTAAGGGTAGTAAATAGCAAAACTAGCCCTTATCGATTTAACTAATTCCTCGTTATATATGAGGGCAGATCTAGGGGCACGGAACCTAGCGAAAGTAGCTAATTTAGTAGCCTAAAGCACCCGCACCCTATAGGAGATTTAGAAAATAAGGAAGATCTTACCCCCTATACTAACGAATTAGATTACGACGAAATCGACGATATTAACTACTCTTTCTTCGCCCCGTTAGCCTTGGGAGGATATACGAGGCTAAACGAATAAAAAGTAGTAGAAGCCCTTAATAAGTAGGCTTTTATTTACGGATAGTAAAGGAAGGTCCCTTAGATAACGGATATAGAGGTGGGCGAAAGGACGAATCTAATAGCGTAGAATTCTACTCTCTTAATATTTAAAGAAAAGAGATAGGGTACTGAGTAATTCTAGGGGTAGCTAAAGGGGTCCTTTTTATATTACCTAGATTACTTAAATACTAAGCTCGTATAAGCATTCTACGCGAACGAAAGGTACGGCCTAGATAATTTCCATAGGATTATCCTAGACACTAGGGTATTATAATAGTTAATAAGAAGAAAAGGGCAATTCTAGGCGCTATAGAAAATCGCGCTAGTAACGCTTAATACGTTAATAGCGGGCATTATAAGGATTAGCTTTAGCCTAGGCAAGGAAATCGTCGCCCTAGGTACGGTAGAAGTAGAGACGTACTTCGGAACGATAACTTTTTATATCCTACCCGTTAATACCCCATTTCTCCTATATCTAAAAGATATAGATCGACTAAGTATTATATTTAATAATACGAGGAATAGAATCTCTAGCCGCAAGCACTTCGAAATAGTCGAACGATAATAGGGGCACGCGTTTATAAAGCTTACTAACGATACGAAGTCGATTAATTACCTAACGGAAAGTAAGCTTAGACGACTATACTAAAGATTTAGCTACCCGTCGGTCGCGAGGCTATATAACCTCTTAAAGTATTTAGGTAATAATAATATCGAAATAGGGGCGCTAGAGTAGTTAACGAAAGTATATTACTAATACTAAATAAATACGCAGAGCCTACGCAGATTTAAATTTAAATTGCGTAATAAGCTCAACTTTAATTAGGAGATCGTTATTAATATCTTCTACTTAAATAGTCGACCGGTCCTATATATAATCGACGAGGCTATATTATTCTAAGTAGGGTAATTCCTACGGGATCTATAAGTAAAAATAATATAGGTAGCTCTACGAAAAAGCTAGATCGATATATACTAGGGACCGCTAGATAGTATTAAAACCGACGCTAGTATTAGTTTTAAGTTAATAGAATTTAAAAAAAATATAACGGCCTACGGTATATAATTAAAAATCGTACCCGTCGAAGCGCATTATAATATTAAAAAAGTAAAAAGGGCGCACTAGTAGTTAAAAAGAGCGTTTAAAATTATTAAAGAGGAAAATCCCGATTTTAACGACGACGAATACCTCTAGACGGCACTTAAATACTATAACGATACCATAGGGCCTAACGGGCTCATACCGACGCTTTTAGTATTTAGAGTATATCTAAGAACGACCTTAGCCTCGCTACTATTACTAAACGTAAGCTAGCGAGCTTAAGTAGTTAAAAAAGTAATACGGGTACTGCGCGAGGTAAGCATAAGAAGGTAAGTTAATAAGGTAATTACTACGCGCAATAGGCCCGATATAGGGGTTAATTTAGATATACCTCTAAATTCGGATATACGAGTATAGCGCGAAATTACTTAATAATAGGCTGGGCTATATAAATTGATTTCCGTTAACGAGCGTTCTTGCGTAGTCGCGAGAGATTGCGACTAGCTACTCGAGGTATTAATTATAATAGTTAGACTATATTATATAGATCCTATCGAGGTGATTTCTAGCTTATAAAAAGAAAAAGAGCTAGGGGAAGCTATATAACCCGCGGTAGAGGCATAGGAAATTATCCTTAATAAAATCGTCGTAATAGTACTAATAGACGACGAGGAAGAGGAAATTGCTAAAAGGGTATTAATACGTCGCGGGAGACTACGATAGTAAGTACTAACGCGGTAATTTATTACTAGCGACGAAGTAATTAATACCTTTTATATAGTAAAAGAGAAAGCCGATTTCGAGCTAGTAATTAAACTACGTAAGGAAGGCGTAATTATAACTATTAGAAAGCCGTATAAAGGATTAGATCTTATTAAAATAGACACTTTGCGCGATCGAGGGGTTTATTAATTTATCCTTTACGATTTAGAAAAGTATATAAACCTCTATATATTTAAATCGCGAATAGTTCGTAAAATTAAAGGAAAAGGAACACCCCAACCGTACGAGAAGTCTAGATACGTAATTTAGGGGTACGGCGACGTTAAAAAGGCGACGCTACTTATATAATTACCTACTATATAGCGCTATAGCTAACGATTAATAATAGCACTAATAGTATCGCTACGGAAAAAGGGATACGAGATTTAGAGCCGTGATATTACCTAGGTATATACTTAATCGGCCACAGGGCTTATAAGGAAAATCCTAGCCTATTTACCGAAGGAAATAGCTAGTAAGTACCTAGAAAGCACGATTATTAAAGTGCTTAAGCTACTATATAGGCTCGTAGAATCGGGCACCTATTAATAGGCTACCTACTACGATGTTCATATTAATTAACTATTAATAGTTACCTCTACGTACGACCCGTGCCTACTAGTCGCGGAGTACGAAAGTAACTAATTTAGGATCGTCGGAATATAGACTGACGATATATTAGGCCTATCCGATATTAACTTTATAAAAAAGGAGGATAAGGAGCTCTAGAAAGCGGGCTTCGTAGCGAAGCTAAAAGAGGTCCTTATAACAAATACCCCCCTAGTATTTAACGGTAGGATTCTTATAATCGAAGGGGAAACCGTCGTTTTTTAGTAAAAGGGGTAGGGCGAGAAAATTAACCTCGTCGACCCGAACGTAATTAATATTAAGAAGTAGTATAAGGCTAAGCTTGCGCGAGGGGTATATATTGCGAGTATTTATTAGCCTAAGGTAACTTTTAACTGCGCTAGGGTAGCGTAGGCTATAGATCTAACTAAATAAGACGTCGAGGTACTTAATAAGCGGCTTAAGTAGTAATAAACGAATCTCGATCAAGGTCTTATTTACTACCTAATTAACTTTACGACTAGTAAGCTCTACGTCTTCGTTAATAAGTTATTTACGAATAATAACGACCTTACTTCGTAATTAGGGTATATTATTATCCTAGCTAACGAGAGTATAGGCGAGAGCGAATTTACTATATACGGTAATATAATCCACTACTCGTTAATTAAAAGTAAGCGGGTAACGAGAAGTATATTAGCGTTAGAGGTCTATAGTATAGTTAACGGCGTTAACCTCTCTTACGCAATTTTAATAACGCTAAAGAAGATTACCGATCGAATTAGCTTTTTACCTATTCTAACGGTTATTTATATTAATTCCTATTTGCTATACGAATACCTCGTTAAATTAGGAACGACGAAGGAAAAGAGGCTTATAATCGATATTATAGCCCTTAGGTAATTATATAAAAGGCGCGAGATACTCGAGATTCGTTAGATTAATAATAAAAATAACCTCGTAAACGCTTTTATAAAAGTAGTACTAAATAAGGGATTAGAGTAATTCGTAGGTAGCGGAAAAGTTATTATATAAATAAAGGGATGGGTTATATAAAAAGAATAGAGAAAAGGGGAAAAAAGAGACGACTTAGTAAACGGGCCCGAGGTCGAATTATACTTCTAACCGTAACGGTTAAATCGATAAAAGAAAGAGAAAGTTAGTGTCAGATTAGAAGTCTAATTCGACCGCGGTATATAGCCGACTACGCAGGGGCTAATTAGGGGCCCTATTTACGATTATCGTAGCTAGCCTAACCTACGGTTAGAACCTCTTTTTTATACCTACGTAGATATCTAGATAGTTTAATTAATCTCTTCGTTAACTACGGTTCGAACCAACTACCCTGTAATAGGGATACTAACACTGACTCATTATTGCCTAGCACCTCGTCTGACGCATGATACGGATTGGCAAGTCCTGGCTTCTCAGTCGATCAACAGCACACTGAAGTTGGAGACCACCGCTTGCGACCCTGTAACTGCGCGCCTGGCGGACCAAAACGATGTCTCATTGTACTTTCACCTGTGCGTATGACAGAACCCGTCTTGATGATATACTTACCGAGAAGCCTCACCTCTAGGTTCTTCCAGACGCGCAATCCGCATATAGGGCTTCTAGACCCAGATCTACATACCCCCAAATACGTCCGTCACGCATCCTTTACCCTCTTTTCCGTCATTTGCGCTCTGGGATGTGCTATTTCGACACGTCCACGGGATAGAATCCTGTACCCAACTCTACTCTCCCTGGCAGAAGCGAATCTCGCGTGGTCTATCGCGGTGCCAGTGAGATCACTAGAGACGATTCAAGCAATCCTAGCAATGAAGTATTGGGCACCAACGTACCAGAGACAGGGGGATGATCCCCATTGGCTTCATATTAGTCATGTGAGATCACAAAGAACGAATCCCAAGGAGACCATCATGTGCTGACTTCATCACTCTTATTCCGCAGGCTGTACAACTTGCCAAAGAACTCGGAATCAACAAGCCCTCCACTATTGTTGAGCTTGTCAAAGCTTTGGCCCCCGACGACACTGTTGAGATGAGAGAGCGATTCTCACGCAATCTTGAAAGAACCTGGCTATACGTGTTCATAGCTGACAAGAGCTTCGGTATCGTCATGGGCCGCTCCCCGATTGTGGCTTGGAAAGAGCTCTCGCCTTGTCCATGTCAGTGGTGGCGAAAGTCGATGACAACATCTCTTGATCGTATGATTAGTGGTATCATTGAGATTAGGGTTCAGTTGGTGAGTAGAGATATCTCTTGCTATTGCTATCTCTCCTATCTCTCTCTTTCATCCAGTGTCTGTGTCAACACACCATGTCACAAGGCTGATAGTTGAGTCGAACAGCTGGAGTCCTTAAAGCAGTTGGAGCGTATGAAGAAGACCACTGCGTCTATCTCGAATTGGCATGCAAAGAACTATGATGTTCTTGATCGAACGTGCAAAATCAGGTGCTACGAAAATGACGGGTCGTCCACACCGACGTTGCCTATCCTAGCTTTCTACATGAAACACAGTCTCATGATTCTCAACGCGCAGGCTGCAAGGGAGTTAAAGAGACTCGGGGGAGCAATAGCCTCGACTATTGCCTCGGTCGATAGCAAGGCGTTTGAAACCGCACATCAACTTCTAGATCTGGTTTTACATGATCAGACAGTCATCGACATTGGATTGGGGTGGCACAACAACCAGTTTGTAATGGTTGCCCACGCCATGACTGAGATTGCCCAAGTAAGTTATGTAATACCATTGTACACTATCCTTGTAGCACCGACTTATACCTCTAGGCTTTGAGTCGAGGAAGTCTATCTTCTGTAGATCACGGAGCTGCGGCATCCCAGATCCGGGCCATCTCTACATGGCTTGAAGAGAAAGCGCAGTCGCTTCCAGCTACATCTATAGCTAGTCTCTACTCCGGTTTCTCTCAAATACTGGTTTCCGAGCTAGATGGAGAGACCAGCAACGACACGCAGAGAAGGCAAAATTACACTTCTTACGAGACTCCAGACAGTTTCATGACCGACTGGTCACGGGCTGTTGACGTCACCTCTCTGAACCCAATGGATTGGCTTGATATGAGTTTTCTAGACAACGAAGACTCGTTTGTTGGCCTCGAGAATGTGGACTTCAACGACCTCGACGATGATGGTGCTCTCCGGTTCCCATGAGTCTTTCACCTGGAGGAAGTTCGGAGAAGGTGAGCTCAGCCATCGACGCCGAAGGCTTGGGCCGGTTGTGGATCCTGGCACCCACAGATTTCAAATCTCTAGAAACCGTAGCTGTTTCTCGAGGCTCTCGACGAGGATAGCAGGGAGGGCCAGCCGTGATCACCATTACCATCGATGGCATCCGTTGGACTCTTCGAATATTAGCAGTCTCACAACCTGGATCTAGCACATACGACCATACCCATTGGAAAACTCGGGATCCCGTCCGCTCTCCCATAGATAAGCCAATGAGGGCCGGATTAGTAGTTGGGTCGGTGACGACCAGCGAATACCTGGTGTTGTATGTTTTTGCATTTCATTTTTAGGTAAATGAATCGTCGTGGCCTTGTCGTGGAGGTGGTGATGCGATGTGAAATTTAGGGAATCGGTAACCCTTACTTAGAAAATTAATTGACTTTTTTTTAATCCGCTGAGCGTATAATTAAAGGGGACTGTGAGTACTTTATTTTGCTTAGAGAAAAGTATAAAAAGGTCTCGGAACATTTTGCTAATGCTAGGATGACTATAACTACTGTCTCTATTGCCACTACTGCTTCCCCTTCTGCCGTTGTCGCTCTTGGTCCGATCTCCTTGATGTATGCTTCGCCGAATACTCTAGGCTCTTGGCACAAATACAAACACAAGCAGACGATAATTGGCAATACAAGCACGCACTGTATTTAGCCATCTTGTCTGCGACATCATGTTCAACCTCGAGCTTTTCGCCGACGCTATGTATGGTAAGTGGAAAGAGCATCCGCAAAGTGCGGGAACTCAAGAACATCATTACGGGAGGCCCTGTGAAGAGGTTTGGCCATGAATGAAACTGGGATCTGGAACGACCGCGAGCCAGGCCGGTACAGCGGCAGCCTCGGCCACCCAGAGTGTGCTAGAAGACCAACCTTCATGGTCTCGAGATGAGAAAAGTCAAATCGGATTGATAGCTCAAAGGCTCACCTTACATGGCCACCCCGCATGCAGCGTCCAGATCGAAAGTCTCTTACCTATTCCAACCACACAAGCACTATCACAACAAACCTGACCTGTTTACGGATATTCCACATATCTGGCCTTTCATTCCACGATAGTCGTATACGCCCATGCAGGAAGATTTATGTTCTCACATCGATCTCTTCGTCGCCGAAATAACCAAAATCTTGGTCTTCCACACCATGTCTTCTTCACCAGTCGACAAGAAGCAATTGGATATAAGATGGGATAACCTGCCCAGAGAAATTCGACTTCTTATCTTACAAAAAGTGATGCAGGATGATTGCCCACTAGCTCCCCTGGCCACGGTGTCTCAAGAATGGCAAACAGACATCGAGCGACACAACTTTGCTCGAATCCGACTCACACCGTCACGCCTTGCCAATTTTCGTGACATGGTCCAAAGAAGCCGAACTCTCATCTGCTACATCTGGTTCTGCTTGGAACTCGACGAGTGGGACTGCACCACGTGCGCCCTTTCGCCTGGAAGAACGATTTCAGATGAGTTTGAAGAGGCATTTGCGATCAGTGGCACAGATAAATGTCCCATCACTGCGTCATTCCAAAACCTTTTCTCGATTCTCAGTAAATGGGAACCTCACGGCGATTTGACACTCGATATTAGTATACACTCACTCAGCGACTCGGAACATTGGTTCCCATATCTGACCTTTTCCCCCGATACTCCTTTGGATATACCAGATGATCATACTGTCGAGAAGGCGATGGTAAATCGAGACTATCACCACCCTGATCATGGCCGGTCACATGGCTCTCGACACCTCGTCTCACCTCCATGGGGCCTTAGGAAACTATTCCATCTGATTATGGAGCAGGGTCCGTTCGACAGTGACGATGAAGAGCTCGAGTGGTGGGACAAGCTTCCATTAGTTCTAGCCGTGACCAGTCTACTTCTCCGACAACAGAGCCGCCGGAGGTGGAAACCAGAGTCACTGGCACACATGTTTTCCCGGCTTCCCAGAGTCCAAGAAGTCCACTACGATCCGTGGAGGGGATGGGATAATCCGACGCAGAATTTAACAGACAAATGTGAGTTATTACTGCACAACTCTCCCCAGTGAACTCTTAACGTTGTTGCTCTCTTTGATTTGCGAGGTTCAGTGACCATGTATTAATAATTATCAATTTCCCCGTGCTTTGGATTACCGAATTCTTTTACTGTCGGATTGGAAGTCCAATTCGACCGCGGCATACAGCCGACTGCGCAGGGGCCAATTGGGGGCCCTATTTACGATTATCGTAGCCAGCCCAACCTACGGTTGGAACCTCCTTTTTACACCTACTACGCAGATATTCATATAGTTCAATTGATCTCTTCGTCAACTACGGTTCGAACCAACTACCCTGTAATAGGGATACCAACATTTACACTCTATCCGACGTTCCAACCACAGCCTCAAACGACTCGTCATCTTCGAGAACTGCAACCAACAGTACCCAGCCAATATGCGAAGACGCGAATTCCTCGGGGGAGAAGATGTCGGAACACACGCCCTTCGCAAGCCTATCCGAGATATCGGCCAGATGATCGCGCTCACCAGCCTCGGCCTCGAACATCTTGCAGCATCCTACATCGCAGACGCCAGCCACTTCTTCGAGATCCGTCTCGACTGGGCGTGGCCGATCCTGAAATCGCTTGCTCTCACTGCAAAAGTACTCACGCCTCATGAAGACTCAAACGAGATTGAAGCCCTACTACTGGCAGCGGCGGCAGCAGCTAAGAATATGCTCCAATTAGAAACAATGGAGATTTGGAACGGGCGAAAGGGGTTGGCAGGGCTACTCAGGTATCAAGCTTTCCGTCCCAAGCGGGAAGCTGTTCTTCTTTAGAGAGTGTCGGATTGGAAGTCCAATTCGACCGCGGCATACAGCCGACTGCGCAGGGGCTAATTGGGGGCCCTATTTACGATTATTATAGCTAGCCTAACCTACGGTTAGAACCTCCTTTTTATACTTACTACGCAGATATTTATATAGTTTAATTAATCTCTTCGTTAACTACGGTTTAAACTAACTACTTTATAATAGGGATACTAATATTAATTAGTAATTAAACTTTACTATTATAGATCGGTAAGGTATCTTATTACGTAAAAGAGACGACCTCTTAATACTATATAAGATAAGAAATTCGTACTAATTAACCTTACGGAAGTAAATAAAAAAGGAGGCAATTCTTAAATACCGTACGGAATTAAGTAATTATAGCCCTTTACTACTTATAAAAGGTCGACGTTTACTACGTTAAACTACGTTAATTAACGGAACTACTTAAGTAACTAGCCTTTTACCGTCGCCCCGAGTAGCTTTTTTATTAAACGACTTTTCCGTAGCTAGCCCGCGATTAGAAATTAACTAAAAAAGCTATTTAGAGATTATAGAGAGCACGAGGCTTAGGAGGCTAGAAGTATACGGGATAGCGGAAATTAATAACTAATAAAAATCCCGAGACTAATCACTATATCTTCTTATAATAATATAAACGTCTATTACTACTATTATTAAAAAGAACTATTAAAACCTACCCTTTTTTATTAAACGAAAAGGAGGATCTTAATAAGTACGATAGCTAGCGATTTAAAAGGGTAGTAATAATCGTTAGAAATAGTAAAAATAAGAATAATAATAAGACGGTAAGAGGAAGCGGGAATCTCCTAGACCCTAATAAATTTATTAAGTAGTAAAAGCACGGATTTACTACGACCCGTGCGCAGATTAAATATATCCTTATTAAAATTAAATACGCTAGTAACCGCTAATACGGGTATAAACTAGAGTAAGCCCCTTAGCGAGTTAAAATAAAAAAAAAGAGGACAAAACCCGATCCTAAATAAAATCCTAATCCCTTATAAATAAGTAAATATTAAACCGGACTATTAGGGGACGTGGATATATAGAATCGCGGATTAGCTTAACGGCGAGCAAATTAACATAGTATTAATCTATTTAACTAAGGTTTATAAAAAAAAGGGGCTATAGGGGTAACCCTTATTTTACGAGATTATAGACGACCTTAGCTACTAGCTAGACGAATAGTTCGTAAACGTAAGCCTAAGAATTATAAAAGTAGTTAATAAATTCCTTTATAGGCGAGGGGTATTACTAGCGTAATTATAATTATAAGAGCTATATAAAATACTAGTAGCGATAATTATAAAAAAGGAATTCGTATTATAGAACTAGGTATAAGTCGATAGAGCGTATAATCGCTTTAACGAATTTAGAAAAAGGGTAAACGACCTAGATTTCCTCCCTATAATTATTAATAAAAATCTATCGTTATAAAAAGATATACCGGGGCAAAATATAGTACTAAAAGTACGATAATCGATAATTCTACTTATTTCGATCTATAACTCGTTACCGCTATTAATATAAAATTCGGCGCTAATCGGCTAATAAGAAAGGAGGTAGACGACCCGAAGTTATTAATAGTACGTAGCGACGTAGGGTTCGTATATAGATACTAAAAATCTAATAATAAATACGAAGTAATTTATAGACCTTAAAAAGATCTTTTTAAAAGAGAAATTATATTCTAGGGGGAAGTATAAGGTCTTATAAAAAACCCTAACGATATTTTACGATTATTATAAAAAAGTTAGAATTAGGGAATATTAGTACTATTTAGTAATTAATATCGTACTTATAAATAAAGCCTTTAATTACTATTACGAAGGGGTACGTAATCTCGATCGAAACGACTTTCTTAGTATAATTAACGCAATCTAAAGCCGCTTCGAGACTTATAATAAGAACTTAGAGCTCCTATTTAAGCTACGAGCGATTTCTTTTATATCTATAGCTAGGATAATAAAAAGCAAATCGCGAGTAGAGATCCTTAAAGAGCTTATTAATCGAATTAATAAGCTAGCGAAAACCTAGCTAAATAAGGGGATAAACGAGCGGAAAGTTAGATATTTCTATACCGTAGTCTAGCGTATATTAAAAATAAAGATCACTTTATACTAAGTATTTAAAAACTACGAGACGCTCTACTTAAGGCTAAGATCTAGCTTTAATATTAAAGTAAAAATACTACGCTAAACCTATCTCTAAGTATACGACAGCCCTTATTAATAATATTAAGTCGATCGAACGTATAATAAAAAAGGAAAAGAGGCTAGATACGGTAATTATTAATAAAGAGGCCTAGATTCGTCGAATAAGTAGAGATTTAACTTACGGGTAGGGTAATAAAAAAAGTAATACTATATTTATAAAAAGGATAGATATTAATTAAGTAATTACTCCGAAGAAGAGCGTATTAAATCGTACGAATAGTATAAAAAGTCGAGGGTAATAAATAGTAAAACTAGCCCTCGTCGGTTTAACTAATTCCTTATTATATATAAGGGTAGATCCGGGGGTATAGAACCTAGCGACGGTAGCTAAAGTAGCGGCCTAAAGCATATACCCCCTATAAAAAATTTAGAAAATAAGGAAGATCTTACCCCCTATACTAATAAATTAGATTATAACGAAATTAAAGATATTAACTACTCTTTTTTTACCCCGTTAGCCTCCGGAGGATATACGAGGCTAAACGAATAGAGGGTAATAAAAGCTCTTAATAAGTAAGCTTTTATTTATAAATAGTAAGGGAAGGTCCCTTAAACGACGGATATAGAGGTAGCTAAAAGGGCAAATCTAATAGGGCCGAAGCTTATTATCTTAACGATTAAAAAGAAAACGCTATCTTTTTTAATATTTAAAAAAAAGGAACATAGTACCGAGTATATCTAGGGGTAGCTAGAGGGGTCCTTTTTATACTACTTAGATCTTTTAAATACTAAGCTTATATAAGTATTCTATATAAGTAAAAGGTACGGCTTAGATAATTTCTATAGGATTATCCTAGATACTAGGGTATCGTAATAGTTAACTAGAGAAAAAGGGTAATTCTAAGCGCTATAAAAAATCGCGCTAGTAACGCTTAATATATTAACGGCGGGTATTACGAGGATTAGTTTCGGCCTAAGTAAAGAAATCGTCGCCCTAAGTATAATAAAAGTAGAGATATACTTTAGAACGATAACTTTTTATATTTTACTTATTAATACCCCATTTCTCTTATATCTAAAAGACATAGATCGACTAGGTATTATATTCGATAATACGAAGAACAGAATCTTTAATAATAAGCACTTCGAGGTAGTCGAACGACGATAGGGGCATGTATTTATAAAGCTTACTAACGATACGAAGTTAATTAATTACTTAACGGAAAGTGAGCTTAGAAAACTATACTGGAAATTCGGGCACCCGTCAGTTACGAGGCTATATAACCTCTTAAAGTAATTAAATAATAATAATATCGAAATAGGGGCGCTAGAGTAGTTAACGAAAGTATATTATTAATACTAAATAAATGCGCAGAGCCTACGTAAATTTAAGTTTAAATTACGTAATAAGCTTAACTTTAACTAGGAAATAGTCGTCGATATCTTTTACTTAAATAGTCGGCTAGTACTATATATAATTAACGTATCTATATCTTTCTAAGTAGGGCAATTCCTTTAGGATCTATAAGTAAAGATAGTATAAGCAGCCTTATAAAAAAGCTAGATCGATATATACTAGGGACCGCTAGACGGCATTAGAACCGACGCTAGTACTAGCTTTAAGTTAGTAAAATTTAAGGATAATACGACGGCCTACGGTATATAGCTAAAAGTCGTACTTATTAAAGCGTACTATATTATTAAAAAGGTAAAAAGGGCACACTAGTAGTTAAAAAGGGCGTTTAGAATTATTAAAAAGGAAAATCCGGATTTTATTAATAACGAATGCCTCTAGATAGTACTTAAATACTATAATAATACTATAGGGCCTAACGGACTTATACTAACGCTATTAGTATTTAAAGTATATTTAAGAACGACCTTAGCCTCGCTACCGTTACTAAGTATAAGCTAACGAGCCCGAGTAATTAAAAAAGTAATATAGGCACTGCGCGAGGTAAGTATAAAAAAGTAAGTTAACGAGGTAATTACTACGCACAATGGGCCCGATATAAGAAATAATTTAAATATACTACTAAATTCGGATATATAAGTATAGTGCGAAATTACCTAATAATAGGCTAGGCTATATAAGTTAATTTCTATTAACGAGCGCTCTTATATAGTTACGAGAGATCGTAACTAGCTACTCGAAGTATTAATTATAGTAGTTAGACCGTACTATATAGATCCTAACGAGGTAATTTCTAACCTATAAAAAAAAGAAGAGCTAGGGGAAACTATATAACCCGCGGTAGAGGTATAAGAAATTATCTTTAACGAAATCGTCGTAGTAGTACTAATAGATAACGAAGAAGAGGATATTATTAAAAAAGTACTAATACTACCGGCGAGACGTCGCAGAAGACTACGACGGTAAGCCCTAACGCGGCAATTTATTATTAATAATAAAGTAATTAATACTTTTTATATAATAAAAAAAAAAGCCGATTTCGAGCTAGCGGTTAAACTACGTAAGGAAGGCGTAATTATAACTATTAGAAAGCCGTATAAGGGATTAGATCTTATCGAAATAAATACTCTTTACGATCGAGGGGTCTATCGATTTATCCTATATAACCTAGAAAAATATATAAACCTCTATATATTTAAATTACGAATAGTTCGTAAGATTAAAGGGAAAGGAACACCCTAGCCGTACGAGAAGTCTAGATACGTAATTTAGGGGTATAGTAACGTCAAAAAGGCGACGCTACTTATATAATCGCCCATTATATAGCGCTATAGCTAACGATTAATAATAGTATTAATAGTATCGCTATAGAAGAAGGGATACGAGATTTAGAGCCGTAATATTACCTAGGCCTATACCTAATCGGCCACAGGGCTTATAAAGAAAATCCTAGCCCATCTACCGAAGGAAATAGTTAGTAAGTACTTAAAAAGTACGATTATTAAAGTACTTAAGCTACTATATAGGCTCGCAGAATCGGGTACTTATTAGTAGGCTACTTATTACGATTTTTATATTAATTAATTATTAATAGTTACCTCTACGTACGACCCGTGCTTACTAGTTACGGAGCACGAAGGTAACTAATTTAGGATCGTTAGAATATAGACTAACGATATATTAGGCCTATCTAATATTAATTTTATAAAAAAGGAAAATCAGGAGCTTTAGAAAGCGGGCTTCGTAACGAAGCTAAAAAAGGTCTTTATAATAAATACCCCCCTAGTATTTAACGGCGGGATTTTTATAATTAAAAAGAAAACCGTCGTTTTTTAATAAAAAGGGTAGGGTAAGAAGATTAACCTCGTTAATCCGAACGTAACTAACGTTAAGAAGCGGTATAAGGCTAAGCTTGCGTAAGGGGTATATATTATAAGTATTTATTAGCCTAAGGCGACTTTTAACTACGCTAAAGTAATATAAGCTATAGATCTAACTAAACGAGACGTCGAGGTACTTAATAAGTAGCTTAAGTAGTAATAGACGAATCTCGATCGAGGTCTCGTTTATTACCTAATTGACCTTATAATTAATAAGCTTTACGTCTTTATTAATAGGTTATTTACGAATAATAACGACCTTATTTCGTAATTAGGGTATATTATTATCCTAGCTAACGAGAGTATAAGCAAGAGCGAATTTATTATATATAATAATATAATTTATTACTCGTTAACTAAAAATAAGTAAGTAACGAGAAGTATACTAGTATCGGAGGTCTACGGTATAGTTAACGGTATTAACCTCTCTTACGCAATTTTAATAACGCTAAAGAAGATTACTAATCGAATTAGCCTTTTACTTATTCTAACGGTTATTTATATAAATTCCTACTCGCTATATAAATACCTCGTTAAATTAGGAACGACGAAGGAAAAGAGGCTTATAATCGATATTATAGCCCTTAGGTAATCGTATAAAAGGCACGAGATACTCGAGATCCGTTAGATTAATAATAAAAATAACCTCGTAGACACTTTTATAAAAATAGTACTAAATAAGGGATTAAAGTAATTCGTAAGTAATAAAAAAGTTATTATACGAATAAAAAGATAGGTTATATAAAAAGAGTAAAGAAAAGGGGGAAAAGGAGACGACTTAGTAAACGGGCCCGAGGTCGAATTATACCTCTAACCGTAGTAATTAAATTAATAAAAAAAAGAGAAAGTTAGTATTAGATTAGAAGTCTAATTTGACCGCGGTATATAGCCGACTACGTAGGGGCTAATTAGGGGCCCTATTTACGATTATCGTAGCTAGCCTAACTTATAGTTAGAACCTCCTTTTTATACTTACTACGTAGATATTCATATAGTTCAATTGATCTCTTCGTCAACTACGGTTCGAACTAACTACCCTGTAATAGGGATACTAACAGAGAGGCACGTGGAAGTTGGCCACGGACTCATCCGTAATCCACGCCTGGGACACTGTAACGCATCAGTATGATATTTTGAGACTCAGGGTATCTGAGGAGAAGCTGAATGAAGCTGATATCAAGCCTCACGGGGATGCAATCCATCACTTGAGGCTTTCGAGCCGGGTCATTCGGCCTGTCTCGTTGCAGCAGATCCAAATAGAACAGAAAGCCTTGGAAGGCGTAGCCACAGTTGAGTGGGAGCAGAAATATGAGTTACAAAAAAACTACTTGGCACTTAAACAGTGGCGAGTAATGGGAGGCAGCGAAACTTAAGTTGAGGAGAAGAAAGCTAGGTTGGATGTTAAACGAAACGGCTTATGCGCAGCAACGTGCAGACTGCGGCATTTAGATTTCAGACAGGAAGAGAATTAAGAGTGATGCTATGACATTGAGGTTCTGTTTAGCCCATACTCCCCTATGAGTCCCCAGCACCATTAACGCTCCGAACGCGCGAGGCCGCTGTCATCCCGTCGTCATCCAGACCAACAAGTGTCTACCATGACCTCGAATCAGAACACACTAATTATCAAGTCAACTATCCAAAGTCTTAAGTGCAGTCTCTCAATCTCATAAACATATTAAATCCTCAAAAGCGACAACCAAGGGCAAGAGCGATTTTCAGGACTGCGACTTGGCCCAAGGATCAAATAGACTCAAGCCACGAGAAGATATCTCCATCGAGCATAAGAGACCGAACCGAAAACGATAGACAATTTCGAACATGTATGTATTCGAGTTATTCCATCTCCTCGGATGACATGAAGTATAGCAGCCCCATGGCGACATCGATGACATTGAAATACTCATCTACTTTACTCCGCGACTCATCCACAGATCGTTCCATGGGACCAGGAACTTCTCTGGGCATATTCAATACTTCAATACAAGCGAGATTGCCTGAGCATCGATGAGCCGCGCTGCGCGCAAGGATCACAGAAACTCACCAACTTGTCTCATTCCAACATCATCCGATTTGCAAGCCAACTACTCTCATTTGCCATAATTCGACTCTGTCTCTGCAAACTTCAAGGTACAGGAGAGACACAAACGCCTATTTCATAATGCTATCTGTATCGGCTGCAAAAACCAAATTCATGCTTCACCGTGCAATTCCAAAAAAAAATCGCAAAACCTCAAGAGAGTACTCGAACCCTCGCAGTCGCCAAGGCTGGAGATCTACCCCAGATCAGCGATAGTCATGTGATACAGGTATTCGTACCACAGTACTCAATTTCGATCTACAGTTGTGCTGTAAAGATTTGGATTAGGGTTTGGGCAACCACACATGTGATGCGACTTCACCTTCGGCGAAAACGCATCATGATCTACGTGAGATCCCGATTCACGCTCACGGCCCATGGACTCCGACTCGTCACCGCCTCGAAACCTTGCGAGATCGACTTCTGAACAATTCGATGAAAGCTCGAGGGGGGAGTCTCCGCCTCTAAGAGTGGACCGACGGGAACGCTCCCAGGCTGTGGGAGCTTCTTGACGTCATGCCCCGCTACTAAGTCTTGACATATCGTGGAATGTTTCGCAAGTGATGCTAGGCAAGGTTTACGTGGCGACATTTACCAGTACCGAAACTCGTTAATTGATGAAAGGGTCACATTCTGAAAATCAACATGTGAGCCGCGCGGTGTCAGAGCTGCCAAAAGGGCTCGAGCCAAGCCCGACAAGTCAGATCTGTGGGCGGGAACGAGCGTTGTAAGGTTGTAGACAAGTAGATCGCCGTTGCCATGCTCCTGTTCCACTCGTGCGAGGAGATACTAGACCCGACCACTCCGACTACAAACTAGGCAGAAACTCTGAGGAAAAAAGAGGCAGAAACACTTGTTGATCTGTTTTGATGCTTGCTTTTTGCCACCGGGCAATCCGCATCTACAGTTTTCGTGGTCTGCGATTGATCGAGTGAGGGAATACCCGAGCCTGGAAAGAGATCAGCAAAGCTCGGGGATCGTTACCCCTGAGGCTCCATAACACTCAATCTTTGTCGTGCTGTTCCTCTTTTGAGGAGAAGGGAGGGGGGATCATCTTGGAGTCTCCGGACTGCCCAAAGCACATGACTCCCTCTGGCCCACAACACGAGCAGCATGAACTTGGGCCCCTTCCCAGGCTGCAGTATCTGTAAATCGCGACCCATTCAGGAGATGCGAATTTTAGCGAGTGAAAGAGAACAAGATAACAACACCGTATACGAAAGATTCTTGACGCCTCGCGTATGTTCGCTGAGATGGGCCTAGAGTTTAGATCACCTCGCGTTGATAGAGGGTTGAACGTTACGCGGTAAAGCGGCACATTGCAACCCTTCAAGGCTGTAAATAGAGTTGTGGAAGGTACTGAACACCCGATAGTCTCGGAGGAAAGCGCGATTCCTCGCATACGATCTCAGCTGGTCCCTTGGCCTTGGCGGGACTGTTCCTTGGGAGCTGAATGACAGTTTCCCAGCGTTTCATCGACCTGCTTTAGGAAGAAGGCGTCTCCTTCGGAAATGAAGCTCTCATGCCCGTGTGTCTGTCAACCACCAAGGTTGCGTCAATGCGGCCCAATAATCAAGACGGGCGGCCTCTGCCACGGCAGGAACCTCAACGCGATGGCAGAGGCCGTCGAAACCTAGAGACGTCGCGGAAGCTGTGCGGAACCCGTAGCGCGGCGTCGTAGGCATGAGCGTTCTGTATTCGCCCTTGAGAATAGTCTGCGGGGAATGGCCCTTGCCGCAGATCTCGGAGACCAAGACGATCAAGTGGGCTGTGTGTCGCGATGGAGTCGTCGATATTGACCTCGCCACGTTGTCAAGTCGTGATAGCGTCGACTGGTCCCGACGCGGTGATGAAACCTCTGCAGACAACGGGCCCTAAATCTGCGCGTTCCTGAAATAGGGCATCTGTTCGCGCCTTAGCTTGAAGGAAACTCGGTTTCTGGGACCATGATGGGATGGCAGAGGCCATATTCCGTGGACCGTGAGTCTAGAGCATAGACAGTCCGTCTGAGCTCCATTGCGCTCGGTGACCGGGACTCGATGGGTAGCTCAGCCTCGGAAATGGAAACCCGCACCGTCTAGACGAAAAACAGAAAATTCCCCGCCGCGAGTTGAAGACAAGAACTTGGATGTACGGATTGATAGGAGCGCATAGCTGGAGGCGTCTTCCACCAAGCCATTGTCCAAGCCATTGTCTTTTCTGTGCCATCGTTGAAATGGGGTAAACACAGTTATCAAGTAACCGGCGGCCGATATGGCGTCCTTCTACGAGCAGCTGGCGTTGTACCTGCCACGCCTGTGTGCTGTGGTTGCGGGTGTGGTTGTCGTTGTCGTTGGATACAAGTGTAATTAGCGCGTATCCAACGCATGTTCTTGAGAAGCCAATCAGTGGCGTCGAGTGGGCTTTCAAGCCTACCAGACAGGCAAAGACCATGGTTGGTCAATGTGCGGGAAGAGGTCATGTTTGAAGAGTACGGCTATTCCGCACCCACACGAGGGCTATCCCGCACCTATACTAGGCCATATTTAGTAGAAACTAGGGCAGCATAGCCTTAATATATATTTTAATAGTGATATTACTATAGAAATTATAACGTTAATAATTATAAGTTTACGACTACTTAATATATAATTATCTACCGAATTAATTATTATAATATTAGAATTACTATTATTACTTATCTAGGCTCGGGCTAGGCTAATTTTATTAACTACCCCCCTATTACTTATTATATTATTAGCCTAATTACCCTAATTACGGCTATAATAGAGGTATTAACGAGGCTACGAAGTAGTAGTATTATTATTAATTTAATAAAAAGAGTACGTTATAAAAGTAGTAAAATTATTAAAAAGAGTATTATAGTAGTAATTAAGGCTACTAAAGTCTTACTATTTTAGTAATTAACTCGCTAAGCTATAAGTTAAATTAGGTATTAATAATAAAAGTAATAGTATTTCGTAATATACTAGCTAATTACTCGTTAGTAGCCTTAGCAGTAGTCTTCTGCTTTTTTCTAGCACGTATAGCTTTAACGAGGTAATGCGGGATATTCTTATAAAGAATATAAAAAGTGAATATTCATATAGAAGCAAGAATATATGAATATAGGGGATATAAGCGTATATAAAAGAGGTTTTTGTAGTAAAGAGAGTAATATAGTTGAATTACTATATGAGAAGTTGCTTGCTTAACGAAAGGTCTAGGTAGGCAAATACACGCCTACATATAGGCATAAAAACCTCCTACTAGAATATTCCATTGCTTATTAATTATGATATAATTAATAAGCGTATACGTAAGTGAATGCGTAATCGTAGTACGTAATTCCGCCTCGAGTAAATTCCAGATTATTCAGTTACCTTCCAGTACTTTCCATTGCTCACGTAAGCTTATATAAGCAGTATTGCTTACATAATTAATACCTATAATAATCTACAGAAATCGTAGATTAATATGGTATATAGTTTGCTTACGTAATATTGATAATAAGGCGAATAATAAGGTAAACAAAGTTACCTTCGTAACATTTTTCTATAATTATATAGGGGCTAGTATAGGGGTAGGGGTAGTATTTTAATAATATAATAATAGGTCGTACTTAAAAATAGAGGGCTCTTTTAAAATAGAATTATTACGTAAGCTAAGGGTAATATTCTAACTTTAAAAAGGTACGGTAGGCCTACCGTAGAGGGTATTATTATTAGTAATAATCGGGGTAAATTATTAATAATTAATACGTAATTTAATTATTTTTAAGTTAGCTTTATATGTTATTTTATAGAGAGTAATAATTATAGGCTAAAATAGGATAAAAAAGGTTAGTTAACGTTTTTTTAGTAAAAAGATTAATACTAACGTATTAGATCCTAATTTAATTATTAGTAATAGTTAACGTCGTCTCTTATAAATACCGAGCTAGGTTATTTAATTTTAAATAGTTAAGGAGGTCGTAGTAGTACGGTAGGCCCTATTAACTTGAGAAAGTACTAATATAAAGAAGTAGGCGCTTCGTACAAGACTAGTTATAAAAAACCTTATCGATAGTACGTAACTAATACTAAATTTAATCGAGTACTTAGAAAGAGATTATTAATAAAAGATTCCTTATTATAAGTATATTATTATAGCCTACTTTAATACGATATTTTTATCTATCTACTTCTTTTTTAAATCGTATTTCTTTTATATAAACTATTTTAATAATAATAAGTTGAAAATTATAAAAATTAGAGAGCTAATTACGTAAATACGACTTTAACTCGTAATAAGTAAACTCTATATATAACGTAACTTTAAAACCGTAATTCTATAAGTAACTAACGTAGTAAGTATAAAATTATTTATTTATTTTGATACTCTGCCTTTGCTAGCTGCTCGGGCGATTCTCGATGTCAATTATATAGTATTAATACACAGTATCAATATATACTCCCACTGTCTCGATCGACTATTTTTTTTGATTTTCCTTAACTTTCCCTCCTATAAAGTTCATAACTACGGATTAATAAAATTATTTATAAAAGAGTAAGTAAACGGCCTCGAGGTATAAGACTATTTATAATTACGTAAGATTAAAGATTTTATAAAATATAGCTTAATAGTAATTAAAATCTTTTTTAGTCCTAGTATAAACGTACGCGCACTAAGCCTTAAGAATTTTATTAAGCGTTTATTTATATAAATGTAATAATAAAATTAGTATAATTAAGGGCCGCGGAAGTAGTAGAATTAATAAATTAATTAAGGGTAAATAATTATCGTTAACGGGCTACGTTAATTAAGGTAATTCGTAAGTTAAAAGTTAACTTAATAAGCTAACTATAAGATCTTTATTTTTTATAATTTCTATCCGGTTAATTAACTCCTAAAGATTTACTAAATCTATACTAATAAAATTAAGCTAACCGGAGCTTTTTAATTATTCTAATACCCTATTTTAAGGATTAATTCTAACGCTAAGTAATAGATTTTTTAGTACTAATACGCAAGGCTAGAAAGTAGCCTCGTAAAAATTCTAAGTAGCTATAGATTCCTTTTTATATATACTATCCTATTTCTACTTAATATTTAATATTATATTTTTAAGAATATATTAGAGGTAGATTTATTATAATATATTTAAAAATACTACCCTTATTACTTTTTTTAGTATATTATTAAAGTCCGTAATAATTATTTTTAGTTACGGAATTTCTCTTTTTTTATATACTAATTTTAATTAGCTTAGTACTTATTTAAAAGTTTTTACGTTTTTACTTAATATAAGGTAAAAGGCTATGTTAAATATAGTATAAATAAAAATCGTATTATTAATTTAAAAAAGCGGTATATTAAAGCGGTTAACTTACTTTTTTAATAAGTTTTAATAACTTTTAACTATATAATTACTAACTTTATAAGTATTATTTATTATAAATAATTTAGGGTTCCTTTTTTATATTTTAAAGTACTATATATATATTTAAAATATACTATTAATCCTACTTATTATAGGGCTATAGTAAATTATTAAAAATACTATATTATTATTATTATTAAGCGTTTATAAAAAGATCTATATTAAAGAGAGCGGGCCGTATTTATCCCGCTATAGCTTTTACTAAGTATTCTTAACGTCGTATTATTTAATAAGTATATTTATAAAATTACGGATTTAAGTAATAATATAAGTAAAAGTAACCCTTTAGGGTCCGGTCCGCCTCATTAGGGGCCATCTTCGCCTTCACGGGCAAGCTAGTCTATTAGGGTTAATATCGAGTATTTTTATTACATACTTTAATAAAACTTTATAACTAACTATAGCCGGCCGTAGCCGTTACCAACTATTAATACTAACTAAACTTAAGATATTAATAACCCTATTACCGCAATATATTAATTACCTTTTTAATAGCTAAATACTACCCCTTACTTTCTCTCTTTATCTTATTTAATAATAACCTCTCCTTAATATTCCTATTTAATACGCTTACTTATACTCTTTCTAAGCTCTTAATTATATTATTAAGTTTAGGCTTATTTATACTTTATTATATTAAAAGGGCGCCGATAAAGACGACGCTTATTATAATATATCTATCCGTTTTTTATAAGTTAATACTACTAATATAGTATTTATTAAAGCGGTCTCTCTATAACTCGGGGTCGTTTAATATAATACTTATAAAATCGAATAACTTCTAGCTATTAAAGAAGCCCTAAGGGTCGACGAGTTATTAATAGCGTCTTAGTATTTTAATAAAATATACTTAAAGTAGATAGTTAGATAGTAATAATAATAACGTAATAATAATAAATAATAAGGGAAGTAGCGTTTTTAACTTTAATAAAAAAAACGAGGTAACGAATATATATATATATAAGTAAAGTTAAAAGTACTAGAGTAGATATTATACTTATAGAGGTCGATATTATTTAATAATAGTAACGAGGGTATCTCTAATACTACTATTATAAGCTACTATTACTTAAAAAGGTAGCTAACTTAGCTAGGTACGTAATAAGCTTATAAAGTAGTAGCGTCGGGCGCCTAATATCGCTATTAATAATCCGTAGTTATAAACTTTATAAGAGGGAAAGTTAAAAAGATAGAAAATCTAAAAAAAAATAGTCTATTAAGATAGTAGGAGTATTTATTAATACTATGTATTACTACTATATAATTAATATTGAGAATCGCCCGAGCAGCTAGCAAAGGCAGAAATAAAAAACAAATAAGTAAAAGTAAGTTTTCTAATTATTAATAATAACTTTATTATAACCCTAACCGTCTTTTTACTAAGCTCTTATTAACTTAGTTTATAAAAGACCTAGCTTAATAAGTACGATTTTATTATTAGTAATTCGTAGTTATACTTATTATATATTATACTTACTTTATACTTATCCTATAAATTAAGGTATTAATATATACGAGCCCTTTATAAATAACCTGTTTTTAACGTTATTATTTATTATTATTTAGTTACTAATTACCGTAGCTAATTACCGTACTTATATACGAGATCTAAGTAAAATAGGGAGCTATTTTGCCGCTTCTTTGACTTTAGTTTATTTATTCTATAGCCGAGGTCTCGTTAGTATAGCCGAACCCTTATAAAAAGGTCGTTAATTAAATTATTTATTAAATCTATTAAAAGAAGCTTAAGGAAAATATAAAAAAGTAGGAATTAATTAGTTAAATTAATATAAAAATATCCTAATATAGTTAATAAAAAAGTACTATAATAATTATATAATCGCGTTACTTGGGCTAATATACGGGTAACCTAGCCGCTAGAATCAGCTAGAGCTACTTAGTATGGCTACTACCTAATTCTACTTACTATTTCCCCGAGCGGGCTTAGTATGGGTGCGGGATAGCCTTCGTGTGGGTATGGAATAGCCGTACTCTGTTTGAAAGGCGCTGGCGGGTTGTGTGACTCGTAGAGTTCATGAGGCGTCGCGAGGTGTCCGAATCGAGCGAAGCCGAGCCGGGTTCGGGCGTGTTGCTTGCATGCCGGTGTGCCCATCCCCGTTCGGAGTTGGCGGCCACGCCCTCGGGATTAGCTGCAGGGCCAATTTCCTCAAACGGGCATACACGGGCCGCATAGTGAGCAGAGGGGCGTTGGTCTTTCTCGTAGCCTCGTGTTTGAGCAGCCCGTCCCGTTGTTGAAACATACGCACTGGCATTAACTCTGGACTAAGCCTTTTCAAGGCCTGCGTTTTCCCGAAGAAGTCATCAGAGGAGCCAAGCCTGCGGGTTGGAGAATTGACTTCGATTGCGTTGCCGCTGCGGAAGCTGGTATTGTGTATGCTAGATACCAACCAAAGAGGAAGCATGCTGGTTGGTGCTAATATGGTAGTCCACCGTTCTTTTTCCTTTGGAAATAAGAAGATATCAGGCCAACCTGATGACAGAAGACGATGGTGTTAGTCTTTCTGTGGTGAGGAGAAATGCGTATCGTAGTAGTATGCAAGTAGTTCATCGTAAGTGGGTGAGTGCGTCCGAGACCGCCAGGTAGTGACGAGAGTCATCGACAGTGACGGAGCAGAAAAACGCACGAGGATAGCACGGAGAATGGGACAACTTGAGAGACACTCGGTCGGCTTCTTATCGGGCTCAGAACAGCGTGGATGGATGGAAACAAGCGGGTACTGTCACGGCGAAGTGATGCATATTGCCGGACGCTGTACGGAGTACGTGGTGGCCTATCCGTATGTACTATCACAGTCAATTAGATACACTGGAGAGAGACACGAACCACGGAAGCCGGGGCCCAACAGAGGCATTCCGGGTCTCTGGCGCCATCAAGCAAGCAGACTGCGAGATGAGTCGGTTATGGGTTCCATCAGATCATCGACCAGCGCAGACAATCAAGGTCAGACGTTGCAGAAGCCGGCTCCGACGCAGCAGTCAAGGTCTCGGCAAGGGAGGATCGTCAAAAGATCATTTGATGTGCTGACAGCGGTTGGACGGATCTCAGAGGCACGAGCTTGTCGAGGCACCAACAGCTGCGGCTAAACCGTTTGTGAGCGCCGCCAGCCCACAGGCTCATCAAACATGGCCTCTCTGATTGAGTGCTCTCAGACCCTCAAAGTCTGCGCGTCGGCCCCATCCCCTTTTTGTTTATTTTTTTCTCTCTCATTTTGTGCACCGCCGAGCCCGCCGCGGTCAGAATTTGGCCCCTCTCGATTCGGATCCTCCAGGCTCGTCTTGGATTGTTGGTGGCCTCGAGTCTTGGGCCGTGCCCTCTTTTGTTATTTCCATGCGTATTTTCTCGGTTTAACTTCCAAAGGGGAAAAGGGGTGTTTGTCATTGGCGCTAATCATCATGGTCAAACGTAGCGATTTGGAGACTTTTGTGCCCAGACATAAGCTGTCCCCAAGGTGGTTGGGCTTCTCAAGCCAGCGTGCCGTACAAGACGCGCCGGGCCTTGCGGGAGCTGAGCCAGTCTCGCCGAAGGGCCGTTGCTGGCGGCTCCAGTCTGTCGAAGAAGGCGGCCCGGCGGATAGAGCCCGAATAGGGGTTGGTGGAGTATCTCGACTTTCGCGTTCATACAAGTAATGTGTAATCAGTGAACGACCCGGTGATAGGGTTCGCATCCAGCAAGGCGCGAGGAGGAGGGTGGACAACGATGGCGTCTGTGGGGGATTTTCATGGCGTCCCGCAATATCAGCAGTATGAAGCGCCCACGGACGATGTTGGCAAGCTGTCTTCGTACTCGTAAGGTACAGACAGAGTAGTGCACAGAGTGTTCGTACTTTGCAGGGTCCCCATCCATCCGTAGAGTTGCAAACAAGCTTGTGTGGCTTATTCGGACCCCTAACATGCTGAGAGCCCGAGACACCTTGCTTTCGCGATGGACCGATTTGGAGAGTTTGATATTTGTCCCTTGAGCGCTGGAACTGGTGCGTTTGTCCCGTCGGAGAAGAGCAGACATTTCAATATTGCCCACTCGGCAGCGGGACCCTGGTGCTCGGCTTCATTCGTATGGGGCCCCATGCTCTTTTGCGAGCGAGTGCTGGGATGGCAATGAATCGGCCTGGTTGGTTCGTCAAGCAAAGGGCTTCACAGAGGTGTCCGCACCGTGGACGGAGCTTTGCCGGGCATTGGAACTTGGCGCCGTTTTGCGTTGTGCACCTCTGCGGGTTTGACATGATGTATGTAGTATGATGTATCCGTATGCCAGGGCAAAATTCGGATGAAATCAGCCCAGTCATCTGGTTTCCATGCGTCATCCGATAAATAGTATGTCTATTGCGAGTTTGGCAAGAAGAAAACGAACAAACGTCCCAAAGGGGAAATGCATTTGAAACATGCCGGGATCAATGGTGAGGAGTGAAGACGAGAAGCCGAAAGGACAAGGGGGTTCGAGATGTGCTGCAGGAGGTAGAGCGGTTCGTCTGAAGAGGCGAGGTCGACCGGGGGCTTGTAGGCAGTAGTGCTCCCGTGTGGATGGAAATATTATCAGGGAAGAAGCGCAGCGACGTGGAGGCGAATCGCACCTGCATCGAGACGCGTACCCAAGGTACAAAGTACATGCTCCGTTTTTCACAAGTTCCATACAGATAGGTACCTCCCGAAGTATCCCTACTCCGTATTGCTCTTGGTGGCTATCTGTGGCTGAACATGGATTGGACGGCAACGGCACAGGCGCAGTGGAGGGCGGAGGCAGGCATAACGGGGCGGCGCTTCGGATCCGACCAGCTGGGCGAGCGCCCGCCCACAAGACCCGGTCAGTAGGCTGTAGCGTACTCCGTACCTACCTAAGGTAAGGAGAGAAAAAGCAGGGGACCTTCCATTCACCTTCCGCCAATAGCCCACACCTTACCGTCTTCGCTCCTGCTTCTCCCATCCTTGACCAACCACGCCTACCTCACCTGAAGGCAGGCAAGGTGCGAATAAGGTCCATCGACATAACCGGTCGCCGAGCCTCGCGATGTCGACAGCTAAGGTAATCGCACTTTGCCCGGACCACACCTTACATGAACATACTTTGTACTTTGTATTCGTAGTCGTACTCGCCTTGCGAGTCACTAGGTAAGGTACCTTTCCTGCGTCACTGCTCTCAATAGGTACGAACACCTTCAGCGAGTAAAGAGGAGCCCTCCTATCTGCCCGTGGTACGGCTGGCTCACGATAGGCACCATCAGCATTCCCTTGCCACTCTTAAGAATTGTCAGCAACGAACCAAACAAGCGATATCAGATAGCGCAAACGTTGTTGGTCGAGCCTCGCACTTGGGTAAGCCCCCAATATGCCCCATCAGGGCCATACGGGGCCGCGGGCGAGAAATGTCCCAATGTTTGCACCATGGTGTTGCCACTGGCTGTCTGTGCATCGCGTCACTCGACATCTCCCCAAGGCCCAAGGGGGTACGAGGTTGCGAACTATGGAGCGCGGACTGCGGACCCTGATCGTTCATGTGAGACTCGAGTCATCTGCCACTTTGGCGACAGGACTCAATACGTGCGTACGCAGGACACACGATGTGCCTGCATATCCTATCCACTTTGCATGGCATCGTCTCAACATAGTATTCTGAAAAGATACACTGGCAACTGCAGTGCGTGAAAAGGGAAGAGCCCAATCCAATTGGAACATGACAGCGACGGTAGAGAGAAAGGCCAGTAGAGGCAGTCTCGACCCTCAGAGTAGCAAGCAAAATGCCTAGTCTGGTATCCAGAAAATAGTGGAAGAGAGGAACCGACAAAAGGGCACAGAGATCCATGGATCCATACAGAGGGGTCCGTAACGGGGCCCTCAGTCCTTAGGCGGCTTTCCGAGGGACCAACTGCAAGGTGCGGATACAAGCGCGGGCGGATCGCGCAGCGAACGCGCTCAGCAGACTTGAGCGATTCCATTGCAAGCCTGGTTGCCGTGAGATGGCAGGACATGACACATGAGGGCGGCGCGGTGTGGGGCACCAACGCTTTCGATAGAGAACCAGAGTCTGAGTGTGTGAATGTCTGAATGTGTCCATCTGTGTGTACGTGCGTGACCTAAAGAGGAATGGATTTTCCCAGAGCCCGGCTGATAGCATTGATGGTTCGATGTCAAAGTCGACGCTCGTTGCCGTCATCACGAACTTGCTGTACAAAGTGAATGTGTGCGCAGCCCGAGACGTGTGGTTGGTGCCAGATATGTTGATGCTAATTCGAGAGATGTTGGCTTCGTGGGCGTGTTGGGGGAGATTGCGCGCGCCATTGAACCAAGAGTCCAGCATGGCTTGCTTGGTCGACTGGGTGGTTGTTTCCTCGCGTTCGGCCCTCTTCTTCTTCGTGTCTTCTATTCTCGATTGTGTATTCCACACCACGTAGGCCGTGCCTAGCCCAGGTTTCCGGATCTAGTTGGATGCTCCAAGTAGAGTAGTGGGTTGAGGGTATACGTAAGGTATGGTTGACGGGAGTTGAAGGTCCAAAAAAAGACGAGACGAGCCGATGAGAAGAGCCGGTTCCTGGCAACGAATTGAATGGTACCGTCCCGTCCGCGTCCACTTCCCATCCAACGTCGACAATCACATTCACATTTCACACCCAGTGTCCACTACTCCGTGCTTTAGTCTCTTTTGGACCATGAGCAAGGTCCTCCCCACGCCCGCGTCTCTGCCAACTTCCAAGCGCGACGTGATAATGTGAGACGCGCCGCTAGCTCCGATCGGGAGCTGATGTGCCGCTGGGAGATTCATGTAAGAAGCACGATGAGGCAGACGTCGGCGAAGCTGCTGTGAGCTAGCAACGGCGACGCAGGTCCCTCAGTAGAAAAGGGACGTCGAGGTGGTAATGTAGCAGAAGGGGTTGGCGCAACTTGCAAGGCGTGGTACGACGAGAGACATTATCCTCTATTGAGGCAAAAGATAGTCGGCCAGTGCGTATCGTATTGGATCTTGTGTCCCGTATCAGCAAGAGTCGGTGACCACTGGCCAAAAGAAAGGAAACATGTATCCTTCGCAAGGTACGAATACACTGTTGGCGACTCTTGCGCTCTGTACCCGTACTTTGTATGCGTAATCTGTACCTTAGCTTGGGCAAGTCTCAAATGGACGACGGGCTGACGTATTCGTGGTTGCACACAGCAGTGTTGAAACGTCTCTGAGGGAAGCTGTCGCCGTAGATGGCCCCACCGCAGAGGTTATGGCAAGTTGCATGTGAGGGACCCGTGAGCCTCTGATGTACTGTGTATTCGTATGTATTCGTAGGTTTGTGTCATGTCTTGCTCTTTGGAGTTTGGAGGCTTTTGGCTCTTTGGGTCAATAATCATGGTGAACAACTCTTCGTCCAATCAAACTCACCATCCAATCAGACCCAAGTTTGTGGCTAATTGTTTCCCCTCATCCTTCCCATCCTTATCCCGTCATGTTATTAAAGCTGGCTCAAATCGGCAATGGGCCCCTGACACTAACCCCTGTCGCTTCTTGTGCCTCCCCTTGCACATCATCTCATGGTCTCCGAGGCTCACTGGGTGATCCCTGCCATGCATTTGGGCGGGACTGCGGGTGCCTGAGCAAAGGGCGACGGCGGAGAGAAGAAGGGTCACTGGGCGTCTTTTGCACTGTACAGACAGTAAGTGCCAGGTCGTGGTGAGGCGACTCAGAGCGAAAAGAAGCTCTTTCAAGCATGGCCGCTTGGCTCCTTGGCCCCAAAACCACGAACAAACGCACCCGTTCCTCCATGGGAGAGGAAGAAGAGGCCCCTATTCATCGCGAACAGACGCAGGAGTCTGGGACCAGGAACAACCTCTAGGCACGCAGCCTGCCATCCCATCCATTCCCATGCCATTGAGCACACTGGCTGCAAAGGTAGACAGGCACCTGGCACTTCAGTACAGGTATTGGTGCAGTGCTGTGAAATGTGCTGCAGTAGCTGCTGCTACCACCACCTCCGCGGCCCACGGGATTGCCTGCTTCTCTCTCTCTCTGCTCTTGTTTCGAAACGCTGGGCCGCCCCGTGGCGTATCGGTGAGCAGTCCTGAATTTGTTTCAGGTGATAACCTGGCCAATCATGGCAAGGCAATCGTCAACGTCCGAGTAGGCTCTGGTGAAATCTCTTGATCTGGCCAGTTTATTCGCGGCTGTCTGTGAAGCATCGGACAGGCCAGACACTCGCAGTGTGGCATATACACACACAGTCGT
Source organism: Colletotrichum lupini (assembly GCF_023278565.1). Taxonomy (NCBI): domain Eukaryota; kingdom Fungi; phylum Ascomycota; class Sordariomycetes; order Glomerellales; family Glomerellaceae; genus Colletotrichum; species Colletotrichum lupini. The sequence goes on along the minus strand of NC_064677.1, from coordinate 4,496,488 downwards.
TCCTCTGGCCCCCGCGCTGCTGGGCCTGATGCTGCGCCATCATCGTTCAGCTGTGCAGCATCGGCACTGGCGCAGCGGTCCTGAGTAGTGTCGATGAAGAAGCCAGGGTCGACACGGCGGGTGGAGGAGAAGTATTGGAAGAAACTGGACTAAAAGAGAAGGGGCAGAAAAGGTACCCCAAACAATACTTCGTAGACAACATCCGTATCCGTCGGTCAGAAAGAATAAGGAAAAAAAAAAGGAGTAGGGGAGGGGCTGGTAATTTGCCGTTGGGAAGGAGCCCGTTACCCGACGATGCAGCGTTCATTGCGCCACCATGGACAACCTAAATTCATTGCGGATGAGATGGAAGAAAAGCATCGGCCGACGTAAACGTGGGAGAGCAAAGGAAAATGGCCGCAGAATTGTGACCCTATACTCTATTGGCCTCTGGCGCGGAGTGCACGATGCCTCTATCATGTCCCTTTGGCATTAGCCTCGATGGAAAAGCGGGGAGAGGGGGGTGTCGAGACATCAAGACTCAAGACGGGTACGGAGTATGAGTACCTACCTACTCCGTACCTCACTTTACCTAACGCTTCTTACCTTATGTAAGCCCGTTTCCCAGCTTTCACAAGTCATTCGATGCTGCTGAGGTGCCATTGCCAACCACCGACACCGCGAATGCAACAAGGCGGCTGCGCGGGAGTTGCAACTTTGCAGCTTGCCATCATTACCCCTTGCTCAACCCTTGCCTTCCATACGCTGCCCGTTTTTTCTTCTTCCATTGCACCTCTCGCTTGTCTCTCGCTTGCTTCCTAGCGCGTGCCTCTAGCGGTTGGAGGCTGGAGCAGTTTGACGGGATATTTGCGCGTACGGAGCAAGGTAAAAGACGTCGTAAGGTGCGGACGTCGGCAAGCCATACGTACCTTGCCGATTTATTGACAGCGGGCAGCAGAATTAGACCTTGATCCGCTGCTTGCATTCATTGATTGCTTCACTTTGAGAGCCAGTAAGAAGTGTGCCCAATGGCAGTCACAATCTGTTGCATGTTGCTGTTGAATCAATCAGCTGAGAAACGGTAACCCCGCGCAGTCACGACTCACGTTTGTGACTTGAATTGTCATCGTGTGATGAATTCCAACTTGAAGGCAATTGAATATCTTGGGACCGAACTTTCCTCAAGTTGATTGACATGCCAAACTAAAGTGCCTTAGCTTGAGGTAAGATGATAAGGTAAGGTAGGTACGGAGACCTAGGTAAGGTACCTTGGGGAACCTTACCTAAGCACGTGCTAAGGTGACTTGGACCCAAGGTTCCAAGGTGAGATTGGCTCGAGCTTTGACGTGCCGACTTGATTAATTTTTTATGATCATCTTATCCCCCCATTTCTCCGTACCCCCGTTCCTTTCTCTCACCTTGTCGGTCATGATCCCGGTCGCGTCTCTTGGGCCTAGGTAGATCCCTCGGCTCACTTTCCCATTGTCCATTGTTTCTCTTCTTCGTCGCCTTTTCTTTCGCTCCCGTTCCCGTCCCTATTCCTTGCATTCCATTCCCTCTGGCACCCACGGCCCAACTCTTCGTAGGTCCCGTCCCATTGCATCACATCATCACTCACATCCCCTGCTCAGCTCCCTCCACCCCGTTCACATCTTTTCTCCTTCTTCCTCATTGGCTTTAGTGCTGTTTGCTGCACCTCTCGCCCCCATAAACACAGCGGACTGATGGATAAAGCATCCAGGTGCCCAACAGCCTTCTACTACAAGTATGGCCCGGATGTGCTTGGATTCTACACGCATACTGCGAAGAGGATGAGATGAATCTAGTCCCCTGATCCCAGCGAGGCTGAACTGTCTCTTCAACCCTTCGGACCATTCTTGGTTTCTGATGTTCGTCCCTACTATTCCCGTCTGGTCTCTCGACTGATCCTCTCTGGACAAACAGACGTTCGTCCAGTGATAAGCCAAGAGCCTGCCGCTTTTTTGCTCACACCCCTGCCCCTCCCCTCCAAGACAAGACAAGATAAAAAAAAAATCAACTAGCCTAAGAATGGGCTGAACCGGGCGTGTTCAGATGAAGTGAGAGAATCCATCGTCTCAATGGCCGCATCAAACGCGCGACACTCACTGTCTATTTCATGGCGATGGTGTAGAGTATGAGCCGAGCGCGCCGTTGGTGGACAAGATGTTGGCCTGCAGTCGGTAAACGATGACGCGCTGAGAGGTTCGTTCAATGGCGGGATCGACCCTGCTCCATGCTCAGGTCCTCTGACCACAGTACAATTCAGTTGCGAACTCGCGAGATGTGAGGTACTTCGTACCCCCCTAGTTCCTCCCCCTGTTTCTACGCCCCCCTCTACTTTCAAGACCTGCACAGACGGAGCATCACAGCACTTTACCTGCTTCAACGCCTTACGGGCCTTGCGTTCCAAAGCCAGCCCGTCGTCCAGAAGGAGTGAAACATACCCGTTGGAGCTGCCAGCGGGCACAGCCAGCGGGAATTGTGCTCTACGAACGGACTGGTCAGGCCGGAACACACTTCTCATATGGGGGCGGCGTCTCTGTGCCATTTTTGTCACGGAGTATCTCGGGGAAAGGTGCCCTCTGCACAGCAACGGCCCCCGTGCCTTGTGAAGATGCGAAAGAGGGACGCGCACTGGGGACAGGAAATCAACAGGGGATAGGAAAATCTCTGTTCTTTTCTCTGCGTCTTCCACACCGTGTTGCTTGCTGTCATCATCTGTGTGCCGCATGGGCTTTCTGGGGCTCAAACATCGGACGGGATTGACAAGTGCCATTAGGGGGCATCCAATTCCAAGCAGTATTACTGCAACAGTAACTTCAAAGTTCAGACTGCCTTTCCACCGTGTGGTGTGTCTGCCTGCATATGCAGAGAGCGGCTTCGCACTTCACAGACACTGGAAGCGCACACGCAAAATGCACGCACACAACCCGGCTCGAAAACATGGCACGTAGCCGCTCCACCTCACTCGGCGAATCTTTCTCTTGCTGTCTCCTGTCCTACCGATACCCTCATCTTTGGTGTTTTAGAGCCGTATACAGATTTTGGGACCGCCCAATCACCAATCTGACTAGTTAACCACCATCGAATAAGATAAGGTAGATGGATGGATGAGCCAGATCCCGTTCCAATCGTCAGACGATATGGAACATTACATAAGATACACTCAGCTTGGGAGAAGTATTCGTAAGGTGAGGTAAGGTACCTATCCTCAGAGGAAGCAGGGGAGGGAGGTGTCGTGAGGTACGGAGTAGACAATTAGTGACTGTACATACGCAGTACAGAGAGAACAGGGCAGCAAGAGAAGAACAAGAAGCACACCAGAATCAATACGCAACGTACGAGCAGGGATCATTCCGACTGCTGTATGAACGAAGTACTCCGTACTTTACCTTACCTTACTCTCTGCGCAGTACACAAAGTACATACAGTACCTTACCCTCCTTACCTTCCCTCCTACCCTACCTTAGGTGCCTTACTCAAACTCCCGCGACCCTAGCACCTGCTCTTTTTATTTTATTTTTATTTTATTCTTCCAATTCGTTTCCCTCCCTCTGTTTCCATCTCATCGCTCCTCCTTCACCCCCTTCCCTCCCGCTTTTCCTCGCGCCTCGTTCCTAGCAGCAACCTTGTTGCTCACTCTCCGCACGCCTCACACTTATCCAATCCCACGCCTCCTCCTTCTTCTTGTTCGTTCGTTTTCTTCTCCTCCAAGGTACCCGGCCCCTTAGCTCTTCCCTCTCGCTCCATCTCTCCGCGCTAGGTCCCTGACTAACTCGCCCAAGCTTCCGTGCTGGGCTTTGGCTCTGATTCTTGCTCTTGTTCCTGCTCTTGCTCCTCTCTGGCGCTGGCTCTGTGTGCTAGTGTGGACTCTCTGGGATCTCAAAGCACACGCCTCCCCTCCTTCCTGGCTCCTCCGCCTCCTCTCGCTTCCCACCAAAGCGTCCGAACTCCAACACCAACTTCTTTTCCCGTCCGGAATCTGATCTTAACCTCGCACCTCCCGCACCTACCTCTCACCTCACCTCAATTCACCTTTCCGACCTCATCACACGCCAACCACAACACCCTTTAATCCACACCCACACTCGTTTCCTAGTATTATATCTCCGAGAGACACCTCACCAACTTTCGACCAACCTCTTTCTCTCGATCTTGGTTTTTTTTATATTCATTTTGCTTCTCACAGCATTATCCCAGGCTTGCCCTGCACCTCATCTGATTAGCTTCCGCCTCTCGCTCTTGCCTCTACGCCAATCAACCATTCACTACGCCGCAATTTCTCTACCACAACCTACCATAAGAGTGGTGACTACCGACGTCGATATAACCCCTTCGTATACGTTCGTCTTTGCCTTCGCGACGAATCGACTCGAAAAAAGAAGGCTTGCTCCGTCGAACTAAAGCACTCAACGCCCGACCCGAGAACGCCGGCGAAGCTCCCAATCCGACCAAATCGAGCGAGGGTGGAGAGCGGAAAGTCGTCGAGATGGATCACCCCATGCAGGATGCCGCAGCCGACGTGCTGGCGGATGCTAGACGAACTCTAGAAGCTCTGAAGAGCTCTGGTGTTTCCCGTGAAGCATTGTTGCAGATGTGGGAGGCTGGCGACAAGGCGGCACAGCAACAGCAGCAACACCTTCAGCTTCAGCTTCAACACCAACAGCAGCAGCACCACCAACAACAACATGTACCGCAGGATGTCGCAATGGAGGATGCTTCCACGCGAGGTTTGTTCCACTCCCCCCCAAATAATCTTCCCTCTGTGGGAAACAGGACACCCCTGCTAACTTCCCTCTTGTTCGTTCAGCGATATGCCACGGCCAAATAGGTCACAGACCACGCATCTCCGTATCATCAACAAGCTCAGGCTCTTCTGGCCATGCGAGTATATGGTCTATGGGCTCCGCTGCCTCCAATGCCACCGTCGCGACACATTACTCCCAAGCTTCGCAGTCCCCTTCCACTCAGCAATGCGCGCCTCAAGCAGCCCCTGGAGGCGTGCCCCAGGTAGCAAGCGCTCAGACGGGATGGGGTCCAGGGCGCTTCAACTTTTACTGGTGCACCTCATGCGAAACGAGATTCAAGCGCAAGTACGACTGGAAGCGTCATGAGGAGGAGTTCCATGAGCGTTGGAAGAAGTATCCTTGCCCTGAGCCTGGCTGCAACAGGAGCTTCTGGGGAGCCAACACATTCAACCAGCACCACAAGGCTTCGCATGGCTGCAAGTCTTGCCCGCACTCTGAAAAGGTTGTCAAGTACTTGAAGAGGAGAAAGTACTGGGCTTGTGGCTTCTGTTCGGCCCTGCACCCTTCGAGGGAACGTCACGTCGAACACGTCGCCAGACACTTCGAGTCAGGAAAGACAAAGTCGGATTGGATGCACTCGAGAGTCATCTATGGTCTCCTGCATCAGCCCCTGATCCACGAGGCCTGGAAAGATGTGCTGATGTCCAAGGCCAATGAGTTCCAGGGCCGTCAGCCAAACTTCAGCTGGAATCCTACACAGACTGGTCGAGCGCAGGGTTTCATGGAGAATGAGAGCCCAGGCCAACTCCAAGATCTGCTCGAATTCTTCTCTGGATCCAGCTCCGAGGCCGAGTCTATCGTCTTGATTGCCTACAAGCTGGCGGATCTCGTTTACCTACCCGTTCCGGCCTCGCCGCCAATGCAGTATTCTCAATGCTACGCACCTCCTGCTGCTCTTCCCCAACAATACCCCCCTCAGCCTCTCCTTCCTCCTCCATCGATACCCTCCCAGACTCTTCCGACTCAGTCCTCTCAACCCCCAGTATTAGCATCACAGGATTCATCACCCTCACCGTACATGGAACATATGAGGGCCCAGTCAATGATGCCGCAGCCTTTGTTCCACACCCAACAGCCGCGCGCGCACACGGAACCTCTTCGCCGTGCATCACTGGACAGAGAGCTTCCGCCGCCACCACAAGAAAACCAGCCGATGAACTTCCAATTTATGCCTGAAAATATGGTCACATTTGAAGACTGGGAGAGTTTCTCCAGCACAGTCGTCGACGAAAATGCACCACAACCCACGCCAATGACAACAGATTGGCCGCTGGTGCCTGTACAATATTACAATGCCCCTGTAGGGCCATGAACACTTTCATTTTGTCTTGCGAAACAGATAAAAGTCATTTTCCTTTGTAACATGTCACATGTATTGCAGCTAGCGATGCCCGCTGGCGAAACAATATAGTATATAATGGTAATCACCTTGTGGGGGACCAGACTCGAAAAACTTCGAATCAACATTTCTTTAGGCCACGGATTCGGGCGAAAACGGAACGGACCAGGTATCGGACGGGAACACCAATTGGCAAAGGGATGGCCAAAAAGAGGAGGGAGGCGTCGCTCACGAGAGAGGTGTTCCATTATGGCTGATGGCGAATGTCAAAATGCGATGGATAGAATCAAATCAAGCTCATTGCATTGCAACCTTGGCATCCACCTCCCTTCATTTCCGTGCCCTTCCCCCATCGACTCTTGACTGATGAGGAGTAGCACGCTGCACTAAGAGACAAGCAGCACCCTGCATGTTCGTACAGTAACAAATATGAACAAGGTCTCCGACTTCTGACTATCCATTCACCAATGCTGGTTCAGGCGAGTTGCAAACTTATCACCTCGCAGCAGCAGTATCTGGGGCGGGTTCCCGCTCATTGCGTATCACACCTCAACATCAGATCATGCAGAACCTTTGCTCCGTACTTGGCACTGATGATGGCTAGTTGGCATCGGTTGGAAGCAAACATTCGTTTCGCCATCGCTTTTGCTGTCATATGAGCGTCGACCTTATCAACTCTAGCCCGGTGGGAAGCTGCAGCGCACGTCAAACTATTTGGAACCCGTACTACCTGACAGAAGTCGTTTGTCGTTGGTACAGAACGCCGGGTCAAATCGTCCGGTTAGAAAAACCAAGCGACCCATGGCGCCTCTTCGGGAAGCGGCATGAGGTTGGAAATTAGGGTGTGAGCGCTCATGTCCATGGATGGATTACTTTGTGGTTGCTACTTAAAGGTCATTGCTTGGACGAGCGTTGTTCCTGGACGGCAGTCTTGACATTTACAGATTCTTCAACTAAACTTTGGCGGTTTACCAGCTTCTCCAACCAAGACTATCGCTCATTCTTATGAGCCATTCCCTAGCTTTCTCCAGGCAAGCAATGCTTGCCAATCCGTAGCTACCTTGACAACCACCTTTGCGATCCGCGAGCGCACTCCGGAAACCCTCTTGAGGTAAGTTATTCAGCGGTCCGGGCTCCGTCGCTTGCTTGCTCCGTTTCATAGAGAAAATGAGAACGAAGAGGAGGAGGGGGGCATACGATTGGGTTTGGAGAGGATCTCATTTGAGGAGGAAAGCTGCTGAACGGGGTCGCAGCTTTTCTAAAGCTTAAGAGAACTTTGGCCATCATGGCCAAGGTCCCCAGACTCACGACGACAAGGCCAACGGCGGCGACTGTAGTCGGCAAACGAGCCGAAGCACGCTCAGCCGCAGCCGCAGCCGCAGACGCAGACGCATCCGCGGTCTCGGGCACGGGTCCGGCCCGCAATGGGTACTCCCTTCGGCGCTGGTTGGGCCAGAGCGACGCCGACGATCCTTGGACGCCGCGTGGGGTCTTTGAGACGGGTGGAGGTGGTGATGGCGGTGGCGAAGTCGCTGGCGTTGCCCCGGCCGTTGCCACCGCCGCCCCTGCGAAGCATCCGGGAATGTGTGATAGAGGTGAGTCGTTTTCAACGGTTTTTGTTCTCCATTGGTTAGCCTATTTCGGCAATCTGAGACCTGGGGTGGAAGCCACTGCGCATTGAGGAGGTCTGGATCGCGCTAATACGGGTGTGCAGTAGGTAAGGTATATAATGATGGTGTAAGACCTGTTCACTGAGGACTAGCTTGGCCAGTGTGATCGAGTACCTTACCATAGGTAGATAATGAATCAATCGGTATTTCTGAAATGAAACGTTGTCTCATGTTGACCATCATGCTCATTTGAGAATATTTGGTGCATTCTGTATTCGTGCCTCGTATTTCTGGTCCACTCCACGTCTTGTCCACGGCTAACAGAATACCACCAACGTAAGTCACCAGCATCCTCTTCACCTTTATGTAAAATGCGAGTTGGGGTTAGGTGCGATAGAGTGGTGTAACATTATCTCGGTGCTCCATTGTTGCAGCATGCATACCCTGCTACATTCTCAAGTCACCCAAACCTCCGTCAACGGACGGAGTCAGAACGGGAACGCCTCCTAACCCCCAAAGAAACCCCATACCAGCGCCTAGAATGCAACAAATCCCACACCCCTCCATCAATCATATCCAATCGCCTTAGGCCGCCTCACAAAATCCATCTTGGCCGAAGCAGCAATGATCGGGGCCGGCGTCCCCGACACGTGAGGATCCCATCCCATAACATCGTACGGCCACCCAGGCTCCCACTTCTCCACGCTCTCGAGGTACGCAATTTGCGCTTCTGACAACTGGATCGTGAGGGCGTCGATATTGTCCAGCATCTGCTCAACCTTGCGGCCCCCGACCACGGGGAACACGTACGGCACTTTTGCCATGACGTACGCCAGCGCCACGGCCGTAATGGACGTCACGCCCACCTCCTCCGCCACCTCGGCCAGCGCTTTACTCACCCGCATCTCCGTCTCCGTCTGGTCCGCCAGGTGCCGGAACGCCGCCTGCCCGTCGCCGCTCCGCCGCCGCGCCTCAATCATGTCCCGCGTCTTGAACTTGCCCATGCCCGCCGCACCGTAGGGCGCGATGGCCATGCCGAACTGCCGCGCCATGGGGATGATGTCCCGCTCCATGTCGCGCATGATGACGCTGTAGTAGCCCTGGTAGATGGAAAAGGATGTCTTGCCATGTGCGCGCGCGTACGTGTTGGCCGCGCTGACGACCCAGGCCGGGCAATTTGCTATGCCGAGGTAGTGCACTTTCCCTTGCTGGACGAGGTTATGCAGCGCGTCCATGACCTCCTCGATGGAAGCGGTATAGTCCCACCACTGGACGTAAAATACGTCGATCCAATCGGTGCGCAGCTTAGCCAGCGAGTCGCGGAGGCTCATGTGCATCGAGGCGCGCGAGTTCCCGCCCGCGTTCGGGCAGCGACCTTTCCCGAGGGCGTGCATACGGTAGTCGGCCGAGAACTTTGTCGCGACGACGCAGCGGTCCCGGACGCCGCGGACCTCCATCCACTCGCCGAGCCAGGACTCGGACTGCTCGTGCTGGTAGCCGTTGGAGCAGTCAAAGAAGTTGCCGCCGGCGTCGAGATAGGCGTCCAGCAGGCTGAAGGCGGCGTTCTTCTCAACGGGGCCCATGCCGTCCGACCAGGCTGTTCCCAGGGACATCGTGCCCATCTGGAGGGGGGAGACGCGGATCGCGGCGTTGGGGGAGAGGATGCGGTAGCGGGCAAGTGGTGTTGGCGGGTCCGGTGCCGGGAAGAAGAGCGTTCGGGCGCTTTCGGTAGCCATATTGGCGGCCTTCTTATGGGCGTTTGCGTCTTGGTGTGATAGATTGTGATGCTGACGCCTGTGGTGTTTGCGGATAGGAGCCAAAGAGTGAGAGTGAAGGGTACTGAGATGCCTGAGCACAATATAGCTTCAATAAACCGATTCACAGTTTCTACACCGAGATACATACGATTTTAACCACTCGGTGTTCGCTGCTATTGAGTTCTTATACATCTTCTTACCTTCAGGGCAGTTGCTTGGGATGTCTGACAGGATTGTGGTGTCGCCGTTTTCTGACGGGGCGTCGTCCGGGTGGCGCAGCTGCCTTTAGTCAAGAACGAAATAGTAAACCTTCTGGGCGCCGCTCTCTCATACTCAGTTGCGGAAGCTTTTGAAAAGACCGCGGAGGTCTCTGACTTAGTCACGGAGAACCCACGGGATTCCGTCCAACCGCTACCAAGACATGTTGTAGTCGCAGCCGAGATATATGATGCCAGTAACTCGGGAGTGGTATCTTCCAGACGCTCGAAGAGTACTAGGAGAGTCCGAAATAGACAAGGTGAAGAGATCATATAGTTATAGCTGCTCAGATGATTGGCCGACTGCTGTGCATGCTAGCCAGTGTGGCGGCTTCTTCAATTCTGTGACCTACAAGGACGGAGCCATCAAACAGTACTTGAGCAGAAGCCCATTAGATATGTAACATGCGTTGAAAAGCATGAAAGTTCAAAATGGTATCATTCTAGTGCCAGGTGCGGTGATCGTGTCGCACACTAAAGCCTCATTGGGAGTGCTGCTCGTCTTAGTGATCGGCAGAACTAATACCGTCAACAACATAACCTTTGAAATCACGCGCTGGAATCCGTCTATCGAACAGAATATCCAACTCTTCGTACGTGCGGCCCATTGTCTCGGGAACGCGGAACCATGCCCAGATGAAGCACAGCCCAGCCAGCCCTCCGAAGAAGAACCCGAGCTTCCCCTGCATGTTAGCCTCATCTGGATTAATCATGTATGGAATTGCCACGGTCATGATGATCCCCAAGACACCCTGGGCAGCTGTGGCGAGCGCAATCGTCTTGGATCGCACTCTAGTTGCCGAAGCTTCTGATATGAGGACGAAGCATACGGGACCAACAGACAGGTCGTAGGCGAAGTTCCAAATGAGCATGAGTGATGACTCTGCCCAGGCCACGCCAGAGGGACGTCCGGGAACGCAGTCTAGGATGCCGATGAGGAGCTGCAAGAACACCAAGGCAGCGAGGCCGGTGATGTAGATGGTTCGTCTACCATAGTGAATCAAGAAGTACCACGAGATAACGGTGCCAAGGAATCCCACGGCTGAAGAGGTTAGCCAATGCTCACAATCTCAAGGGAAATGCAAAGAATCGGCAGTTTACCGAGGAATCCAATGGCCATATCGAATGCCTTGTCAGTAGGTAGGCCGGCCTGCTGGAAGAAGTATGTCCCGTAGTTGATGAGGTAGATGCCGCTGAGGACTTGAGTGCAGTAAACACCAACAGATATCTCCGTCCGCCTTAAGTTGGCGCCCTTCAAGCAATCATAATACGTGCTTCCAGCCTCCAGTTCTTGCTCAAGTCTGTCGGTTTCCACAATGAAGGCCAAAGAAGCGTCCACATTGACCTGCTTGGAAGCCAGACGGCCTAGACTCTTCCTCGCATCGTCCATTCTACCCTTCCTTACCAGCCACCACGGGCTTTCTGGGACGAAGAGCAAACCGGGGAGGATAACAAGGATCCAGAACCATTGGAGCGCAAATGGCAAAGAATAGGCCCAATGGGTATCAAGCTTTGAAGTCCCCGCTGTGACGCCGTTGGCAAGGAGCTGGCCCATGACAAAGCAGAGATTCACGTAGGACGTCAAGTGACCACGGATAGCAGTGGGGCATACTTCGGAGGCGTATGCCGGGGCGATGACAACATACATGCCCAGGACGAGACCACCGAGAAGCTCGCCGACTAGGAGGACGGGCAACGAGCGTGCAAAGAATTGGATGAAGACAATGCCCGCGGTGAGAATCACGCACACGGCAAAGGTCAGTTTTCGGCCGTACCAATCCATAGGATATGCAGCGAAGAGGGCACCGACAACTTGACCGACGGGATTACCCATGGAAAGTCCGGTCTGCCAAGCGGCAGCTGAATGCATATTAATAAGTCAGGTGTTCCAGCACAGGAACTCAAGTTCAAGACATACTAATGATATACTATAGCACGTTAGTACAGGTTTCATGTCTAAGAGGAGGCAGCAACTTACGGAACCCTCATATTCATAACCAAAATCTCTCTGAAACTGAGGCGTAGCGTAGAGGTTTCCGAGCAATTGCGGATCGAACGCCAACATGATGACCCCAATAGACACGAAAGCAGACCACCCAATGGCAGCAGGGTAGAGCTTGACGGCCTGGGAGAAGGTCAAGTTGTGCTCGAGGCGAATGGCCTCGGCCAGAGCAGCATCATCGGCGCCGGGCTTCGCATTCGGAGCAACGACAATAGTCTCGGCATCTTTGGACGCCATCGCGGAAGTATCACTATAGGATGAAGAATCGACTCTCCGCAAGAGAGGTTGGATCTCGTCGTCTTGTGCAGCGGCCCTTGCGGATGAACGTGAGTATGGAGGAGACATGGTTATCTTATTTCCTCCTCAATGGTAGCAGCCGTTATGCAGATGACCCGGCCGGGCTTCGCGTCTCATTAAGCGGGCACCACGGTATCGGGACCCCTCATCCCCGGCAAAGACCGGTGTGAGCCCCGAGTGGCTAGCCTCTATCGACTACGGGATTCAAACCCAGCGCAGGGAGTGGTCAGCAGGTCTACAGAGATATGAGAATCTCCGACTGGACAGGGGAAGGGGGAAAGGGGAGGGGGAGGTGGTTGGGTGGTATTCAGACTAGGTATGTTGTGTTGAAGGTTGACAGAAGTTACCGGGCCCAAAACGAAAGCCAATCCGGGGTAAGAGCCTGGGCGCACTTGCCGCCTTCCGTGCTTATCAGGGAGGTGGGGAGGTGGTCAGCATACGCTAGACCGCTGTGGGATGTTGGAGATAGCGGTCCAACCGTTCTTGCAGTGAACCCCCTGCGTAAGCTTTGAGGTTGGCGGGGAAGTCCTTGGGACGTGATGCCGAGACCTCGTCCCGAGCTTGATTTGACCACTGGCCTATCTCCTGTTGACCCTCACAATACTGCGAACTTGTATCCAACTATGATGAGGTAGGTCAGAGTTGATGAGGTAGAGTTGAAGGCGGAGATTTCGTCTGGCATGATATCATTGACATCGGGATGATTGTGTTTGTTTCTTTTCTATCACCGGGTATCATTGCCATTGGTGGAATGCCCATTGTAATATTGAGCCGAGCTTTTGATATCGAGAAGGTTTACCATGACCTCGCCTTGCTCTACCACGAGTCCCTCGTAGGACGAGCCGTATCTTATCATAACAACCCCTCCACTTTCCTTCCCTCCAACCGCTTGCCTTTCGCATCTCAATTGCAGATATGCGAGATGAAGTCCAATTCGTCTGAGCTTGCTAATCTAAAGCCAGTGGGCAGATTTCAACTTGTCGACGGATGTTGGCCTGAGCGTTTAGATATTGTTGTAGGTGCGAATGCGAGCTCATAGTGACATAGCTTAGGTCCACATTATGACGACGATAAGCTACCGCGCCTTGAACTACAGAAGTTGAGAGAGATTACATGGTACGTTCTAGAGCTCAGCAGGGCATTAGTAGATGGGTATTGATATTAGGCCTTGAGAGTCTCAAAGTCTCTGAAAACGCTACAACTCTAAGACGAGTCACCGCCAGACTCCAAGGTGCACGTCGATATTCTTCCCAAACTCCGTTTTTGCATCTGCCTCTTGATCTCTCAGTCTCACGTCTTCGGTACGTGGTTTGACCCAAACTCAAAACCTCAACTGCCGAACAAGAATCAAAGTGCATAGTCCTACTTTTCTTCGGTGACACCGATTTCGTACCCAATCAGAACCTCGGTGCTTGTACCTTCCCAACCGCGCGTTCCAGCAGTTGAGATCATGAAGCGGCACGTTCGATCGATGTAGAGTGACGAAATGACACCAGCTCTAGGCGGACCAGGAATAATCAGGAAGGGGACGGTGGAATGCTTGAAAGCTCGAGTGTCCTTGAGATCATACAGACGAAGAATATCATGGGAAGCGCTGTGCTTATGTTAGCTTTGCAATCGTGTTTCCATGTCGGCTTTTGTTAGCTTACCAGACGAGATGACGGCCATTCGGCATCGCTCGAACCGCACTCACGGCTCCACTTCCAGCCGGGAACTTGAGGGTCCTCTCCGGCGCCCAGCCGCTTCTGGCCTTGTGGATGTTGTACTCCTCCACCGTTCCGTTTCGCCTGCCAGCGTAGATCCAATTGCCGTCTGGACTCCAGCAGGCACCCATACACCAAGGTGGCACGCCTCTCTGACTGCCTATCCTTGCGACGGGGTCTTGGACACGCCGATCCCATAGTCTGATATTACCATCAATGGCTGCGGAGAAGAAGACCGTGTCCGCTGATTGAGTTGGGTCCATGGCCGGTGGAGGAGGATCCGAGGCGAAAATCATGGAGGGTGAACCGGGATTTGCATCATCTGTCTGCATATCGGGTAGAGAAGGGATTTCCGGAAAATCTGGAACAGGCAGCTCCGTCGTAGCATCGCCTGCGCCGTCTAGCGCCGAGGTCATATCTGTCGCACTCGCTTCTAGAGCCGGTGCCGGTGCTGGAGGTTGATTTCTTGTGGCTTCAGGACTGCTGCTTCCTGGTGCCTGGACCGGCGGCGCCGGGGTGGCATCGGCGTTGAAGGCATTTGTCATATCGATATCGGCCGAGTGGTCCATACCGCCGTCCTGCCCTGAGCCATCATGAAGAGTGGGCATTCCCATATCTCCCATCGCCCTCGAGAATTCATCATCGTCATCGCCGCCGTAATTGCCTGCTACGTTGTCGCCAAATAGCGAGCCTGTATCACTACCGCCAAAGAGCGACTCGTGTGCGGGTGACGCCTGTCCCTCAGCGCCTTCGCCGGCCAACGCAGGAGGCGGAGCTTCAATACCGTTGATATCGTCTAGGGTGCCGTTCTGAGGAGGCTTACTGTTATTCGAGGTAAAAGTCGGGTCAGGTTTGATTTCTTCCTCCATTGCCTCGGCTGGAATCGGTGCACCATTTACTGGGCGAAGCTCGATAGCAGAAGTCTGACCTCCGCTACCGTCATAAGAACGTTTGACAGCGCCAGTGTTGAGATCCCAGTCGAAGATGTTCTTGTCCCAGCTGCCGCTTAGGACGCTCTTCTCGTCTTGTGCCAGTGTCAACACGCTCACAGCATTAGTATGCTGTTGCAAGCATGTTATGCGCTTTCCTTCGTCATGCCTTACACTTTGAAGATTAATGCCTCCAGATTCGAGACCCGAAAGAAGCCATAGCGCCTGCGAGTGGACAGCCAATGAGTAAACGGGTGATAGGATGTGTTCTTCGTTCCCTCTCGGGTTCGGCGGGCCTGGCTCCTCATTCTCCCAGTATGACATCAAAATGCCCGCCTTGACGACACTATCGACAAAGGGGTGCCTTTGCGCTACTGTGAGGAGTTGTTTGCCATTTATAGTACCAGGCCCGTCGTACTTTCGGATATAGCCGTCGGAGCCTCCTGTCATCCAGAACCTAAGATCGGGCGTAATGGCAACTGCGTTTACACTCGTCGCCTGCGGCGCAGCCATCGTAGGAACAATATCGTACAGCCGGGCATTGACGGCTTCGGGTCGGACGCTTGGGAACAGACTTGAGGATAGCAGTGGAGATCCGCTCTTTATCCCTGGCGACGCCCCCGCGCCGGCCGAACCAGCTCTAGAAGGCACTCTTGCATCTCTTGCAGCTGCGTCGTCGCCCTTTTCTTGCGCATCATCGCCCGTTTCTTCGCGGTCGTTATCCTCCTGGTCGTCTTCGTTATCTTCCTCCTCGTTTTCCATGTCCCCTTCGGCATCATCTACGTCCTCCATGACCTCGTCCTGGTCGTTCTGGTCGTTTTGGTCATTGTCGGAGCTCGCGTTTGAGTCTGGGTTGCCGGACAGGTCAGCGGATTTCTAGGAAACATAAGGCTCCGAGACATACCTCTATCGTCGTCATCCATTTCGAAGCTTCGGTGTATAGGATTGCAAACAATGCACAGCTATTAGGACGCAAGCAGAGCGCAGGAGGGTCGCGCGATCGGAAAGTCAGCGGCGTCGGCAGGGCTGCGCGACGGTCGGAGAAGCGATTGGGTTCGTTTGCGATTAAATGTGTACCTCAAAATTTCGCAGTGTGAAAATCAACGTTCCATTCCAAGTATAAAAAGAGGTTCCGTTGACAAAGTTGGCGGCAATGGGCTATAGAAGATGAGTGGTTGGTGGGCGCTACTGATGTTCGTTGCGCATGGAATCGTCGCGAAAGCTGCGGTCGCGACGACGTGCTGGGTTGGAGCACCTCAGAAGCCCAGCTCGGTGGGGCCGCCCTGGTGCTTTGTGCCCACTTCACCCTGTGTGCCTGTACTGTTCGCCTCGCCGGGGCAGTTTAGCTTTCGATTACGGCGGGGAGACAACAAGGTTACCAAGCTCAGCCGCACTAGCATCCCCTGAAGCAGCACCGGCGCATCCCTTACGAAAGAGCTCCGAACCGGAAGCAGCGCCGGTTGATTCGGCCGGACAGGCCGTAACGGCAGAACTTCGGCGCCGCTCAGCTGAGGGTCCGCCGGGACAACCGGCCTCCCAACGACACTCGTTCTTGAACATCCCTCCCGATGTTTCTCTCACCTGGTTCGCGAGCTCTACCAGGCAATTCCAGCATCGATAAGTGTCCGAGCATGATGAAATCGTTTCTATTCCAATGTGTTCGCTGATAAAGCCAACCTGCACCAAGGCAACACACAATCGTTTTTGTCTCTTTCATACCATTCATTCCCCTCCTCGCTCCAGTGAGAACATCGCGGTAAGTCTCTGGAATTGGATCCAGACCCAGGCTTTTCCAGCTGTTGCTTTTGACATGGAGTCGTGCCTCGCTACATTTTCAGCAAATTCGTTGCACCGTCCATGTTAGAGGCCTTTCCTAGCATATTGCGAGTACAAGTTTGTTCAACAAGAGCATCGTATGTTTGCCACTTTGGATTTCGCATCGTTTGTATCTTGTCTTGGTGGTTTTGCAAGGTTATGATGTAGGAAGCCGTCGATGCATAAGCCTTTTGCCATGCCTGCGTTGTCCTGCAAACGCTTGAGATACTGTAGCTCACCGCTTTCAACAAGCTACTTTGTCAAAAGCTTTCCCTCTTGCAATCATTACGTTCCCTTTACCCTGAAATAGTGGCAAGTATCACCTACTTCGACTTTGTGGGGATTCTCATGCTTATGGTTGGTAAGTGACTTTTTATGTTAACAAGGGTCCATCGGGTCCAAGTTAAGTAGAAAGTAGATATCAAGTCTGGCTCCCGAATGTGGTACGTTTTTAGCCCCTTCCTTGGAACATAGATGCATTACTCATGTAGCAGCGATTGATGCACTTCATTTGAAGCTCATCAGGGCCTTATTTATTTAATCTCGCAAGCCGGCAATTAGTATTCTCACCTTACAATCTCAACGTTTTGATCTGCTCTCCGGCCTTGTACTTGATCATGTCCCAGAAACATCCCCCTGAGCGCAAAATCGCGAACCCATTGTCTCATCTGTATGTCGAGACGAGTTGGCGTGATACACCCGAACTTCCACAGGCAGAGGAGATTATGAAAGCTTCGTACATCCTTCCAAAGAACGACGGCCTCAATGTCGTCTACCCGACGAAAAGCGCGTATCTCCGGGCCCAATACGATCTCTTACGCTTCGAGGGCACCGAGCCTCTCCGTAGAGCCGTTCAAGAATACAAATCCGCCCCCGAGATGGCAGAGAGCACTGAGACGTGCATATATACCGATGTAAGCAATCTACTAAGCATTCCCAATCAGTATGGGATTGGATCTAATTGGAGATGCCCAAAGGTCTCTGTCCGCGGAGTCAACATCATCCGCCTCGGAGTCATGGTCCGCATCACCTTCTCCGCCATCCGCGCACGGCAACTCATCAACTGGCCGGCATCTCAGCGTGTGGTCCCAGGCACAATAGTAGCTCTGTCTCCCGCCTCGGACCACTTCAGAACACAGTGTATCGTGGCAGTGGTGACGGGTCGTTACGATGATCTCGCCGGCAATTCAACGGCGCCTCCTCCCTTGGATCTCGAATTTTCGGATCCCAGTATCACTGCGAGTTTCATGGAGCCAGATAAAGAGTATGTCATGGTCGAAGCCCGCTCAAACTACTTTGAAGCCGTTCGACACGTTTTGGAGGGGCTCAAGCAAACAGCAGAAGACGAGTAAGACGGGGACATTTTCAAAACTCTATGAGAGTCTTTGAGCTGATGTGTTTCTCAGTTCACCATTCGACAAGTACTTCATCGGCCAATTTAACACCGTTGACATGTCTAGTTCACTGCCATCATCGTCCACTACATTGGACATCTCAGCCCTCCATGACGGTCTTCAACGCCCAGTTCCCATATACATCCCCAAACAAGGCGACATACCAAGCCACATACAGTCGAAGACAAGACTAGACCAATCCCAACTACAAGCCCTCCAGCGCATGATAACAAAGAACCTCGCCATCGTCCAAGGCCCACCCGGAACAGGCAAGACGCACACGTCCATGGCGGCGCTCAAAGTCCTGCTAAGCACGCAGCACTCTAATGTGCCCATCATCGTCACGGCCCAAAAGAATGACACCGTCGACGAGCTCCTCGTCAGATGCCACAACCTTGGCGTGGACTTTGTACGCCTCGGCGGCCAGGCCAAGGACGAGGTCGTTGCCAGCCGGACTCTCTTCAACCTCCGCACGCGATCTCGCGGCAAGACGTGGAGCAAGAGCGCGCTCGAGAAACGTCTCGTCTCCCTCAGATTTCAGGCGAAGCTTCTACTCCAGCGCTGTTTCCCCCCCGCACACCAGGAGCTGATTCTACCGGAACACTTCCGCGAGGTTGGTCTGATCAGCGCGGAGCAGTATGCCTCCGTCACGAAGTGCTGGGACGGCGACGTCAGATCCATCGCCCGGGAGGGATCCCAACACTTGCTCGGATCGTGGCTCGGTGACCAGTTGCTCGCCCAATTACCTCATAGGAGCGTTCACGTTCCTCTCAGCGACGGCATCGACAATGACGAAGCAGCATCAGGGCCCGCGATCAGCGAGAAGGGTTCAGCCGATAACAAGAAAGAGCAGTTGTCGGGCAAGCCTATCTTGATCGCGCGCTGGAACAGCATCAAATACTCGAAAGGCGTTGCTCTCAACCACAAGATGGCGCAAGAGCTGCTCGTCAAAAATGGAAACCTCTGGTCAATTGTGCCCAAGTATCGCGGCATGGTCTATCACTACCTCGAACGTAGATACCTCGCATCAACCAAGCTAGCCCTGTCCGCAATCTTCAGGCAGCTCGACAACATAGTCAAGAAGCTCAAGGTCGCCCGCTGGCAAGAAGACATCACCGCAGTCCGCGAGTCAAAGGCCCGCATCATAGGCTGTACGACAACAGGCCTTACAAAGTACCGCAGACTCATCGCCGCGCTACGGCCGCGCGTCATGATGATCGAAGAAGCCGCCGAGACCCGCGAAGCAAACATCACCGCCGCGTTGTTCCCCTCCCTGGAGCGAATCATCCTCGTCGGCGACCACATGCAGCTAGCGCCCCACGCCGACTGCCTCGAGCTTAGCAAGCCCCCATTCTACCTCAACGTATCTCTGTTCCAGAGGCTCGTGGAGCGCGGCCTGGAGCATTCTACCCTTCAGGTGCAGAGACGCATGGCGCCCGACATTCGCAAGCTGCTGAACGCATGGTATCCTCTCCTGGTGGATCACCCTTCGACGTTTGACCGGGAAGCTGTCCCGGGCATGGGCTTGCAGAGCGTGCTGTGGTTCAATCACCAACGGCCCGAGTCATCTGACCGGTACTGCAGCAAGGTCAACACGTTCGAGGCCTACATGATTGTCGGGCTATACGGCCACCTAGTGTCCAACGGCACGAGCCCGTCAGAAATCACCATCCTGACCTTCTACAGCGGACAAAAGGCATGTATCGAACATAGACTCCGCCAAACCCCCGGCGCCGGTCACCTCGGGCCCGAGGTCCAGACAGTGGATGGGTACCAGGGCAGGGAGAACCGCATCATCCTCATCTCCATCACCCGAAGCCCGGAAGATCGCACGAAACCAGACTCGGGCTTCCTCAACGACCTAAGACGCGCCATAGTCGCCCTCAGCCGCCCTCGACACCTGCTAGTCATCCTTGGCGATATGCAGAATCTGCTAGCGTCGTCAGCTCGGCCGATTTGGAGCGAGGTCTTGAACAGGATGGAGGTATCGCCTACGGACTACATCCCCGTCTTCTGCAAAGCGCACAAGAGTGAGATTCGCATCCGGCAGCCGGGTGATTGGGCAAAACTTGCGGGTAAAGGAGGCTGTAGTATGCGCTGCGGGCGACCAACGGCTGCACAAGGAGCAACATGCGGCCGAAAGTGCCATGGGTATGTTGGCCCCAAGCCTTTTGACAAAGAATGCTAACTGAATCTGGTATCAAGAGGCTCATGTAAGCCCACGGTCGGTGCCATGTTTACTGACAGCAACGCGCGGACGATCCTCGAGCGCATCTCGAGCCCACAGGCACAGGAAGATCTTATAGACCTGAGCGACTGACTTCTGAGGTGGCGGGCTGGAAGGACGCCTCGGGGCACGACATTGAAGTGTGGGAGAACGGGCGCAGGATTCACACTGCACACGGCGAACAACGCTGGCTGAAAACCGACGCACGTAAGAGCACGGCGAGGCCACATGGGCAGATCACAGGCCCAGGCAGTAGCTAGCTAAGCTTGGAGTACGAGGAGAGCACAACCTAATAGATTCCGATGATCTAGCCCAGGGTCTTGCAACGTACACGGAACTACATCAAAGTCGAAGACGATTGAGCATGGCCGAGTAACTCATCCATTGTTAGACATCACTAGCCAGGTCAACGCGGAACCGTCTCCGTGGACATGGCTCAACCAGCTAGTCTTCTCTCCCTAGACCATGCTCGTCGCCATCGAAGCATCAAGCCGACGTTGGAAACTGCCAGGACTCAACCTAACATCATAACGCAACGTTTCGCAGCCCAATTAACCAATCATTCGGTTACAAAAGACTTCTGTGAAGAGAGTGGCCGAACCCTCAGACGTTTAGGTTAGGTTGTTTCCAGAAATGTTTCCCGAAACGTTTCCCATCCGTCTTATCGATAGCTTATCGTGCATTGCGAGATGAATAGAAGTGACCTTCAGCCTGAGGCCATGAGGCCCCCTTCCTTTCGACTCCAGTACCACGGTAATAAGTTGCGAAGTGACGGACACACTTACTACGTACATTTACCTGCACCCCCCCTCCTTATCTGAACAGATCCGCCCACACAGCACGAGGCGTCCGGGATGGTAGGGGCCACACCCGCTGCGGGCTACCGGAAGGCGGAAGCGAAAATTTTCTTGCGTTGGCGCGAAGCGGAAATGGAAGCAGTTCACGACAGAAGAATCGCTTCTTTTTCTTTCTGAGACGGCTTTGCTAGGGTGCTAAGCACTTCTAGTCAGATGGCGTCGAGTTGGTTTGAGTTGAGTTCAGTGTGCATTTTCTACATGATTCTCACTGCACGACATATCTTTCTCACTTTTCCTCATGTCGTGGTCTCGAGCTTTCATGAGATCAAAACGCGGCAGGTACCTCGTCTCTCACCATTTCTGTCAAGGATCTAGCCCACGAGAGAACCTCGAGATGAAAGTCAAGCCAGGTGTCGTCGTCATTGACCTTCCTCGACCCGAGCGTAGTTAATTGCGCCGTCTGAGTGGTCAATGCCATTGCTTATCCCATCATCCCCGTCCTGTAACGACGGTCAGAGGAGGTGAGTGAGTGTGCTCGTGAACCATCTATAATTTTGGACGCCATTCGTTGTCCCAGGCGGATTTGAATGCTCATCGCGGGGAGGTTTGGGTGGCGTTCATCCTTCAATAGAGGATGCGAGCGAGAGTGAGTTGGGACGAACTTGGGTCGGCCACCTCGTCTACAAAACAAGAAGACGGCAGTCGACTGCTATGGAGCATTCTCGACAACAAGATTGGCAAGGCGAGAAAGCTCGATACGCCGGATCGCCCTCACCAGACATTCCATCGGGGAAAAAGGTGTGAGGATAGGTGAATAGCCCCCAGTGCCGCTAAATGAGCAAGATGAGCGATGCTGCGGGGATGAGAAGTGCCTCAGGCAATTGAGGCATAGAGATACGAACCCGTTGACCGTCACACTCACCCACCCCCCGAGCCCTCGGCACTGCTGGGGGCCAGCCAAGGCTCCCTTCCGCCCAACCGCCGTGCCGCCCTAGCATGACGGTGCAGCAACTGACACCTGCGCTGGCTCGATCCGAACGTTCAATCCCCCCCCCCCCGCGTCGATCAACGAACCTGGGCTCCGCTGAAGAGCCGTAGTCTTGACACGCCCCTCCAAAGAGGGAAGGGAAAACGGGTAAGAAAACAACTTTGTTACATGTCCATCTCATAGGGCTGAGCTAGGATCCCCAACAACCTCTTGCCAGCACCATCGCAACCTCACAGGCTGCAATTGTCACAGGATTGATATTACTGTTGTGTTCTTTTTCCACATGATATATTGTATAAGTTTGTCATACTCAATTTACCATAGATTGCCCGACAACCCTGGTGGGTGGCTATTGACGGTTACCACATAGTAAAAATACATGACAAGATATCATGTCCCGATTGATCCGAGACCGTCCATTCCTCCTAAGAGAAATAGTTGCCATACCGCAACTATGTTTCACCCGAAAACAACACAGCCGTAGCCGATCTTCAGGCTATCCCAGCGATTCAGCCACGTGCTGATACAATAGCCGCGAATAAAATCTGCCCTGACCCATAACCAATTGACCTTGAACCAAAACTGATGGAAAGGGGGTATGATGACCAAGCCCAAATGCAAAACCAAAGAAAGGAAATTGTGATGGAGTGGGGTGACAAGACTGGGGTGATCAGATTTCTGTCGCACTCCGGGTATCATGGTAGTTATCCCTAATGCTCTGATGTAGTAAATGGCTGTGTCCGTGATGTGATGCCGCATGTGTGATGAAACAGACCCAAAATATCAAGACCTGAGGAAACCTGAATTCCGCTCTCGCTGAACGAAAGAAAAGTGAAGGACCATGTCCCACGATACTAGAAGTAGGAAATCCGGATTTAGGAACCAATCCAAACCTAAATCGCTGTATGCAAAGCAATGCCCCTAAAAGGAAAAAATAACGAGGGGATAACTTGAGTTGTTCTCATGTGTCGTATGTCGTAAGTCTATTCAAGTCATCGTAAGAATGGCGTCGTGGCAATAGTTTCGAAACGTGACGATGGTAAGTATAGGTATACCAGGGTCAAACACCATGCTTCATGCCAGATGATGCATGGTTCTGAAGAACAAGTTGCTTGGAGAAATGTTCAGAGAAATTTGGCGGTCCATTTGAGGTCAAGCCAGCCGACCTTGTCGAAAGCTGTCCAAAGCTTGGAAGCTTTGTTGACATCAATCTTACAGGCCTGCTGAGCGTCCGTCTTGCGGAACTCTTTGCTAACCTTGGCACACTCGACCCGACGGACGAAAATGCGTCGCTTGCTTGTAAGATAGGTAGCGCAGTCGAGTCGAAGGTTTGCAGCAAGGCTAACCTCGTCAGGGTGAAGCAAGTGAACGTTGGCGTCGTCGCTGAGATCGATGGGGGCGCCTTTCCAGTCTACCTTCAAGCAGTTGGGCTTGTCCGGCAGCGAAGAAGTCGGGGGGCAAAAATCGGGAAGGGCAGCAAAGTCGCGGTCTTCTCTGTTCGGTGCCACGATACGACGAGCAGGGTCCGGAGTCGAACTGACGCGGCGAGCATGGCGAGTCGGGGGGCTGTTGCGGATGGGCCGAGGAGCTTGAGCCTTGACAACACGTTCAGGCTTAGGGTTTGAGGATAACGAAATCCTAGGCTTGCTGACTGCTGGCTTGGAGGCCTTGACGGGTGTGGACTTGGCTGGGGCGATAGTCTGATATCGCACGACGCTATTCCAACGGGCGTGGTTCAGCTTCCGGTCGGCTCTAACCTGGTCCCTCTCCTTCTCGTACCAAGACTTCCTCTTGTTCGCAAAGAGTCTCATGACCTGCGACTTGAGTTGCAGAGCTAATTCGTAGTCTTCTCTGAGAGGAGGCGAGCCCTCGCGGAATAGGCCAGGAGGTCGCGTAACAATGTGTTCGTCGACAAGGCGTCTGTGTTCGATGGATTCGGTGCTGGGAAAGAGAGGCGGCTGTGTCGGACTGGAAGCCGCATCCTCACGAGGGTATAAGATCGGATCCTTTGCAGGAGTTCCAGGAATGGCTATGTTGCTGGACTCTGTGATGTAAGGCGAGACTGGAGGCGACATGGGCATGTGGGGCTTGGATGATTCGTTGGCGCCCGATGCAGTCTGTACCGTGTTTTGCTGACCTTGGCTGAAGCTGTCATATGGAACCGGCTCTGGAGGAGACATCAGATTGCTAATGTCGAAAGCCCTCTTCGGCTCTCTAGCCATCGTTGTCGCTTGATGCGGCGTCATGTGGTAGTTGGGCTCCATTGCTTGTGAGATTGAGGTCAGTGGAGATGGCTGCATCCTAGAGAACTTGAAAGGGATTTGAGAAGTGTGGGTTGAGTCCAAGGTTCTTGTAGGTTGCGGAGCGGCGGTATGGTTGGGTTTGTCAGCCATCTTATATGTTGTTGTTGGTGGCGAGGCGGAGTATGGAGATATCGGAGTTGGGGTATTTCGGGTGTAAGGGAAGCCGGTGGACAGCGGAAGAACAATTGCGTGTTCAGGGCTGAAGAGGGGACTGAAAAAGCAACTTTTTTGCTTTAAGCGTCTGACTGCCTTTGAACGAGATTTGATTGACCAGCAGGTGGTTGATTGTGTTAGGAGGAGCGAGGGCCGTCAGTGGGGGATTTGTGACCCAATTGATGATGACGTTCGCTGCGGGTAGCTTGTTTGAGTGTCGCTTTACTGCGGTCGGGTGCTGACGCAGCCGTGCTGAGGATGGTGGACAGTGGGAGTAATGCGATGGACCTTTTCCTTGTGCGCTCGATGACAAGCACAAGCCTCCATTGACTTGAATTGAATCAAGAGTAGACAGACGTGTGCGTCAGTGTCAAACGAGCAGTGAGAGGGCACCGACTGGATAAATACTGCTATTTAGGGCGGGGCGAGGCGCCAGAAGCGAGTTGATATCTGTGTGGAGGGGCGGGTTGGTGGCGGTATGTACCAACTGAGAGGTTCGAGTACGGTAGTGGCGATGGGCGCTGGGCAGAGGAACCGCACAGTTTCGAGAGCTTGATATGTCGATGTTTGACACGGTAGATGGGGAGAAGTGGTAGAAAAGAAGAAGAGAGAAGGAAGCGCAAAGCGTGGCTCGGAGGGCAGCGAGAAGAATAATAAGGACTGATCTAAGGCGAAGCCTGGCGCAGAGTGGATGATGGATGACTGAAGGAGGTGAGGGCGAGTGAGTGCCAGGTCAGGTTGGGCAGGAGGATGAGGAGTAGAAGGAGGAGTAGGGTGAGGGGAGTAGACTGGGTTAGGTAGGCACGTAGGGTGAAGAAGATGGAGACGGAGGGCGTGCAGGGTGTCACAGTCCACAGTGGGTGTAAGTAGCGACGAATACGGTACCAGGCAGGACCTTCGGGAAGATAGAAGGCGGGATACGGTCGGGGGAACTTTCCAGGCACGAACGATGGCTGGAGTCCTGGCTGGACATGGAACATTCAGGTAAGAGGACGGGTCACAATTGAACAGCACAGGACGGGGTTGTTGGAACAGACATGGCCGAAACAGAGAAACAGAGGTCCTGATGACCCAGCCATGTCTACTTACCATCTTATCTTACACTGTCTACTTGCCCGTGAATACCGTAAGGCATGTAGACCAGAGCTGGAGTGACAAGAGACGGGATAGAGAGAAAGTAAGAGGAAAGTCCGGGGGGGCAGGAAGGACGAGAATGCGAATGTGGAAAGTGGTTCCCTTTCCCTTCCCTCTTTCTGCTTTACAGTACACAGTACCTTAAGTGGGTGTTTGGGGTCTTCAGGTTGTTCTGACTGAGGTGGGAAAGAGGAAGAGTCATCCATCAAGGTGATAACCGCACACCCATTATGTCCTGCCGACCTAACTCTCTTCCTCTTCCCCTGCACCCGCTCCTTGTCTGAATCATCTGTGTAACCCCACCCCCCCCCCAATCGAGCTCAATTGCACGCCCTCTATTTGCGTGACTGCTGTGTTGCCTTGCGGGCTTACCCAGTAAGACCGAGCCACACCTCACCACTCAATTGCCTGGCATTGCCCTCTGATGTGATTTGTTCAAGGCAGAAGTCGACGAAGCCCCCAGAAGTGAGCATGAGTTGTTGATGTTGTCGGAACTGTTGTTTTGGTTATTGTTATTATTATTATTGTGATGATGATTGATGTCGTCGTCGTCGTCGCTGTACCTGGTCGCTCCATGTCGCTGAGGACCTTGCTTCTCCTCCTAGCTTCTTCATGCGCTACCAAGCCTAAGGGAATTACACATGCGGAGGGTGTGTGCTTAATTATCGCGATGACATTCCACGCTTTACCTGCAGAGTCTACGGATACCTGGGCTTGGAAAGCACAAAGAAATCTGAAAAGAGAAGGAAGGGGGTTTGTGTCACAGTGGCTTTGGGCATTAAACACTTAAACATCCCAGCACTCCATGTACCTCATCCTCAGAAGTTACATACTTCCATAATCGATACCTCCCCGCTCTCTTCTGCATACCTCATCCTCTGCCTTTGTGTCTCTAAGCGCCAGGTTTCCAAGTACGCAAGTGCACTGCTGGGAACCTTGCCTCGATCCAATGGATTCTCAGGTTCCGCAATCACAAAGGCTGCGTAAAGCCAGGTCGTCCATGCACTCGTCCTACCTAAGGTAGGCAATCTTCAGCCATGGAAGGTCAGGTACCTAAAGTAGTTAACGTAGTGGGTATGTAGGCAGCCAGCCTCTGCCCTACCGTCGTGCCCCTCCCCCGCTGCCCCTCCATTCAAATGTTTGGGAGGAACTGGCCACGGGAAGGAAACCAGCGACAAATCCGATCGGACGATGAAGCGTTTTGCTTCCATTCTTCGACAGACTTTAACTAACCCGACACAATTCGCTGCAATTGCAAGACGGGAGAAGGATTGGAATAGACCTGCTTGCTTTGACAACGCCAATGCTAGCGGGACGAACGGGCGGTAGAACCATTGACTTTGACAATGCCTCTCAATTGAGTCTCGCAGGGATCAACTACCTAGGTAGGTGATCTTTGCTCCATCTCTCACTCTCCCTCTCTCTCCCTCTCTCCCCCCCTCTACTAGGTACGTACCTCCTCTGTGCCTCACGGTGAGATGGACTAGGTACGGAGGTACTTGGTGGTGACGGTGTGCCTCGCGGCAACGAGCGACGGAACCGCCTCCGTTCCCTCTGTCTCTCTTCCCCCTCACCTGATGCCACCACAAACACCGCTTCTGGCATCATGTCAATGGCCCCGTCATGGCGTTTGAGAAGTTGGAAACCAACCCTCTTTTACCTCCGTGCCATGCGTGCCTCTTCTCCGCCCAGGAAACCACGAACGAACGGTCAAGTCTCTAGGGGACGGACACGACCATGGGCACGACGGGCTCGAAAATGAACCTACGAACGGTGCATCTGACGGCACGTAGCAGAGGTGTGTGTCAAGCGAGGTGGGCGGGTGACAACCTGTCTCTGATACTGGGTCTCGAATCCGAGTCACTTGCTCGCCGCCAGACGCCCAATCAGCCTCAGCTTTTAGCTTCCGGGCTCTGGGCCACGCCCCCCAAAGTCCTCACACAGGCTCACTCACTCACTCAAAGGCTAGGTAGAGTTGAATCCCCATCCGGCCCGGCCCAATCAACTCCGCTCTGGCTGCCGCACTGCGCATGTATCTCTGCTGCCGTACCTGATCGATACCCAAGACTGGGGCCATGCAATGAGGAACAGCCCGAACCAGGCGGTTGCCTACTCCATTTCACATGAACGGTTTGCTGCTGTGCACAGTGAATCAAGAAGGGCGATGATATTCTGCCAGCACCTGCCGATATCCCGCCCCCAAGTGTGGCTGCGACCGCCCCTGCCTCCGAGCCCGGAGGCCAGCTGCCCATACCCACCCACTTACCTACCCACTTACCTACCTACCTACCTACCTATAACCACTACTTCGTTAACCTCGCCGTCGCTACCGCTACCGCTACCGCTAATTAAAGCTATTCCTAACGTTAATATACCGTAAGAAGAGAATAATCGCGAAGTTGACGATCCCTTCGTCTATTAGCATGCCGTCGATTACGACGAATACGGCTACGTAGAGTACGACTACCCACTTTACGGCTAGCGTTTCTTTACCCTACCCGAGGCCAGAGCAGCACTTAACGAGACCTACGAGACGGCGGTTACGATCGAAAGTAGCAACGCCTCGCAGAGTTAACCTACCCGAATAAGCGTCGCAAATCCTCGACCTCGTTCGAGCGAGTCAATTAGGCAGCTAGGCAGCTGGGCAGCTGGGCAATTAGGCTAATTAGGCTAATTTGACGGAATCGTCGACTTAGGCTAATTCGTCGACTTGGGCTAATACGTCGACTTAGGCTAATGCGTCGATTACCGTACTTTTTACCAAAATAATTCAAGTCAATTGCCGGCCTCTGATTGGCCCAGCCCATTCGAATGCTGACTACGTAGAGCCCAGCTTACGTGTGTACCCGAGACCGGCGGTCGTGTGGCGGCCGCAGCCACACTTGGTGGCAGAATAGCGGCAGCTGGTGGCAGAATATCATCGCCCATCAAGAAATCGTTTCATGTCCCACTTACTTTGTCGTCGAAAGGTACCTAGAATAGGCAGGCAAGTATAGAGTCAGGCTGGCTGGCAGTCGATATTGGCGGTGCCATTGACGATAGTTGAAGGAGGGGCGGGCTGCCTTGTTCTCGTTGAGAAGATGGGATGGCACAGGAAACGTACCAAAGTACCGCCAACCAAGCAGCAGCGCCGTTAAGCTTTCGGCTGCAGTGGTCAGCCTCGAGGCAATCCTGCCAGTGCCCTGTCTCATCACCTTGTTTATTACATGGTAATTATGTATAAGCCGAGCTAACCTCGACTACTGCTAGTAGATTGACCGGTCTGGGTGATGAATTGAGTTGAGGTATGGGTCTTTCTTCCGACACTCGTCCGAACTGATGCTATGAGTTGCTTGGAACTAAGACTACCGCAGTAGCAACAGCCAACAGGTCCATCTCAGCAAAGAGGCGTGAGTGTGATTGCGATAATTATGGGCAATTGGCATGGCTTTTTGGAGCCTGGCCATGCAACCTTGCCAAGGCCTAGCAAATCCGATGAGGGGCAGAATCCAGAAAGACCCAAACAAACGCACAAAGCGATGGAGTAATATGTACACTACAGCAAGTACAGCGCAGGGGGTTGCCTGGCACGAATCTTGACGCAAGGTGCCTTGCTTTACCACGGCGCATTGGATTGGTTCATGGTGGTGCACATTGGCCTCAGAACCGTGGAGCGAGAAGAATATACACCACTTGCGGTATCCGTACTATCATGGCAGAAGTGGAGAGAGTCCAAGGGCCAAGGCTACCTTGGTTGCTGCTGGTGAAGTTTTGCTTGGAAAGCATTGTCGCATTCGATGCGCCGCCACACGTTGTAACTCCAGATTGGCCTGGCACGCCTACTATGTAGAC
Organism: Colletotrichum lupini; assembly: GCF_023278565.1. Lineage (NCBI taxonomy): Eukaryota > Fungi > Ascomycota > Sordariomycetes > Glomerellales > Glomerellaceae > Colletotrichum > Colletotrichum lupini. Next base: position 4,467,144 of record NC_064677.1, on the reverse strand, counting down.
AGACTGAATATGACAGGGAATTGGCAGGCATGGAACGCAAGGCATTGTGCAGAAACGACGGGCAATCTTACGGTATGTGATGCAGCAGCCGTGTTGTTTGCCGCAGGCAAGGGAAGGCAAGGGGGCCATTTGTCGGCGAATTCAATTCGACCATGTCAACAAAGTCGGGCAGAATCAGGGACGAAGAGGCAGTCTATGGATGGATCAGGATCATGGAGCCGCAGAGGGCACCTCATGGAAAGGCGGGCACAGCGCAGACAGCAGACACGGCAGGCTAGGCTGGCTGCTGGCTGCTGGCCGCTGGTCCCTTGTCGATGCTGGATGCTGGATGCTGGATACTGGCTGGGGATCCCATCGATTCGGTCAAGACACACCTTGACACCCAAAATTTCCCTTTTGATGCCGCTGATGCCAGTCGCTGCAGGAAGCGTGGCAATCGGCAACGGGATGGCACAAGAAGGAGAGGCGTACAGGGTGTCCATGTTGGGCAGTTGCAATTGACCAATGGGTGGGCTCATTGACCGCTCAATTGCGCATCCAGAGGCTCCATTCTCCTGCCTGGAGAATGTCAATCTTGCACACTGGTTTAGCTCCGCAGACTTGAGCACTAGACGACGGGTCCAAGTCAAGTCAACATGCTAAAACACAGAAATGCAGCTCGGAAAACCGTGTGACGGAATGAATGAGTGGCACTTGAAGATCCAGCAGGAGGAGAGAGGCGGACAACAAGAGCGGAAAGTTGCGGTGAGGGCGCGTAAGCCTCACAGCTACCTAAGGTAAGAAGCAACAAGAAGGCCAATTGACAAGGCAATGGGCGGCCTCCCACGTGCTATTAACATTGAGTTGGCCTCAGGTGCAGGGCCGAACGAACACCAACACCAATAAGAACAAGAATAACAAGACCTGGACAACGTCTCCTGTCCAATTCAATCAAGCAACAGGACAGCCCTCGGTGCGTACCTTGGGTACTTTGGTTCCGTACAAGCAGAGACATACAGTTGTTTGCACCTGTGGCATTGTACAAAGTGAACAACCGAAAGTAAGTAGAGGCGGGGGCATCCGTTGTGGCAATGAGATGGACCTTGGGCGGGATGGCGCGGCCAGCAGCCAGAGTGACTCTTCCATGTGCGCAGAGTTACGAAATGCAGGAGTCACCAGTTGGGTTGTGTGAGTCACAGGGAAAAAGCGACTCTAAATTGAGGGATCATGGAGACTTCCATTGGACTCTGGAGTGCGTGAGTGCTTCTCGTTGGTCTTGCCGCGCCTCAAGTCGAAACACTTGACCCCTGCAACTCTTTTCGGTCTAGCGTGATCGTCGTCTATCGATAAGACGTCACGACAAAGGTGGGACCTTGCTGCACCTGCGGGCTGCGGCCTAGGTACCTACCTACCTACGCCTACGAAGAGGCGCCGCCGTTACTCAGGACGGGAACCATCAATTTTTGGTACAGCTGCAACGAGTAGGTAAGTACCGCTTGGGATCGGGTACTTCTTGCCCACCGTTTGCACCTTGGCCCCTCAGATTCTGGGCATGTATGTTTCCAATGGAAAGTCCCATTTTGACCTTTTGTACACTTACAATCCAGGGAAGGTAACCAACTCCCATGAGTCCCAGGCACCGTTCCTCCCGCTCTATGACTTTCCCCTAAGTACCCAAATAATAACGTAAGACTCAAGGAGGCAAGCATCGAGCTCTAGCATCCATCGCCTTCCACGTCCTTCGATGGATTTGCGAGAATGAACGACCCGAGCAAAGAAAAGGAGCAACGACCTGGACCGAACGACGCGAGCCCGCATCTCTGGATGCCAACCCCCCTGTCTTTCAAGGACTGAACAGTAGTTACGTCCAAGCCCTGCCGAAATAAGGACCTTGCATGGCAACGCACCCAGTCCGCAAGCCAAACATCTCATTCGGCAATGGACCCAGCTCAGCGCTTCCAACGCCATCTTCCACCTGCTAGGTCCGTACATTCCTCTTCATCATTTGCATCTCTGCCAGCCTTGATCCAGCCCGCGAACGCTCGTCAGCAAACATCTGCCATACCTGAGAACAGGAGCAATAGACTAAGTTGATTCAATTACATTTTTAAGAAATGGCGAGCGGGTGAAACGCCGACTTCACAATGATAGAGCATACCTAAAGCTCACGACACGAGCATGATGGACACTCAGCACCCTTGTACTGTATAGCAGAAGAAGTATTCGAGCCATCCCCTTGGATTGGAAAGCTGCGAGTGCAGACTTCTGGAAACCCCAACGCTGCAACGGAGCAAGGTCTAAATCCCCCGACGCCCCGAGCTTCCCGGAAGGACGAGCTGTGGCGTCGCCATGCAATAGATTGAGAGTTCAGCGATGACTGTGGCAGCAATGAGATAGGTACAGCAGCTGTACGTAGAGTCAAAAATACATGTGTCAGTGACATCTCATTTGCTGCCGCCCAGAACGCTCCGACGTCCTGGAACAGAATACGACGTAAGGTCTCGCACCTGCGGCCCGCAAGCAAGACAAGAGACCGACAGGCGAGTCTGAAGATGGAAGGTATCGGGACACCGAACTTTAGAATCAAATCGGTAAGCAATGTGCAACTGAGTCGCTGTCGAGGCGAGTCTTTGAGATGACCGTCTCTCGTCCTAGGTCTAGGAAGCCTTGACATATCATTTGTCACAAGGACATTGGACCATACCTAAAGTTTCTCTTTTTGCTTGCAGCAACGGCTTGGTCGATAAGTTGCGGAAGAAACGGCGGGAAAACAGAAGCACTCCTCGCCAATGACCACAGCTCTCTCGGCAGCATTCGGACGCGCAATCGATGCTGGCTGCCTGCTTTGAATCCGAGGCGCGGTTCTCGCGGATAGCAAAGGCAACGAGACATTTCGAGTTTGACTAGCCGGGCCGCTTTGAAATCTTGAGAAAGCCCAGATCATCGCCCCAGATGGCCCCCCCGATCAGAGGGGCTCCAAAAGACCCGAAGGACCCCCCAACTGGCCAAAGGCGCACTGTGTCCAACGGTCTAATTCAGGCGAGGTATCCTGATTACAATATTGGAGCATCAACGGAAACTTATCGATAGCGGGAACGGGCGCTATCAGTAGCAGCCGCCGTGCAGCACCACATCACCAGGCCCTCGGGTGGTCGGTGGTGGTTTGGTTCATCCTCGTTGTCAGCTGGCGACCACAACCTCTACCTCTGCTCGCTATGGTTGTCTACCAACCTGAGATGGTGTCAATGATGCGCTCGACGACCACACCCTTGCCAACCAAGACTGCGGCCACATGACTACCCCCCAAGCCCCCTCCTTGCCACCAACCGACCGACTACGACTGCGTGGTCTCGTGGGTTGGACAAGACGCGCCGCTTGGGGGGCTTGCGGGCAGGCATGAGACGGCAGTAACGGCGCTCTCTGGCGCGGGTTCCGTCTTCTGGACCTCGACCTCCGCATCCTCGCTCGTAGCCCGTCGGCGCATTGTCGTCATGTTCGTTCGTTCCCCTTGGTGGGTTTGATGGCTTCACCATTGTAGTAGCGGGATGATCACGAGGCCCGAATCTCAAGTGAGACCACCATCCCACACCTTGTCCTACTATGGACAGCTTATCTCACGATAATTACTGGCGATAGCTATCGGAATAGGACTTCGCCGTAGTGTGTCCGTTGATCAATCAGGCTTCGCTCACTCTCACCCCCCCCCCTTTCCCAATTGGACCCCATCAGATGCCAAAAAAAGGGTGCTCGGAATTGACCACTTCTATGTACTGGCCTCGCGCATATCTACCACACTTACCCACGAACCTTGGCGATTCTTCACGGCACTAAATTGCGACATCAGCAATCCACTTCCCATCACCCTCCTGGCGTCTCTCAGTGAGTCGAGCGACATCGTAAGGCAAGGGATTACGGACGTCTTCTGGCCCAACTCTCCCGAGAAGAGGGGAGGGAGCGAAAGGAGGGGTAAAACGGAGATGGCGGTCAACTGGTTCGAGTTGTTGGCCTAACCTGTAACTCGTTCTCATCTTCATATCGGCCGCGGGCAGTGATTTATCGACGAGACGCGCGATACGCACCGCCATGACCATATATCGCCATGATTGGTTCAACATTGTTGGCCCAGCGTCCACTTTCAATCCATCTTTTTCCTTGCTTCTTTTCTTTTCTTCTTATTTGCCTTACCTTAGCTTGCCATTGACTGCTGGATCTAGATCTTGTCACAAGATAGCCAAGTGCGGTTGGTCAATGTCACCGACAATACCTACGTCGCCCGCCATCCGCCGCCACAAGGAGGGGGATAAGGGTGAAGCGGCGGTATCGATATCCAGCCTTCCTTATCACCCCTCCTTCTTATCTTATCCCCTCCCAACCGCACCCGTATTTCTCTTACTCCTCCCACCCCCTCAGTACTGACACATGTGAAGGTACGTGGGGCACAGAGTGCGGCATACAAAACGGCCTGCCTGATCTAGCAAGCAGGGACGTAGACCCAGTGGGTCAGCCAGGGCCCAACGGGGCCTGGATTCCTCAGCAAAAGAGCAAGACAATTCTCAGCATGTGTGCATACTGGTAGTGGAATTTGTTTCATCATTGCCCTACTCCGTACACAAGTTGAGTGAATGAGCCGTAATTGATGAATCCGAATATGATCAGTCAATTGGCCTCGGAATTCATGTCCGAATATATGCTGGATTCATCCTTCAAGAACATTATGTATCTCACAAAGCTTGTCAGGTGAAATGCGGCCAAGTCCAAACTTGAGACAATATGTCTCGGCTGTACGAGAAATGGACCGGATTTCATCAAGGACTATACGAGATACAGCTCGTCACATGGTGCGTCAAATGTGCCAACCCCCCCCCCCCCCCCCCCCGGGGAAATGCGTGGGGGGGCACCTCAAATACCTCGACTGCCACAGTCTGTGTTATTGAGGCAGCTACTCGAAACGTTAGCCAGGGCAGTGTGCTTGAAAGTTCTGTCCTAATTATGGCACGATGTTGCCAATGAGGTGTCATGATTCCTTCACTTTGTAGACTTTTCGACGCGGTCCTAGACATCATTGGGTACCTGAAGACATCAACGTTCTCAGAACTCAAGGTCATGTTGATGATTTTGATCTACCCAGCCGCTGATAGCCCTGCAATTGAGATATGAATCATGGAACATCACTTCAAAATATTTACTGGCCATGTTCGGCCCGTGCAAGTGTCTTAATGGCTCCAGCAGCAAGACAATTTTGATACCGCTTCGTTCATGATATCTGTTTCGATAACCACATGCTCAAAAAAATCATGCATGGAAGTCCTCTATGTGTGCTAGTCATATCAATACTTGCAGGAGCCATAAACCATACATGAAAAACGTTGGCGAGCCTGTTCCCACTATTCCTCCAGTTTGTCAAGCTCTCAGCAATGACGTCTGCGGTCTATCTTGCATTCCGGTCCAATATCTGATCAAGTCTATAGACGAGCGCAATGAGCACTACAACGCAGCAACGCGATATCCTCGTGACAATGCCTGAAAGTGATACTCGGCATGAACGCATTCTTAAAAAGACGGATCGATTGGTATGTCCCAGCTGATCTGACCCCACAGCTTGCCTCTTCCATAACTTTTGTCTCTTCAACTTCAATATCATGTCGACGATGCTAAGGTAGGCTCCATGTCAGAAACCATGTTGTTCGTAGCTCAGACGTCCATGGATACTCGACAGCTCGACCCTCGTTTTCACAACCACGGTACCAAATCGAAAGCTCAGTCTAACGAAATGGCCAAGTCTACCAGGCTGATGGAGTCCGCCAAAAGAGATCCTCAGTAGTGGGTGCTTCGTTGATGTAGCGACCCATTAGACCTGACCGCTAAGCCTCAAGGCTTTCTTTCAGATATCCTATTGCACATGCCAGGTATGCATAGAATCTCTCGCTGTTGTTTAACTTCTCGGAACAGTAGATGACACTGAGAACTTTATGCATCATGATCACCATCCAAGTCGTCGTCTAAAGTTGGGATCAAACCCTGACGGCCATTCGACATTGCCGCTACCTTGCGTAGGAATTGCTATGCTTACGCGTAGCTTCTCAACGAGGATAATGCAAGCAAGGGCTGGAACAATGATGACGAGACATGCCGTGGCCTCATTCACGTCTTCCAGGCAACAGCTTGTTTTCTGTTCCTCACAGGTACCTATCTGCCTTACAAAGCAGTTATTGCCTACCGCTAGTTACGCAAGCTCGTTGACCATATGAGGCTACTCTTGTATGCTTGTGTGAACAGGTTGGCTACCGGGGCAAGGTCTTCGTTCAATGGTGGAAATGTCCCATCAATTGGCCAAGCGAGTCTGTGGAAGTCTTCCCCGTGGATTCACATGGCCTAGTCGCGTATGTTCGCCCATTGCGGAGATACGAGCGTCGAATAATGTCCTGTCCAAGCCGCAGCTGCCTAAGCTAGCCAAGAGTTGAAACCTCTCGTCTAACCTCAGGCAGGGTGGTGCTAGCTTTGGTCCCTCATCGAAGTCGTTCATGAGAAATCATACACAACGAGACTCTCCTTCCCGTCCATGGCTTCCTTCAACACGATGACCATTTCGTCGTCAAAGCCTACCCAGTTACGTCGGTCGTCCCAGCGGTCTGGCGTCGCTTCAGGTGAGGGCACGATGGTATCTGTGAAAACAGAGCCTGAGGTTGTTTTTGGCCTGATCTCGATACTTTTGCCACTGACGCGTCCCTCGAGTTCCCAGACCCGTATTTGTTCGCCTCGAGAGCTGACGCTCACGGCTTTACCTCGTGTCGTGATTTCAGCGTCGCTGATGCCTGATGTATGGCCCCAGAGGCGAATACCTGCAGAAATATCGAGCTTTGTAGCATTTGATGTACAAATGTATAGAATCATAGTGTTATCTGGTAGCGCAGCCAAAAGATACGGATGGCTGTAGCACAGTGTCGTCGGGCCTTCGGGCGTCTGTGTTTGGGATGGAAGCTGCGGGCTCGCAGTCGAGGAAGTCAATAAAACTGCAGGCGCAGCCTTCACAGGCTTGGTGAAAGCGAGTCGTGTTGAGACGATTTCTGAAGCTGGCTGGCCTGCGCCTTGTGGCCGTATCTGTAGATCCTGTATACCAATTGACCATCCTTCCAAAGTGGAAAACGTATATGCAATCGACGCGATTACATGCGAAGTCACCTGGCGAATAGACAGAGCCAATGGGGCTCTAGATGTGTGTGACTTGAGTGAAGTCAAAAGAATAGGAGCCGGGAGTAGCGTGGCTCCTTGCAATGGGTTATGAGTTTTGTCACACTTTGACAATGGAGACGCTGCCATGGGCCTTTCTGACTCTGGAAGGGTCGCAGTTTCCGCAGCAGCCTCACTCCCCCTTTCTTTCAGAGTAACAGTGTCTCGTTGGCTGCTGGACGCCACTAGCTTCCCGCCAGAGGATGCTCGTTCAAAATCGTAGAGAGATATCAGAACTGATTCTGTTGCCGTGAGTATAAAGGGGTGCTGATAGACGATCTCCACCAGTCGGCCGTTGCTGGACTTTTCGTGCTTGTATCTTTTCTGAAACCTGCCTTCTTTGATATAAAGCTCCCAAACGCCAAAGCTCCCGTCCAGAAAACCGACTGCGATGTCAAGTCTCTTATTCTCAAACTTCCGGGCATCAATCGCTAAGCAAGTAGGAGATGATCCGCAGTTTCCATGCTTGAAGCTGATTTGGGCGACAGGCTCTCTCGTCTTGAGGTCCCAGGCTCGCATACCAGAAACGCAGTCGGCAGTGACCGCGATACCCTCAATCACTTTGAGTAGAGTCTTCCCTGCGCCCGCAGAGCCGAGCAAAGATTCCCCAACCTTCACCTCTTGAACCAAAGCATTACCACTAGCCCAATTGTGCCGTAGTTTGTACTGGCGTTTCCAATCGACAGAATCTCCCAGAGCATCTCGCCGACCCCAGCCACCGTCGGCCCAGACGGTTCGGCGTGTGGAAAACTGTATTCGACTGCTGTCTCGTGCAGAACCATCGCGAAAACCGGGTATCTTCAGAGCGCGCGGCAGGACGAAGCGATGATAAAAATGCGTGCGCCATAGCTGAGAGTCGGCAGAAAGGCGGTAGAAACGGCGGGAAACGGGCGAGATACCGAGAAGGCTAGAAGTGGACAAGAAGGACAGGATGCGGATGAGAAGCTCGTCGGATAACGAGGACAGCAAGTCGATGGCGGCGAAGATAGCGTTATTGTCTTGAGATCTCAATTTCGAATCCGAATCGTAGGGGTGGATTTCGGTAAGGCGCGCACGCTTCGTTGGTCTGTGGCGCTCGTCGCTACTGCCGGGCCCATTGCGCCGCTTCCCTTGCATTTTCGAAATCGAGCAAAAGGCTTGCCCAGAGCTGCCTTACATGTCTTGTTGTTCAAGACGTCCTCTAGTCAAAACTAGAATGAGCGAAAGGTGCGTCTTCAGTGGTGATCATGGTGCTCGGTGACGGTGAGGTCCCCATCAAACATGAGGACGAAGTGCTAAGGCGGTATTATTAATGGTCACTGATCAGAGCCACTAAGGTAGGTAAGGTACCCAGGCAAAAGGCGCGGTCACTGCCCGATAAGAGATAAGATAAAGCTCAAACCGAGGGCCTGTGCACGCCCGAGGCGGTAGGCCTGCCGCTCCCCCACGATATCTTAACCTCGATCATATAGTGTCCCGAACTATTAGTTCGTTTCTAAAATGTCCAGACTCCCCATCGCTTACATCAAGGGCTGCGTATCATTTGAATGTGGCTCTGCTTGGAATCTCAAAGCTCATATGACACCCTTTGAGGCGGAAGGAAGTATGATTAGGTACTTGGGCAAACTTGGTGATGACCCTTGAGGGATTGTCTCCTAGCATCATGGTATCGCGATTGGGCAGGTTGAAGAGCATTAGGTACTTATTTATAATGCCTTCCTCGTAGTGCTTTCCTCAACAAAGACTCTCAATCACGCAACTAGGTCTCTTACCTATTCAAGACTTGACTCACTGATGCTATTGGTCTGAAACTTACATCGTGTATGCCAAGATCGAGGCCTGGCCTGGGTCTACAACTGGGAATATCAGAAACCATATAGAGGCCTTGCCAGTGCCCATGGCTGTGGCAGATCGGATTCAGGAGTGGTATGCCAAGGTACTGTGAACTATCAATCATTCATCAGTCAAGTTTCTCATGGACTTGCAAGTCCCGAAAGAGGGACTCGGAAGATTCCGACGAGGCGATCCATAGAGATTTGGTGCCAACGTCGTGTAAGGTAGAATCGATTGGCGATTCTACTGTATAATACCTACTTACTCTTGGTTCAGGCAAGACAAGGTGTTAGTTGGGCCTGGATTGCCGGCCCTTTCTGCAGGTGGTCCGTCTGGTGGGTCTGCCGGAGCTGGGCAATCGGGGCGGGCAGCCGCGTTCTTGCCGCATTCCTAGTCGATTATCCCGTGCCCTTTACTAGCACTATAGTGTCCGTACAAGGAGGCACACGTACCTCAGGTATACCTCACGTCGATTCAAGCACAGAAGGTTCCAATTCGGGCACTGGCAGCGAAGACTCTGTGAATTGAACGCCGGAGCTGCGCACGGCCAGACTGCAGTGCAAAACGCACGACGTGCGGATGCCTTGCTTGCGCGAAGAGAGTTCTGAGACAGCGATGGGGCTGTGTGCGGATAGTGTGACGAACCTCTCTTGAATGATTCAAAACGCACTGCAAGTGGAGGTCGCCGAAATTGACGGGAGAGCGAGCAGCTCGGACGAGGTGGGGTGTTCTCGGCTTCAACTGGATTCTGCTGGACGGGGTGAAGATGATGGATGGGATCTGAAAAAGATCGGCTGATGAAGATTTTCGGTAAGCTAGGGTACCTAGCTAGCGTGCCGACGCTTGAAGCACAGGCGAAAGCTTAGGGGAAGGGAAGAGCACGGAATGATTGCGGGAAAGAAATTTCGAGCTACATCTTAAGGTAATGCAGGTTGTTTTGGCTTCCCGACAGAGACCGCCTGACGGAATACCTTGTTCACCACTGTATAGAGAAACAATAAGGTGGTGACTGAGTGATGGCATCCGCGGATGCCCGAGACGTATTTAGGTACATGCCATAAAGTCGGCCCGCAGCCCATCATAGAAGGGGGCAGGTCGGGCTCGGTAAAGCTGCCGACAGGTCTTTACCATCATTCACCGTGGACTAAGACCTTGACACGTACGGAGAGTAAGGTAGGTATCAGTAATCGTGCGGGTACGGCAGCATGCTTGTACTATGTATGTACACAGCAATTTGCCTCAACATCGAGGCCATAAGCCAATCTACCTCTGGTATACCTTACTGCAATGCCATATCGTACGGCAGTGGAATACCTCAGCCCATACAAAGTGCCCAAGTGCATGTGCGGATAGCGAGTCAAGCATGGAAACTAGTGCATTCGACCCTTGTCTCCAGGATATTCTGTCGCTTCACTAAAAGGGAAGACTTGTACGGATATTCTTACTCGGCATATGGGTATCCGTATGTCTACCGTATACGGGCAATGAGAGAAGGTGGTGTCTTTCAAGTACTGCTTTACGTAGGTAGGTAGTCCAGGTAGCACGTCCTGAACTGGACCTATTTCATTGGCCGTCTAGGTCCGCCTAGCCAGGATTGCGCAATGCAATGTATTTCGTACTAACCGTGCCCAACTTGTGATTACCTACCTTCCTACCTTACCACGCTTACCCAGTAAATAGATACTTATTGCAGAGAGGGGTCGCTAGCGAGCCTTGCACGTTCTCAACTATCTTACCGCACAGAACGCCGATACTCACTTTACACTAAGAGACCTCAAACCTCAGCCTCACATTCATCCAAATATCAATCCCGGTCCACCAGCCTAGGCCGTCAGTTCTATCTCCTACCAGGCTCAACAGTTCCAGAATTATCTAATCGAGCTACACTGCCACAGCTACGTTGTTCAAGCCAAAGATCGATGAAATAAGCTCATTTATCGCTTCCCATACCTGCATTGCCGTTGCCTTTGCCGCATTTCGATTCATAGTTTATTCTCCTCCCATCTCCTCCCACACACAAACACACCTTCTCTCCATCCCCCACGCTCTTCTCTTAAACCTTCTAACACTCGCTGGCTCTTTGTGAGCCCCCTTTCACGGACCCCCTAGGGACGGATACTCGTTCCCCAGTGTCCATTATCCAGACCTAGACTACCACCATACTGTCGGTTCTATTCACTCCACATCCCTCTCAACTGATCACCTCTTGCTTGCCAACCACCCGTAGTGCAACTCATTCGCTCTCATTCTGAAGGAGGTATCGAAAGGCAACTGCACCTCCGATATAACAAGCGTTCCCGTTGTCTCCTCTAGTCGCCTAAGTTCTCGGTTTCCGAGACCATTTAACTACTGTCCTGCAGCGCCCTCCTTACGGGCCCTGCCTTGGCCAATAGTTCAGAGAGGACCTTGACGCACACTGGCACACACCGCCGCAAAGCACGGCTTAGGCACGCTGCAGTGTTGGGTCTGCGTTGTTCTCTATGAACATGGATTCCGATTCCCGGTCCGCGGGCCCCGATGACCAGGGCCTCCGTCGAGCTGTATGTCACATACATCCATATTCAGACTATTTTGCTTCACACGATCCATCGGACCTCTTTCTCACCAGTAAAACCTCGTCCACTAGAATCAAATACTGACTTTAATTCTTTGTCGTCTAGTGTGATCAATGTCGCAGCCGTAAAGTTGGTCCCCCCAATACCGCTCGTGTCTGTCCCTTGGCCAGCCCTCGATCGAAACTGTACCCTCCAAGCAGAGCATTCTTCCTGCCCTCTGTTGCCCCTCCTCCCCCCAACTGCCTTGTGCCAAGGAGATATAGCCCACGCGTTAAATTGAGAGTCCGGATTTGCTGACAAGAACACGTTTTGGCTTTGTGCTACAGATCCGTTGTGATAAGAGTTCGCCATGTTCCAACTGCCGTATAACTCAACGCTCCTGCAGCTCAAACGGTGTTGGTCAGAAGCCGAAGGAGCAGAGACATCGCGTGCTCATTTCTCTTCGATAGTACGCCATCCACCTCGCCTTTCTTTGTCCCCTCCCTAAGTTCTCTACCTCACTTCATATCCCTCACTCTCAGATCAATTCATTGTCTTGTGTTCACCAACACGGCTCCCTGATACCACTGGGCTCGCGAAATCTGACGGAGCAAAAAGCCAATGTTGATATTGCCATAACTAGCGAGAAAAAGATTGATCTCATCGAGGAACGACTTTCGAATATCGAGGAGCTCCTGCGGAGCCTCAGCAACAACCCTCCTGGTGTAGGTGGTCATTCATGGGATGCCACTAGGGCCAGACATACGACGCCCTCAGCCTCGACCATCGGGGATGCTTCTGTCCTATCCCATGACGGTGCAGATTCGGATTCGGCTTTCGAGGGCGACCTCTCTCTGACTGCCCACACCATGTTTGCCAGCGACTTTATCGAAAACGCCGTGCAGAGGACATCGCTCCAGGACGTGGCGCCCAACATGCAAGTTGCGCTCTCTTCCCTCCGGCATATCGTCGCTATGCAGAGCAAGGCCTCTTCCAATCGAGATTTTCGGTTCCGTACGCATCAGCCGCTTCCTCCAGGAGGTCTACCTGAATTGCCCATGCCGCCGATGAACGCCGTCGTTGCTTTGCTCAAGCATATGAAAGGTCCTCTCATTCCTAATCTTCAGAGTTCAACAGACTGACATGAGAATAGTTTCTCCCCCTAGCATATTCTCACTCGCATGCTCTTTCCTCGATGTTGATGACCTGGCCGAGCTCTGCCGGAGAGTGTACTTCTGCACCGACAACTTTGCTGATACCACCTTCATCATAGTGAATGGGGCGCTCTTCTACTTGTTCATGGAACAAGCATACCTAGCATCGGATGCGACCGCGCGCGAAGAGTTTGAGAGGTACCAACATATGTGCCAGAGCAATCTAGAAATGGCGCTAGCTTCCTTGCCTTTGATGCTCCCTGCAAAGGTCGAAAGCATAGAAGCCTTGCTCCTGGCGGTCCGTAAAAGGTCTTGCTGTGCTTGTTTGTAGACGATACAGCTGACAGCGACTGTAGGCCGTTTATGCTGTGGATGTATCTAAAGCGTCGCTCGCGTGGCTTTTCACATCCACTGCTGCAAGCTTGTGTCAGACGCTTGGTTACCACCGCGTATCGCAAGTGAGGAGCGAGAGTGCCGGACCTAGAGACATCAAGACCCTCTTGTTCTGGCATGTGTACATGCTCGACAAAACATTGTCTCTGAGAACGGGGAGAGCATCGGTCATCCAGGACTGGGACGTCACCTTGCCGCGGCGGGTCGACAACACCATGGTTGCGGATCCATGGGGTCTCATCATAACAACGTGGATCAAGCAGGCTGAGATCCAACACCGCGTTTATGAACAATTGTTTGACTCCACTATCTCAACGAGACAGGATATCAAGCTAACCTGCATGGCAGATACAGTCCACTTGCTCTGGGCCAGTCGCAAGAAGAGCGCATCGAGACCGTGCGTCGCCTGGAAAATGAACAAAAGACGATCATGGCCGCTGCGTCGCATGTGCGGGAGCAGGCTCTCTTCGGTCTCAAGGCCCTCAACGCATCGTCTATCTTGGACATACACCTGCGAGGCGACGAACTGACATTTCAGTCCACGTTGACTCTCATCTACAGGGCGTTGCCAGCGCCCGAAGGTTCGCCAACACGGTTTTCTCAGGAATGTATAGACACGGCACGATTTGCCATGCAGCTACACCTTGAATGCATGCAGAGAATTGCCGAGGAAGGGCGGCATCTTAAAGCAGTCTATATTCACTGGTTAGTCGAAGCAGTAGACTATTACGATCCATGCTGACTCCTACGCAGGGCAATTCTCCTCACGCCTTTCACGCCCTTCTTCGTCCTTTTCTGTCACGTCATTGACACTTCCAACGCTGGCGACCTCAAGAAGCTTAATGAGTTCGTCGCTTCACTTCGACCCGCATGCGCCATGTCGGAGCCTGTAGAGAAGCTTCACCAGCTCTGTTCAATGCTCTGTAACGTGGCGACTCTATACGTGGAGAGCAGATCCCAGCAATCAAATGAACGCGGCCCCATCAACGACGAATTCGATGTCTACCTGAGCGCGTTGGGATTCCCGCCCACGGTGTATCCTGCTCAGGGCATGGATACTAGCGATATGTCGCAGCCTACCCTTCAAACTGCTCAACTGGGCAACTGGTTTTCGGGTAGCCAGTACATGATGGGATTGCTTGAAGAAGACCTAACCCAGTTCAACTAGACTGGCTGCGAAGGAACGGCCGAAAATGAGCCATCGCATTCCCGCCGCGTTGAGTACAATTGACCGATCGTGACCTCCCTAACACGATTTTATCTCCGAGAGTTCCTCGAGGATGCGAGGCTAAGCAGTGGCTAGCAATGTGAGAGCTGAGTGATAGTTCCAGGTTTCGCCACATGACATTGTGAGCCCATATAGAATGGAAATATTGTCGAAACGCCTCATTGCCTTAAGCTACTCCTGTGTCCTTTCAAGCTCTAGCCGGCTCTATTGCGCATGATGTTTGTCGTGCGTTTGGCTTGAGCTTTCACTCGGTGGGGTATTTCGGGTCGTAAGGTTCGTAGTCTTCGTCGTCGGTATCGCTCTCAATCAGGACATCCCGTTCGCGTGCGTTCGCAAGTCTGTCTGCCTCTAGGGCTTGGCCGACTTTTGATCTCGGGGCGTCTAGCGCGTTTGGGGCATCGACGAGGGCGAATGCCGATTTGAAACCTGACTTCTTGAAGCCGCCCTTCTTGAGTCCTCCGCCTGTCGTAGACTGCTGCGGCTGCTCGTTGTTGGCGAGCTTGATGCTGACAAGGCCATCCGCCCTGGCTTCAGCCTTCCGAGCTCGGGCGCCGGCGTTCGGATCGCGAACCATAGCCTTCATGTCTTTGAGACGTTGTTTATGGCTGTGGTCATAGCTACTAAGGTGCGCCTCGTAATCGTTCATGCGAGAGTATCCTTTCGAACAGAGGCTGCAATAGAATGATTGCAGGGCTTCGCGGGCGGCTGCGGTCTGCGCCGGGGGCAGTGTTTGGTGTCGCTGGGCAAGCGCATGTAGAATTAGAAGTTTGGTCAAGCAGAGAGAGAAACTAGAAGTTCTCTTACCGGAGGCATGTTTGTGGGATTAAGGTAGCGAAGAGCTACCGGTCAGGCGCAACGGGAATATGTGATGGTCGGTATGGGGAAATGCTATCAGCGTATTTTTGGAGTCCTGGCTGAGATGTTACCAAGCTCGCAGGTTCCCGAAGTCCCAGCAACTTAGACCCACAACGTTGTGTGGGGAGTCGCAGCACGCCCTGAACATTACACATACCCGAGGTACTCCGTACCTTTACCTGGGTAAGGTACCTTGCTGCCGTAGGTGAAGAAGGTCTTGCGGCTCTCCGGATTGACGCCAGGCCCACTAAACCTGCAGGCTCGGACGCGGGAACTGGCAAGTGCTGCCGCCCTTGCAACGTCAACCTATGACGTTCCGAGGATTGATCAGCTGCCCAGTTTGACAATTTGGAGGCCGACATTTCTAACTTCACCTTCCAAGTCTCAATTCTCTAATCTGTACAGCTCGATTTCAAATTGCACATATTCTGCTTCCAAAGACCGGTCTCGGTCGTGCCGGCGCTTGCGTAGCTATGGAGTCCAGATCTCTTCACTCGAAACCGTCGGAAGAGACTCTTATATCGCTCCTTCAACTAGACCCATCCCCAATCGAGACGCCACCGGCGGACGTTGATAAAGATCTTCCTCCTCTGCCTGAAGATGCCCTAGAGGATAGCATTGGCTCTCTCAGATCAACCTCTTCTGCGCCCGGATTAAGCGGCAGCGGTCACAGCGCTATCTTCTACCGTAAGTTGCCGAATGCGAATGCAGCGACAGAACCTGCTACCTTCAATTGCAAGTTGTATTGGCTAATGCGTACAAACCTTCTAGTAACACGGATCCAGAAGTTCTCTTCCTACCTAGTACCAGTTTTCACATCACTCCACGTCGTCAACACCTCGATAATACCACTGTTTGCGCGATCAGTCCCAGCTTCCGAGGCATACCTGCTACTTTCGAGGGAGATTTACCAAACATCTCTTACGGAGCCAATTCTCGTAGCGTTGCCCATCGTTGCACACATTGCCTCTGGATTCGCTCTCCGCCTAGTTCGCAGATCTCAGAACCTAAAGCGTTATGGAGGCAACACACCTGGCATGTACGCCTTGTATCGAGCCCAGACCGGCAAAACATCACGAACCTTGACCTACAATAGCGTCAACTCCGCTAGCAGGATATGGCCGTCCGTCAGCTACATATCTATCTCCGGCTACGTTTTCACGGTTCTTCTCGCTGCTCACGCAGGCATTAATCGGATCCTTCCCCTTCAAGTTGACGGCGATAGCTCGAACATTGGCTTGGGCTTCGTTTCGCATGGGTTTGCTCGACATCCCATCATCTCGTGGATTGCATACACCGGTCTTCTCGCAATAGGCTGCGGACATATGATTTGGGGCGCAGCAAAATGGCTGGGCCTGGCGCCAACGGCTATGGGGTGGAGTGGTAGTGGACACAATGTGATAGACAAAAAGGTACGACGGCGGAAAAGAAGAGCGTGGTGGGCGCTTCACGGCGCCGCTGTGGCTGCGGCCGGCATCTGGGCCGCCGGCGGACTGGGAATAGTGGCAAGAGGTGGCCCTACGGACGGATGGATTGGGAAGATTTATGATGATATTTACAGCAAGATTCCACTTTTGTAACTTAGATCAGGAGATCAGTAGTTTACAGGATGCACGATACCCAACCAACAGCAATATTCGCAGCTGGCAACGCCAACTAACATAGACTGTAGGCCGCCGTAATACTTGTCTATTCACATTGATGCAAAGTGTAGCTTGTCATATGGCCAAGGGCATTTGGCACTCCGCAGGCAAACAAGGTTGCCCAAAAACATAAGAGAAATGGATTTCATCTACCTAACTAACCAGCGATATTGTACATATGTGTACGAAGATCATGGCCGCAACTTGTCAACAACACCAGCATCGAGAAAAAAATCCTTCCCAGACGTAGCTCCCCAACAACTCCCCTTACACTGTGCACGATTCTCATGCATACAGCACCATCTTAGGTTTTAAAGCAAATCCGTAGCTTTGAAAGAGAAACCCGGTCGATACATGGCGGTTTGTATCAACGAGTCAACTCTGGAGGAGCCTAGTTCTTTCCCCCGTTGTTACCGCCGTTGTTGTTGCCACCGCCATTGTTTGTACCAGGGATGAAGCCACCGCCAGTGAGCTGTGGACAGGACTTCTGTGCAGCCTGAGCAGCCTTGATCAGGTCGTTCTGGTCTTTGCAGGCGCCGCTAACGCAGTTGACAAGTGAGTTGACATTGGCCTTTTGGCAGTAGCAATCCTTGATCTGATCTTGAGCGCAGCCACTCTTCTGGATGTCATCGTTGACACACTGCTTTGCGCAGTCGGGCACGTCAAGGCTGTCAGCAATGGCCATGCCGGCGGCGGCAGCGAGGATTGCGATGAATGATGTCTTCATTTTGAACAATGATGAATATGTTGAGAGACTATGTAGTGTAGTGAAGTCTGGGATGGTGTATATGGGAATTATCGAAGAGGCTCGTTGCGTTGTGACTGTAATGTGTGAATGGTAAAGGTCACATTCATCTCTGAGCGCGGTTGTGGTGAGCACTTATATATGTGGAACAGACAGGTATCATATCAGGAGTCTTTGGTGATTGTTCCTCTTCTCATCCTTTTGGTCTCCGCCCCTGACGTATGGTCTCGTTCCATCATCACGATCGTCGGCGATGGAACTTGGCATTGCCTTGTTCGTCACAACATGTTGATTGGACATCGGGAGAAGATGACCGCGCAATATGATCAACTAGGTTTTCGACGCTCTGCCGAGCAGGAGCACAGGAACGCAGGAGTGTAAGAGTGCGTTCCTAAAACCTAAATCACGAACATGTTGGGACCGGGAGTACACTGCAATGACCAGATCCCAACTTCTATACGCTTTGCTCCCTTTTCCCCGCCGACATAGCCTGCTAGTGCTGTTAATCAGCGCCCTAAGGATCTTCTGGGTTTGACAGTCAGCGCCCAATTACATCAATTGTTATTTGGGAGAGGGTGGGTGTCGTTCTGGCGTTGATGCTGGAAAATATTCCAATGCCTAGCTTGCATGAAAGACTCCAAGTCATGGGACGAGCCGTTCGGCTGAGGCACAGGCCTGCGTTTTGATCACTTCGAACCGTAGAGAGGGCTGTGCCGTTACGTATGACGGCGTGGCCGGCAACTTCAAGACGCAGAGCCGCGTCAAAGCCACGCGCAAAGATGACTGAGCACCCAACGGCTGTGCTTCTATCTGAGCGTTCTTTGGTGGCTTCGCCGAATTCCTGTCAGGTAAGCGACCTTCGAGACGTTTTCCAAAGTCAGCATCACCGAAACGGATGTCACATTATGGGTTCTGTGCGATTCCCTGAGGATCATTCAGTCGTATAGGTAATCAACCCTGTGTGCTGGCCATCAGCCTCTTGCTGCCTTTTTCGGGTTACTGCGTTGTCGTGGAGGTCCGGGTATTTTCAACAGAAATTTGTCTCTCGAAACGACATAGCCCTCACGTGCTGCAACCATGACCTTTCTGATGATGCTTCGTTTGGAGCCTTAGACGTTGCACAGCAAACTTGTGGAGTTTAGTGCTCGTGTCAAATATTCAGTACTGGCATATGTTGAGCTGCGTAGTTCCGTTCCTCATATATCAGATAAATGGCTAGGGTCGCTAAGTGGCCTGCCGAACTTCGACATGTTGTACCGTCGCCAAGTCCGAGTTCATCAGTCGGGGAAAGTTAAACAGGGTTGAAGGATTGTTTTCTATTCCACCCCGTTGCTGTCCTGTTGGGCTTGTTGCTCCCTCTGAACACTGATCCTGGGCAAGGTGTCATGATTGTGGGGATCTAGAAACTGAAAGAGAGCATTCGGTCCAGCCCCTGATATTGCTCGCTTGGCTCGGACTGATAAGCTTGTCTTATCCCGGGCACAACATGGAACCGGTTCTGGAGTAGGAAACTATATCTAAGCCTTTTATCGGTGGCTCTGCATGGTTGGTGAATTCCCCGTGTAGGCAATAGCCGTCAGTTTGTTCACGGAATTAATCTTACTGGAAGCATATTTTCAACACTTACCTTACTGAGCTCGATGAAAGCCAGTGGGTGGATCTATCAGTGGCAGGTTGGTGGTGACATCACAGCCTACCGTCTACCTTGTCTAGATCTCTGTCATGGTCTGGACCATCGTCATCATCAAAAGTGAATCCCCTATGCGCGAGTGATGCTGTAAATAATGACTTGAAAGCCCAGGAAAGTTATGATGAGAAAGATGGACTAAATAAGAAAGATAGGCGTGGAATATGGAGTGGGAGACACTAGAACGTATCTATGTCGAAACATTGGCCGGGGAGGCGTTGTTTTGAGATGGCAGCATGTGACTATAGAAATCGGCGTCACATTTACAGTTGCAATTTCTCTGTGGTTCTTCCTCCCATGCGAGAACAGGACGAGACTGCCCGGCCAGCAATGCTTAGCTCCACCCCCTTTGAGCCCGTTAAATAGCTCGATGCTATGCAGCTATTCAATGTGTGTAATGACAAGTCTACCTTTGGAAAATTCGCTGTTATTGCCACTATAAGAGTATCTCGCAAACCGCAACCGCCAACACATGTGGAAGCCCCTGTAACCATCCGTCCCTTGGCGCCGATGAACCTCGCCTACCACGATCTCATTCGGTCGGTAGACATAGCAACCATAGCCAAGTCTTGTTCGGCATGTCTAGTCGATTACTCTTATCCACGCACTGAGCCTGAGCAGGGCCCCGGTCCACCATAGCTGTCCTTATCTCCCGTCTTTGTAAAGACGATGTCTGGATGGCCCTTCGGGCAGGACTCACTGTCGCTCGGGCCGTCGAAGCCGTGAATAATGGAACATGAAGGCGTCGATGAAATCTCTGGTATGTAAAGCCACCCATTGCAGCCGTCAGGAGTTCCAAGATGGCAGATTGTGCAGCAATCCTGAGCGCTTTTGGCCGGGTGCAGGTTGAACACCCAGCCGCCGCCACCCTCATCGATACCGATCCAGTTGACTTCTCGGATGAACTTGGACTTAACACACTCGGGAATCTATGATAAGTGGTCAGATACCGAAGAAAACATGGACCATCATACAAAATGGCATGACTGGCGAGTGAGGCCTGCTGCTTACCGGCTTCAGAGTAGAGGATGGAGCTGGGGGCGAGGTCAGAGAGGTAGCCGTGGAAGAAGGTGACGATGATGTGGCGGTTGAAGTCGCAAGGTTCTCAGCGTTGCCTGGACCAGACGTGTGATTCTTGATGGACAGTGTGACCGTGAGAGGAACCACGATGGCGAGAGTAAGAAGGCCTATGCATATACCGATCATTGCCTTCCAGTTCCAAAGACGTGAGACTTTCTCAACACCGATAGTCGAGGCGGCATCATCACCCACATGGACCGAGTGAAGTATTTCGTTCTCCCTGGTGCCGTCATTACCGCCTTTGCCGATCCCGAGGTCTGTCATTGGAATGACAACGGCCTCAGGGGCTGAGTAGACCACTACTTGTGGCAGCGGATTATTGGTTTCCTCAACCCACTTGATGGTCGTCATGGTGGCTTGTCAGGGGAGGAATGCGACTGTGAAGGAGAGAGCGATGCGAAGGCAGGTGCGACTTCTGAGGAAGGCGAGTCTGGCGAGAACTGAGGATCGGCGCAGTGAATACAAGATGTAGAAGAACTAACAGTCCCTCTGGTCTGTCTGGTGTCGTCGCGAGAGACTTCTGTAGAAAAAAATGAGTGGTGTATGTTTGTTTGTCCGACGATGGAAGCACGGAAGGCGTGGTGTGGTAAATGACAAGCTTGTCCCGTGCGACTTTTACTACGAGGTGAACTTTGCGCCCGAACCGAAGAATACACAGCTAGGAATAAATGCCAGGCCGTTCAGGAAAGTCGGTGAACAACGAACGAGATAGGTGCCGGAGCATAAACGTCTACCTTTCCAAAATAACAAGAAGCACCCCCTAAAGGTCAGTGGCATCGCAGATCTAGTCTACCGGTCAACGTACGACTATCCGCCTTTTTATTACCACTATTACTATAACTACCACAGTACGCTTTCTAAAGCTTATTCCGTGTGGCATATGTATACAAGAAGATATGGCAGTAATAGCAACAACACTAGCAGCAGTAGCAGCTGTAGGAGGAGTAGGAACATGAACAATGGGATGGGTTATGGAGCTGCAAAGTATTGTGCCACTCACTTGTACACTATCTCTCTGCTGTCTCCAAGGCTGATTCCAAACTGATGCCTCGTTGTTAGTCTTTCCCAGCTCAAACATCATGGGAGGCGGGGGCTTCCGAGAGTTCTAGGATGCTGTGGCCTCACAGCACAAAGAAGAAGGAGCAAACAGGTAACCTTTTTGTTAGTCAACATACTTTCATTGGAACGTGAGGCCCATATTCGGCGTCTGGTAGTTGAGGGGCAGTACTATGCGCTGATCGAGACAAGGTTGCTGACCTACCTTGTGGCAGCCTCCTTGAGAAGGCCGAATTTTCTTCCGACAATTGGCCAATGGACCGCCTCAACCATAAAAACAATGCCCAGTCCATGTCTATGTGGTAGGATATGACAGCCTGTATCGGAGACCTCTAGTTGAAAGTCAACTGGACCGAAGGCTGCGAGTAAAGATCTCGACTGAGCCAGTCCGACTCACAAGAACTGAGTTGTATAGGATCTCAAAATGAAACCGGGGAGTCATATATTGAAATCCGACATCCGATCATCTATTCTATTACGTCTAATCATGTTCTACGCCCAAACCAGGACAACTGTGTCGGAGCTCATCAAAACAAGAGTCTCCTTTACTGAGTCAAAGACTTGGCGTCACCATCCTTGAGCTTGCCAGCGCCGACCAATCTCTTGACCTCCTCGCTCCAGACACCCTTAATCTCATCAGCCACCTTAAGGCCGTTGAGCTTGCCAGCCAAAGCCGCAATCTCGTCAGGGTCGATCTGGCCCTGGACAAGCTCGACGTCACCGAGAACAGAGTCAATTGTAGCAGCGGAGGGCTCGCCAGAGGCAAAGTAGTTGGCGTCCTTGACCGAACCCTTGAGAACACGCTTGTTCTTCTTGACAGCGTTCTTTGCCGCCTCCTTGGCCTTCTTCGACTGCTCTCTGTCGACCTTAGCCTTCTCTTCTGCTTCCTTGGCAGCCTTCTCCTCGGCCTCCTTCTTGGCCTGAGCCTCCTCGAGGGCCTTCTTCTCGGCGGCCTCCTTTTCGAACTTCTTCTTGTTCTTGGCAGCGTTGGCCTCTTGTCTGAAACGCTTGATGCGCTCGTCGCTGGCCGAGCAGTCGTCAAGCAATTTGCGGAGACGAGCGTTGTCCTCAGCCTTCTTCTTCTTGCGGGCGTTAGCATTCTTGCGTTCCGTGTGGCGCTTCTGATCGCGGTTTTCGTTGTCGTCGGGGACATCCTCATCGAGATACTCGAAAGTTCTCCAACTATCAAAGTTATACCAGAAGTTGTAGAACTCCTCCACGTGCTCCTTGGAGGACTTGTCGTCACCAAAGGTCGGTACCGGCTGGGTTTTGGAGAAACGACCTTCAGCCTTGAAGACGTTGCTCCAGAGCTTGTAGAATGTGCTGCCACCCTTGGCCAGTTGCTTCTTGGTGGGGGGATCGACGTCGGCCTTCTCGTCGACTGAGTCGTACTGCTGACGCTTGGTGGGGTCCAGAAGAACCTCGGTGGCCTTCTGGATGCACTTGAAGAAGTTGTCGTCATCGACAATACCAGCAGCGGCCTTCTTGTCCGGGTGGTGCTTGAGAACCTTCTTGCGGTGGGCGCGCTTGATCTGATCCTCAGTGGCCTTCCAGCGATACTTGGTCAGACCCAGAACCTGGTAGTGGTCTTGGTTCTATGGGAGTCGGGAATCAGTCGTCGATCGCTACAAACGTAACATCTCGTATACGAGAGGCAGTCACTAACCTTCCAATCCTTGGCATCGCGCTGAAGCATCATGGGGTCCTCAGCCTCGCTAATTTCGCCATCGTCTTCATTCTCGACATTCTTAGTAGCCTCTTGAGCCTGGATACGATCATCCTCGGAGAAGGTGCGCTTGTGGCGGGCCCGGCGAGCGTGGGCAAGGAAGTGAGGGCCGACAGGCTCAAGGCTTCGCTGAGTGGCAGCAGAGACCTTGCCGACGGTCTTGAAGTCCTTCTCTGCGGACCATCCCTCGGGAACGACCGGGAGGACGTGGGGAACAACGATGGCGGAAGCCATTCTGATAGATGCGAATAAATTGGTCTATCGCAATCGATTCTTGTGCGTCTCGAAGAGCAAAGACGTCGTTGTATTCAAGAAAAAAAATTACAGGAACGTGGGGTAGAGTTTTCTTTGGAGAAGGTGTGGGTGGCGCTAGGAAAAAGGGAAGGGGGGGGGGCGTGTACCTAAGATTCTCCGGATGCCGGGAGCATTTTTGTGTCGAATGCCTGAGCCGATGTCTATGAAGCCTGGTTCATGTTTAGAATATCACTTTTTGTTCTCTGCGAAACATATGCACCAGTCAGGCACCTTCCTCCCGAACTCATCATTGTCCTAAGCTTGTTGTTTTCCTCGACAGCTTCACTGCTTTTGCTATGTCGCTGCCTGCTTACCGACACCTCTGGCGCGCGGCGCGAATCGCATTCAAGGGTTTGGATTTCTCTGGCTTGTTTGAGTATCTGTTATTGACGTTTCTTCTTTCGCAGGCGATGACCGAGTCCTCACAGCAGCACAACAGCAGATACGGCAAGGTTTTAGAGATCAAGCAACACTCAAGCCGACAGACCCTTCCTACAGCTCCGCCATCCAGAAAGCTGAAGATATTGCTAAGATCCTAAGAGAAAATGTAGTTCAGGGAAAGCAGGATGATTCTCGTGTCTTCAGTAAGTTGCGGGCATTGATATACGGCCATAACCTGTGCTGCCTAGTATACTGACGAAGACTCTGCAGAGTTGCGCATTCATGAGGACACCGAACGTGGAGACAACGACTCGATTAAGATGGCCGGTGGCGGGTCGGCAACAATGGGCGGGTGTGGCTGCAGTTGAAGGGAAGACATCGAGGCAGGTGTGGCATATGAGAGATGCCTGTAATATTGTATAACAAAACTAATGTACAACAAAACCCTTGATACCCAGGCAGGTGGTATAAGCCTTCCACTCCATCTCGATTTCCAGTCGTCAAACCCTGATGAAATCAATGACGCCTAAACTCCCTTGAGATGCTACCCGAGTTTCCTTGGTCCCTCACATCTCAGTCGCCCTGTAGACTAACATACTGTGCGCCATCGTCTGCGCCTGGCGGGGGTGCAACGACTGGTGCAGCTGGCGAGTGAGCGGCGTTTCCTACATCCGAGCGACCGGCAATCTGCCTCTTTACACCTCTGCCATCGGCTCCCCGCGCGTTCGCCTGCCCTCGTCGAGCGTCCATGAGCATCTGTGAACGCTGCTCCTTGTCCATCGTCCCGATTGCTTTGGGGACACCCCATCGCACACGCAACGGGCATCCTGCAATAACGGCACGACCCTGACATGATGCAGCAGCTTTCTCAGCCGCCTCTCTCGTTTCGTAGTTGACGAATGCGCAGTGTGACATATGGGAGCAAACCAGACTTTTGAGTCTGCCATGCGTTTTGAAGAAATCTCGGATCTTATGCTCAGGAAGGTCGTCCTCGATCCCGGTGATGAAGAGGGACATGATATTCTTGTCAGCCGGAGGCATCCAATCCTGTGGTCCAGGAGGCAACTGTGCAGCGCTTGGAAAAGCTTGCTTCGGCCTGCCCGGCCTCGCACCTAGAGCTACGGCAGCTCTCGAGTCTCTGGTTCGGATAGGTCCTGGCCCACCAACACCGGCGCCGACGGCTGGGTTGCCACCTAGTCCACCGCTCGAACCGGAGCCTTTCTGACCCTCGTCGTCGGGATTCTCGACGGCGCGGCCCTTTCGAAAGTACGGTTTACTTGCAGCCAATCTTCGCAGGAGTTCTCTAGCCTTTTCGTCCGTTTTTTCGTATTCTTCGACTCCCGCGCGACCTTCTTCAATGGCGAGTTCGTTATTTTGGGCAAAATATTCGCGGTTGATGTCGGACGATGGCCCCGGGGCTACCATCTTCAAGGCTGCATCGCGAACCACGATGGGCAGCCCAAAAGAAAGGTCCAGCATGCATGCCTGGCAACAATTTTTGAGCCGCGCGCAGGTCAGGCAGATGTTTGTTCGCTTCTTTCGGCCGTGGGCTCGGTCAGCACTCCAGCTGAAGACAGTGAAAGGTCTCGTACACTACGACGGAGTGTTAGCAGAATGCTGAACGTTGAAAATAGAGTGGCGGGGAAGGTAGCAATACCAATTTGCACTCGGAGCCATAATCTTCTTTCAACATTTTGACGTAAGGATTCTCTGGTAGACAGTTTTCGCAAACAGAAGGGAAATCAGTCGATTCCCAGCCTGAGCGATTCAGGTCTTGTTTGATTTGTGGTGGCATGGCGCCTCGGGGTTCGCAGAGCTCTGCGAAGAGTGCGGATCGTGATGTGAGGTAGCCGATGATACGGATCGTGAGATTTTTCAGTGTGGTGAGCGAAGAATCCTGATGTCGCTCGCGAAACTACGTAGGAATGAACGTCGAGCGCGGGCCCGACCGCGCAGGGTTCACTCATTGCCGTGCCTACCTACCCACTCCCCGCCACATTTCCTCACTCTAGTCTCCAGGTACCGATACGGAGTGCGTATCTAAAAGTGTGGCGTCGAGCTGCTATCAGTGCTCCACGTCCCGCCTCTTCACGTGATATCCGCCACATTTGCAAACTCGCTCGCTGGGCCAGTCACCGAACATCTTATCTACATAGTATTCCTCGTGCACGTAAGGCTCATTCAGTACCTTAAGATACTTCAGTTATAGAGTTTTGACTGGACAACCTGGATTCAAGGCATCACGAGTACGAATAGTGTGTGCTGTGTATATTTGAATTACCAGAGACCGAGAAAGTTCCCGATCGATGATGCCCTCCTGGTCTGGTTGTGAAACCAGGGTAGACGGTCGTCTCCAAAACTCCGAAGATGCTCTTGAGCCGTAGAACGCATCAACAAGTACCTGAATCGACTGTCGACAAGACTGATTGATGGTACCTACCTGGATATCCGCGTATCTCTAGAACCAGGTAGGTGGCGGATACTCAAGCCCAACCACATCAGGGAATAATCTGGAAGGTGCCTCAGAGGCTAAGACGTGTGTGCAAAGTGTGGCAGTCTATCAGATCGTGCTAGGTAGAAGAACCATAAGCTAAAAATCACTACCAACTGTTCGAATTCGTATTCGGATTGGATAGCCCCTGGCCGGTATGCATATGTTTCCCGCCTAGCCGTCGTCTCACCGCCTGCTTAACAAAGCAAGTACTCGAACCCTTTGCGCCCCTCGATTGGACAATTGCCAGAGATGGGACCCCTGGGGCCAGGTCTCTGTCAATTTGAACTCTGAAGATCCCTGCGACCACTAGGTAAATGGACATTGGACAACAGTCCGGCCTCGCGTTTTTCATCTCATTTTATTGCACCAGACTTTGCCTGGTGGCAGGTACTAACGTGCTACGGCCTGTCATTAGCTGTTGTAACGCCCAGGAACAGTGGACTGGGAGGACTAAGAGGGGATGTTGGAAATTTGACACAGCCAAAACGAGACAATCTCGACCGTTGCCGCGTCCCTTCGACTCCTTTTTCCGCTTGATACTTTGTCACTACTGAAAAAAGCCTACGCCCCCGCTCTCCCGAATACCAACCCGATTGCCCGTCCTACCTTACCGATCTTGTTGTCCTGCGCTTTCAATTTACTCCTTCTCCTTCCTTCCCTCCTTCACCTTTCAGACCAAATACTTTACCGCCTTTCAGGTCTCCACCAAGTTTCTCTTCCTGCAAACAACTTTCCTACACGTTGTCTATTCACTACTCAACACAATGGTTACTTCAACAGCCTCTAACCTCGAGCGCGAGGACCATGCTCGCGATGCTCAATTCAACAAGGCACTGCACGGTACAAGTGCTCAGGCCACTGGTGGTCTTGCCGCCATGTTCAGCAAAGGCCGTGATGCGAAGCAGGCTGCCGTCGATGAGTACTTCAAGCACTGGGACAACAAGGCGGCAAAGGACGAAACTCCCGAGGAGCGCGCAGTATGCAACTCGACCTTTTCCCAGCCTTGAACCTATCTTTACTTGTCACGGATGCTGACCTTTGCTTGACATAGGCTCGTACAGCTGAATATGCGACCTTGACCAGACAGTACGCGCCCCCCCCCGCCCCCCCCCCCTGTACAAACACTAGCTAATTCTGGTTTTATAGCTACTACAACCTGGCGACCGACCTGTACGAGTATGGTTGGGGCCAGTCCTTCCACTTCTGCCGTTTCTCCCACGGTGAGCCCTTTTATCAGGCGATTGCCCGTCATGAGCACTACCTTGCCCACCAGATCGGAATCAAGGAGGGTATGAAGGTGCTTGACGTCGGATGTGGTGTTGGCGGACCTGCGCGCGAAATCGCAAAGTTCACTGGCTGCCACGTCACCGGTCTGAACAACAACGACTACCAAATCGATAGAGCTACTCACTACGCTGCGAAGGAGGGCCTGTCGAAGCGGCTTGAGTTCGTCAAGGGAGACTTCATGGTACGTGGTTGTTATAGTGATCAGATCCATTTTCAAATGATTAACGTTGATCTTGCAGCAAATGTCTTTCCCCGATAACTCCTTCGATGCCGTCTACGCCATCGAGGCCACCGTCCACGCACCCAGTCTGGAGGGTATTTACAGCGAGATCTTCCGTGTTTTGAAGCCCGGTGGCGTCTTTGGTGTTTATGAGTGGTTGATGACGGACGAGTACGACAACGACAACCTGGCCCATCGTGAAATCCGCTTGGGCATCGAGCAGGGCGATGGTATTTCCAACATGTGTAAGGTCTCTGAGGGTCTGGCCGCCATGAAGACTGCCGGATTCGAGATGCTCCACCACGAGGATCTTGCTGACAGGCCCGACCCCATGCCATGGTACTGGCCCCTGTCGGGAGAGCTCAAGTACATCCAGTCCGTCTTTGACATTTTCACTATTGTTCGTATGACCAAGGTGGGACGATTCCTCATGCACAATGTAGTTGGTGGACTAGAGGCTCTCAAGATTGCCCCTGCCGGTACGAAGAAGACGGCCGACAGTCTGGCATGGGCTGGCGACTGCCTTGTTGCTGGTGGCAAAGAGCACTTGTTCACACCTATGTACTTGATGGTCGGAAAGAAGCCCGCCAACTAGGCGTCACTTTTGTACGCCTTGGATGCAGAGATGACGGCATAGACGGACACCAACGGAAAAAGATTAGAGGCTATGAATTTTTCTACTCGCTGTACGAGTGTTACACCAGTACTATAATTGTAATTAGGCAACTGCAGCCAGACGGTTTTAACGACAATTCACGGTTGGCCATGATAGATAGGAAGTTAGGAAATGTGGGTGAGAGTTTTTCCAGAGGAAAATACGCTGGCCGATAAGCTGGCAAAAGTGACTGGCTACTACACAATGTCACATAGACGTGAGTTCAAGACGAGAGTTCCACATGCACATGCTTATGGCAGACTATTGTTTGTCCATGTAGCCCCCATCGCTTCTCAGCTCACCATCTATGGAAGCGGGTCAAATATTGCGGCAGGTTGCGCGCCGTAGGTAGCTATTGTGTACCGGCTGAGATTATGGATAAGGAGACTTGGGCTATCCTGCAAGGCAGTACATACGATAAATAGCAAGTTTAACGAATGATCCAGAGCTCATTACGGCAGGCCACATAAGAAAGACACTGCTCGAACCTTTTTATTCCTAACAGCCATGAACGAGGGTTGCGGATGATGGTGTCAGCTGTGCACATGATCACCATCACAGTTCTGGGTATTGCTCAAAGACTTTCTGTGGAACATGCATACCTATTGCCCAGACCACCTCATCGAGTCCCTTTTCGTTGATTCTCGCTCGGACCTAAGTGGCTCGCCGTTCGGATGGAAGCGGGTGGCACCGGGCGCATGGTGCGCAGAAAGCGTTTGCTGAGTAGGAAGCTTATGGAGATCCGTGTCCGGCCGTCCCTCGAGGGGGAGCTTAAGCCCGACGCCGACAAAGGAGTACTTAGAAAGGCCGATGCAAACACTCCCGTTAGCTGGGCTAGCCAGGAGTAATGCCAAGAGTATCCGTATTAACGCAGAAAATTTATGGAAGGGAGTCCTTAGGAAGCCAGCGGAGCTTATCGGGATTAAATCGGACCTGGGTTTGGGCGCAATTTGGATGGGGACTAATCGTTGAAATACAGCGTGATTGGCTCAGAAAAGTTACCCCCGATTATCTAATGCTCAAGAACACCGCTAATACTGAATAGGGCTAGCTCCCCGCCCGGGACCTCCCCAACGCTGTTGTCTGGCAGCTCGCCGCAATTCAACGGACTCAACGCCCATAGAGCTGAGCAAAAAAAAAAAAAGGCTGCGAAATCCCTCGAGAGCTCCCCGTCGACTTTCTCATCCCTCTCACTTCGACGTCCAATTCTCGTCGTTGGCCATCGTCAACCCCACCACCCCGAGGTCACGTCTTGTCCATCCACGACATTTTTCTCCTCGTCTCCTCATTATCCAGATTCTCTTGGGATAACTAGCTTCTTTCGCGTTGCGACCTGTGCGTCTTTTCTACCATCCAATCCTCCCAAGACCAATATTCGCGATGTCCCGATTCCTCCGTCCCGCAGCACGCCTGGCGTCCTCTGCCAGAGCTGCCTCCCTCCGCACCTCCCCCATCTCTCAATTCGTTAGCCGGCCTGCTGCTTTCACCATCCAGTCACGGACATATGCCGACGCAAAGGGAACCAAGGACTACACTGTCCGAGAGGCCCTCAACGAGGCCCTCGCCGAGGAGCTTGAGGCCAATGACAAGGTCTTCGTTCTGGGTGAGGAGGTCGCTCAGTACAACGGCGCATATAAGGTCACAAAGGGTCTTCTGGACCGGTTCGGCGATAAGCGTGTCATTGATACACCCATCACCGAGAGCGGTTTCTGTGGTCTCGCCGTTGGCGCTGCCCTCAGCGGACTGCACCCTGTGGTAAGTTGCTTCCCCGGCAAGTCGATAAGGTCCATGGACTTTGAATTTGGCTATTCAAATATCCGAGCAACAACACTCTAGCTCGAACTTATGGAATCAAGGTTTCGGTGGCCTGTGACTGACTCTTGTGTTTCCTCCAGTGCGAGTTCATGACCTTCAACTTCGCCATGCAAGCCATCGATCAGATCGTCAACTCCGCCGCTAAGACCCTCTACATGTCCGGTGGCATCCAGCCCTGTAACATCACTTTCCGCGGCCCCAATGGCTTCGCCTCTGGTGTTGCTGCGCAGCACTCTCAGGACTACTCAGCCTGGTACGGCAGCATTCCTGGTCTGAAGGTCGTCTCCCCTTGGAGTGCCGAGGACGCCAAGGGTCTGCTCAAGGCGGCCATCCGCGATCCCAACCCCGTCGTCGTTCTCGAGAACGAGCTCATGTATGGCCAGACTTTCCCCATGTCGGAGGCTGCCCAGAAGGATGACTTCGTTATTCCCTTCGGCAAGGCCAAGATCGAGCGCTCCGGCAAGGACTTGACCATTGTCACGCTCTCCCGATGCGTCGGCCAGGCTCTGGTTGCTGCTGAGAACTTGAAGAAGAACTACGGCGTCGATGTCGAGGTTATCAACCTGCGCTCCGTCAAGCCCTTGGACGTCGAGACCATTGTTCAGTCTGTCAAGAAGACCCACCGCCTGCTTTCCGTTGAGTCTGGATTCCCTGCCTACGGTGTCGGCTCAGAAATCCTGGCTGTGACGATGGAGTACGCCTTTGACTACCTTGATGCGCCCGCCCAGAGGGTCACTGGTGCCGACGTCCCTACCCCTTACGCGGCCGGCCTGGAAGAGATGGCTTTCCCTACTGAGCAGATCATTGAGAACTACGTCGCCAAGATGCTGCGTCTGTAAGAGAGTTTCGTGTTGTGGACGAGAGAGTACAGGCCTGGGCAAGCTGCCTCTTTGTGGCTTCCGAGGTGGAAGCTGATCTATAATGGCCCTTGGAGCTCGATAGACTTGGGGAAGAAGCTTGTACTTGTATGTTGCTTAGTTGTCATATATACGTCTCATACCCTGGGATTACAACTGTATGCGATGATCCATGCGCTATGGCATAAAGTAGTGAGCCCTTCGCCATTACGGAGTTCAACGTTGTCATGGCTGGGGCAGCCGATGTATGTCAGAGTGACGAAACAAAACATCCCTGGGCAAAATAGGTTCAGAGCCCAGGGACTGGGGAAATGAGGATACCATCTATGTGCGCCATCTATGGCCTGAAGCTATTCAGTGATGAAATAATTTGTCACAAAAACCCCAGGAGCCCGATGATAACTAATATGGAAATCGTAACCGCTTTATGGCAGAGACTCCTCCATGTGCGATCTTGACTGAAAGTCATCCATCAAAGCTGCCCATCTCGAGCGAAGGTTACCCAAAAGCCTTCCCTTAGAATCATGGCTATTTTGTGATGTCCCCAACTAAGGTATGTAACCATGCGGCCTTTCACCTCAGGTGCTCAAATATTTTGCCTTACCTAAGGGAAGGAGAGGTAGGAGGGGCACACAAATGGAGGTACCTGAGGTGTCAGGTTACAGTGCGGCCACCCCGCACAGCGTCATCAGTGACCACTGCAGTCTCGCCTATGGGTAAGGTACCGTACCGCCTAACTTCATCCCACATCAAGTCCCTTCTTCCTCCCATACCTACCCCAAGGTATACAAGCATTTGGCCTTTGTCAATGACAAGGTAGGCTAAGAGCCAATCTCATCGTCTCATCTCATCTGGCGTTCGTCTCGGCTCATTCTTTCGACAACGTTACGCAGCCCCCGCCGCTGATCGTCGTCAAGATGGCTTCCGACCTGGCTACGGCCATTCAAGGTCTCCATCTCGAGGACCTTCCCGACTCCAACATTGATGACATCTTATTTCAGCAACGGCCCAGCAAGCGCATCAAGCAAGATACTTCAGAGCTGAAGACGAGTCTGGAGACTGACTTTCTCATGCCATGCATGAAATTCTCACCTGAATGGCTCAATGGCCTGCAGCAGTATGCCCTTCAGACGCCAACAAATTCTGCCTTCCATATTCATTAGCTGATTTTTTCCTAGGCGCTGGGATTGCCCCGTGGATTATACGGAACTTTTCAAGATTGGCAATCCTCAAACCAGGACTGTGACTCGCTTTGAACGGCACGGTCTTGAGGGCAGAGTGAGTGGCTACCGAAACGTTACCGTGCCTGCCAACAGCGCTACCGCCAAGAATTCGACCTCATTTCTTCGCAAGCCCGCCAATAGGGCTGATTTCGTCCGTGGAGCTGCCGGATTTTTCCCCTTCGCACCTGGTGGTCTTGATGGAATCGAGGCAACCGCCGCACTCGAGGACCAGGTTCACCGGTCTGGAGGCGGAGAGGCTACAGCTGCATCAAATAACAAGCTGGAGCGGGTTATTAAGCTTGGTACCGAGTGCGGGCTACTTGAGATTGCGCCTGGACTGAGTAGAGGATTCAATTTCGATCAAAAGAAGCCAGATGAGGACGAAGCCAGGGCGATTGAGCAAGAGCTGGGCCAAGAACCAGAACAACCCCCAGGGACCGACGAAGCAGACGGCGAAGCGCAGACAAATGGCGATAAGCTGAATGAGATTGAGTCCGAGGACGAAGAAGATAGCGAGGATATCGACGCTATTCTGCCTGTCGAGTTCCCCGCTCTCGAACCTCATGGTGCCTTGGCCGCATCGAGTGCAAGGAAGGCCGGCCGAGAGTGGGCTCACATGGTTGATATTAACAGAGACATCACCAACTTCAGAGAATTGGTGCCCGATATGGCAAGAGATTGGCCCTTTGAGCTCGATATTTTCCAGAAGGAAGCCATTTATCATCTCGAGAGCGGTGATTCTGTCTTCGTCGCCGCACACACATCAGCCGGTAAAACCGTTGTTGCCGAATACGCCATTGCCCTCGCAACGAAGCACATGACCAAGGCTATATATACGTCCCCAATCAAGGCCCTGAGCAACCAGAAGTTCCGAGATTTCCGTCAAACATTCGACGAGGTCGGCATCCTGACGGGTGACGTTCAAATCAACCCGGAGGCCAGTTGCCTGATTATGACAACGGAGATTCTAAGAAGCATGCTCTACCGTGGAGCCGATCTCATCCGAGACGTCGAGTTCGTCATTTTTGACGAGGTACACTACGTCAACGATTTTGAGCGCGGCGTCGTTTGGGAAGAAGTCATCATCATGCTTCCCGAACATGTAACACTCATCCTTCTCTCGGCAACGGTTCCCAATACTTATGAGTTTGCCTCCTGGGTTGGACGCACTAAGCAAAAGGATATCTACGTCATCTCAACACCAAAGCGACCTATCCCATTGGAACACTACTTGTGGGCTGGCAAGAACATCCACAAAATCGTTGACTCCGACAAGAAATTCATCGAGAAGGGTTGGAAGGAGGCCAATTCGGCGATTCAGGGCAAAGAGAGGACCAAGGCCCCCGAGCCCGTTAACGCGCCCCGCGGCGGTGGTGGTCAGAGAGGTGGCCAGAGAGGAGGATCCCAGCGCGGCGGGCAGCGAGGGGGTCAGCGTGGCGGCGGTCCTCAGCAAAGAGGCCGTGGTGGAGCGCCGCGCGCTAATCACAACCCGGGTCACATGGGACGAACAGGTCGTCAGGGTGGGTTTACCTCTGCAGCCCAAGACAAGAACCTCTGGGTTCATCTGGTTCAGTTCCTCAAGAAGTCGAACCTTCTGCCTTCTTGCATATTTGTCTTCTCAAAGAAGCGGTGCGAGGAAAATGCCGATGCACTCAGTAACCAGGACTTCTGCACAGCGACTGAGAAGAGTGCCATTCACATGACTATCGAGAAGTCCGTTGCCAGACTTAAGCCCGAGGATCGGGCTCTGCCACAGATTATCAGACTCCGTGAGCTTCTGTCCCGAGGTATTGCGGTTCATCATGGAGGGCTGTTGCCAATCGTCAAAGAGATTGTCGAGATACTCTTTGCCCAAACACTTGTCAAGGTACTTTTCGCCACGGAGACTTTCGCCATGGGACTCAATCTACCGACTAGAACAGTCGTTTTCTCCGGATACCGTAAACACGACGGCCATTCCTTCAGAAATCTGCTTCCTGGCGAATATACACAGATGGCTGGCCGAGCAGGTCGCCGTGGCTTGGACACAGTCGGCTCGGTTATCGTCGTTCCGCCGGGCGGGGACGAAGCTCCTCCCGTTGCCGACCTTCAGAAAATGATTCTAGGAGAGCCGTCGAAGCTCAGATCCCAGTTTCGTCTCACTTACAACATGATTCTTAACCTACTCCGAGTCGAGGCTCTCAAGATTGAAGAGATGATCAAGCGTAGCTTCTCGGAACATGCTACCCAGCAGCTGCTACCTGAGCATGAGAAAGCAGTTAAGATTTCGGAGGCCGACTTAGCCAAGATCAAACGAGACTCATGTAGCGTATGCGACGTGTCTATGGACGAGTGCCACCAAGCGTCAGAGGACTACAAGCAACTCACCGGGGAAGTTTACAAGTCTCTCATGGGTATTCCCATCGGTCGCAAGATGTTCAGCCAGGCCCGCTTGATCGTTTACAACAGGGACGGTATTCGCACACCCGGCATCTTGCTGTCGGACGGCGCAAGTGACAAGGGGCAAGGTGGACCTACTTTACATGTTTGCGAGATCAGGCTCATGAGGGAGACCCGTGATTCGACAGACCTTCTGCCGTTCATCCCGGCCTTCCGCAAGTACTTGACACCGCTACCGCAGGCGAAGAAGCACATGCGGATTAAGACCCTGCAGGTCCCTCTGAGTGATGTTGAATGTTTGACGAGGTACGTCACCAAGGGCATTGTGCCAGAAATTTTCCAGGGCGGGGAGAAGTACGCAAAGGCAAAGGACAGACTCCATGCGCTGTGCCGGTCGTGGGATGATCTTTGGGACGAGATGGACCTCTCCAAGATAAAGAACCTCTCATTTCAAGAGGTGATGAAGAAGAGAAAGGATGCAGAAGGCGTTGCCTCATCCTCGCCTGCTCTTTCTTGCCCTCAATTCTTGAAGCATGTAAGTTGAGTTATGGCCGACTTGAGAGGAAATTCAATCGCTGACATTGATTATAGTTTGCCATGTGCCATGATCAGTGGCTTATCAAGGAACACATCTCTCAGCTCCGGCAATCCCTCTCAGACCAAAACCTACAACTTCTGCCAGACTACGAACAGCGCATCCAAGTGCTTAAACAGCTCCAATTCATTGACGAAAGCGCCAGGATACTGCTGAAGGGAAAGGTTGCCTGCGAAATTCACTCGGGCGATGAACTCGTTTTGACAGAGTTGATCTTGGACAATGTGCTCGCCGACTATGAACCAGCCGAAATCGCTGCCTTGCTTTCGGCGTTTGTTTTCCAGGAAAAGACGGACACACAACCAAATCTTACGGGCAACCTCGAGCGTGGCAAAGATACCATCATTGCTATCAGCGAGAAGGTCAACGAAGTCCAGACGCTGCACCAAGTTATACAGTCTGCAGATGATTCGAATGACTTTATTTCTCGGCCTCGCTTCGGTCTGATGGAAGTTGTTTACGAATGGGCGCGAGGTATGAGCTTCAAGAACATTACTGATCTGACCGATGTCCTGGAAGGAACTATTGTGCGGACTATCACGCGTCTGGACGAGACATGTCGTGAGGTCAAGAACGCCGCTCGCATCATTGGAGACCCGGAATTATACCAGAAGATGCAGACAGCTCAAGAGATGATCAAGCGCGATATCACGGCAGTTGCCAGTCTGTATATGTAGACCTTGTTTTGCATGTGAGCAGCAAGCACACGCTTGGTTTTTCGCTCGAGGTTGATGGGAGCTGGTCCAGTTTAGTTTAGTTTAGTTTAGGAATTAAACAAAGTGGTCATCTTTTCAGCCGCCTCACTTTCGCTTCGAAATTTGACTTTGCGCCAGAGGTTCGTTCAAGACCTGTTACTCTTCCCAATACGAAATGTGTTGTGCGCGTGCCCACGCCCGGTATAACGCCTAGTTCCCTATGTGCCAAACGAGTGAAGCCATCCCACCATGCTCAAATCAACGCTATTCCACCCTAAACTCAAGCCCTCAGCGCACGTAGTCGCTGCTGCAACGCATCTTCCTCCTCTGCAGTAGGCTCGGCAGACACAAGCTCTTCCTTAGCCGGTGCCGCACTGTTGAGTTCAGCATTGAGCTGCACTCCAGCGTCATCGGCCAGCTTGCCCAGCAGCTCGTGTACAGCATCATCGGACACTTGTGCACTGGTAGTCTGCGAGATGGCGTCCTGATAGATGCCGTTTGAAACTGCATACTCTTCGTTCTGTTGCTTGAATTGCTCGAGTGTGACGAGGGTCTGGTAGCAGGCAGTTAGGAAGACAAGTCACGACAACAAATTTCATAGCTCACGGCTCGGTGACATACCTTCTCGGGGTTCATGTTCTTCTGTGCCACAGACATAGTACGAGATGATTGACCCATCATGTGCGTCATGCGATTCATGGAATTATTGGCTTGAATTTGCGCGGCAGAGAGCTCAGCCATGTCAGCCATCTGGTCCATCTGTTGAGCCAAGGCCTGCTTGGACAGAAGCATTTTGGCCTTTTGGTAGGCTTTTGCCGTCTCCCCCTTCTTGAGCAGCTGTGCGATTCGGTGTCAGCAGGTTCGGATGCTTTCATCATTCGACAACGTACATCTTGAATCTGCTTCTTCAATATAGGGTCTTGTTTAGCGGCCTTTTGCGCTTCTCTCCGGGCTTGCTTCGCTTGGAACTGAGTGCCGGTTAGTTTACAGATGTCGCGAGGATCCGCGAGTATCCCAAGCTTTCGCAGGTGGAATAAGTCTGGAACTTGGGCGGACATCTCGACATACTCGTGCCTGGAATTCGACCTGCATGTCGCGAGCAAGTGCGCGGTTCGACATCGTGACTATTTGCCTATCGGGTCTGAAGTCGGAGACAAACGTAGCGGCGGGGTCTCTAGTGAGGGGTTATCTTGAGTCGGCGGGCGGTCGGAAGCGTATGACAAGCGGTATTTCGATGGTTTCGGGGGGTTCTTTGTTTTCGGTTGCGTATGTCTGAAGGTGCGTAGCGAGGCTTGGGTGATGTTGTGCAAAAGTGACAGCAAGTGTTTGTAGTGTAAAGGATAGCCAGACATCAAGCAGTAGAGCCGGACCCCCAGGCGTCACCTGTATACGCTGCCTTTGACCAACCCATATTCGGACCCCGACAATCAGCCCAGGTGTGACCGGCTGGCTCACGCTCGCTGATGACGCAATGGGGACCGGTAGTGCACCGCCCTACCAGCCACATTCTCCTCGCCACATGCGCCATGTGGCCTACCTTATCCCAACTGCGAAAAGCCAGGTCGTAAGTCGTCGTCAATACCGGTACCAGACATCAGTACAGACATAGTTTACCTGATGTTAACCTCGTGGCCGGCCCTTTGATGTCCCGAAGTCCAAGATGTCACGACTCACTGGAAGGTCAAATGCCCCGCCTCTCGGATTGTAGGAATCCTGTGTTATCAGGGTATTATTACCCCTCAAACGAACTCCCAGGGTGCAATAGGATTTGATTACACAATTTCATCATTCGGCTCCTCCTCATCAAAAATTCGTATCGCGAAACAGAATGGCTACGCGAGCGAGAATGAATGTGCAAACATTCCCGCGGCCACCTCTGTTGGAGAAGATATCTCGTCACTTACGAATTGTGTGGAACGGCTTAGTGATTGCGGAAACCCGAGATGCCTATTGGGTTCTGGAGACACATCACCCCCCAAGTTCGTCACAAACCCGACCTGTATAAGTGTCAGAATGTGTAGCAGTGATCCAATTGACACAAATAACAGCGTACTATTTACCACCAGCGGCTTTGAAGGTACCGCTTACCCCGACCCGTCGAAGCACGTACTGCGAGTGGAAAGGTGGAGCTACGTATTACACAATCACGGCTCCTAAACCGTCGTCTGGGACATTGCCTGAGGTGATCTCTAATCGAATCTGGTCTTACGAATCACCAACACCCGGGTTCGAGGCGATTAAGGGCTACTTATCATTTTATGCTGACCCGTGGAGTTGCTTCGTCGACGACGAGGCAGTTCAGCCACAGCCGGGCGACTTTTACGGAGGATGGGTGACTTCAGAGATCGATGGGATCGTAAAGGGAGCTCATGGCAACTGGGACCCTGTGGTGTAATATTCAAACAACAGTTTTGACGGAGGCGAGTTGGTTGTGGTGGACGGAGACATCGGCATCGGGTGCACTCATTGCCCGGAGTCTTCATGTAGGCTGAGGATGCAATGACAAGGTTACCTGCCGGTCGTAACCTTGGTAGCCGACTATTCATGTCCATAAGTCCCAGCTTGCTCGTCGTGTTGTTCCAGCACACGGCCAGTAACTCCGGAAGATGCCTCTTTCGTATCGCTTGATTTCTTCCAGGTATTCAACTCGTTGCAGATGTGAAGGTTCAAGCAGATTGCTCAGTCCTTGTCACGAACTCGTAGGCCCAGATCAAGCATTCACTCCGACATAGGCAGTCAAAGCTCAAGCTGGATTCCCAGCACTGATCAAGTTTAGTGGCAAGTCTGTGGAACCTAAGAGCTTCGTGTACATCCAGTCTGGTTTAATATGGTCGTGTGACACTGAGCTATAACGAAACAAACATCCGTAGAGTTACAGCTCCGTTCCTGTATATTCTTTCTTTGTTCGACTTTGGCTATGGGTCAGATAGGTCGAGATTGTGAACGCTGCTCTCAGAGGAGTTGAAGCGGCATCGCCCCCCCCCCCCCCCCCTCCCCTGCGAGAGCTCCTGTATCAATCAGGGAACATTTGAGCCACAACGTTTTGATAGATGAATATGCAATCTGAGGCCATCGATAGCGACAACAAGATTGTAATGAAGCAAGACCACAAAGACTCAGTAAATTGCGGGCGGGCCGATACATTCGTGCAGCGAGTCAACGACAATGGGCAGGCGGCGACTTTTGAGGCTTGTCCACTGTCATCAGAATAACCTTGAGCCAAGCTCGTGCACTTAGGCACATACGGAGTAGTTGCTGGATCACCCGGGAAAGCTTGGGAGGACGTGATAGGGTTTAATGTCTTCGACTGTCGAAGGTTGAATACTGAGTAGGGGTCTCACACTATGTTGCAAGATTCAAACTACACACACCATTCATCTGCTGTCAGGTCAAAAGCAACGGTCCCCCCAGACTTGTACTCATCCAGCAAAGCATCTGAAGACTGCTGACAGGTGAGGTCTACCAGCAGAGACCGGCCCGAGGACAACTTGTCGTGACACAAAGTAGACAATGCGTGGAGAGCGAGGATGCACGACGTGCCAGGTAGTGCGACGAGTAAGTGCCTCTGAGTTGCGAACTGCCTAGAGTCTAATCCGCTAACTCATTAATTTGGATCGGACCATCCGGGTAGGTTGGAGCTTCGAGGCCGTTTACACTTTCGGGGCAATACATAGAGGTACTCGTAAACGAGTCGCGTTCTGGAACCCTGAGTCTCATTAGATGGCCAGTGCTACGGATCTGCGGCATTCTCTACCCCTGGATCGCCTCGGGAAGCCAGGGATTGTGGTAAAGTGTGGCTCGGTGGCACCATAGTATGTACTCCGTAAGGGCGGTTGGCGCATCTTGGTACGTGAGCTGGCGAGCCAATAGCACCACAGGAAGTGAGTTGAGAGGACCCCTCTCCAGGAAACGATGGCAGGCATATAGGCTCCACTGACAAGAGACAAGACGCGCGACATTAGATGCCTTTAGACTCCCTTGCTGAGAAAGCTCTCCCTGTGAAGCGGCGGATGAAGAAAAGCATAACAGGACACGAATCTTGGCTGTAGTACGGGTAATGGATGGCGATGAAATTCGCAAGCCGCAACCCACATTGCTGGACCCAACCAACCGGAACGTTTCATGGGTGGCCAGAGAGCCTTCAGCCCAGTTCCCCGTGCCAGGTGTACATGACGGAACTCTTTTGTGACTCAAGATCAGCCGTCCGTATGTGCTCCGTACCCAACGTAATCAATTCAATCCCATCTGAGTCGGGGCGTCGTTGTGGCACCGAGTTCCAACTCAGGAGGAGAGCCAGGATGCCGCCATTTTGAGGCTTGCTTGCCTAGTTAGTTCCCAGTCATCATCCGAAAGGTACCTACTCCTACGAGAATCATCTCTCGAATCGGATCTAATAATAAACGCGTCGACCTGGTGGGCATTGGTCAGAGATTTGGAAGTTGGAGTTGAGGTTCAGCCCCCAAGGCCCGTGGCCCCCCATTGCCCCCCTCCTACCGTAATACTAATGGAGTCCAACGAGTAACTTCCCTAGGACCCGAGTGGCTGAGGTTAGGACCTCCAGGTACGGATACCACCCACCACGTCCACGGACTGAGCCCACAAGTGAGGAGGGAGACTGGCGTGTTGGATAGCTGCTTCTGCCGGGGAGCAACGGGTGGCTAACTTTAGCAGCAGCGGCGGCGGCGCAATGGCTGAGCGCGTATGTGCTCCATGTGCGGGCGTCGTGTGCTTGAGGTAAGGTGTTGTAGGTAAGTGTGTACTCAAGTGCGTATTAAACTCACGCACAGCAACCTTTCAGGCTGCCTTTCCCATGCCAAGGTAAGCTTACAGGTTGTCGCATGTCAGCTGTCAGCCAATGTTGACACTTGGTTTGACTTAGGAATGCAGTGGGTGAATTCGACTAGGTATATGGAATAGCTGAAGAAGGCACGAGGGGGCAACTAAGGTAGAGGTTTGAAAGGTAAGGTACCGCAAGTCATATCACTGTCTGCTTACCTGACCTCCCTGTCGCAGAAGTACTTTGTGAGTCCTGGACTGTGAGAGGTGGACCGTAAATTGCGGACTGCGGACTGCCGAGGGTGAAGCAGAAATGAGGCGGTACTACAAAACATCCAGAATGGTAAATCTCAATCCAGATGAGGTGCTGAAGGGCAGCGGCCGTTGAGCTCATTCCGGGACGGGTTCAGGGGTGGGAGCCCCATTCATTTGCCTCGGGCGAGATTGCGAGCACTATGGAAGAAAGGCTAAGGAGAAGGGAGCGTAGGGAGGAGTCAGGACTCATGAGTGAGGAGTCGGGCATCAGGATACGACACGCGACACTGATGTTGAGGCTTTAAATGGATGGACGGAAGGAAGGTGACGGGAATATACCTAATCAATTACAGTTGAGTCGGACCCGAATGCCGTCCTGCCCTCTGAATCTGAGGTATGGTAATTTGCGGCAGAAACAGTCGTGCAGCCTGTCAAGTTTCTGATAGTTGTATTCACAGTTCACTTCATACATGTGGCAAATGTGGATGGGGATGATGGGAAAAGGAAATCCCCTGAACACGACACGGGCATATGGGCACACGGGCGCCGCCTAGGTATACTGGGACGTCGCGCCAGGCGTGTTTCCGTTCCGTGGCTCCCGTGTTTCCTCTCCAGTCCAGCCGATGCAAGGTAATCCTCTTTTCCCAAGTGACACTGACCTGCGGCCTCGAGACACGCTTATCTATCTGACGAGAGCAATGAGGCTGGGGCGAGCCAACAGTGGAGTGGGAAACATTCAAAGGCAGAGGAGAGCGCCTCTCACATTCAATAGGGCCAATTGGTGGGTAAAAACGCTACCATCGATGGGCAATGAAGTAGGCACGGTAAGTAGGGATAGAAGTTGGTGCGAGACATGATTGCTTCTCTTCCTCGATAACAAGGTACCAAAAGTAAGTAGGTAATTACTTGCTCTTGGAAAGATAGGGGTAATACCCGCCAGGAGGCTTTTGTCAGGAGCATGTAATGGAACGTCCCTTCTCTGACTTCCGTTTGGGGATCGCACGAGTCTCCCTCAAGTTCTTCAAGGTGGTGCGCACTATCTTAGCTAGCACCTGTTGGTACCTACTACCGGCGGTCGCTCTCGCTGTCGCTGGCTGCCATGGCTAGAACCCACGAACTTTGAGGAATTATGGACCGCCAGGTTTCCACTGTGCCAGCCCGATAGGTATCTGTGGAAGCTGTGTCCCGCAATCCGCCCACCACCCCGCCGTCTATCATGGCGGCATGACCCACTAATTACTTTTGGAACTTCCAGTGGGAGGCTCTCCCGAGCCAGTGAAACAGCTGGGCGAGGGCACGCTCCCTCTGCTTCCGTACCTACTCCGTACTGTTTTGGGTCGAGTCCACCAATTATATTTCCGTATCACTCTCAAAGCATCGTTCTGGAGACTTCTCTTCTTGCCGGCTTGCGGCCTGCGGCTTGCGAATTGCGGGCTGCGGATCGCAGCCTGCCCTGAACTGCCTCTTCGGTACCTACGAGCAAAACAATCCACCACTGATCAGAGTGTGGCAATGAGGGAGGAGGGCCTGCCTCCACCCACACAGTTACACTTATGTTGCCTCTGACACAGGCGAATCCGAAGGTACCTTCCATACCTTAGCTAAGCGTGCCAATCTGGTCCCTACCTATCTGCGTGCGTGCTTGAACGGTCGGCTACCAGCTCAGAATGGGGAGGTAATACGGAGTACGGAGTACCGACTACGACTACCTACCTACCAAAGAAAGTAGGTGACTTACTCAACCCTTGCTGCCTTCAGGGCCTCCACATCTCCCCCATCCACTAACCCCTGCCTCAACCTTGCCCTTGGAAGTTGAGGGTCTCTACCATTTCAGCCGGGGGCACGGGGGGTTATTCAAAGTGAACACCTGAGGCAGCAATACTCCGGCCGTCCCTTGGTTCCTGGCCACCCCCTTGGGAAGCTGGAAGGGAAAGGTCCAACGTGGTTCCCAAATTACAAAAGAGGCCACATCGCCTACTCCAACTACCCATCTTGTGAACACCTTGCACCTCTGCACAAAACAGCAAAGGACACGCTGTCCTCTCTGCCTCATCCAAGCACTTTCCGGCTACCACGCTTCTCTCTAAGCTGGTGCCTCTTGCTTCGGTGACTCACCTGATCCCTATCTGACTCATTCATCGAGTCGTCATTGCCCCCAACATGCATTCTACTTAGCATCGCGGCTTTGGCTAGGTATATCATCAGAGGACATAAGTCGGCACCTCATTACTGCCTCCACTGGCTTCACGCATCAGCCTTACCACTCTATCTCACCCCCAGATCTTCGCCAATTCACTCCACACCAAGCAGTTTCACTGCACGCTCCAGCTTCCAACCCCCTCTCCTTCTACTACGCTAGAGCGGGTCTGCTGTCGAGAGTTCAGCTCCCGACGCGACCAATATTTGACATACAATGGCATCCTGGGAGCAGCCATCACCAATGATCAAGTTCGAGGACTCGCCTGCCGAGTCTTTCGTTTCCACACCTGGCGAAATATACCCATCGCTATTTGGCGACGCAAGCGTCGTCAATGATGATACTCTCGATCCCTCCGATATGATGACACCGCCGCCCTTCAACGACGACGGTGGTCTTCCCGCATCTACGGCTTCGACCCCGGCTCCGGACGGCGCAGGATCATCATCTCCGGATAAGAAGCAAACGAAGAAGCGGAAGTCATGGGGTCAGGTTCTTCCTGAGCCCAAGACAAACCTTCCTCCTCGGTAAGTTGCCATAACTGATGTGTCTCAGCATTGCCCTCCTGTGCACCTGATCTAATACATCTGGTAGGAAACGCGCCAAGACAGAAGACGAAAAGGAACAACGCCGTGTTGAGCGGGTTCTTCGCAACCGTCGAGCCGCCCAATCATCCCGTGAGCGAAAGCGACTGGAGGTTGAGGCTTTGGAACGACGCAACAAAGAACTCGAGTCGGCCCTCCAGAACGTCACCAAAGCAAACCAGTTGCTGGTGGATGAACTGAACAAGTTCCGTCGTGACTCTGGCATGTTGACCCGTTCAACGTCTCCCAACGACCCCCTACACAAGAACTCTGTAACGTTGTCTCAAGAGCTCTTCAGCTCCCACGACGGCCACCGAGCTTCACTAGACGAGACTAAGTCCCTCGTCGACGACCTCATGACCACATCTCAACCCAACGCCACTGTCAATCCCGCATCGCTCTCTCCAGAACTCTTGCCAATCGCTGAGGGTACTGAGGAGGGCGGTGAGGAGCAGCCAACGGCCGAGACCTCTGTTGCGAAGTCTACCTCCGACCTGACACAACGTCCTGCAGCGATGTTGTGCGACCTGCAGTGTCATCTGTCGGAGGAGCTTCCGCAATCATGGCTGGCCTCTCAAACCCCTCTGCATCCGACCTTGGTCTTCTTTCTGCAGCTTCAGACGCTACTAGTCACCTCATCAGTGATTCTTTCAGTTTGTCAGCGGCCCTTGACGCAGATCGCTATGTCCTTGAAAGCGGGCTTCTCTCTTCCCCCAACTCCCTCGATTATGAACACGATTATCTGGTTGGTGACTCTACCTTCCTCCAAGACCCGTTCGACATCAACGAGTTCCTCCACGACGACGTCAATGGCGCAGCCGTCGCAGCGGACCCGGAATTCGGCCGCGATCTCACCCACTCTGAGACTCAAGTCTCTTCAGAG
Organism: Colletotrichum lupini; assembly: GCF_023278565.1. NCBI lineage: Eukaryota > Fungi > Ascomycota > Sordariomycetes > Glomerellales > Glomerellaceae > Colletotrichum > Colletotrichum lupini. The sequence continues at coordinate 4,422,435 of NC_064677.1, read as the reverse complement.
AATCCTAACCTGCAGCCCCACTCTGGCGCGTCCGCTCATGGATGCGACGATGGAGGCATTGCGGTTGGTGTCTGAAGGATGCGATGACCGGATCGGGGGGTCGTCGGCTGAATCTTCGGCGCAGCGCGATAGCAGTCAGACACCACCAACGTGGATTGTCGGCGCACCGTTGCCGTCCAGGGAGGTTCTCTTGACGCTGTTATGGGTTCTCAGAGTTGAAGAGCGGAAAATCAACCGCAAGAATACACTTCAACTAAGAGCCCATGCGCCCGATCTGGCGAATGATATCTCAACACCAACTAATAATCACATGTTTGTTTCGGCTTCCAAGAGGAAGCGGGGAGTGACTGACACCAAAGAGAATGGGAAGCGTTTTCGGTTGGCTTGAATGGGATGGGAAAATGGTGTACAGGCGCAAGCATGGTGTCCAGTCAGTATAGACAATTTCGGTGGACTGTAACATTATGTTGATTCAATGAAACGTCGCCTTGCGACCAATGATGTTCATGTCATTTCAGATGATTCTTTCCATGTCCCAATCTATCTTCAGCTCATAGTGACAGCTCGCTCGTATCTGTATTATTTATCCCTTGTCATGTCCAAAATCATGCTGACGACACAAGGGTGGTTGTCTTTACATCAGTAGACTGCTTGAGACCACGGACCACCAAGATGGTGCTCGTCGTAGATCTAAAAAGGAATCGTGGCGCCAGTGCCGTCCGTCATGCAGGCAATCTATCCTTGTGCTAACCCCATCGTCGCCCATAAAGCAATTACTTGCTGCAAGCTTGATCCTGTCACCAAAGCCCGTCCATCTCGGCCATAGCGGCTTCTTCATCTGCGAACTCTTCCTCTACTGACTTGCCGGTGTGCTCCTGGGCTATTGGTGCTTGTGCATGGGTTGCTCCATCCGCTTCAGCCATGAGCGCGTCAAGATCGTCGTCGTCGGGTTCCTCAGGCTGTAAGGCGGACACTCCCATATCCTGCTTCCTAGCCAACGGTGTTGAACTGTATATGTCTTCTACATCCAGTATGTCTCCACGTTCTGGTGTTTCCAGGTTTTGTTGTGGAGGGACAGTTGCCGAAACTGGTGCAGTGGGGGGTTCGGCTGTTTGCTCTGGTGCCTCTTCCACCGTATCTTCTGTTCTGTCCTCGTTTGCATCCCATGGCTTGGGCTTGCCCTCGTTGATCCACTCCATGCGCTTGAGTACAATCTGCCTCTTGTGGCCGGCTTTTTCAACCATGCTCAGAGCGTCGAGAAACCTCGCCTTGGGGAAGAGGTCGTCAAGCCAAAGCTGGTAAAAGGATAGAAGACGCGCAGCATCGGAGAACTAGAAAATGCCGCCTCAGCACAGGATCAAAATCGCAGGAGAAGGTGGAACGGGCATACCTCGTGTCCTTTGCCCTTGAACTTGAGGTTACCGGCGCGTTTTCGAAGTTTAGGTATCCCGTTGTCTGACAGTAGCCTGTCAAAGATCAGTAACTCGTAGTATCGAGCATATGAGATACCAACCGAGCTTCGTCCAGCTTTACGCGTGGCACCCGCACTCTTTTAGCCACCTCGACCTCCTCATCAAGGCCCAAGGCTTCGGCCTGCTTTCTTTTGTTCGTGCTCCCATCTTTCGCCTCGGGCGGTGGGGATTTGAATGGGTCGTCGAAGTCGTCATCAACATTGTACACGTCGAGATCGTCATATTCAGGTACGGTTCTGGAAGCCATCGCTCGAGTTTCACTATTCGATCCGTCGTAGTTGTGCGGAATCTGCCCAAGAAGAGTCGCTGCCGCCTTGTGCATTCCGAAAAACGCGGAATGTCACTCGAGGTCGCGTCTTCAATTAAACGACGCGTCGGCGCAGCTTGGTCCTCCAGGGGTCTGCAACTGTCGGGGAGGTGGTTCATGTGTGCGCCCACTTAAGTGCAAAGCCACACCTATACTGGTCTGTGCTCGGGACTGTGTTCTGCCTCAGGCTGATCTAGTGGCTTGGCCCCAATCAGCGTCCGCTCATATCTAATTCGACATCTGAATCGACCGCTGAGAATATAGAGCTATCGGCCATCATCGACGCAATCGGGCCTCGCATTGCCGTCCGCTACAATGGCTACCGCACAAGCGCAGACTTTCACTCCGACCAAGGTCGTGAGGAGTGATTACCCGGTAAGACCCTGATGTATATCTAAAGGCAAATATGAGCTGACACATCTCTCTCTTCGCAAAGCTCATCGATAACGACCCGTATGCTCCGACCCGCCCGCCGCAGCCTCCATAGGATCAGAAGCTAACAGAGAACGACTACAGCCACTTCAAAAGAGTTGTCGGCTATGCCAGGCCCTCCGATTATCTACATGGTGCTGTAGCTGCTGCCTTCGGTCCCGGCGCTCTCCTCGCCCTGGAGAAGTTTGCTCCTTCCCACGTTGGCAAGGGAGGTATGGCTCAGGCTTTACGCTTGGCTGGAGCCATTGGTGTGGCTGGTGGCTTTCTATACTTTTACCAGCGCTCTAGCTGTAAGGATATGTATCCGGGCGACCTTTACGGATGAAGAAGGTTGCATGGGGCGCAGAATGCTAACGAGGTCGGCTTACAGTGCGGTTTTACGGGGCCACCGAGAACGCTCGCGAAGTTGAGCTGGACATGAAGGAAATGGTTTCCAAGGTCAAGGCTGGCGAGCCGCTTTACGGAGAGAGCAGATTGACTCCTCACTTGCAAGGCGTCGCTGCGCGACAATCTAGATATTCGGCCTTGTTCATGGGCGTTATTCCTTGGTTCAACTTTGTCAACCACAATCAACATGGCGTTGATACGGCCAAGTACTATCAGCAGGCTGAGAGGGAGCTTGAAGCTGAGCGTACACAAAAGGCTAGCCCATGATATCATTCATTGGTGATCATATGGGTTCAAATGAGTGTGTATTATAGCTTAGGCACAAAATTGGTAGCCTTGGAAGGGCATTTTAGCAATTACGCTGAAAACTTCCTGAATTTCCTTCAAATCCATGATGTCTTCAGATCTGACCTGCCATTGCGGGGAAGAGGCGTGGGTCTGCGCCAGTGTCGTTGTAACGGTTGCGAGTGACCAAGCATCATTTCTTGAGCATCACCATCGTGCCGCCCAACATGTCCACCCATCGTAATGAAACTGCCATTATCACATCTATAACTACGCGCATGGCTGAGAGTGAAGGTTAGGGCACAGAGGCTATTAGGACAGCTTAATACCGCCCAGAACCCGCTCAAACAGTGAGGTTTCTTCACTGGCTTCGTTCCATATTGCCTAATGCAGAAAGGCTGATACAAAGACAGTACGTTTCTCTACGACCTCGTCGTTGATCGATCCGGCACTGAATTCGGGCCCCTGAGCACTTTCCGTCACTCGAGGCCTGGTTTCCCTGTAGACAAAGTTGACCTTCGATTAAAATATGCTTGATTAGAATAAATAAACTCCCTGAGGTAATTGGTCGCCGAATTTCTTTACACATATCTGGCAGCCGGTCATATTAACACAACAAGACTGTGGCGAGCGAGATCCAACAAACTGTTGAAAGGTCTACAAGCAAAGAAGTAGACGCGGCATTGGTGCTGGTAGGAGACGGCGCAGAAGTGGTGGCGGCTTCAGCTGCGGCTGTCGTCATCATTGTCTTCGTCGTCGCGGTCTGGCTAGTACTAGATCGAGTTGTGGAAGTTGAGGTCGCCTTGTCTTCTGGATCTCCTTGCCTAACAACCTTCAAGGTGTAGTTACTGGCTTCAAAGTGCATGTCGCCAGCGGCGTGTTTGATTTCGGTGCCCAGCTCGAGTTGCCCTAGCCATATTGCGCCTGACAGCATACCCTTCTTCCAGATATAGGTGAGCAAAGGTCCGTAGTCGGCATCGATCTTGGTGAGGTTGGTGCGAGCCAACCATGAAAAAACATGTTGTCCCCCATCATTCCAGCCATGGTACAATGAGAAAGGGGTGCCGTCGATGGTGACGGTGTCTTTGTCGGGAGTGGACTCGGCCCATCCTAGTGGTTTTACAGTTGGCGTCCACCAGGGCCAAATCATGATTTCAATGGGGGCGCCGACCATGGTTGAGTTCTCCTTGTTATCGGACAGGAACATGTCGACAGCAACGTTGGCGTAGAGCGAAACATCATCGAAAGCCTGGGCTTGCTGCTCAGCACTGGCCTTTTCTTTGCCAGCAACGTAAGTCTGCCAATTCCCTGTGACCTGTAGTTGAGTGACGTTCCATAGCTGGACAGGGAGCCTAGTCGGATGAGCCTTCATGTACGGGTAGCCTTTGACAAGAGATGCATCTCCGGTCCATTTGTAGGAGACACTGAAGCTACGGCCATTATCATGGACGGCCATGCATTGGTAGCCCGAACTGTCGTTTCCCCAGGCATTATTATTGACTGCCGCGTTTGTCAGTCAGCGGTCGTGGTTATGAAAACAGCTGCGTCGATTCAGAAAGCTACACACATGAATACGGAACTTCAGTAGAGTTCCACCAGTCTGACTGACCACAGAGGTCGATATTTTGTGAATCCGCAGCTACAAGTCCAGACAATTGAAATGTGGCCAGGAGTCCCAAGGTCGAAAAAAATGCAAATGCCATGATTGCCCAATTATTCCGAGTCTATCCTTTGTCGAAGCAGGGCGCCAGAGTGCAAGTAACGAGTGAGTACGGGCGAGTTCACCAGAGAAAAGCAAGTAGTATTGAACGAGAGTGAATGGAAACGTTTTCAGCCAGTCATGGTGAGATTGCGAAATCGCCGTGCACGAGCGTGGAAAACAAAATACGCTGAAAATGAGCTTCGAAACGAGTCGGAAGACGAGGGAGTGAGGTTCGAAGGTTCTCGAGAACGAAATGCCGTTGCCTGGGCGAGCCTAAGCGTAAGACAAAAACACGACTCTGTGCCACACATCGCCCCTTCGCCTCTTGCGGTCCCGCTCTCATACGAGGGCGTTCAAGCCATGATACGCCCAGACATTAGTGATGGACCACCAACAAACGAAACACCGGCCAATGAAACAACAACGATCGCTTACAAGGACCAAAGCCTGGCTGACGGGTACGAGCTATGCCACATGAAATTTGAGGATTGGAGAGAGAGGAAGCCCCTATTCTTAGCTTTCTCCACCACCGTCCTTGGCTAGTGGGGATACGTTTTACGCGTCGTGGGTAAGACTGTTCGAGAGTGCTAAGAACGCGGTAGTTAAAAAAAGAGAGCCAGTTTTGAGAATATGTTTCCACCTACCTAAACCACTACCAAAATTAATAATAACTGATAACTCTTAAAATATAATATTTTATTATTTAGCTTAACGTACATAATAAGCGAGCTAGCTAGATAAGCGAGCTAGTTGATAAGTAAGCTAGCTACTTAACTACTATTATGTTATTTTTATAATTAATAAGTAGTATTTATAAAAGTAATTTAATTAAAACTATTTAGTATTCTGTTTTAAAAATATTTCGTTTAGTGGTTTAGTATATTTATATATTATAATTAGTATTTTAAGAAACATTATTTATTTATTTTAATATTTTACTTTTACTAACTACTTAAGCAGTTCCTAATATCGCTTTTATAATATTAATATATAGTCTTAGTAAATACTTATACTATTTTAATATACTATTGTTTTTTAAATTTCTTTCCTCTTTTTTATCTTTCCCTTTTATAAAGTTTATAACTACGGATTATTAATAGCAATATTAAGCACCTAATATTACTACTTTATAAGCCTATTAAGTATTTAGCTAAGTTAGTTACCTTTTTAAGTAACAATAGCTTATAATAATATAATATTAAAAATACCCTCGTTACTATTATTAAGAATAATACTAATCTTTTTCTTATTTATATTTATTATATATATATATATATATATTTATCTTTATATTCTATTTTTATTAGCTACTTAGGTAGTTCTTAATATTAATTATATAATATTAATATATAGTATTATTAATTACTCTTACTATTTTAATAAACCATTTTTTTAAATTTTCTAACTTTTCAACCTTTTTTTTTAAAAAAGTTTATATAGTAGTTTTTTTCTAGCTTTATAAACGCAAAAGATCAACCTTAACGGGATTACGCTTTTAAAAAAAAATTATAATACGGTATACTTTTTAATTATATAATATGTATAATATACTTTAAGTATGTACTTAATATAATATAGTAATTTTAATATAAAACTATTATATAATTTAGAATAAGTAAGTTACTTTATAATAATACTAATTAAAAAGGTTAATAATAGAAGTTAGTTATAAAAGTTAGAGGCGGCCCTTAATTATAAAGGTTCTGAACTTTAATCATAACATAGAGGGGTTTTAAAAAAAAAGGGCTAAAAGGGCTAATATCTAGCTACTCTTTATACTAAAGTTTATAAAAATTCTTTTTATTTTTATTATTTTTATTATTAGTTAAAGCTCTATTTGTTTTTTATTTTTACTTTTACTAGCTACTTAGGTAATTCTTAATATCGGTTATATAGTATTAATATATAGTATTAGTAAATACTTATACTATCTTATTAAACTATTTTTTTTAAACTTTCCCTCTTATAAAGTTTATAATTACGGATTAATAGTAATATTAGGCGCCCGATACTACTATTTTATAAGCCGCTTATTTAGCTAAGTTTATTACCCTCTAAGTAATAATAGCTTATATAGTAGTTTTTTTCCGGCTTTAGAAGTATAAAAGATCGACCTTAACGGGATTACGCTTTTAAGGGAAGTTATATAATATAATATACTTTTTAATTATATAATATGCGTAATATATCCTAAGTACGCGCTTAACATAATATAATAATTTTAATATAAAAACTACTATTTAATTCAGGATAAGTAAGCTACCCTACGGTAGCGCTAGTTAAAAAAGTTAATAATAGAGGTTAGTTATAATAATTAGCTATAATAGTCGGCCGTAATAGTTAGAGGCGGCCTTCTTTAACTATAGAGGTTCTAAACTTTAATAACGACGTAGAGGTTTTTAAAAAAAGGGCTAAATAGGCTAATATTTATTACTTATACTAAAGCTTATAAAGATTTTTTTATCCTTATTACTTTTAATATTACCTAAAGCTGCTCTCTATTTAAACTAAATAAATTTACTAAATAAATCTACTAAACAAACTTACTAAATAAACTTATTAATATATAAACTACTACTTTACTAAAGATGCCCGTTAATAAGTCTACCCCTCTCGGGCTAGGCGCCCTCTTTAACTAGTTTAATACTATAGCTATCGTAACTAACGTAAGTACGCCTAAGGATTAGTAAAGTAATTTTTAATAGTACGGAATTTAGCTAAGTAATAGTATAAATACTATAAATAGTTAAGCTAATATGGACGTTATAATTTAGTATATCAATACTAACTTAGTTATAATAATTATAATAAATAGGCCAGAGGTATATAGGGTTAAAATAATAAGCCGGCGCTTTAAATAGCTCTTATAGGACCCCCTAAGTAATAATAATACTTATATAAAAGAATAGATTATATTAAACCTAGCTACTTACGTAAGCTAGTATTAAGAGGTCTTATATATATTAAAATAAGTAAAGCTCGCCCTATAAGTAGCTAGAATTATATAATAAAAGGTTAGGAGCTATTAATAAAAGGGAGATAATAGTTAAGTCGGTTAACTATTATTTTAGTTAGTAGTTAGGTATAGAGCGTATTATACCTAGTTTTCCTTAATACGTAATATATAATACGGCCCCGGCGGATTGCTCCGTCGGGGGGTTAATAATAGCTTATAATAGTATTTGTTTTTTTATTTCTGCCTTTGCTGGCTGCTCGGGCGATTCTCAATATCGATTATACGGTAGTAATACACAGTATTAATAGATACTCCTACTGTCTCGATAGACTATTTTCTTTTTTTTTTTCTACCTTTTTAACTTTCCCTCCTGTAAAGTTCACTAAAATTATTATATAAGAGTAAATTAAGAAGGATTAAAGGAAACATCTAATATTATTAAAAAAAGTAAAAAGTAGGAGGTAGTTTTTAGCTATTTAGAGGGTAATTAATATACTATAGTAATAGGGTCGTTAATATTTCAAGTTTAGTTAGTATTAATAATTAGTAATAACTACGGCCAGCTATAGTTAGTTATAAAGTTTTATTAAAGTACGTAATAAAAACTCGATATTAACCCTAATAAACTAGCTTATTTATAAAGGCGAAGATAGCCTCTAATGAGGCGGACCGGACCCTAAAGGGTAGCTATATAGTATTAATATATAGTATTAATAGATACTCCTACTGTCTCGTTAAACTAAATAGCTAGAATTATATAATAAAAGGTTAAAAGTTTTAATTAGTAATTAAGTATAGAGCGTAATATACTTAGTTTTCTTTAATATATAATATATAATATAGCCCTAGCGGATTGCTCTATCGGGGGGTTTATAAGGTTTATAACTACGGATTATTAATAATAATATTAAATACTTAATACTATTATTTTATAAGCCTACGTCCCCCCGACGGAGCAATCCGCCGGGGCCGTACTGTATATTACGTATTAGGGAAAACTAGGTATAATGCGCTCTATACCTAATTACTAACTAAAACTCCTAACCTTCTGCTATAATCCTCCTAAGTTCTAACTACTTATAGGGCGAGCTTTATATTATAAAAAGGAACTCGAGGTAGGTTAGAACGCTACTATATTAACTTAATTAATTAAAAACTTAACGTAAAGAGGGAAAAAATAGAATAGTAAGTAGAAGTTAATAAGCTAGCCCTTTAGGCTTAGCAGTCTAGCTCGTTACGTAATTATTAAGAGCTTAGCCTCGTAGCCTAAGGCTAAGCTATGGGGCCTATAAGGGCCCTAATACTTATTATTATAATATTACCCCCCCCTCTATACTAGAGGGCGCTATCCGTAATACTAAAACATAAACCTCTTAATTACCCCTTATTTTAGTAAATTTATAGTTATAATTACTACTATCATATTATTATCGTCCCTTAGTAATAATAAATAGCTAGTTGTAATAGCTTCTATTTATATATCTAAGTTCTATAACGGACCCTTAATAATTAAGTATTAGTAATAGAACGTTTATAATACTGCTAATATATACTTAAAGCTCTTTATATTATACTACGTTAAATCCGTATTATATCCTTTCTAATCTACTTAATACTATAGCTTTCCCTTATATAAATATAACTTAATTATTTTAAAAACTTCGTACTCTAGCTCGCTATTATTATTAATAATTAATAGCAGTAGCTCTTAGTTCTACTTAAGTAGTAGGTTATTAATAACCTTCCTTAGCTTATTTAAATAGAAAACTGGGTATACTTAGCTACTTATTAATAATTTTATAACTTATATACCCCCCTATTTAGTACTAATAATAGGCTATAGGCTAGCCTATAGCTATTATAATTTATTCGTATTAGCGAACTTCTAATATAAGGTATTAATAAAGACCCGGTCTCCTATTTTTAAGTTATTTAGGTACTAATAGTAGTTAATATACCTTTTATATTATACTTAAGCGACTTTTGTATTACCCTTAATAATCTCCTAGGCCTCGTATATTTTTTAAGCTATATATTACGTATTAATATAGTTTAGCTTCTTTTTTATAAAGCCGAATTAATAGGTTTGCTTAAATTAGTTAAAAAAAAGCCGTAGCTAGTAACCGAATTCTATTTTATATAATAATAGCCCCGTAGTCTTATTAAGCTAAGTAGTATAAGTAAAGTCGACTACGAGTAGTATATCGCTCTAGTTATCTTAATATTAATTAATTAATAATCTTAACTATTATAAGATTTATTAGTTTAATACCTCTATTTAGCTATCCGTTTATAGGTAATTTATTATTAATAGCTATAATTTAACCTTATAGATCTTATAGAGCTCCCCTTAGAAATTGGAAATAAATTAGGGGCCTCGGTCCGACGTAATAGTTTTTAATAAGCCGAAAATAGGTAGTACTTACTTATAAAATATTTAGTTTATATATTTTATTATAATAGTTTTATAATAAGGAATAGATATTACCCTTTTACCTAAGTAGTTTACTATTACTTATATATTATTAAATCCTTTTTAATTAATAATAATAGTTATAAAATTAATAAAAATATATTACTACGGGTAGTTAGGTACTAATAGCGGTCTTAGCTCCCCTAGGGGTTTATTACGTAGCTTTTATAATTAGTAATAAGTATAATAGTTCTATATATATTAATAAGTATTTACTATTAGGCCCGGCTAGTAATATTACTATTTAATTATTTTTATAATTTTATTATACCCTAAATAAGCGAGGAGTTTTTATTTATAAACTTTATAAATAACTATAGTATAGAGGTTCTCCTCCTTAGGTACTACGAGCTTCTTATTTATTATTAATAATCCGTCGTTTTAAATCGACTAGCACTTATATCCTTTAGTTATTAGCGCTCGTATTAATATAAAAAACGCTATAATAAGGTCCTTATTAAGCTTTAGAATCTTCTTTATTAATAAGTACTTCTAGAGCTCGTTTTTTAATAAAAATAAGCTAATTATAAGCTATAGTTAGCTAATAGCGGTACTTAATAATACCTATAGCTCTATTATAATATCGAGAGATAGTAGTCCTAGTAATAAGAGGACTTATGTCCTATTAGCCTCTTTTAGTACTTACTAAGTATAAATATTTTTTATTTTTTACAAGAGGACGTTAGTTAGTACGTTCTCTTTCTCTAGGTAGTAATAAATTTAAAAATTAAAGTCCGCTAGTATACTAATTTAGCGGGCTTATTATAAGTTAAGTAGGCGCTTAGTTATAAAAAATAGTAGTAATTAATAGTTTATAATAATATTAAACTTATATTTATAACTTACGAGCTCTATATACTATTTTTTTAAGTATAGTACTATTATTAGTATTTTTTTATTATAAATAGCGTAGTTAAGCTCTGCGCTACTTATTATTTTTAAATAGAAAGTTACTAAGTATTATAACTTATTATTCTCTTTTTATTATAATAGCGCCCCGGTATATACTAAGTTAAAAGCGTTTATTTTTAGTTACGTTAGTAATTTTAGCCTAAAGTAGCGGAGGATAGGTACTAACGTTAGTACTAGCTTTATAACTTTAAAAGCTATTTTATAATTAGTATTAAAATAAAAAAAAACTCCTTTAATTATTAGCCTTATAAGGGGCTTAGTTAAGTAGCCGTAATTTTTTATAAACTTTTTATAAAAGTTATAGAACTTAAAGAAAGACTAGATACCCTTAAGTAATATAAGTAGTTTTTAGTTTTTAATTATAAAGACTTTTTCTTTATTTAGCTATATACTTTTTATTAAAACTATAAAGCCTAAGTACTTTATAAAAGTAATACTAAATTCGTACTTCTTAATATCTACTTATAAACCTACTTTTTATAAGTAGTTTAATACTTTAATAACGTACTCTTAATACTAAAGGGGGTCGTTAGAGAAGATTAAGATATTATTTATATACGCTATATAAAATTTATTTAAGTACTTTATTAATATCTCGTTTATATATTATTAATATATAATAAGTTTATTATGAAGCTTAAAGGGTATTATTTTATATTTATATACCCCGTAATAAGTTCTAAATATTATTAAGTCCTCGGAGGCTAAGTTAAGTTAAATATAGTAATAGGCTTATTTAATATTTAGCTTGGTAAATACTTTTACCCTACTTAGCCGCACGAGGGTCTTATTAATAAGTAATAATAAGTAGTAGTCTTTTTTTATAACCTTATTAAGCTTAAAAAAATTAATATAAAAGCGTAGGCTATTATTATATTTTTTTATAAATAGCGTCGGTAATATAAAAAGAGTATTACTTAGCTTAATAAATCCCTTTTATAAATACTTTGATAAATAGGCCCTTATAGCCTCTAGCTCGGGTATTAACTACTTATATAGAAAGTAATAAGTTAGCTTCTTTTTATTACTATTTAAAAACTTAATTTTATAGTTATATAGCTTATAAAGCGCTAGTATATTACTAACTACTTTATTAAAAACGTTAGTCTAGGGCTGTAAATACTTTAATAAGTTCGTTATTATAAAGTTATAAATAACCTAGTCGTCGTTATATAAGGGGTCTACCTCCTCCTTCTTATTTTTTATAATATAATTAAGTTTATAAAGTAATATAGAGCTTATTTTTACGTCGTTTTACCTTAGGTTCTTTTTAAAAGCGAGAGTGCTAATAAAAGTAATATTTATTTATATTATTACTAAGTATAGTTTTTACCGCCTAGCCCTCTTTATAGGGGTAATATTAGTATTATTAAGGGCGCGTTCTAATTTTTTTTATATTCTTAGCCTCGTTTAACTACTATATTTAACGGGCTATTGTTTTTAATAAGTATAGTAATATCTTAATTAGTATACCCTTTACTCGCTACTACTAAAGCTTTTAGTTATAATAAGTTATATTTATTTTAAATAAGTCCTATTAGTAGTTAACGTCGATTTAGTATTATATATTAATAATTTCTGGGGTATATAGGTCCTTAATATCCTTAATAATAATAAAGGGCGTCTTTTATAATAATAAGTCCTTAGGCTATATTAGATATTAGTAGCGAATATCAAAGTTTACCCCGTAGTATTTAAACTACTTTTACCCTAAGATTAAGTCGTAATAGCTTATATTAAGCTAAAAGAGGGGTACTTTTAAAAAGACTTATTAATTGATATATAAGTTAGCAGTCTATACTACGCTAATATTATTTAATCGCTCTTTATTAAATTTAATAATAAGGATTAGGTATTATAATTTATAAAATAGGGCTACATAGAACCGTTATAATAAAGGGGTTACGTAGTTATTTATAAATCCGTACTTATTAGCTCTTATATTGAATAAGGTTCTTAAGTAAATTTTATATTTATTAAATACTAATATAAGCTCTATTTTAAGGGGCTAGCCCCTTACGAAATCTTATAAATTTACTAAATTAATTACTAATCTTCCGTTCTTTTTATACGTATCCCCTAGCTAGGAGTTTATTTTTACTAAGGGTTTTAGTTTTTTAAACCTAACTCTATCTTAATAAGGCCCTCGGTAGCGTTAATAATAGTTATAATAGTCTTTAGCTTCTTAAAGTAGTCCTTAAAAATATATCTAATATTACTATAAACGAAATAAGCGCTACTATCCTTAAACTTTTAATATAGGGCTTTAGAAATCGTTTTATAAATAGAGGTACGACCTTAGTCCTATTTAATACCTCTAGTACCTTTATTATTTTTACTACTTTTATTACTTTTACTTAAGGTCTAACGAGTCTAGTTAAAAGCCTTAACTAGATAATTTTTTATAAAAGGGGGCTATATTAAATTAACCAGCTAAGCGACGTACTTAGTATATTTTTAAAAAGTAGCCGTATTATTTAAGTATTTCGATATAGCCCAATTACGAAAATATATAAGTAGCTTATTCCCTTTAGGGTCCGGTCCGCCTTATTAGGTGCTATTTTCGCCTTTACGGGCAAGCTGGTTTATTAGGGTTAATATTAAGTATCTTTATTACGTAATAAACTTTATAACTAATAATAGCTAGCCGCAGCCGTTACTAAATACTAACGATCCCGCCGTAATATATTAATTACTCTCCGAATAACCGAAAATTACCCCCTACTTTTTACCTTATTTAATAACTTTAAAATATCCTTTTTAGTCTTTCTTAACTTACTCTTATATTACGTTTTTAAAATATTAATAATACTCTAAAGTTAATTAGGTATTTTAAAGCTATTATATTATATAAACTAGGCGCTTATTAAAGTAATAGCTATGTTAATATATATCTTTCTAATTTTTAAGTTAATAATATTTAATCCGTATTTTTTAAAACGGCTATATTATAGTTCGGGGTCCTTTAGTATAATACTTATAGGATCGAACTTCTAATTATTAAAGAAGCCCTAGGGGTCGATAATAACTATACGTCTTAGTATTTTAATAATATATATTTAAAATAAACGATTTAATAATAATAATAATAGTAATAGTAGTAGGGCGATAGCGATAGGGTAATAGCGATAGGGTAATAGTAATAGGGCAATAGTAATAAATAGTAAGGGAAGCGTTTTTCGATTTTAATAAAAAAAACGAGGTAATAAATATATATATATATATACGAGTCGAAGTTAAAAGCGTATATTAGTAAGGTCGGTATTATTCTTAATAATAGTAACGAGGGTATTTTTAATATTATACTATTATAAGTTATTATTACCTAGAGGGTAGTAAACTTAGCTAAGTAGGCGGCTTATAAAGTAGTAGCGTCGGGCGCCCAATATCGCTATTAATAATCCATAATTATAAACTTTATAAAAAGGAAAGTTAAAAAGTTAGACAATCTAAAAAGAATAGTCTATTAAGATAGTAGGAGTATTTATTAATATTATATATTAATACTATGTAATCGATATTAAGAACCGCCCGAGTAACTAGCAAAGGTAGAAAAAAAAAATTAAGTAGCTTATTATAAAAACGGCGCTTTTACTAAGACTTTAAAAGCTTATTAATACGCGCGAGCTTAGTAAATATAAAGCGCTTTTAATAAACGTCTTTAAGTATAATTATAAGTACGTTTAGCTTATAACTAGCGTTATTTATAATAATCGGGCTAATATAAGCCGACTTAAGCTCGTAAAGTAGCTACTTAGTTATAATAATCTTATTAGAAGTTAGTATTAAGTATATAAACTCCGTAGTACTATCTCTAATCTTATTAATAATATATTCTAAATAGTACTTATTTATATTATAATTAGTATTTTCTAAGTACTTTGTAATATATTAAAGCTAATAATCGAACTTAAGGTTAGTATTATTACTTATAAAAATAGGTACGTTAAGTATTTTTTAAAAGCTATAGGTAATAGGATAAGACGAGGCTAAAGTAGTTTCGTAGTTACCTTATATTTCTAAGCGTATTAGTTATTATTTTAGCGTACTAAGGGTAATAATATCTTAAATAGAGCTAGCTTAGGAGCCGTTCTCTAATTACATTAGTTTTTTAATTATAGCTATATTATTAATATAAGCTTAGGTAAGGGCTTCTTTTGTAATATAGAGCTTTATAATAATAATATATATAAAGTCGAGGTTTTTATAAGTTATTATATATA
The DNA here is from genome assembly GCF_023278565.1 of Colletotrichum lupini. Lineage (NCBI taxonomy): Eukaryota > Fungi > Ascomycota > Sordariomycetes > Glomerellales > Glomerellaceae > Colletotrichum > Colletotrichum lupini. The sequence continues at coordinate 4,407,286 of NC_064677.1, read as the reverse complement.
AGTACTTAGTATTATTACTTAGCTAGCTAATAATAAAAGCTAGGACTTATTTTGATTAGTACTAAGTAATACGTATTTTTAACTACTATTTAATCTATTTAAATAAAGTCTTTTTATTATTTTTAAAATATAGCTCCTAAATAAGGTCGAGGTCGATATATTACTTAGTATTCTTTTTAAAAAAGATATTATTATAAATATAAATAAATAAAATAAGCTAGTTAGTTACGTCGTTAAGGTACGCTAAGTAATTAGCCTAAGTAATAAAAAATAAAAAGCGCTCTACTAGCTAGTTAAATAGCGTAACCTTAGAGTTAATAATTAAGAGCTTAGTATTTTTATTAGGGCCTACGACGCTCTATTAAGACTTATAGAGGCGGCGACTTTATTAAAAGCTATTAATATAAAGGGAAACTTAGCCTCCTTAGCTATATTCTTTAACTATTATATCTAATAAAGGGGGTATATATTTAGGGGGTATTAATTACGCTACTTATATATAATTAATTCAGTTAGCTATTACTTAGCTCTTTTATATACTTTCTTAGTAAGAATAGCTAGTTAAGATAGTAAATAATTAATTAATTAAGATATTATCGTTTTATTTCTAAAGAATAGTTAATTAAGTAACGTTAAATAGTATTATAAAAGGGAACTCGAAATAAGTTAGAACGCTATTATATTAACTTAATTAACTAAAAACCTAATATAAAAAGGGAAAAAATAGAATAGTAAATAAAAGCTAGCGAGCTAGCCCTTTGGGCCTAGCGGTCTAGCTCGTTACGTAATTACTAAGAGCTTAGCCTCGTAGCCTAAGGCTGAGCTACGGGGCCCACAGGGGCCCTAATGCCCACTACCGTAACATTTACCTATTCTAACGTATATAGGACCTCTTAATACTAACCTACGTAAGTAGCTAGGTCTAATATAGTCTATTCTTTTATATAAGTATTATTATTACCTAGGGGGTCCTATAAGAGCTATTTAAAGCGCTAGCTTATTATTCTAACTTTATATACCTCTAGCCTATTTATTATAATTATTATAACTAAGTTAGTATTAATATACTAGATCTTAACGTCCGTATTAGCCTAGCGATTTATAATATTCGTATTATTACTTAGCTAAACTCCGTATTATTAAAAAATACTTTACTAATCCTTAGGTATATTTATATTAGTTATAATAGCTATGGCGTTAGGCTAGCCGAGGGTACCTAGCCCGAGAGGGGTAAACTTATCGACGGGCATCTTTAAGTTCTTATTAAAGTAGTATTTTAACTAGCTAACCTCTTAACTAATTATCTAACTAGCTATTTAGGTAATAGTTTATATATTAATAAGTTTATTTAGTAAATTTATTTAGTAGATTTATTTAGTAAATTCATTTAGTAAATTTATTTAGTAAATTTATTTAGTAAACTTGTTTAGTTTGAATAGAGAGTAGCTTTAGGTAATATTAAAAATAATAAGGATAAAAAGAATCTTTACGAGCTCTAGTATGAGTAATAGATATTAACTTATTTAGCCCTTTTTTAAAAAACCTCTATGTTATTATTAAAGTTTAGAACCTGTATAGTTAAGGAAGGCTATTTCTAATTATTATAGCTAATTATTATAGCTAACTATTATAACTAACTTTTATTATTAACTTTTTTAGCTAGCGCCGCTATATAAAGGGTAGCTTACCTATTTTAAATTAAATAGCGGTTTTCGTATCAAAATTACTATATTACGTTAAGCGCGTACTTAGGATATATTACGTATATTATATAGTTAAAAAGTATATTATATCGTATAATTTCCTTTCAAAACGTAATCTTATTAAGGTCGATCTTTTATACTTATAAAGCTAAAAAAAACTATTATATAAGCCTATGTACCCCCCCGATAGAGTAATCTGCCGGGGCCGTACTATGTATTACGTATTAGGGAAAAGTAGGTATAATGCGCTCTATACCTAATTACTAATTAAAATAGTAGTTAACTAACTTAACTATTATCTCCCTTTCATTAATAGCTCCTAACTTTCTACTACCCGCTTATAAAGCGAGCTTTACTTATTTTAATATATATAGGACCTCTTAATACTAACTTACGTAAGTAGCTAGGTTTAGTATAATCTATTTTTTTATATAAGTATTATTATTACCTAGGGGGTCTTATAGGAGCTATTTAAGGCGCCGGTTTATTACTTTAACCCTATATACCTCTAGCCTATTTATTATAATTATTATAACTAAGTTAATATTAATATATTAAATCTTAATATTTATATTAGCCTAGCTATTTATAGTATTTATATTATTACTTAGCTAAATTCTATATTATTAAAAAGTATTTTACTAATCCTTGGGCGTACTTACGTTAGTTATAATAGCTATAGCGTCGAGCTAGTTAAAGAGGGCGCCTAGCCCGAGAGGGGTAGACTTATTAACGGGCATCTTTAGTTTTAACTTACTAATTACTAACTATATACTAAAAGGTTCTCGTTAAGGTAGTAGTTTATATATTAATAATTTTATTTAGTAAATTTGTTTAGTAAATTTATTTAGTAAATTTATTTAGTAGATTTGTTTAGTAGATTTATTTAGTTTAAATAGAAAGTAGCTTTAGGTAATATTAAAAACGATAAGAATAGAAAAACTCTTTACGAGCTCTAATACGAAGAGTAGTAAATATTAGCTTATATAGCCCTTTTTTTAAAAACCTCTACGTTATTATTAAAGTTTAGAACTTCTATAGTTAAGGGCCGCTTTTAACTATTATAACTAACTATTATAGCTAACTATTATAGCCGGCCTCTATTATTAACCTTTTTAGCTAGCGCTACTATATAAATATATTACTTAGCTTCTTATTAATAAGTAGCCGAAGAGGGTAGCTTACTTATCCCGAATTAAATAGCGGTTTTTATATTAAAATTATTATATTACGTTAAGTATATACTTAGGATATATTATATATATTATATAGTTAAAAAGTATACTATATTATATAATTTCCTTTAAAAGCGTAATCTCGTTAAGGTCGATCTTTTGTGCTTATAAAGCCGGAAAAAAACTACTATTTATTAATATACGTATTTCGGATCTTTAAGTTAATAATATTTAATCCGTATTCCTTAAGACGACTTTATTATAGTTCGGGGTCCTTTAGTATAATACTTATAAAATCGAACTTTTAGCCCTTAAAGTATCCCTATAGATCGATAAGTTAGCGTCTTAGTATTTTAATAATATATATTTAAAGTAAATAACTTAATAATAATAATAATAGTAATAATAATAATAATAGTAATAATAATAATATAATAATAATAATAATATAATAATAATAAATAGTAAGGGAAGCGTTTTTCGATTTTAATAAAAGAAACGAGGTAACGAATATATATATATATTATATACGAGTTGAAGTTAAAAGCGTAATAAATATTAATAAGGTTAGTATTATACTTAATAATAGTAACGAGGGTATTTCTAATACTATACTATTATAAATTACTATTACTTAGAGGGCGGTAAACTTAGCTAAGTAAGTAGCTTATAAAGTAGTAATATTAGGTACTTAATATTATTATTAATCCGTAATTATAAACTTTATAAAAAGGAAAGTTTAAAAAGGTAGAAAATCTAAAAGAATAGTTTAATAAGATAGTATAAGTATTAATTAATACTATATATTAAAACTATATAACCGATATTGAGAATTGCCCGAGTAGTTAGTAAAGGTAGAAATAAAAAATAAATATTATTATTTCGCTAGATTCCCTATTATTAAAAAATGTTATACTATTTTTTAAGTATACTTATATTAACTACGATAACTAGGGTATCGAGGGGGCCTAAGAATTTATTAAGCCCTAGAGGGGGGGACTTATTAAAGGGTATTTTTAAGTTCTTAATAAAGTAATAGTTTATATATTAATAAGTTTATTTAATAAATTTATTTAATAAATTTATTTAGTAAGTTTATTTAGTTCAAATAGAGCTTTAAGTAATATTGAAAATAATAAAATAAAAAGAATTTTTATAAGCTTTAATACGAGTAGCTAAATATTAGCCTTTTTAGCCTTTTCTTTAAAAACCTCTACGTTATTATTAAAGTTTAGAACCTTTACAATTAAGGAAGGCCGCCTCTAACCTTTATAGCCGACCTTTATTATTAACTTTTTTAGTTAGTATTGCTACGTAAGCAAAGAGGGTAGCTTACTTATCCTAAATTATATAGCGGTTTTTATATTAAAATTACTATATTACGTTAAGTACGTACTTAGGGTATATTATGCGTATTATTTGTTTTTTTACTTTTACTTTTACTAACTACTCGGGCGATTTTTAATATTAATTATATAGTATTAATATATAGTATTAGTAAATACTCCTAGTATTTTATTAAACTATTTTTTTTCAAATATTCTTCTACCTTTTTAAACTTTCCTTTTTATAAAGTTTATAATTATAAATTAATAATATCCCCCCAATAGAGCAATCTGCCGGGGCGGTATTATATATTACGTATTAAAGAAAACTAAGTATATTACGCTCTATACCTAATTATTAATTAAAACTCCTAACCTTCTCCCGCTTATTTAGAGAGCGAGCTATACTTATTTTAATATATATAAAACCTCTTAATACTAGCTTATATAAGTAACTAGACCCTATATTATATACTCCTTTTTATTAAGGGTTAAGAGGCCCCTTATATATTCCCTTATATTTATAATTTTTTTTTTTATTTCTATCTTTACTAGCTAGTCGGGCAATTCTTGATAGTAATTATATAGTATTAATATACGGTATTAATAGATACTCCTACTATCTTAATAGACTACTTTTTTTTTAATTTTCTACCTTTTTAACTTTCCCTCTTATAAAGTTCATAACTACGGATTATTAACAGCTTATATTTATAATATAGCTTATATTAAAAGGATTTTTAGTTTTATAAAGTATAATTTCTAAGCTAATATTAATATACTAAATCTTAATATCTATATTAACCTAGCTATTTATAACATTCATACTATTACTTAACTAAATTCTATACTACTAAAAGGTACTTTACTAATCCTCGGGCGTATTTATATTAGTTATAATAGCTATAGTATTAAGTTAGCTAAAGAGGGTACCTAGCCCGAGAGGGGTAGACTTATTAACGGGCATTTTTAAAATAAGTTCTTATCGAGGTAGTAGTTTATATATTAATAAGTTTATTTAGTAAATTTATCTAATAAATTTATTTAGTTTAAATAGAGCTTTAGGTAATATTAAAAGTAATAAGGATAAAAAGAATCTTTACGAGCTCTAATACGAAAAGTAATAAATATTAGCCTATTTAGCCCTTTCTTTAGAAACCTTTACGTCGCTATTAAAGTTTAGAACCTCTATAGTTTAAAAAGGCCGCCTCTAACTATTATAGCTAATTATTATAGCTAACTATTACGGCCGACCTCTATTATTAACCTTTTTAACTAGTACTACTATATAAATATATCGCTTAGCTTATTATTAATAAGTAGCCGAAGAGGGTAGCTTACTTATCCCGAATTATATAATAGTTTTTATATTAAAATTATTATATTACGTTAAGTGCGTATTTAAAGTATATTATGCGTATTATATAATTAAAAAGTATATTATATTGTGTGATTTCCCTTAAAAGCGTAATCCTGTTAAGGTCGATCTTTTACACCTATAGAGCTAGAAAAAAACCACTATATATAAATAGTCTAACTAGATAGTGGGAGTATCTACTAATACTATATATTAATACTATGTAACCGATATCGAGAATCGCCCGAGTAGCTAGTAAAGGTAGGAATTAAAGAATAAAAATAAATATATATATATATATATATATAACGTATATAATAAGCGAGCTACTTAGATGAGCAAGCTACTTGCTTAACTACGACTATATTATATTTATAATTAAAAAGTAGTACTTAGAAAAATAATTTAATTAAAACTTTTTAGTATCTTCTTTTTTAGATATTTTTTTGGTAATTGAATATATTTACGTATTATAATTAGTATTTTTATAAACGCTATATTATTATTAACTCGTTTTAATCCTTAGTTAATAATTATTATTTTGATACGTTTTCTTTTAATCTAAGTCGTTACTTCTTTTTATAACTAAAGGTCTTCCCCGTTAGCTATTATAAAACTTCCTTTTTATTTAAGACGTGTTTTCTTAGCCTTTTTACGTTAACTAAGTAGGTTATTCTCTTCTTAAAGGGTTTAATACTCTAATTTTAATAAAATAATTTAATGTTTAAATCCTCACGCCCCCTTTAATAAATACTTAATAGCTTTAATAATTAAAATTAGGGAGCTATTTTAATAATAAGTAATTCGATTTTTAATAAGTTGTAATTATAATAATATATTTATTAAGTTATTTAGTATTTAAGAAATCTAAGTTACTAATATTATTAAGAGGGATTTTGAAAATATTACAACATATAACTTTATATTAAGTTTAAATAGTATACTCTTTATATTTAAAAGCATAAGCCTAGCTCTTCTAAATCCTCCTTAAATAATCTTTTTTATAATCGCTTACATAAATACCGTATAAAACGAAAAGAAAAAGTCCTTTCTTATAATATAAGTATTACCTCGTTATATTTTTTTTTTTTAATTTCTTAGCTATATACCGTTTTTAAAGGCCTAAAATATTTAATATTCAAGGGCTATAATAAATAAGATAAATAAGCCGGTATATAAAGAGTAACGATATTATTCTTTTTATAATATAATTTAAAATCTATAGAGTAATAACTTTTATATTAATCAATAATAAAGAGGTAATATCGACCTTTTATACGTAGTTTTATTTACTATTTAAAGTATTTTTATTAATTTAGGCCTATTTTATTTATTATCTATCTATTTTTAAATATTATAATAACTTAATTATGTAATAAACCGGATTCCGTATATTAAGTAAAGAGGTAATATTTACTTATAATAATAATTTGTTTTTTTATTCTGCCTTTACTAGTTGCTCGGGCGGTTCTCAATATCGATTACACAGTATTAATACATAGTATCAATGGATACTCCCACTTTCTCGATAGACTTAGTATTAATATATAGTATTAGTAAATACTCCTGCTATTTTACTAAATATATATATATATATATATATTAATCTATAGTTATAAACTTTATAAGAAGGAAAGTTCAAAAGTTAAAACTTTTAAAAAAATAGTTTATTAAGATAGTAAGTCCTCGTTTTTTATTTCTACTTTTATTAACTACTCGGGCGATTCTTAATATTAGTTATATAGTATGAATATAAGAATTAATATACTAGCGTTATAAATTAATATACTAGCGTCGCTCTTATACCGGCGTCGCTATTCTACTTTTTAATTAGTTTAAAAAAATAGTACCTCTTTATTTGTTTTTTATTTCTACCTTTACTGGCTGCTCGGGCGATTCTCGATATCGGTTATATAGTATTAATATATAGTATTAGTGGATACTCATACTATCTCGTTAGACTATTTTTTTAGATTTTCTACCTTTTTAAACATTCCCTCTTATAAAGTTTATAATCACGGATTAACGGCGATGTTGAGCGTAATAAGCTTCTATATTATAAGGACCCTACGATATATATAAGGGGGAGGCTTATTAATAAGTATATTAATATAGGCCTTATCCTTATTACTTAACGTAGCTATTATTTATATTAATAACTAATATCCCTCGTTATTAAACTTATTATTATTATTATTATAAATACGGTCCTTAACTTATTTCTACTTAGCTTTAAATATAATATTAAAGTTAATATAATTAATATAAAGTTATTACTAAACGTCTAAGAACTACTCGTTTAGTATAGCTTTTATTTATTTATTATAATTTATAATAATAATAATAGGGTAACGGACTAAGTATTAATTTATAAGTTAGTAAATACTTATTAAAAAAAACCGGAAACCTTTTAGTTTCTCGTTATTAATAAGGCCGAATGTAGTATTATAAATAGATTTAAAGTAGGTCTACTTAGTAACTTAAAAAGAGGGAACTTAAAATAATTAATATTATAAATATTATTAAAGCTAATTACCTTAGGGAAACGCTTTTATACTTAAAAATAGTAAAGAAAGGTCTAAATAAAGCTAATAAGGCGGTTTAGCTCGTTATTTACCTATTTTATTATATATAAAATATCTCGCTTATTAAAGAGCTTAATTAATACTATAGTTAGCGAGTATTTAATTAGTTTTTTTTTAATTTATATGAGCCTTAACATCCCTTTAGGGTCCGGTCCGCCTCATTAGGGGCCATCTTCGCCTTTATAAATAAGCTAGTTTATTAGGGTTAATATCGAGTTTCTATTACGTATTTTAATAAGACTTTAGAACTAACTATAGCTAGCCGTAGTTATTATTAAATACTAACGATCCCGCTATAATATATTAGTTACTTTTTAAATAGCTAAAACCTACCTCCTATTTTCTAACTTATTTAATAACTTTAGAATATCTTTTTTAATCTCTCTAAACTTCTTATTTTATTATTATAATACTAGGGTATTAATTATACTCTATAATTAATTAAGTATTTTATTAAGGCTATATTATATTAATTAGGTACTAATAAGAGTAATACTTATATTAATATATATATTTCAGATTTTTAAGTTAATAGTATTTAATCCGTATTTTTTAAAACGACTTTATTATAGTTCGGGGTTTTTTAGTATAATACTAATAGGATCGAATTACTAAGTATATCCCCTAAGGTATCCTTATGGGTCGACGAGTTATTAGCGTCTTAGTATTTTAATAGTATATGTTTAAAGTAGATAATCTAATAGTAATAATAATAGTAATAGTATAATAACGATAAATAGCGAGGGAAGTAGCGTTTTTTAATTTTAATAAAGGAAACGAGGTAATAAATATATATATATACGCAAATAAAGTTAAAAGTGTTAGGGCAGACGTAAGGTCGGCACTAGTTATTCTTAATAATAGTAACGATAGTATCTCCGATACTACTATTATAAGCTACTATTATTTAGAGGGCCGTAAACTTAGCTAAGTAAACGGCTTATGAAGTAGTAGTATTGCGCCTAATATTACCGTTAATCCGTAATTATAAACTTTATAAAAGGGAAAGTTTAAAAAGGTAAAAAATCTAAAAAAAAATAGTTTAATAAAATAGTAAGAGTATTTACTAATACTATGTATTAATACTATGTAGCTAATATTAAGAATCGCCCGAGTAGTTAATAAAGGTAGAAATAAAAAATAAATAAGCCTTAATATTATAAATATCTCGCTAAGTAAATAAGGACTTTAAGAACTATTCTTAAATAATAACATATATATTACGAGCCCGAATTTTAATTAATTAGCTTATAGTTTTAATAATATCCTTAACTACTTTAATAAGCTTATAATATAAAGGGTATATAGAGGTTTTAAAGCTAAGGCTATAATTATATTAATTATACTAAGGGTTTAAATAATAATATAATAACTACTTATCCTCCTCTTAAGCCTCGGTAATAACTTACTATTTATAACTATATTTATAAAACTTATATTATTAAATACTAATACTTTATATAAGCCTAGGTTTATTAAAACGATTATATTAAAAAGTATATTAAATAATTCTGCCTCGAGCTTTATACTTATTTTATTTTATAATATTAAATTTATTAATTTTTATAAAATTATCAACTTAGTTAAAAAGGATGTTATAAGTTTATTTTAAATTACTAAGAATTAATAAGATTAGGATTTTAGTTATAAGAGGAGAGGAGGATCGGTTACTTAGAGTATAATAAGAAGCTATAATTTTAAAAAACGCTTCGTTTTAAGTAGAGGATAGCTATAGGGATAAATAGGGTAATAAATTAACTTATAAACCCTATATTTATTATTATTAATAGATATATTTTTATTATTAAAATAATACCGTTATTAGCTATTAATTAGTCCTAATAACTTATTTTATAAGCTAAAGAGTAGTACTAAACTACTTTATTATAAAATAGGAAAGTTATTAGGACTATTTGCTAGGGGGAGAGGGGTTATGCTCTAAAGAAAGTCGTAGGAAAGTAGTTTATTAAGTTTTCGTTATTCCCTTAGGGAAATAGTAAATAAAGTATAATATAAGCTTTATATATTTTACTATTCTACTTTTACTAGCTACTTATGCGATTCTCGATATTACTTATATAGTATTAATATATAATATTAGTGGATACTTATACTATCTCGTTAGACTATTTTTTCGATTTTTTTTTACTTTTTTTACTTTCCCTCTTGTAAAGTTTATTAATACGGATTAATAGCGATATTGGGCGCGGGACGCCACTACTTTATAAGCCCGCGCACCTAAATATAAGCTTTATATTAGGGTATTTATTTATAAAAAGTTATATATTTTATAATATACTAGCTAAGAGCTTAGTAATAAAGTTGCGCTACCCTTTAGAATTATTAACTTTATAAAATTAGCTAACGCTAGGGTAGTTACTTTTTAAAAAGGGAGATAATAATAATTAGCTAGATAATAATAAGAGGTTATAATTAATTAATAGTCGTTTTTATAGAGGGGGAAGTCTCTTAATAAGGGTATTATTTTAAGATTAGCCTTAGGGAACGTTTCTAACTCTAATTATAAAAGCTATTATAAATAAATATTATAAGTTACGTTTCGAGGCTTAATAATATAACCTAAGCATAAAGGGAGTCAAAGAATAAAGGCTTAGGATATTTTATAAGTATCTAATAAAATCTAACTATACTAACAATCTTTTTTAAACTAATTAAAAAGTAAAATAGCGACGCTAGTATAAGAGTAATACTAGTATATTAATCTATAATGCCGGTGTATTAGTTCCTATTGACATATAGTATTAATAAATACTTCTACTATCTGATTAAACTATTTTTTAGAAATATTCTTTTACTTTTTTAAACTTTTTTTAATAAAGTTTATAATTACGAGATAATAGAGATATCAAGCATAATATTATTATTTTATAAACTTATATTTACTTAACTAAGTTTATAGCCCTTTAGGTAATATTAGCTTATAATAATAATAATAGAGATATTATTATTATTATTATTAAAAATAGCTAGTACTAACCTCATATCTACCCTATTTTAACTTTACTTATATATATATATATATATATATATATATATATATCCCCCCAATAGAGTAATCTACTAGGGCTATACTATAATATTACGTATTAAGAAAAACTAAGTATATTGCGCTCTATACCTAACTACTAATTAAAATAATAGTTAACTAACTGGACCGTTATCTCCTTTTTATTAATAGCTCCCGACCTTTTATTATTTATTTAAAAAGTAAGCTATACTTATTTTAATATATATAAAACCTCTTAATACTAGCTTATATAAGTAGTTAAATCTTATATTATATACTCCTTCTTATTCCCTCCGATAGAGCAATCTACTGGGGCCGTACCGTATATTACGTATTAAAGAAAACTAGGTATATTACGCTCTATACCTAACTATTAATTAAAAAAGTAGCTCCCGACCTTCTGCTACTTATTTAGAGGGCGAGCTATACTTATTTTAATATATATGAGACCTCTTAGTACTAGTTTACGTAAGTAATTAGATTTTATATTATATACTCTTCTTTATTAAGGGTTAAAAAACCCCTTATATATTCCTTTATATCCCTTTGGGGTCCGGTCCGCCTTATTAGGGGCTAACTTTGCCGTCACGGGCAAGCTAGTCTACTAGGGTTAATACCGAGTTTTTATTACGTAATAAACTTTATAACTAATAATAGCCGGCCGTAAATACTAACGATCCTGCTATAATATATTAATCGCCCTTTTAATAGCCGAATACTACCCCTTACTTTATTTTTTTATTTTTTATAATAACCTCTCCTTATTATTTTTATTTAATACGCTCGCTTATACTCTTTTTAAGCTCTTAATATATTATTGAATTTAGGCTTATTTATACTCTATTATATTAACAAGGCGCTAATAAGGGTAATACTTATAATAATATATTTATTTATTCTTTATAAACTGATATTATAAATATAGTATTTATTAAGGCGGTCTCTCTATAGCTCGGGGTTATTTAGTATAAAATTTATAGGATCGAACTTCTAGCTTTTCAGGAAGCCCTAAGGGTCGACGAGTTATTAGCGTCTCGGTATTTTAATAAAGTATACTTAAAGTAGATAGTTAAATAGTAATAATGATAATAATAATAATAATAAGGGAAGTAGCGTCTTTGATTTTAATAAAGGAAACGAAGTAACGAATATATATATATATATATATATATAAGTTAAAGTTAAAAATATTAAAGTAGATATCGTAAGGTCGGTATTATTCTTAATAATAATAACGAGGGTATTTCTAATACTACTATTATAAGCTATTCTACTTAGAAGGGTAGTTAATTTAGCTAGGTACGTAGTAGGTTTATAAAGTAGTAGCGTCGGATGCCTAATATTATTATTAATAATCCGTAGTTATGAACTTTATAAGAGGGAAAGTTGAAGAAAATTGAAAAAAATAGTTTATTAAGATAGTAAGAGTATATATTAATACTATGTATTAATACCGTATAATTAATATTAAGAATCGCCCGAGTAGCTAGTAAAAGTAGAATATTAAAATAAATAAATATTCCTTTATATTTATAATATAGCCCGTATTAAAGGGATTTTTAGTTTTATAAAATATAATTTTTAAACTAGTATTAATATACTAAATCTTAACGTTTATATTAGCCTAGCTATTTATAATATTTATATTATTACTTGGCTAGATTCCGTTTCATTAAAAAGTATTATACTACTTTTCAAATATATTTATATTAGTTATAATAACTAGGGTATTAAGGGGGCTTAAGAATTTATTAAGCCTTAGAGGGGGGAACTCATTAAGAGGTATTTTCAAATTCTTGATAAGTAATAATTTATATATTAATAAGTTTATTTAATAAGTTTATTTAATAAGTTTATTTAATAAATTTATTTAGTTTAAATAGAGAGTAGTTTTAGGTAATATTAAAAGTAATAAGGATAAAAAGAATCTTTATAAGCTTTAAGTAGCTAGATATTAGCCCTTTTAGCCCTTTTTTTAAAAAAACTTGTACGTTACTACTAAAGTTTAGAACCTTTATGGTTAAAAAAGGCTACTTCTAACTTTTATTACTAACCTCTATCATTAACCTTTTTAACTAGCGCCGTTACGTAAAAGGTAGCTTACTTATCCCGAGTTATATAGTAGTTTTTATATTAAAATTACTATATTACGTTAAGCGCATACTTAGGGTATATTATACGTATTATATAATTAAAAAGTGTACTATATTATATAATTTCTTCTAAAAACGTAATCCCGTTAAGGTCGATTTTTTATACTCATAAAGCCGGAAAAACACTATTATATAACTACGATCCCTTCGCTAACTACTTATTAAACGTTTCTATTTTGACTTTAAAATTCTAATAAAAAACTCCTTTATAATTTAGTCTTTATTACCCTTATAATACTTTTTATAATAATAATATATAATCTATAAGCCCTTTTATAATTCTTAATAATATTACGAGCTATTACCTCTAGTTTAATAATAAAAATAGGCTCGTATAACTATATATTTATTATAATATTAATATAAATACTTTCTTAGCCTATTAATAGTTATAATAATCAAAGGTTTATTGATTTTTCTTTTATCAACTATAGTAAATAGTTCTTAAATCTTTTTAGTTATTTATAGTAATTAATAAGAAAAAGTGTTAATTAATAAGCCTTCCCTTAGCCTACGCCTTTATATTAAAAGTCCTTTAATAAAGGAGCTATAGTAATAGCTAGGGTTAACCTTAAATAAGTTACGAGCCTAGTATTAATAATATTCATTCTAGAGTATATATTTATATTAACTTTTATTAGCTTTTTAATAACCCCTTATAAAACTATTACTTTACTTTTTATAATTATTCTTATTAATACTCTCTTAATACTTCGTATAAGTATATTAAATATATTACTTATACCTATTTATTTTCAAATAAGTTAAGTTTTATAACTCTTAGCTTAGTAGTAGCTAATTGAATAGTTATTAATAATAATTTTAATTAGAAATATATTAGTTTATTATCTCCCCTATCTCTTAAGTTATATTTTTAATACTTACTAAATATATAGCCTATTTTATTATATATAATAACTTAGTGTTATTATTATAACGCTTTTATAATAACTTAATATAGGTACTCTTATTATATAGCTTCTATAATATTACTTTTAATAAGTCTCTAAAGCCTAGCTTTTTAAAACTCTCCCTACTCTTTTTATTCTAAAAAAGTAATATTTAACGTAGTTATTTTAATAATAAATATAACCTCTTCTTACCGTCCTTTTATAACTAATCGCCACGCTTTGACTAATTTAGTAACTATAATTAATTAGCTTCGTAAGCTATTTTATTTACTTTTTTAATTAAAACCTTATAATAAATTAAATCGTTTTATAACTAAAATAGTAATTTTTAAAAATAATACCTCTATTTTTAAATTCTTAATATTTTTTATACTTAAGTTATAATAAATTACTAGCTATTTAGTAAGGAACTAAGTAAAAATTTAGCCCTTTTTTAACCTCTTTATCCTTAGCTCTTTATAATATTCTCGTTCTTAAGTCTTAGGGTCTATTTATTATTAATAGATAAATACTAGGAAGTTATTTTAAAAAAGGGAATCCTAAAGGCTTTTTTTATAATTATATTATTACGTTTATAATAATAAGAATATTTTAAATAAGGCCTATTTAATATACTACTCTATAATACTTTTTATTTATTTTTATATTCTGCCTTTACTAGCTACTCGGGCGATTCTCAATATCGTTTATATAGTATTAATATATAGTATTAATAAATACTTATATTATCTCGCTAGACTATTTCTTTAGATTTTCCTTAACTTTCCCTCTTATAAAGTTCATAACTACGGATTATTAACGGTAATAATTAGCGCTATTACTTTATAAGCCCGCGTACCTAGCTAAGTTAGCTACTTTTCTAAATATAGTAGCTTATAACAGTAGTATTAAAGATGCCCTTGTTACTATTATTAAGAATGATACTAACCTTCTTATTACTAATGTCTGCCCTAATACTTTTAATTATAACTTATATATATATATATTCGTTACCTCGTTTCCTTTATCGAAGTTAAAAACACTACCTCCCTCGCCGTTTATTACTATTACACTATTACTATTACTATTATTATTATTATTATTTAACCGTTTACTTTAAGTATACTTTATTAAAATACTAAAATATTAATAGCTCGTCGACCCTTAGGGCTTCCTTAATAACTAAAAGTTCGATTTTATAAGTATTATACTACCCCCCGATAGAGTAATCCGCCGGGGCCGTACTATGTATTATATCTTAGGGAAAACTAGGTATATTACGCTCTATACCTAACTACTAATTAAAACTCCCGACCTTCTCTTACGTAATTCTAGCCGTTTAGAGGGCGAGCTATACCTATTTTAATATATATAAGACCTCTTAGTACTAGCCTATATAAATAGCTAAATCTTATATTATATATTCCTTTTTATTAAAAGTTAGGGGGCCCCTTATATATTCTTTTATATTTATAATATAACTTATATTAAAGGGATTTTTAGTTTTATAAAATATAATTTCTAAGCTAGTATTAATATACTAAATCTTAATATTTATATTAACCCGGCTATTTATAATATTTATACTATTACTTAGCCGAATTTTATATTATTAAAAGGTACTTTACTAATCCTTAAGCGTACTTATATTAATTATAATAGTTATAATATCGAGCTAGCTAAAGAGGGAGCTTAGCCCGAGAGGGGTAGACTTATTAATAAGTATTTTTAGAGAGTTCTAATTTATTAATTACTAACTATTTGTTTTTATTTCTACCTTTACTAGCTGCTCGGGCGATTCTTAATATCGGTTATATAGTATTAATACATAGTATTAATAGATACTTACACTATCTTATTAAACTATATTTTTGAATTTTCTACTTTTTTAAACTTTCCCTCTTATAAAGTTTATAATTACGGATTAACGGTAATATTAAGCGCCTAATACTACTACTTTATAAGCCGCTTATTTAGCTAAGTTTATTACCCTCTAAGTAATAGTAGCTTATAATAATATAGTATTAGAAATACCCTTATTACCGTTATTAAGTATAATACCGACCTTATTAATATTTATTACGCTTTTAACTTCGACTCGTATATATATATATATTCGTTTCCTCGTTCCTTTTATTAAAATTAAAAAACGCTACTTCCCTTACTATTTATTATTATCGTACTATTACTATTATTATTACTATTATTATTAAATTATTTACTTATTTAAATATATACTATTTAAATACCGAGACGCTAACTTATTAATTTATTAAGATACCTTAAGGGCTAGAAGTTTAATTTTATAAGTATTATACTAAAGGACCCCGAACTATAGTATAGCCGTCTTGAGGAATACGGATTAAATACTATTGACTTAAAAATTCAAAAGATATATATTAATATAGCTATTACTTTAATAAGTACTTAGCTTATATAATACGGGCTTAAAATACCTAACTAACTCTAAAATATTATTAATATTTTAAAAACGTAGTATAGGAGTAGGTTAGGAAAGACTAAAAAGGATATTCTAGAGTTATTAAATAAGGTAGAAAGTAGGGAGTAGTTTTTAGCTATTTAGAGGGCGATTAATATATCACGGCGGGATTATTAATATTTGGTAACGGCTACGGCTAGTTATAGTTAGTTATAAAGTTTTATTAAAGTACGTAATAAGAATACTTAATATTAACCCCAATAAACTAGCTTACTTATAAAGGCGAAGATGGCCCCTAATAAGACGGACCGGACCCTAAAGGGCTATTTTTAAATAAATATTATTAAAATACTAAGATACTAACTTATTAATCTATAGGGATACTTTAAGGGCTAGAAGTTCGATTTTATAAATATTATACTAAAGGACCTCGAACTATAATAAAGTCGTTTTAAAAAATACGGATTCAATATTATTAACTTCAAAATCTAAAATATATATATTAATATAAGTATTACCCTTATTAATACCTAATTAATATAATATAATAGCCTTAAAATACCTAACTAACTCCTAAGTATTATTAATACTTTAGAATCGTTACGTAGGAGTAAATTAAGAAAGATTAAAAAGAAAAATCTAGTATTATTAAAAAAGGTAGAAAGTAGGGGGTAGTTTTTAGCTATTTAGAGGGCAATTAATATACTACGGCGGCGGGGTCGTTATTATCTCAAGTTTAGTTAGTATTAATAGTTAGTAACGGCTACGGCTAGCTATAGTTATAATTACTAACTATATACTAAGAGAATAGGTTCTCGTCGAGGTAATAGTTTATATATTAATAAGTTTATTTAGTAAATTTATTTAGTAAATTTATTTAGTTTAAATAGAGAGTAGCTTTAAGTAATATTAAAAGTAATAAGGATAAAAAAAATCTTTATAAGCTCTAGTATTTATTTATTTTTGTATTCTGCCTTTGCTAGCTGCTCGGGCGATTCTCGATGTCGTTTATACGGTATTAATATACAGTATTAATAGATACTCCCACTCTCTCGATAGATTATTTTTTTAGATTTTCTACCTTTTTAACTTTCTTGTAAAGTTTATAACCACGGATCATTGACGGCGTAAGCTTTAGTATAAGTAGTAGATATTAGCTTATTTAGCCCTTTTTTAAAAAACCTTTACGCTATTATTAAAGCTTAGAACCTCTGTAGTTAATGAAGGCTACTTCTAACTATTACGGCCGACTATTATAGCTAATTATTATAACTAACCTCTATTATTTACCTTTCTAATTAGCGCCGCTACGTAACGAAGAGGGTAGCTTACCTATCCTAAATTATATAGTAGTTTTTATATTAAAATCACTATATTACGTTAAGTACGTACTTAGGGTATATTATATATATTACATAGTTAAAAAGTATACTATATTATATAATTTCCCTTAAAAGCGTAATCCTGTTAAGGTCGATCTTTTATACCTATAAAGCCGGTAAAAAACTACTATATAAATACTTTAAATCTATCGAGATAGTAAGAGTATGCACTAATACTATGTATTGATACCGTGTAAAAAATACTAAGAATCGCCCGAGCAGCTAACCAAGGCAGAACATAAAAATAAAAATAAATAAATACTTTAAGTATATCAAGAGCGCCCTTAATAGCTATTTAAATAATACGTACTTCCTAGGTTCGCCTATTGATAATGAATATAAACGTTACTAAACTTATAAAAAGTCGGGTTATACCCCTATTTTTAAGGGGTATATATAGTATTTAAATATAAAGTTTTTATATTTCAAATAAGAGAATATAAAAAAAGTAGCGTTTTTAAATATTAATATAGTTCTATTTATACTTTATAAAATAAGTGCTAAGCCGTCTTCGTTTTAAGTATTATTTATAATTTAATATATAAACCCTAACTTATATAATAGCGGCATTACGTAAGGTCTTCAAGTACGACGGTTTCTTCAATAAGAATAAGAATAAGGGAGTTTATATAAATAAAGCCTTAATAAGAGAGGTATTTATAAGCGCTCTCCTTTTATTAAAAGCGTTATTTAAAAAGCTTATTAAGGATATAATAGTCTAAGTTACTTCGTTTATAAAAGTAAATAGTATTTAGATTAGAATTAATACTCTTATTAATTTATATATCCTTTTAAATATATAGCCCGTATTTACGTCTTTTTTAAACTAATACGTACTTACTTTTTAAAGTAAATAGCCTCTTTTTAAGTAATCTAACGAGGTTACTAAAGTAACTTTATACTCCCTAGCTATAGACTACGTTTTCTAATTAAAAACTAGGCCCCTTAGGCTATTTTACTACTTTTTAAACGTCCCCTCGTTTAGTATAATTATTTCTTATATATCTTTTATATTCAAAAACGATACGAAGTACTCAAACTTTATTTTAAAAAAGTTTTTTATAAAGTCGTTAATAAGTATTTTATTTATTAATATATAAACTATTTAAACTAAGCTTCTTAAGTACTCTTATTATAACTATATATTCTAAAATTAATATAATATAAGTAAATTAAAATACGTTCCCCTTTTCTTTATTATAAGTTTAATTATTTAATAATTATCGTAATATACTTTTTATATAATTAGGAGCTTAAGTAAGATATCTTTAATAAAGCGTTTAAAGCGAGTATTTTTTTAATTATACATTTTAAACTTAGTAATTTAGCTTTTATAACTAATGTAATTATTATATTTTAATAAGGTACTTTTTACTGAACGAGGCTATTGAAAAAGGGGATTATAAAACCTTATAAAGATCTATAGGTCTTTTTATTATTTATAAACGAAGCGTTATTTATAATTAATGATACTTAGTTACCCCCTAAGGTCCCGAAGTATATTACTAAGTATTATATATAAAAAAGGTATTATATAACCTAATTTATAATAAAATAATATTAATAAAACGGGGTTATTGAGAACTAAAAAAATAGAGCGTATACAAAAGTAATATTAAGTCGAATTATAACTATTATATATAATATCGATCTAACCTTTTTTTTAAAAAACTTAGTTTTATTTAGGGATATAATCCCTAAGTTTTCTTTAATTAGAATTATTGATAATAGGGTTATAAGATTAGTAAAGTTAACAAAATCGAACTTTTTAACTACTTTCTTAAAATATTAATTATAAACTAAGTAGATCTTCCGGTTTAGTTAATTATAAATAACTTTTATTTTAAAATATAATAAAACTAGCCCCTAGTTCTTTTATTTTATATTTCTTTTTAAATCCCTTAGTTACCTAACTAGCCTCGTAAACGTAGTTTTTATAATAGAAAAACGAGGATGTTATTTATATAAAAAAGAACCAGGACCTTTTTAATAAAATCTTAGAATAACTACGGGTCTTTATTTAGAAAATAAAAGACCTCCCCCCGACAGAGCAATGCGCCGGGGCCGTACTATATATTACGTATTAAATAAAACTAGGTATATTACGCTCTATACCTAACTATTAATTAAAACTCCCGACCTTCCCCCGCTTCTAGCCGTTTAGAAGGTAAGTTATACCTATTTTAATATATATAAAACCTCTTAGTAATCTAACGAGACAGTGTGAGTTTCTACTGATACTGTGTATTAATACCGTGTAACCGATATCGAGAATCGCCCGAGCAGCCAGCAAAGGTAGAAATAAAAAACAAATAAAACCTCTTAGTACTAACTTATATAAGTAGCTAGATCCTATATTATATACTCCTTTTTATTAAAAGTTAGGGGGCCCCTTATATATTCTTTTATATTTATAATATAGCCTATATTAAAGGGATTTTGAGCTTTATAAAATATAATTTCTAAATTAATATTAATATATTAAATCTTAACCCTTTAGGGTCCGGTCCGCCTTATTAGGGGCCATCTTCGCCTTTATAAGTAAGCTAGTTTATTAGGGTTAATATCGAGTGTTTTTATTATATAATAAACTTTATAACTAATAATAGCCGGCCGTAGCCGTTACTAAATACTAACGATCCCGTTATAATATATTAATTATTCTCTAAATGGTTAAAAACTACCCCCTACTTTTTACCTTATTTAATAACTTTAGAATATCCTTTTTAGTCTTTCTTAACTTACTCTTATACTATGTTTTTAAAATATTAATAATATTTTAGAATTAGTTAGGTATTTTAAGGCTATTATATTATATAAGCTAAGTACTTATTAAGGTAATAGCTATCTTAATATATATTTTCTCGATCTTTAAGTTAATAATATTCAATTCGTATTGCTTAAGACGGCTACATTATAGTTCGGGGTCTTTTAATATAATACTTATAGGATCGAACTTTTAGTTATTAAAAAAGCCCTAAGGGTCGATAATAACTACGTATTTTAGTATTTTAATAGTATATATTTAAGAATAAGTAAACGATTTAATAATAATAGTAATAGTAATAGTAATAGAGTAATAATAATAGAGTAATAGTAATAGGGTAATAGCGATAGGGTAATAGTAATAAATAGCGAGGGAAGTAGCGTTTTTTAATTTTAATAAAGAAAACGAAGTAATAAATATATATATATATATATATATAAGTCGAAGTTAAAAGCGTATATTAATAAGGTTAGTATTATTTTTAATAACGGTAACGAGGGTATCTTTAATACTATATTATTATAAGCTATTATTACTTAGAGGGTAATAAACTTAGCTAAGTAAGTAGCTTATAAGGTAGTAGCGTTAAGTACTTAATATCATTATTAATAATCCGTAGTTATAAACTTTATAGGAGGGAAAGTTAAAGAGTTAGAAAATCTAAAAAGAATAGTCTATTGAGATAGTAAGAGTATCTATTAATACTATATATTAATACTATATAATCAATATTAAGAACTGCCCGAGCAACTAGTAAAGGTAGAATAAAAAAAAATATTAAATCTTAATATTTATATTAGCCCAGCTATTTATAATATTTATACTATTACTTAGGATCCGTAGTTATGAACTTTATAAGAGAGAAAGTTGAAAGGTTAGAAAGTTTTAAAAAAATAGTCTATTGAGATAGTGGGAGTATTTATTAATACTATGTATTAATACTATGTATTAATACTATGTAATCGATATTAAGAACCGCCCGAGTAACTAGTAAAGGCAGAAAAAAAAATACTATTACTTAGCTAAATT
Organism: Colletotrichum lupini; assembly: GCF_023278565.1. Lineage (NCBI taxonomy): Eukaryota > Fungi > Ascomycota > Sordariomycetes > Glomerellales > Glomerellaceae > Colletotrichum > Colletotrichum lupini. The sequence goes on along the minus strand of NC_064677.1, from coordinate 4,385,452 downwards.
CCGTATTATTAAAAGGTACTTTACTAATCCTTAAGTATATTTATATTAGCTACGATAGTTATAATATCGAGCTAGCTAGGGGCGCCTAGCCCGAGAGGGGTAGACCTATTAACGGGCATCTTTAATAGAGTAAGTTCTTATCGAGGTAGTAATTTATATACTAATAAGTTTATTTAGTAAATTTATTTAGTAGATTTATTTAATTTAAATAGAGAGTAGTTTTAAGTAATATTAAAAGTAATAAGGATAAAAAGAATCTTTATAAGCTTTAGTATAAAGAGTAATAAATATTAGCCTATTTAGCCCTTTTTTTAAAAACCTCTATATTATTATTAAAGTTTAGAACCTCTATAGTTAAGGGCCGCTTTTAACTATTATAGCCGATTATTATAGTTAATTATTATAGCTAACCTCTATTATTAACCTTTTTAACCGGCGCTACTATAGAGTAGCTAACTTATTCTAAATTATATAATAGTTTTTATATCGAAATTATTATATTATATTAAGCGTATACTTAGGGTATATTATACGTATTATATAGTTAAAAAGTATACTATATTATATAATCTCCCTTAAAAGCGTAATCCCGTTAAGGTCGATCTTTTGCGCTTATAAAGCCGGAACAAAACCATTATATACTCCTTTTTATTAAAATTTAAAGGACTCTTTATATATTCCCTTATATCTATAATATAGCCTATATTAAAACGACTTTTAACATTATAAAATATAATTTCTAAATTAGTATTAATATACTAAATTTCAATATCTATATTAGCCCGGCTATTTATAATACTCGTATTATTACTTAGCTAAATTCTCTACTATTAAAAAATATTATATTACTCCTTAAGTATATTTATATTAGTAATAATAGCTAGGGTATCGAGGGGGCTTAAGAATTTATTAAGTTTTAGAGAGGGAGACTTATTAAGGGGCATTTTTAGTAAAGTAGTAGTTGATATATTAATAAGTTTAGTTAATAAGTTTATTTAATAAATTTATTTAGCTTAAATAGAACTTTAAGTAATATTAAAAATAATAAAAATAAAAAGAATCTTTATAAGCTTTAGTACGCTAAATATTAGCCCTTTTAGCCTTTTTTCTAAAAACTTCTACGTTATTATTAAAGTTTAAAGCCTCTATAGTTAAGGGCTGCCTCCGACTTTTATAACTAACCTCTATTATTAACCTTTTTAGCTAGTATTACCGCAGGGTAGCTTACTTATCCTGAATTATATAATAGTCTTCATATTAAAATTATTTTATAATGTTAAGCGCATACTTAGAGTATATTATATATATTATATAGTTAAAAAGTATATTATATTATATAATTTCTTTTGAAAGCGTAATCCCGTTAAGGTCGATCTTATACGCTTATAAAGCCGGAAAAAAACCGCTATATAAATAAAAGACCTAGGCTTTTAAGAATTAATACTAGCTCTTTATATTATAATAATAGAGCGTCATAAGTACTATATAAGGCTTACTTAAGTTTTATATATATTCTTAGTTTATAAAAGCCATTTAGTAATTCGTAAATAATAAGGGGGTTACTTAGCTTTTTGATTACGTTTAAAAAGGTATTTATAATATTATACTAATAAACTTCTAAATCGAATTGAATAATAATAGCTATAGTTACCCTAAATATCCTAGTTATTATACGTCGCTACGTAGGTCTCTTTTTAGAGAGGGTTATTTTTAAAAATCCCCTCTAATATAAATTCTCGCTTTATAATAATCGAAGTAATTATTATTATTAAGTTTATAATTAAATACCTATTCAAGGGGTATCGGCTTAGAAATAACTAACGCCCTACTAATTACTTTTTAAGTATTTATTTTTCTTAATTTCTAGATTTTCAACCGTACTACCTCTAAAAATTAACTTTTTAAAAGTTCTAATATTTTAAAAATATCCTTTTACTTTTCTAAAGGCGTAATTAATTAATCCATCTAAATTTAGTTAAATAAAACCGTAATTAGTAAAACGTACTTTGTTTTAATAAATATAGTATAAATATAGTAATATAGCGTCCGATACCCCTAAGTTACCTCGTTAACTACTTTTTATTAATTAGGTATAAACGTATTAAAAAATGAGTCTTAATCTCTTTTTACTAAAGTATAAAAAGAGTATTACCTAAATTACTCTTATAAACTTAGGTTTTATATAAATACTTTTCCCCCCGACGGAGCAATCCGCCGGGGCCGTACCGTGTATTACGTATTAAAGAAAACTAAGTTTATTACGCTCTATACCTAATTACTAATTAAAACAGCTCCCGACCTTCCCCCGCCTATCTAAAGGGTAAGCTATACTTATTTTAATATATATAAGACCTCTTAGTACTAACCTATATAAGTAGCTAGATCTTATATTATATACTCCTTCTTATTAAAAGTTAGGGAGCCCCTTATATATTCTTTTATATTTATAATATAGCCCGTATTAAAAAGATTTCTAAATTTATAAAATATAATTTCTAAATTAGCGTTAATATACTAAATCTTAATATTCGTATTAGCCTAGCTATTTATAGCGTTTGTACTATTACTTAGCTAAATTCCGTATTATAAAAAAGTACTTTACTAATCCTTAAGCGTACTTATGTTAATTACGATAGTTATAGTATCGAGCTAACCGAGGGCGCCTAGCCCGAGAGGGGCAGACTTATTAACGGGCATCTTTAGCCTACTAATTACTAACTATATACTAAGAGAGTAGTAGTTTATATATTAATAGGTTTATTTAGTAAATTTATTTAATAAATTTGCTTAGTTTAAATAGAGAGTAGCTTTAGGTAATATTAAAAATAATAAGGATAAAAAAGATCTTTACGAGCTTTAATATAAGTAATAAATATTAGCCTATTTAGCCCTTTCTTTAAAAACCTCTATATTATTATTAAAGTTTAGAACCTCTATAGTTAAGGGCCGCCTTTAAATATTATAATTAACTATTACGGCTAACTATTACGGCCGACCTCTATTATTAACTTTTCTAACCGGCGCTATTACGTAAGTATATTACTTAGCTTATTATTAATAAGTAGCTAAAAAGGGTAGCTTACCTATCCCGAATTATATAGCGGTTTTCGTATTAAAATTACTATATTATATTAAGCGCGTACTTAGGATATATTATACGTATTATATAATTAAAAAGTATACCGTATTATATAATTCTTTTCAAAAGCGTAATCCCGTTAAAGTCGACCTTTTGTATATATAAAGCCGGAAAAAAACCACTATATATAAATACTTTTAGTAATTAGTTTCTTAACCTCTAGTTTTATTTAATATACTTATTATCTTTTTAGTTATTTATTTTAATATTCTACCTTTATTAGCTACTCGGGCGGTTCTTAATATTATTTATATAATATTAATATATGATATTAATAGATACTCTTATTATCTTAATAGATTATGTTTTTTAGATTTTCTACTTTTTTAACTTTCCTTTTTATAAAGTTCATAACTACGGATTATTAACGGTAATAATAAGTACTATTACTTTATAAGCTTGCGCACTTAGCTAAGTTAGTTACTTTTCTAAGTATAGTAGCTTATAATAGTAGTATTAGAGATGCCCTCGTTACTATTATTAAATAATATTAACCTTACGATATTTACCTTAATACTTTTAACTTTAACTCGTATATATATATATATTCGTTACCTCGTTTTTTTTATCAAAATTAAAGACGCTTCCCTCGCTATTACTATCGCTATTACTATCTAACCGTCTACCTTAAGTATATTTTATTAAAATACTAAGATATTAATAGCTTATTAACCTTTAGGGCTTCTTTAATAATTAGAAGTTCGATCTTATAAGTATTATACTAAACGACCCCGAGCTATAAAAAGACTACTTTGATAAATACTATATTTATAATATTAACTTATAAAAAATAGATAGATATATTATCATAAGTATTACTTTTATTAGTACTTTTTGAATATAATAAAGTAATATAAATAAGCCTAGACTTAATAATATAATTAATAACTTAGAAAGAGTATAAGTAAGCGTATTAAATAGGAATATTAAGGAGAGGTTATTATTAAATAAAATAAAAAGAGAAAGTAAGGGGTAGTATTTAGCTATTTAGAGGGCGATTAATATATTACGGCGGGATTATTAGTATTTAGTAACGGCTACGGCCGGCTATAGTTAGTTATGAAGTTTTATTATAGTACGTAATAAAGATACTTAATATTAACCTTAATAAACTAGCTTACTTATATAGGTAAAGATGGCCCTTAATGAGGCGGACCGGACCCCAAAGGGATCTTTTTAGTTATATTTACTAATTATATTAGAATTACTAATTAAGTCGTTTATTACTCCTATTTTTTAATATAAGTTTACTTATTAAAAAAAGTTCGTTAAGGTTTAGTTAGGTAAGAAGATCCTTTTTTTTTTTTTTTTATATTCTACTTTTACTAGCTACTCGGGCGATTCTCAATATTAATGATATAGTATTAATATATAATACTAATAAGTTCTGCTAGGGGGGCTGTGTTAGTTGGCTGGGCGGGCTATGTCCTATTTTTCCTAAACTAATCTAACTAATAAGAGGCTAGGGATTATTCCGACCGATTTCTACTACTACTAATTGCCCACTTTTACTTCTATTTACCTACTTCAACCTACCTACCTTAACCTCGCCGTCGCTACTTACGAAAAGTGAAGCTATTATAACTTTTTGACGGAGGTATTACTAATTAACCTAATTAACCTAATTACCCCTGCGTAATATAAAAATCGAGGTTCGTCGAGATCTCTCGATTACTATAATAAAAGCTAAAATAATTTTCGAATTATATAAGTTTATATAAGCCGGTTCTATATAAGGCTAGTAGTAGAAAGCTAGAATTAATTACTTACCGTAGTTAGCCGAGAAAATCGCGTTTATCCCATTAGTTAGAAGAAGTAGGACACAGCCCGCCCAGCTAACTAACACAGCCCCCCTAGTAGAACTTATATTAATATATACTCTTACTATCTTAATACACTATTTTTTTTAAATTTTCTACTTTTTTAACTTTCCCTCTTATAAAGTTTATAACTACGGATTATTAACGGCGATATTATATACTTAACGTTACTACTTTATAAGCCCGCGCACTTAGTTCAGTTAGCTACCCTTCTAAGTAATAATAGCTTATAATAGTATAGAATTAGAAATACCCTCGTTATTATTATTAAATAATATTAACCTTAGGATATCTACCCTAATCCTTCTAACTTTAACTCGTATATATATATATATTTATTACCTCGTTTCCTTTATTAAAATTAAAGACGTTACTTCCCTCGCTATTATTATTACTATTACTATTACTATTTAACCGTCTATTTTAAATATTTATTTTGGTATTTTACCTTTGCTAGCTACTCGGGCGATTCTCGATATTAGTTATATAGTATTAATACACGGTATTAATAAATACTTATACTATCTCGTTAGACTATTTTTTTTAGATTTTTTAACTTTTTAACTTTCCCTTTTATAAAGTTTATAACTACGGATTATAGACGGCAATGGGCGCCCGATATTATTACTTTATAAGCCTATTGCGCACCTAGCTAAGTTAACTACCTTTCTAAGTATAATAGCTTATAACGGTAGTATTAGAGATACCCTCGTTACCGTCGTTAAATAATATTAACTACGATATTTACCTTATTTTAACTTTACTTATATATATATATATTCGTTACTTCGTTTCTTTTATTAAAATCGAAAAACGCTACTTCCCTTACCATCTATTACTATTACGCTATTACTATTACTATTACTATCTAACTATCTACTTTAAATATACTTTATCAAAATACCGAGACGCTACTAATAACTCGTCGACCCTTAGGGCTTCTTTAATAGCTAAAAGTTTAATCCTATAAGTATTATACTAAACAACCCCGAGCTATAAAAAGACCGCTTTAATAAATATTATATTAGTAATATTAACTTATAAAAGACGGATAAATATATTATAATAAGTATTACCTTTATTAGCACCCTTTTAATATAATATAGTAATATAAATAAGCCTAGATTTAATAATATAATTAGGAGCTTAGAAAGAGCGTAGGTAAGCGTATTAAATAGGAATAGTAGTGGGGAGAGGTTATTATTAAATAAGATAAAGGGAGAAAGTAAGGGGTAGTATTCGGCTATTAAAAGGGTAATTAATATATTACGGCGGGATCGTTAGTATCTACGGCCGGCTTTTATTAGTTATAAAGTTTGTTATGTAATAAAAACTCGATATTGACCCTAATAGACCAGCTTGCCCGTCAAGGCGAAGATGGCCCCCAATGAGGCGGACCGGACCCCAAAGGGCTATTTTAAATATACTTTATTAAAATACTAAGACGCTAACTCGTCAACCCTTAGGGCTTCTTTAATAATTAAAAGTTTAATCTTATAAGTATTATATTAAACGACCCCGAGCTATAGAAAGACTACTTTAATAAATATTATATTAATAATATTAATTTATAAAAAATAGATAGATATATCATAATAAATATCGCCCTTATTAGTACCTTTTTAATATAATAAAATATAAATAAGCCTAGACTTAATAATATAATTAAGAGCTTAAAAAGAGCGTAAGTAAGCGTATTAAATAGGAATATTAGGGAGAGGTTATTATTAGATAGGATAAAAAAAGAAAGTAAGGGGTAGTATTTAGCTATTTAAAAGGCGATTAATATATTACGTTATTAGTAACGGTTTATTTAAGCTATGTTAGCGTGTTTAGTAACGGCTACGGCCGGCTATTATTAGTTATAAAGTCTTATTAAAGTATGTAATAGAAACTCAATATTAACCCTAATAGACCAGCTTGCCCGTGAAGGCGAAGATGGCCCCCAATGAGGCGGACCGGACCCCAAAGGGGAAGATCCTTTTTATAAAAGCTTTAAAAAGTTTTCATTTTTATTTATATATATATATTACGTTTTAATCTTTTTAATAAGAGAATCGACTTTTTTTATAGCCTTGCTCGCTAACTTAATTGGTTAAATGAAGTTTATATTTAACTCTAAACTCTTAAAGTCTAGGGTTAGTTTAGAAATAAGTAGCTACTTACCTCGTTTATTTAAAAAAAGAACTAAGCTTTTTAATAGCTTTATCTATTTTTAGGAATTAATAGGGACGTATAACGAATTAATACGGACGCATAGCTCTTAAGGACGTATAATATTCTCTATCTCTCATTAGTTTAAAAAAAAGTACCTCTTTATAAAAGTAATAAAAGTAACTATATTAATATAGTTATTCTTACTATTCTCTCCAACCTAAGCTCTAATTTAAGATTTTTAAAATAAAAATACTATTATAACCTACGTACTTATTTAGACCTATTATATTACTTATTTAAAATTAATATATTTTAAATAAATCAATAATCTAAGCTTTTATAAATCTTAAATAAATAATTGTTTTTTTTTTATATATTTAAAATATATAAAAAGTAAATTTTAATAACGTCTACTTAACTACTTCTTTTAATATAGTTATTTATTTTTATATACTACTTTTACTAACTACTCGGGTAATTCTTAATATCGTTTATATAGTATTAATATATAGATAGTATTAATAAATACTTATACTATCTCGCTAAACTATTTTTTTAGATTTTCTTTTACTTTCCCTCTTATAAAGTCTATAACTAAGGATTATTAATAATAATAATAAGCACTACCCCTTTAGGGTCCGGTCCGCCTTATTAGGGGCCATCTTCGCTTTCACGGGCAAGCTAGTTTATTAGGGTTAATATTAAGTATCTTTATTACGTAATAAACTTTATAATTAATAATAGCTAGCTATAGCCGTTACTAAATACTAACGATCTTATTATAATATATTAATTACTCTCCAAATAACTAAAAACTACCCCCTATTTTCTACCTTATTTAAGAATTTTAAAATATCCCTTTTAGTCTTTCCTAACCTATTCTTATATTACGGTTTTAAACTATTAATAATATTTTAAAGTTAGTTAGGTATTTCGAAGCTATTATATTACATAAGCTAAGTACTTATTAGGGTAATAGCTATATTAATATATATCTTTCCGATTTTTAAATCGATAGTATTTAATCCGTATTTTTTAAAACGGCTATATTATAGTTCGGGGTCCTTTAATATAATATTTATAAAATCGAACTTCTAGTTATTAAAGAAGCCCTAGGGGTCGATAATAACTACGTATCTCGGTATTTTAATAATACATATTTAAAAATAAGTAGATAATTTAATAGTAATAGTAATAGTAATAGTAATAGGGTAAGAGTAATAAGGTAATAGTAATAGGGCGATAATAATAAGGTAATAGCGATAAATAGCGAGGGAAGCGGTTTTTAATTTTAATAAAAAAAACGAGGTAACGAATATATATATATATATATAAGTCGAAGTTAAAAGCGTATATTAGTAAGGTCGGTATTATTCTTAATAACGGCGATAAGGGTATTTTTAATATTATATTATTATAAGTTACTATTACCTAGAGGGTAGTAAACTTAGCTAAATAGGCGGCTTATAAAGTAATAGCGTCGGGTACTTAATATTACTATTAATAATCCGTAGTTATAAACTTTATAAGAGGGAAAGTTAAAAAGTTAAAATATTTAAAAAAAAATAGTTTATTAAGATAGTAGGAGTATTTATTAATACTATATATTAATACTATATAATCGATATTAAGAGCTGCCCGAGTAACTAGTAAAGGTAGAAAAAAAAAAACAAAAATAAATAATAAGCGCTACTACTTTATAAGCTTACTACGTACTTAACTAAGTTAGCTATCCTTCTAAGTAATAATAGCTTATAATAGTAGTATTAGAGATACCCTCGTTACTATTATTAAGAATAATACCGACCTTTATAAGCACAATATTTACCCTAGTACTTTTAACTTTACTTATATATATATATATATATATATTCATTACTTTATTTCCTTTATTAAGATTAAAAAACGCTTCCCTTACCGTCTATTACTATCGTACTATTACTATTATTATCTAATCGTCTACTTTAAGTATACTTTATTAAAGTACTAAAATACTTAATACTCGTCGACCCTTAGGGCTTTTTTAATAACTAGAAGTTTAATCTTATAAGTACTATACTAAACGACCCCGAGCTATAAAAAGACTACCTTAATAAATATTATATTTATAATATTTACTTATAAAAAACGAAGAAATATATTATTATAAATATTACTCTTATTAGTGCCCTTTTAATATAATAGAGTAATATAAATAAGCTTAAATTTAATAATATAATTCAACGCTTAAAAGGAGCGTGTTTAAATATGTTAAATAGGAATATTTCCTTTAGGGTCCGGTCTGCCTTATTGGGGGCCATCTTCGCCTTTATAAGTAAGCTAGTTTATTAAGGTTAATATCGAGTGTTTTTATTAAATAATAAAACTTTATAACTAACTATAGCCGGCCGTAGCTATTACTAAATACTAATAATCCAGCTATAATATATTAATTACCCTTTTAATAACTAAATACTACCTCTTGATTTTTCTTTTTATTTTATTTAATAATAACCTCTCCTTAATATTCCTATTTAATACGCTCGCTTATACTCTTTTTAAGCTCCTAAATATATTATTAAGTTTAGGCTTATTTATATTATTTTATTATATTAAAAAGGTACTAATAAGGGTAATATTTATTATAATATATTTATTCGTTTTTTTTAAGTTAATATTATAAATATAATATTTATTAAGGTAGTTTAACTATAGCTTAGGGTCGTTTAGTATAATATTTATAAGATCGAACTCCTTATTATCAAAGAAGCCCTAAGGGTCGACGAGTTATTAATAACGTCTTAGTATTTTAATAAAGTATACTTAAGCGTTTTTCGACTTTAATAAAAGAAAGGAGGTTATAAATATATATATATATATATATATATATGTTAAAGTTAAAAGTATTAGGTAGATATTATAAGGTTAGTATTCCCCCCGACGGAGCAATCTGCCCGGGCCGTACTATATATTACGTATTAAAGAAAACTAAGTATACTGCGCTCTATACCTAATTACTAATTAAAATGATAATTAACTAACTCGACCGTTATCTTCCTTTTATTAATAGCTCCTAACCTTCCCCTATATAAAGTCCTCTAAGTTCTAGTTATTTAAAGAGCGAGCTATACCTACGCTAACGTATATAAGACCTCTTAGTACTAACCTACGTAAATAGCTAGATCTTATATTATATACTCCTTCTTATTAAGGGTTAAGGGGCCCCTTATATATTCCCTTATATTTATAATATAGCCTATATTAAAGGGATTTGTAGCTCTATAAAATATAGTTTCTAAGCTAATATTAATATACTAAATCTTAACGTCTATATTAGCCCGGCTATTTATAATATTCGTACTATTACCTAGCCGAATTTTATATTATTAAAAGGTACTTCGCTAATCCTTAGGTATTTGTTTTTATTTTTTATTTCTGCCTTTGCTGGCTGCTCGGGCGATTCTCAATATCGATTATACGGTATTAATACACGGTATTACTAAATACTCACACTGTCTCGATAGACTATTCTTTTTAGATTTTCCACCTTTTTAACTTTCCCTCCTGCAAAGTTCACAACTACGGATTACGAATAACTATAGTATAGAGGTTCTCCTCCTTAGGTATTACGAGCTTCTCGTTTATTATTAATAATCTATTATTTTAAATAAACTAATACTCGCGTCCTTTAGCTATTAGTACTTATATTAGCGCGAGAAATATTATAATAAGGTCCCTATTAAGCTTTAAAATCTTCTTTATTAATAAGTATTTTTAAAGCTCGTTTTTTAATAAAAATAAGCTAATTATAAGCTATAATTAGTTAATAGCGGCGCTTAATAGCGCCTATAGCTCCGCTACGATATTAAGAAATAGTAGTCCTAATAATAAGAGGACTTATGTCCTATTAGCCTCTTTTAGTACTTATGAAGTAAAGTTTTGCTATCCGGGCAGTACTGTTTGGCTATCCGGGCAGTAGTCCACTTTTTAAACTAATAAGGGCTTATAGCTATAGAGCTCGGGCTATAACCCTATACCCGTACCTACTATACCTATATACGGGCTACCCGGCATAGTTACGTAAGGTAGCCGTAAGTACGTTCGGTCGTAATTACTTACGGTTATAATTACTTACGGTCGTAATTACTTATGGTTATAATTACTCACGGTCGTAATTACTTACGGTTATAATTACTTACGGTTATAATTACTTACTTAATTACTTACTTAATTACTTACTTAATTACCTACTTAATTACCTATTTCTATAGGTAATTATAATTATAAGTAATTACGACTATAAGTAATTATAACCGTAGGTAATTATAATAGTACGTACTTACGGCTACTATAGCTATAGCATATATATACTAAGTAGCCCGTAAGTAGGTATAGTAGGGTAAAAAAGTTTAGAGTTTTAACGGTAGGTTCTAATTAGTTTAAAAAGTAGATTACTACCCGGATAGCCAAATAGTACTGCCCGGATAGCAAAACTTATTAAGTATAGATATTTTCCGTTTTTTATAAAAGGGCGTTAATTAGTACGTTCTTTTTCCCTAGGTAGTAGTAGATTTAAAAATTAAAGTCCGCTAGCGTACTAGCTTAGTAAGCTTATTATAAGTTAAGTAAGTACTTAGTTATAAAAAATAATAATAGCTAATAGTTTATAATAATATTAAACTTATATTTATAACTTATAAGCTCTGCGCGCTATTTTTCTAAGTATAATATTATTATTAATATTTTTTTATTATAAATAGCATAGTTAAGCTTTATACCGCTTATTATTTTTAAGTAAAAGGCTACTAAATATTATAACCCGTTATCTTTTTATTATTTTAATAATACCCTAGCGTATATTAAATTAAAAGTATTTATTTCTAGCTACGTTAGTAGCTCTAGTTTAAAATAATAGAGGATAAGTATTGATATTAGTATTAGTTTTATAATTTTAAAAGCCGTTTCGTAATTAGTACTAAAGTTAAAAAGAACTCCTTTACCTATTAGCTTTATAAAAAGCCTAGCTAAGTAGCCGTAATTCTTTATAAACCTTTTATAAAAATTATAAAACCTAAGAAAAGACTAAATACCCTTAAGTAATATAAGTAGTTTTTAATCTTTAATTATAAAAACTTTCTCCTTATTTAGTTATATACTTTTTATTAAAACTACGAAGCCTAGGTACTTTATAAAGGTAATACTAAATTTATATTTTTTAATATCTACTTATAAGCCTACTTTTTATAAGTAATTTAGTACTTTAATAATGTACTCTTAGTACTAAAGGGGGTTATTAAAAAAGATTAGGATATTATTTATATATACTATATAAAAGTTATTTAAATACTTTATTAATATTTTATTTATATATTATCAATATATAATAAGCCCGTTACAAAGCCTAAAAGGTATTACTTTATATTTATACGCCCTATAATAAGTTCTAAATATTATTAAATCCTTAGAGGCTAAGTTAAGTTAAATATAATAAAAGGCCTACTTAATATCTAGCTTAATTAATACTTTTATTTTACTTAGCTACGCGAGGGTCTTTTTAATAAGTAATAATAAGTAGCGGTCTTTTTTTATAACCTTATTAAGCTTATAAAAATTAATATAAAAGCGTAGGCTATTATTATACTTTTTTATAAATAGCGTTAGTAATATAAAAAGAGTATTACTTAGTTTAATAAAACCTTTTTATAAGTACTTTAGTAAATAGGCTTTTATAATCTCTAGCTCGGATATTAACTACTTATATAGAGGGTAATAAGTTAGTTTCTCCTTATTACTGTTTAAAAACTCGATTTTATAGTTATATAGCTTATAAAGCGCTAGTATATTACTAATTACCTTATTAAAAACGTCGGTCTAGGGCCGTAAATACTTTAATAAGTTCGTTATTATAAGGTTATAAGTAACTTAGTTATTATTATATAAAGGGTCTACTTCCTCTTTTTTATTTTTTATAATATAATTAAGCTTATAGAGTAATATAGAGCCTATTTTAACGTCGTTCTACTTTAAGTTTTTTTAAAAAATAAGAGCGTTAATAAAGGTAATATCTATTTATATTATTACTAAGTATAGTTTTTATTACTTAGCCCTCTTTATAAGGGTAATATTAGTATTATTAAGGGCGCGTTCTATTTTCTTTATATTCTTAGCCTCGTTTAACTATTATATTTAATAAGCTATTATTTTTAGTAAGCGTAGTAATATCCTAATTAGTATACCCTTTGCCCGTTATTACTAGAGCTTTTAGTTATAGTAGGTTATATTTATTTTAAATAGGTCCTATTAATAGTCGGTATTAATTTAGTATTATATATCGATAACTTCTGGGGTATATAGGTCCTCGATATCTTTAATAATAATAAAGGGCGTTTTTTATAATAATAGGTCCTTAGGCTATATTAAATATTAGTAATAAATATTAAAGTTTACCCCGTAATATTCGAACTACTTCTACTCTAAAATTAGGTCGTAATAGCCCGTATTAAACTAAAAGAGGAGTACTTTTAAAAAAACCTATTAATTAATATATAGGTTAGCGATTTATACTACGCTAGTATTATTTAATCGCTCTTTATTAAATCTAATAATAGGGATTAGGTATTATAATTTATAAAATAAGGCTATATAGAATTATTATAATAAAGGGGTTATATAGTTATTTATAAATCCGTACTTATTAGCTCCCGTATTAAGTAAGGCTCTTAGGTAAATTTTATATTTATTAAATACTAATATAAGCTCTATTTCAAGGGGCTAGCCCCTTATAAAATTTTATAAGTTTATTAAATTAATCGCTAATTTTCTATTTTTTTTATACGTATCCCCTAACTAGGAGTTTACTTTTACTAAGGGTTTTAGTTTTCTAAACTTAACTTTATTTTAATAGGGCCCTTAGTAGTATTAATAACGACTATAATAGTCCTTAGCTTTTTAGAATAGTCCTTAGAAATATATTTAGTATTATCATAAACGAAGTAAGTACTACTATTTTTAAGCTTACAATATAGGGCTTTGGGGATCGTTTTATAGGTAGAGGTATAACCTCGGTCCTATTTAATACCTTTAGTATTTCTATTATTTTTACTACTTCTATTACTTTTATTTAAAGTTTAATAAGTCTAACTAAAAGCCTTAACTAGGCGGTCCTTTATAAAAAGGGGTTATATTGTATTAACTAGCTAAATAACGTACTTAATATATTTTTAAAAAGTAGTCGTATGATTTAAGTACTTTAATATAGCCTAGTTATAAAAATATATAAATAGTTTATTATAAAAACGGCGCTTTTATTAAGACTTTAAAAGCTCATTAATATATATAAGTTTAGTAAATATAAAGCGCTTTTAATAAACGTTTTTAAATATAATCGTAAGTACGTTTAGCTTACGACTAGCGTCGTTTATAGTAATTAAGTTAGTATAAGCTAACTTAAGCTCGTAAAGTAGTTACTTAGCTATAATAATCTCGTTAAAGGTTAGTATTAGGTATATAAACTTTATAATACTACTTTTAATCTTATTAATAATATACTCTAAGTAGTACCTATCCGTACTATAGTTAGTATTTTTTAAGCGCTTTATAATATATTAGAGTTAGTAATTAAACTTAAAGTTAGTATTATTATTTATAAAAATAGGTACGTTAGGTATTTTTTAAGAGCCATAAGTAATAGGATAGGATAAAGTTAGAATAGTCTTATAGCTATTTTACGTTTCTAAGTATATTAGTTATTATTTTAGTATACTAAGGGTAGTAGTATTTTAAATAGAGCTAGCTTAAGAGCCGTTTTCTAATTCTTTTAGTTTTTTAACTATAGCTATATTATTAATATAAGCTTAAGTAAGGGCTTCTTTTATAATACGGAGCTTTATAATAGTGATATATATAAGGTTAAGGTTCTTACGGGTTATTATATATAAGTACTTAGTATTATTACTTAGTTAGTAAATAATAGAAGCTAGGACTTATTCTAATTAGTACTAAGTAATATATATTTTTAGCTATTATTTAATTTACTTAAGTAAGGTCTTTCCGTTATTTTTAAAATATAGCTCCTAAATAAAATCGAAGCTAATATACTACTTAATATTCTTTTTAAAAAGGATATTATTATAAAGATAAATAGGTAAAATAAGCTAGTTAATTACGTTACTAAAGTACGCTAAGTAATTAGCCTAAGTAATAAAGAGTAAAAAGCGCTTTATTAACTAGTTAAATAGCGCGACCTTAGGGTTAATAACTAAGAGCTTAATATTTTTATTAGGGCTTATAACGTTTTATTAAGATTTATAAAAGCGGCGACTTTATTAAAAACTATTAATATAAAAAGAGACCTAGCCTCCCTAGCTATATTCTTTAATTATTATATTTAATAAAGGGGGTATATATTCAAGGGGTATTAATTACGCTACTTATATATAATTCATTTAGTTAACTATTACTTAGCTCTTTTATACGCTTTTTTGTTACGAAGGTAACTTTGTTTACCTTATTATTCGCCTTATTATCAATATTACGTAAGCAAACTATATACCATATTAATCTACGATTTCTGTAGATTATTATAGGTATTGATTATGTAAGCAATACTCTAGCACGTATAGCTTTAACGAGGTAATGCGGGATATTCTTTATAAGAATATCCCGCATTACCTCGTTAAAGCTATACGTGCTAGATTTTTTAATAAGAATAGCTAATTAAAATAGTAAGTAATTAATTGATTAAGATATTATCCTTCTATTTCTAGAGAATAGTTAATTAAGTAATATTAAGTAGTATTACAAAAGGGAACTTAAAATAGGTTAAAACGCTACTATATTAACTTAATTAACTAAAGACTTAATATAAAAAGGGAAAAAATAAAATAATAAGTAAAAGCTAGCGAGCTAGCCCTTTAGGCCTAGCGGTCTAGCTCGTTACGTAATTATTAAGAGCTTAGCCTCGTAGCCTAAGGCTAAGCCCCGGGGCCTATAGGGGCCCTAATGCCTACTGCCGTAATATTTATCCGTTTTTTATAAGTTAATATTATAGATATAGTATTTATTAAAATAGTTTTTTTATAGCTCGGGGTTATTTAATATAATACTTATAAAATTAAATAACTTCTAGTTATTAAAGAAGCCCTAAGGGTTAATAAGTTATTAATAGCGTTTTAGTATTTTAATAAAGTATACTTAAAGTAAATAGTTAAATAGTAATAGTATAATAGTAATAAATAGCGAGGGAAGTAGCGTTTTTAATTTTAATAAAAGAAACGAGGTAACGAATATATATATATATATATATATATATATATTTTTACCTTTACTAGTTACTTAGGCGGTTCTTAATATCGATTATATAGTATTAATATATAGTATTAATAAATACTCCTACTATCGTAATAAACTATTTTCTTTAGATTTTCTAACTTTTTAACTTTCCCTTTTATAAAGTTTATAACTACGGATTATTATTACGGCCCTGGGCACTGGGCCCCTTAGCGCCCAGGCCTTAGGTACCTAACGGACTACCCATAGGTTACGTAACTACTAAACCGCTAGGCCTAAAAGCCTAGTGCCCCAGATTCCGCTTACTAGTCTACTTTTTCCCTCTTTACGTTAAGTTATGTTTATTAAGTTAATATAATAACGTTCCGACCTACCTCAAGTTCCCTTTTATAATACTACTTAAAATTATTTATAAACCCTTATTTTTTAAAAATAGAATAATAATATCTTAACTTATTTATTTATTATACTAATTAGCTATCCTTATTAAAAAAAAGTGCGACGCTAAGTAATAGCTAAGTAATTAATTACGTAAAGTAATTAATACTCCCTAAATATATATACCCCCTTTACTAAATACTATAGTCTAAAATAAGAGCCGAGGTTAGTAAATATCTTTTTATATTAATAATTTTTAGTAAAATTACTACTTATATGAGTAGTACTAGAGTATTATAAGCGTTAATAAGAATACCGAACTCCTTATATTTAACCCCGAGGTCGACCTTTTTAACTAACTTATAAAATAGATCCTATCCTTTATTATATAAGCTAATTAACTTAAGTACTTCTATTACGTTAATAACGAGCTCGCGTCCCCTATTCAAATTCGTAACGAGGGCCTCTTTAATAATACTAAGTAATACGATACTAACTTTAAGTTTATTTAGGACCTATATAAATAGGATTAGGGCGTTACCCTCTAGGCCTAGGTCAAGAGCTAGTTAAAAATACGTATTACTTAGTACTACTTTAAATAAGTACTTATTTTTATAATTAGCTAGCTAAGTAATAATACTAAGTAGCTTTATAAAATAACTAAGGAAAATATTAAGGTTATACGTATAGCGACTATAAAGCTTTAGAATACTAAGAAATAGTTGAACCGCGCCCTTTATATTAATACTACGCTTAGCGAGCGCGTTAAGTAATTAAAAAACGGCTCCGTAGTTAGTACTAATAATAGCGAGCGTAATAATAATACTTATTGTATATTAAAATAGCGCCTTATTAAACTTAAGGTATAGGGTAGCTATAAGAATACCCTAGCCTTAGTATACTAGCCTTTTTATAAATCTAAAATACTTAACGTCTCTATTTTCATTAATAATAACGATAATAAGGGCCTAAAGTTCCCTTACTAGCTCTAGCGTATTATAAAACGCCTTGAGAACGCGAACTTTAGTATTAATAAATACTATTTAAAGTACGTTATTAATAAAGTTAGTAATATTATAGTAAAGTTTATTTACTTAATATTAGCTTTTAATAAGATTACTATTATTAACTAGTTATTATATAAGCTTAAGTCGGCCTATACTAGCCCTATTATTATAAACGACGCTAATTATAAACTAGACGCCCTCTCTATTACCCTTAAGGATATTTACTAAAAGCGCTCTATTTTTATTAAGCTCGCCTATATTAATAAGCTCCTTAAGTCTTAATAAAAACGCTACTTTTATAATAAGCTCCCTCCCCCTAATAGAGCAATCCGCCGGGCCCGTACTATATATTATATATTAGGGAAAACTAAGTATATTGCGCTCTATACCTAACTACTAATTAAAACTCCTAACCTTCCCCCGCTTTTAACTATCTAGAGGGCGAGCTATACCTACTCTAACGCATATAAGACCTCTTAGTACTAGCCCGCATAAGCGGCTAAATCCTATATTATATACTCCTTCTTATTAAGGGTTAGGGGGCCCCTTATATATTCTTTTATATTTATAATATAACCTATATTAAAGGGATTTCTAGCTCTATAAAATATAATTTCTAAGCTAATATTAATATACTAGATCTTAACGTCTATATTAGCCTAGTTATTTATAGCGTTCGTACTATTACTTAGCTAAATTCTATACTATTAAAAAGTACTTTACTAATCCTTAAGTATACTTACGTTAGCTACGATAGCTATAGTATCGAGCTAGCCGAAGAGGGCGCCTAGCCTAAGAGGGGTAGACTTATTAATAAGTATTTTTAATAAAATAGGTTCTTATTAAGGTAGTATTTTAATTAGCTAACCTCTTAACTAGTTATCTAACTAGCTATCTAAGTAGTAGTTTATATATTAATAAGTTTGTTTAGTAGATTTATTTAGTAAATTTATTTAGTTTAAATAAAGAGTAGCTTTAGGTAATATTAGAAGCGATAAGGATAGAAAGAATCTTTACGAGCTTTAGTACGAAGAGTAGTAAATATTAGCCTATTTAGCCCTTTCTTTAGAAACCTCTATATTATTATTAAAGTTTAGAACCTCTGCGGTTAAGGGCCGTTTCTAACTATTATAGCTAATTATTATAGCTAATTATTACGGCTAACTTCTACCGTCGACCTTTTTAGCTAGCGCTATTATTAAAAAAAGTAGCTTACTTATCCTGAATTATATAGCGGTTTTCGTATTAAAATTACTATATTATATTAAGCGCGTACTTAGGGCATATTATGCATATTATATAATTAGAAGGTATACCGTATTATATAATTTATTTTAAAAGCTTAATCCCGTTAAGGTCGATCTTTTGCGCTTATAAAGCTAGAAAAAAACCACCATATAATAAGCTCCCTATTTACCTTAAGAACTAGGCTATTTTTAAGTACTTAAATAAGGACGCGACCTTTTAGAAGTATATTAAGTACGTTACCTAGCTCGTTAATATAATATAACCTCCGTTAATTAGTAATAAGGCCCTAAAGAGTACTATACCTACCTATATTATTCTTATTAATAAAAAAAGTAGTATTACTAAATAAAATACCTATAGCTAAACTACTAGCCGCGAGACTATCCCTAAGGCCTTATATTAGAAACTTAAAAATAGTAGCGCTTACTTCGTTTATAATAAGCCTAGCTACGTTTCTTAAGACTACTTTAAAAAGCCCGTTATTAATATAGCCGTTATAAATACTATTATTAACGAGTAGCGAACCTTAGACTTAGAAAACTAGGCCCCTTAGTATAAAAAACCTCTTAACTAGGGGATAAGTATAAAAAAAATAGAAGATTAGCAATTTATTTAGTAAACTTATAAAATTTTATAAAAAAGTAGCTTCTTAAGATCGAGCTTATAATAATATTTAATAAATATAGAATTTATTCAAAAGCCTTATTTAATACGAGAGCTAATAAGTACAGATTCATAAATAACTACGTAACCCTATTATTATAAGAATTCTACATAGCCCTATTTAATAAATTACTACGCCCTATCCCTATTACCGGATTTAATAACGAGCGATTAGAAGATATTAATATAGTATAAATTATTAACTTATATATTAACCGCCGGGTCCTCTTAAAAATACCCCTACTCTAACTTAATATAGGGCGCTACGACCTAATCTTAGGGCGGAAATAGTTTAAGTATTATAGAGTTAACTTAAATATATACTATAAGTACTTAATATAGCCCGAGGATTTATTATTATAAAATACCCCCTTTACTATTATTAAGGATATAAAAGACCTATATACTCCTAAGGTTATTAATATATAATACTAAATCGATACCGAACGACGGTAAGAGATATTTAAAATAAATATAGTATAGTATAACGAATAATTATAAAAGAAGCGGGTACTACCTAAACTTATTAAGATCTTTTACTAATTATAGGGCTTATGAGACCGATATATATAGCGGTTTAATAGTATTAAAAATACTTAGAAAATAAATTACGCGTTTATTAATATATTATCGACCTTTTTAAAAAAAACTAAACTTATATAGACCTCCGCTTAGTATAAGGGAGCTAATATTATCCTTAATATTACTTTTATTAATACCCTAGTATTCGAGACTAATTTAAAGCGCGAGGACGTTAAGTTAAGCTCTATATTATTATATAAGCTAGACTATATAATCGAGGATAAGTAAGTAAGATAGGAGGACCCCCTAAAAAGTAATAATTAAAAGACCTAAGGCCTTATTATTACGAAGTTTTTAAAAATACTAAAGCCTTAGATTAATATCTTTAATAAAATAGTAAGTAATACGCTAGCGCCGTACCGTAATTATAATTATAAAATAGAGCTCGTAAAGGGAGGCCGAGAGAAGCTTACTTAATACCCCTTTTATAAATAATTAGTACCTAAGCTAGAGGTAACTAGAGCCTACTTTTTAAAGTACTTTTATAAGGGATTTATCGAGCCCGGTAATACGCCCTTTACGTCGCTTATACTATTTATTAAAAAATATAATAGTAACTTACGGTTCTATATTAATTTTAAAAAACTAAATAAGATTATAAAAAAGGATTAGTACCCTTTATTTTTAATTAATAAGACGCTAACGTAGCTAAGCTAAGCTAAAGTATTTACTAAACTTAATATTAAATAAGCCTTTTATTATATCCGCCTCGACCTTACTTTAAAAAACCTCACGACCTTCTATACTTATTATAAAATATATAAATATAAAATACTACCCTTCGGCCTCTATGATAAGCTAGTTACGTATTAATAATATATAAACGACGTATTAATAAAGTATTTAGACAATTTTTATATTATATATATAAATAATATCCTAATCTTCTTAAATAACCCCTTATAATATTATAAGTATATTATAAAAGTACTAAATTACTTATAAAAAGCTAAATTATAAGTCGATATTAAGAAGTACGAATTTAGTATTATTATTATAAAGTCTTTAAGTTTCGTTATTAATACTAATAATATATAACTTAACGAGGATAAGGTTTTTATTATAAAGAACTAGAAGCTATTAATATTACTTAAGGGTATCTGATTATTCCTTAGTTTTTATAATTTTTATAAGAGGTTTATAAAGGACTACGGGCGCCTAGCTAGATTATTAACGAAGCTAATTAATAAAGGCGTACCTTTTTAATTCGATACTAATTTTAATACTACGTTCGAGGTACTAAAGCTAGCTTTTATAACGGTACTTATACTCCGTTACTTTAGGCCCGAGCTATTTATATACTTAAAAATTAACGTATTAAACTTAGTATATACTAGAGCCTTAGTTTAATAGTAAATAGATAATAGCTTATAATACCCCGTAGCGTTTTATTTAAAGATTATAAATAGTATAGAGCTTAATTATACTATTTGTTTTTTATTTCTGCCTTTGCTGGCTGCTCGGGCGATTCTCGATATCGATTACACGGTAGTAATACACAGTATCAATAGATACTCCCACTGTCTCGATAGACTATTTTTTTATAGATTTTCTACCTTTTCAACTTTCCCTCTTATAAAGTTCACAACCACGGATCATTGACGGCCTTAATTATACTATATATAATAAAAAAATACTAATAATAATAGTTTACTTAGAGGAGTAGCGCGCGGAATTAGTTAGTTATTATTAAAAGTTCAATATTATTATAAATTACTAACTACTCTTATTCTTTATAACGAAGCGTCTCCTTAACTTATAATAGGCCCGCTAAGCTAGCGCCCTAGTTAATTTTAATTTTTAAATCTAATATTACTTAGGGCGGGAAAACGTACTTATTAACGCTTTATTAAGAAAGAACGAGAATATTAAGACTTAATAAGTACTAAAAGAGGTTAACTAAACGTAGGTCTTATTATTACTAGAGCTATTATTATTAAATATTACTACCGAGCTATGAGTATTATTAAAGAACGTAGCATAGTAGCCCGAGCTCGTAATTAGGTCCCTTATACTAAAGAACGAGCTTTAGGGGTACTTATTAGTTAAAAAGGTATTAAAACTTAACTATAACTTAATAATAGTATTGCTTACTTTAATACGAGCGCTAGTAGCTAAGGGCTACGAGCGCTAAAGAATTTAAAATAACGAATTATTTATAATAAATAATAAGCTCGTTATACTTAGGGAGGATAATTTGCGTATTATAGTTATTTATAAAGTATATAAATAAAAGCTCCTAGCGTACTTAGGGCGTAATAAAATAGTTAAGATAATTAAATAATAGTTTTATTAGCCTAGCTTTATAACGGATATATATTAGTATGTTAAAAACTACTATACGTACTATTACTTTTAAAAGCCCCGTAATAAGCCCCTGGGGGAGCTAAGGCCTCTATTTATACCCAACTACCTATAGTAATATATTTTAATAGACTTTATAATAGTACCCCATAATTAAAAGGGCTACGATATAATATATATTATAGTTAATAAACTAAGTAAAAGAGCTATATTAGTACCTTATTATAAAACTACTACTATGCGGGATATAAATAGGATATTTTACGAACGAGTATTACTAATTTTTAAGCTACTTAAAACTATTATTTTTAACCGCGGTCCTTAGTTTATATCGGACTTTTAGAGGGAGCTATATAAGCTTTATAGTATTA
Source organism: Colletotrichum lupini (assembly GCF_023278565.1). Lineage (NCBI taxonomy): Eukaryota > Fungi > Ascomycota > Sordariomycetes > Glomerellales > Glomerellaceae > Colletotrichum > Colletotrichum lupini. The sequence continues at coordinate 4,362,516 of NC_064677.1, read as the reverse complement.
AATTATAGTTATTAATAATAGATTATTTATAAATAGATAATTAAATAGAGATCTTAAACTAGTATATTCTTTAGTAACTACGACCCCTAGTTAATTATTATTAAGATAACTAGAGTAATATACTACTTATAATAGACTTTATTTACGTAGCCTAACTTAGTAAAACTACGGGGCTATTACTTGACGAGGTTGAATTCGGCCGCTAGCCTTAACTATTTTTTAACTAAGCCGTTAGAACCCGACGATTTAACTCGATTAAAAAAAAACTTAACTATACTAAGGCTTAGAAAATAGCTTAAAATATTTACGAGGCCTAGGAGATTATTAAAAGTAATATAGGAGTTACTTAAATGAAATATTAAAAATATACTAATTATTACTAACGGCCTAACGACTTAAAGATTAGTAATAGGGTGTTTATAAACGTATTTTATTAAAAGACTTAAGACGCTAATAAACTATAATAGCCCTAGGCTAGCCCCTAGCTTATTACTAATACTAGCCTAAGTAGTATATAAATTATAAAACTACTCGTAGAGAGTAAAGCTTACTTAATCTTTTATTTAAATAAGCTAAGAAAGGCTATAGAGGACCCCTTACTTAGATAATACTAAAACCCCCCGCTACTAATCCTCTATAGCTTTAAGAAGCCTAAGTATAAGGTTTTATAAATAATGAAATTATAAATATAATATAATAAGTTATAATATTAAGCTAACTAAAAAAGGGTATAATAAGGACCCTACGTAATACGATATAAAAAGCTTTTAGTATATATTAGCGGCTTTATAAACATTCTATAAGTAATAGTTAACGGCTGCGGGACTACTAAAGAACCTCGTATTATAAATAAAAATAGCGGTTAGTAATAATCCGGCCTTGTTACGGGCTAACGATAACGTAGTAGCCGCCCTTATTATAAGCTTATAAAAAGTAATTATAGAGGATTTAAATAGGGAATTAAGTACTATAAATAGCGGCTTTTATACCGGAGGGGGGGGGTAATATTATAGCGGTAGGTACTAGGCCCCTAAGTACCTAGGCCTTAGGTACCTAACGGACTACCTATAAGTTACGTAACTACTAAACCGCTAGGCCTAAAAGCCTAGCGCCCCAGATTCCGCTTACTAGTCTACTTTTTCCCTCTTTATATTAAGTTACGTTTATTAAGTTAATATAGCAGCGTTCTAACCTGCCTCGAGTTCCCTTTCGTAATATTATTTATAGTAATATTAAGCGCCTAACGCTACTACTTTATAAGCTACTTACTTAGCTAAGTTTACTACTCTCTAAGTAATAATAGCTTATAATAATATAGTATTAGAAATACCCTCGTTATTGTTATTAAGAATAATAACGACCTTATTAATATACGCTTTTAATTTTAATTTATATATATATATATATATATTCGTTACCTCGTTTCTTTTATTAAAATTAAAAAATACTACTTCCCTCGCCGTTTATTACTATTACCTTATTACTATTACCCTATTATTATTACCCTATTATTATTATCTTATTAATATTACTATTATTATTACTATTAAATTATCTACTTATTTTTAAATATATACTATTAAAATACCGAGACGTATAGTTATTATCGACCCCTAGGGCTTTTTTAATAATTAGAAGTTTAATTTTATTAATATTATATTAAAAGACCCCGAACTATAATACGGCCGTCTTAAGGAATACGGATTAGATATTATTAATTTAAAAATTAAAGAAATATATATCGATATAGTTATTACCTTAATAAGTGCTTAGCTTATATAATATAATAGCCTTAAAATACTTAACTAATTTTAGAATATTATTAATATTTTCAAAATATAATATAAGAGTAGGTTAAGAAAGACTAAAAGGGATATTCTAGAGTTATTAAATAAAGTAAAAAGTAGGGGGTAGTTTTTAGCTATTTAAAAAGTAATTAATATATTACGGCGGGATCGTTAGTATTTACTTAGTAACGGCTATAGCTAGCTATTATTAGTTATAAAGTTTATTATATAATAAAAATACTCGATATTAACCCTAATAGACTAGCTTATTTATAAAGGCGAAGATAGCCCCTAATGAGGCGGACCGGACCCTAAAGGGGAATATATATATATATATAAGTTAAAGTTAAAAGTATTAAAGTAGATATTATAAGGTTAGTATTATTCTTAACGACGGCAATAAGAGCATCTTTAATACTACCGTTATAAGCTATTATTACTTAGAAAGGTAGCTAACTTAGTTAAGTGCGCGGGCTTATAAGGTAGTAGTATTGGGCGCCTAATATCGCCGTTGATAATCTATAGTTATAAACTTTATAGGAGGGAAAATTAAGGAAAATTTAAAACAAAATAGTCTAGCGAGATAGTATGAGTATTTACTAATACTATATATTAATACCGTATAAACGATATTAAGAATCGCCCGAGTAGCTAGTAAAAGCAGAATATAAAAAAATTAAAAAAATTCTCTATTTCTAATTAGTTTAAAAGTTTATTATTAATATACCTAAATTTCTCTTTAGGGTCCGGTCCGCCTCATTAGGGGCCATCTTCGCCTTTATAAGTAAGCTAGTTTATTAAGGTTAATATTAAGTATTTTTATTACGTACTTTAATAAACTTTATAACTAATAATAGCTAGCCGTAGCTATTAATACTAACTAAACTTAAGATATTAATAACCCCACTACTATAGCATATTAATCGCCTTTTTAATAACTAAATACTACCCCTTACTTTTTTTTATTATTTTATTCAATAATAACCTCTCCTTATTAATATTCCTATTTAATACGCTTACTTACGCTCTTTTTAAGCTCTTAATTATATTATTAAATCTAGGCTTATTTATATTATTTTATTATATTAAAAAGCCGCGAATAAGGGCGACGCTTATTATAATATATTTATCCGTTTTTTATAAGTTAATATTATTAATATAGTATTTATTAAGGCGGTCTTTTTATAACTCGGGGTCGTTTAGTATAATACTTATAGGATCGAACTTCTAGTTATTAAAGAAGCCCTAAGGGTCGACGAATAGTATCTTAATATTTTAATAAAGTATATTTAAATAGCGTTTTTTAACTTTAATAAAGGAAACGAGGTAACGAATATATATATATATATATACGAGTTAAAATTAAAAGTATAGTATATATTAGTAAGGTCGATATTATTTAATAATAGCGACGAGGGTATCTCCGATTCTATACTATTATAAGCTACTATTACTTAGAAGGGTAGCTAACTTAGCCTAGTGCGTAGTAGGCTTATAAAGTAGTAGCGTTAAGTACTTAATATCGCCGTTAATAATCTATAGTTATAAACTTTATAAAAAAGAAAGTTAAAAAAGTAGAAAATCTAAAAAAGATAGTTTATTAAAATAGTAGGAGTATTTATTAATACTATATATTAATACTATATAATCGATATTAAGAATCGCCCGAGCAGCTAGTAAAGATAGAAATAAAAAACAAATATATTTAAATTTTATTACTTTTTTTCAAAATAGTTATTCCTTTTTATAAGCCCTTTTATATAAGTATGCTTTAAGGGAGCTTTATTACGAAGCTATTATTAACTTAATACGTTTTACGTCCTCTTTTCTTTAAAACTATATTAGTTTATATAGAGTTCTACTAGGGTAGCTATATTAGTTAGCTAGGGGGGCTATATCTTACTTTTTTTAACTAATAAAATAATTACAATTTTCTTAGCCACTAGCCTTATATAGAACCTATTTACGTAAACTTATATAATTTAAAAATTATTTTAGTTTTTATCATAATAATCGAGGGATCTTAATAAATCTTAATTTATATTAATTTCAATTAAAACTTCTTTAACTACGGCTTCTAATTAGCTAAATAAGTTATTAAAATTATAGTTTTATTAATATTATTAAAGTTAAAAAAAGCTAAAGGTATTTACTATATCTCTTTATTATTAGTTACTAAGCTTTTTTTATTTTTATTACTTAACTTCTACTTATTATTATTATTAATTATATACTTTACGAGGCTAATTTATTATTATTATTATATTTAAATACTAATTAATTACGGTATATACTCTATTTAATTAATTATAACACTAGGTTCTAAGCTTTATAAGGTTATTTAAGTACTTGTACTATTAGCCGGGCTAGTATTACTAAGGAGGTAAGTACCCCTAAAGAGGGGGCAGTTAATAAGGTACTATAATAAGTAATATTCTTATTTTTTAAGTACTTATATAAAATAATAATAATAATAAGGTTTTCATATTAAGTAAGGTATTTTTAACGTTTTAGTTTAGTAATAAAGTTAGTATAATTTATAAATTAACGAGATAAACTTATTAATAATTAATATAATTATTAACGAAGGTAAATATATATAAACGGTTCTAAGCTCGTTATAATAAAAGTATTTATAATAAGTATAAGCCCTTTGGGGTCCGGTCCGCCTCATTAGGGGCCATCTTCGCCTTTATAAGCAAGCTAGTTTATTAGGGTTAATATTAAGTATCTTTATTACGTAATAAACTTTATAATTAATAATAGCTAGCCATAGCTATTACTAAGTAAATACTAACGATCCCGCTATAATATATTAATTACCCTCTAAATAGCCGAAAACTACCCCCTATTTTTTACTTTATTTAATAACTCTAAAATATTCCTTTTAATCTTTTTTAACCTACTCTTATACTACGTTTTTAAAATATTAATAATACTTTAGAGTTAGTTAGGTATTTCGAGGTTATTATATTATATAAGCTAGGTACTTATTAAGGTAATAGCTATATTAATATATATCTTTCCGATTTTTAAGTTAATAATATCTAATCCGTATTTTTTAAAACGGCCGTGTTATAATTTAAGGTCTTTTAGTATAATACTTATAGGATCGAACTTTTAGTTATTAAAGAAGCCCTAGGGGTCGATAATAACTACGTATCTTAGTATTTTAATAATATATATTTAAGTAAGTAGACGATTCGATAGTAATAATAATAGTAATAGTAATAAGGTAATAATAATAGGGTAATAGTAATAGGGCGATGGTAATAGGGTAATAGTAATAGATAGTAAGGGAAGTAGCGTTTTTTAATTTCAATAACGGCAACGAGGGTATCTCTAATATTATATTATTATAAGCTATTATTACTTAGAGGGCGGTAAACTTAGCTAAGTAGGCGGCTTATAAAGTAGTAGCGTCGGGCGCCTAATATTGCCGTTAATAATCTATAGTTATAAACTTTATAAAAGGGAAAATTAAAAAGTTAAAAAATCTAAAAAGAATAGTCTATCGAGATAGTAAGAGTATCTATTAATACTATATATTAATATTATATAATCGATATTAAGAACTGCCCGAGCAACTAGCAAAGGCAGAATAAAAATAAATAAATAATAAGTATAAGACTTTATTATTATTACCCTCTTTTTATAAATACGGGCCTTATTACGTAATATCTCTTTCATTATTTAAGTAATAGTATATAAGTCGGAGTTATTATTAATAATATATAACTTTAGGTCTTTATAAGTAATCTTAATAAGACTATTAGTCTTAATACCGAAGTTCTCGTACTAAGAAATAAAATAGTTAACTTATTAATATTATAAAGGGAGGTAAGTATTTATAATATATTTTAAAAATAAGTCTTAGTTAATAAACTTGATTAATAAGTGGTCCTAAGTAGTATTAAAGTCGTCCTTAGTATAAGTATATATAATATAAGCTTATAGTTAATAAAAATTAGTAAGTATATAAGGAATTTCCTAAGGCTACTAGCCGAGGCTAAAGGTCTTATTAGCCCGGGCCCTATTATTAAGGTTCTAAATAGTTTTACTTTTAATAGCCTTTTTATTATAATTAATATTAAGCTTATTAATAGGCCCGCTAGGGCCCTTTTATTTATACTTAACGTTAAGGCTAACGTTCTAATTAATATAAAAAATATAGAGCTAAAGCTAGGTATTAAGCTAGACTTTTATTATTATTAACCTTATCATATTTTGAAAATTAATAATAGTTATTTTAAGCTATTTAGTATTAACTTTAGCCTAAATAGATTTAATAAACTTAATAAAAAAGTTGTAGCCCTCGTAACGTTCTATTAAAATAAAGCTAAAAATATAGTTATATAAAAAGCCGATATTAGTAATCTTAGTAACTTAGGAAGTATTAAGATATACCCTAAAGAAATCCTTTGGGGTCTAGTCTGCCTTATTAGGGGCCATCTTTACCTTCACGGGCAAGCTAGTCTATTAGGGTTAATATCGAGTGTTTTTATCACGTACTTTAACAAAACTTTATAACTAACTATAGCCGGCCGTAGCCGTTACTAGGTAGATACTAACGACCCCGCCGCAATATATTAATTACCTTTCTAATAGCCAAATACTACCCCTTACTTTCTCCCTTTATCTTATTTAATAATAACCTCTCCTTACTAATATTCCTATTTAATACGCTCGTTTATACTCTTTTTAAGCTCCTAATTATACTATTAAATCTAAGCTTATTTATATTATTTTATTATATTAAAAAAGCGCTAATAAAGGTAAAACTTATTATAATATATTTATCCGTTTTTTATAAGTTAATATTATAAATATAGTATTTATTAAGGTAGTTTAACTATAGCTTAGGGTCGTTTGGTATAATATTTATAAGATCGAACTTTTAGTTATTAAGGAAGCCCTAAAGGTCGACGAGTTATTAATAATATCTTAATATTTTAATGAAGTATACTTAAAATAGTTAAATAGTAATAGTAATAATAATAGTACGATAGTAATAGATAGTAAAGGAAGTAACGTCTTCAACTTTAATAAAAGAAATAAGGTAATAAATATATATATATATATAAGTAAAGTTAAAAGTACTAGGGCAAATATCATAAGGTTAATATTATTTAATAACGGTAACGAGGGCATCTCTAATTCTATATTATTATAAACTACTATTATTTAGAAAGATAGCTAACTTAGCTAGGTACGTAGTAGGTTTATAGGGTAGTAGCGTCGGGTGCTTAATATCACTATTAATAATCTATAGTTATAAACTTTATAAGAGGGAAAGATAAAAAAGAGGAAGGAAATTTAAAAAACAAGTTAGTTTACTAAGATAGTATAGGTATGTACTAATACCGTATATTAATACTATATAATCGATATTAAGAACCGCCCGAGCAGCTAGTAAAGGCAGAATATAAAAACAAATACCCTAAAAAAAGAAGTAGAGTTTAAAATAAATAAAGAGGTCTTTTAAATATTAGTTCTTATTTAGAATAGTAATATTTTAAATTAGTTAGTTTTATATATATTATTAAACCTAATAACCTTAGGAAACTATTTTTATATAATATTATACTAAAAGTAGGTCTAAACGAAGCCTATAAGCCGGTTAGGATCTTTTAATAACTATTAAATACGGTATTTATATCTTATACTCGTTAAAATACCTAAGAATTACTAAATAATAGAGCAACCGTTAAGTTTTTTAAAGCGAATTCGCTAATAAGTATTATTAATATCCTTTTATTTAATAAAGGACCTAGGCTTAGTATTTCGAATGATAATAATTACTTTATATAACTTAATAACCTTATATTTAGAAATAGTTTTAAAAAGGGTTTATTATATAGTAATAAGCTTTTGATGAAGCTTATATATAGAGGGGTCTAAGGAAGGTATATAATTATGAATAGCGTACTTAGAAATAAAAAACTATTATTAATTATTAAAAACTTAAGTAGAAATAACTTTATACTAAGGGTAATTATTTTTTTAAATAAATATAGTATAGGTATTAAAACTACGAAGCTAGCGGGTAATATTATAGTTATAAATAATTTTAAAGCGCGTAAGTAATTTAGGCTCTCCTTAGTAATTACCGGCGTTTTATTTAATTATAATAAAGCTATAGTTATATATATAAGCTTATAAATATTCCTAAAGTTTTTTAATCGTTACAATTAGTATAAAATACGGCAGGTTAAGTATATTATACTCTTTTAATTACGTAGGGGTAATTAGGTTAATTAGTAGTACCTCTATTAAAAAGTTATAATAGTTTTACTTTTTATAAGCGGTAATAGTAAGGTTGAAGTAGGTAGGTTAAAGTAGGTAAATAGAAATAGAAATAGAAATAGGAGTAGAAGTAAGTAATTAATAATAGTAGAAATCGGTTAGAATAATCCCTAGCCTCCTATTAGTTAGATTACTTTAGGAAAAGTAGGACATAGCCCCCCTAGCTAACTAATACAGCCCCCCTAGTAGAACTCTTTACATATTATTTGTTTTTATTTCTACCTTTGCCGGCTGCTCGGGCGATTCTCGATATCAGCTACACAGTATTAACACACAGTATCAGTGGATACTCCCACTGTCTCGTTAGACTACTTTATATATTATAAAATAGATCTTTGAATAGTTTACGTACTAAGCCTACGTTACTAAGCTTGATTTAATAGATTAAATAATTAAAGCTATTTTATAAAACGCTAACGCTCTAATAATAATAATATATTATTATTTTTTATTTTAAATAGAAGTTATTAATATCGAGTGTCTTTATTACGTACTTTAATAAAACTTTATAATTAACTATAGCTAGCCGTAGCCGTTACTAACTATTAATACTAACTAAACTTAAGATCCTAACGACCCCGCTACCGTAGTATATTAATTACTTTCTAAATAGCTAGAAACTACCCCCTACTTTTTACTTTTTTTAATAATACTAGATTTTTTTTTAATCCTTCCTAATTTATTCTTACGTAGCGATTTTAGAGTATTAATAATACTTAAGAGTTAGTTAGGTATTTTAAGGTTATTATATTATATTAGTTAGGTATTAATAAGGGTAATACTTATATTAATATACGTATTTCGGATTTTTAAGTTAATAATATCTAATCCGTATTCCCTGAAACGACCTTATTATAATTTAGGGTCCTTTAGTATAATATTTATAAAATCGAACTTCTGGCCCTTAAAGTATCCTTATAGATCGATAAGTTAGCGTCTTAGTATTTCGATAATATATAGTGGTTTTTTTCTAACTTTATAAGCGCAAAAGATCGACCTTAACGGGATTACGCTTTTAAAAGAAATTATACGATATAGTATACTTTTTAACTATATAATATACATAATATACCCTAAGTACGTACTTAATATAATATAGTAATTTTAATATAAAAACCGCTTTATAATTCGGGATAAGTAAGCTATTACGGCGGTGCTAGTTAAAAAGGTTAATAATAGAGGTCGGCCGTAATAGTTAGCCGTAATAGTCGGCTATAATAGTTAGAGGCGGCCTTCCTTAACTAAAGAAGTTCTAAACTTTAATAATAATATAGAGGTTTTTAAAAAAAAGGGCTAAATAGGCTAATATTTACTACTCTTTTATTATACTAAGCTTATAAAAATTCGTTTTATCCTTATTGCTTTCAATATTACCTAAAGCTACTCTCTATTTAAACTAAATAAATTTATTAAACAAATTTACTAAATAAACTTATTAATATATAAACTACTACTTAGATAGTTAGTTAGATAACTAATTAAGAGGTTAGCTAGTTAAAATACTACCTTAACAAGAACCTACTCTACTCTTAATATATAATTAGTAATTAATAAGCTAAAGATACTTATTAATAAGTTTACTCCTCTCGGGCTAGGCGCCCTCTTTAGCTAGTTTAACGCTATAACTATCGTAGCTAATATAAATATGCCCGAGGATTAGTAAAGTACTTTTTAATAATACGGAATTTAGCTAAGTAATAATATAAATATTATAAATAGCTAGGCTAATACGGACGTTAAGATCCAGTATATTAATACTAATTTAGAAATTATACTTTATAAAACTAAAAATCCCTTTAATACGGGTTATATTAAAAATATAAGGGAATATATAAAAGGCCCCCTAACCCTTAATAAAAAGGAGTATATAATATAAGATTTAGCTACTTATATAGGTTAGTATTAGGAGGTCTTATTTATTGTTTGATTTCTACCTTTGCTAGCTGCTCGGGCGATTCTCAATATCGATTATACGGTATTAATATATAGTATCAATAGATACTCCTACTGTCTCGATAGACTATTTTCTTTAGATTTTCTACCTTTTTAACATTCCCTCCTATAAAGTTTATAACTATGGATCATTAATAGTGGCGCTTATTATGATATTAAAAAGGAGAATTCTTTAAATTATTACTAAACTCCTTAAAGTTAATATCCTTATACTAGGACTTATTAAATTTAAACTTAGAGTCGTCCCGCTCGTTTTTATTATTAAAAATATAGTTAATAATACAAATATATTTTTTATTAAGAGTCTAAGTCTCGGGACTATGAGAAATAGTGGTAGCGTTATATATAATAATAATAATATAAGTAGGTGCTTTATTTATTAAGTACTTAGTAATACGCTTAAAAAAAATAAAAAAAAATAAAAAACTCCTAAATATATATAATAATAACGCCCTAGGGAGTCTTTTTATAATACTAAGCTAGAGTATCGAGGTTATTTTATAAAGTAGTTACGTAGTTATTATTATAAAAATAAGCTAGTTAAAAATAATTAAGGTAGGAGATAATTTTAGCTTTATTATTAGTATTAAGGATACTAACTTAAGAAGATAAATTTAAGTTAATAAAAAAAGATATTCGCTAAATAATTATTAACGACTTATTATAGTTAAAATTAATAAGTTTAAATATTTATAATTAGTAGCGAGCTCTTAAAGAGTAGCTTATTTAAAATAAACTTTCTTTTTTTTATTACTTATTAACGGGTTAATAATATAAATAATAACCTTTTTATATATACTAATAATATAGCTAAAAGCGTAAAAAACGTAGCCATATTTATAAAAGTTAAAGCTACCCTACTCCTTAAAATTATAAAACTTTATAAGAGTATTTTGAATAAACTAAGTAACGCTATATAGCTCCTCGGGAACTTAAAAAATATCGTTAGCCTAATATTTTAGTAATAGATTAGCGAGGACTGGATAACTTATAATAGAATACTTCTTCTTATTAACTTAATAAATAATATATTTAGTAACGTAAGTATTAATAATATAAACGAGCTCGTTAATATTATAAAAACCCGGCTATTTTAACTATATCGTTTAGCTATTTTAACTATACGCTACTATTAAAAAATTTCTATTAGCTACTATAGCCTATTTTAAGTACTAGCAAGTAATAGAAATTTCTCTACTACCTACCTACTTCTACTTCCACTTCTACTACGTACCGTTAATTAAACTTAGTAAATTTCCACTTATTTACTTATAACTAATTAATCTTAACTAAATTACTACTATTATTACCGCGCTATTATTATTATTACTAACGTTATAACACCTCTTAAATTACTAATTAAAAATCCTAATAACTACGATACGTATAAAAATCTTCTTATAAATATTACTTCTTCTATAAAAACTTAAAAATTCGTAATTATTAAGTACTATATTTCTAACTATTATAACAGAGTTCTTTCTTAATTTAACTTTTATTACGACGTAAATAATTATAATTTACTAAGCTTTATATATTTTCAAAAGATATTCTTAAAAAAGAAGGATTATAAATAAATATTTAAAGTTATTAAGTTAAAAACTAGAGGGGACTATTAGTACTTTGAGATATGAGTTTACTATTATAACTACGAGCCCTCTACCGATCTTATTATTTATCCTTTTTATAATAAGTACTTAGCTTAATAAAATAAAAGAATTAATTAAGCCTTTTAAACTATAACTATAAGTAGTTATAGGGTTATTATTATAATATTTAAGAAGTATTTAAACTACCTATTTAAATATAAGGATATTAGAAATAATATATAAAAAATGCGGCTATAGAGCCTCGGTAAGTATACTCCTACCTAAGCCCTTATTATATTATTTTAAAAACGTAGTATTAAGTACTTTATATAATAACTCGATAGTTATATTACTAACCTTTTCTAAACTTACCCTTATTACGAAGTTATATAAAAGCTCTTATCAAGCGTTAATTTACTAAATAATATTTATTTATTTTTATGTTCTGCCTTTGCTAGCTGCTCGGGCGATTCTCGATGTCGTTTATACGGTATTAATACACGGTATCAGTAGATACTCACACTGTCTCGCTAGACTTAAATAATATTTATAAAACTAATTATTTTGGAATACCGCTTATAAACGTAACTAGGGTAGCTAATATAAGTACGACTTTTAATATAATATTCTATTTTATTAACTTAAAAAATTACTAAGCTTATAAATAAGCTCTAGGTTAATTAGAAAACCTCCGTACTTAAATTAACGCCCGTAAGCCTATTATTACTATTACTAACTTCAAAAAAGCGCTAAAAAAGCCCTTATTACTATTTAATTTAATACGTAATAGTAAATCTATATATAGTATATTAATAAGAATATTATTTACGAAGTTAAAAAGTAATAAATTTATATTAACGGCTCTTGGGTAATTAATAATAACGAAGTAATTAGTAATAACTATATTAACCCCGTTTTTACTAAATTATTAATAAGAGCTTTATTAGAAGAACTAATTATTATTAACTAGCTTTATAAAATTCTAAATACTTACGTTAGCTTTTTCTTAATGTAGAAGTTTATAATTTATATTAATTTAAAAAGGGACTTTACTAAGGCCTAGAAGTTAATATTTAAGAAATTTAAATAATAAGAGCCTTTAATTATTTATATTCTTAAAACTTACCTTAATTAGTATAAAGAGTTCGTAAACTACTAAATTAAGTAGTATTATAACCTCGGTATTAAAATTACTTTTTAAATAGAAAATAGTTATAAAAAGATTAAGAGCTACTTTTTTAACTTAACCGTAGATCTAAAGTTCTTCACGGATTAGATATAATAAAGAGTTCTACTAGGGGGGCTGTGTTAGTTAGCTAGGCGGGCTATGTCCCACTTTTTCTAACTAATAAGATAATCGCGATTTTCTTAGCTAATTATAATAAGTAATTAATTCTAGCTTTTTATTACTAGCCTCGCGTAGAACTAGCTTATATAAACTTATATAGTTTAAAAATTATTTTAATTTTTACTACGGTAATTAAAAAGTCATAATAGCTTTACTTTTTATAAGTAGCGACGGCGAGGTTAAAATAAGTAAATAAAAATAAAAATAGGTAATTAGTAGTAGTAGAAATCGGTCGGAATAATCTCAGGTCTCTTATTAGTCGGATTAGTTAGGAAAAGTAGGACACAGCCCGCCTAGCTAACTAACACAGCCCCCCTAGCAGGACTTATAATAAATAATTAGTAATTAGAAAGTAATTTATAAAGTTAATTTTATTAAATAGAGCTCTCGTTAGCTCGTTAAGTTTAGTATTAATAATTACTAAAAAACTTAAATAAGTAATATACGTACTTATTATTTTAAAAAAGCGTTAAAACTTATTATTACGTAGTACTACTTAGTTTATAAAAGACTAAAAAAAACCGAACCCGACTTATTTTATATAAAGTAATTTATTACTTAGTACGGCCTCTTTTATTTATAGATTATTCGTTAGTATTTTAAGTAGAATAAGCCCCTCTCGTACTTTAATTATAATTATTATTAATACCTTAGTTATAACCTTATTATTAATAATACCCCATACTGAATCTTAAATCCCCTCGTTATCGTATTATAAAGTTAGCTTCATAATAATAAAGTTGATATTTTTATAACTATATTATTATTATAATAATCTCTTATTAATACTAATTATTAATAGGGCTCCTAAGCTACTTAAATAAGGAATCCTTTATATTAAGAACGACTAAATAAGGGTTAATTTACTAATTAGCTAGAACTAAGCTTTTAATAAATTATAATAGATCTCTAACGTTAACTTAAATAAGATTTATATATAATAACTATTATAAAGCCTAAATAAGGCCGAGGTTAAGGCTAAGATTACTTATAAAATAGAGGTTATTTATAAAATAAAAGTTATTTATAAAATAAAAGTTATTTATAAAATAAAAGTTATTTATAAAATAAAAAAAGTTAAAAAAATAAAACTACGAATAATGTTATTAATAAAGAGTGATGAGGTATTTATATTATAATTATTATTAAGTAAGTTTAGTAATCCCTTAAACTAAATAGCTAATATAAATTATTTGTTTTACTATTTTACCTTTACTAGCTACTCGGGCGATTCTCGATATTAGTTATACGGTATTAATATAGAATATTAATAAATACTTATACTATCTCGTTAAATTATTTTTTCGATTTTCTTTTACTTTTTAAACTTTCCCTTCTATAAAGTTTATAAACACGGATTAATAGTAATATTAAGCATAGGATACTACTATTTTATAAACTTACCGCGTACCTAGCTCAGCTCGTAGCCCTTCTAAGTAACGGGCTTATAATAATATAATATTAAAAATACCCTCGTTACTATTATTAATAACAATACTAACTTTATAATATCTACTTTAATACTTTTAATTTTATTTATATACATATAGATTCGTTACTTCGTTTCTTTTATTAAAATTAAAAAACGCTACTTCCCTTATTATTTATTATTATTATTATTAAACCGTTTACTTATTTAAAAATACTTAAAATACTAAGACGCTAATAACTTAACGACCTATAGGGATACCTTAGGGGCTAGTATTTTAATCTCATTAGTATTATACTTAACGATCCTAATTTATAAAGGAATTACCTAGAGGAGTATAAACTAGCTATTATTAACTTAAAGATCTAAAATAATAATACCTTTATAAGAATTACTATTATTAATACCGAACTTATATAATATTAATATCCCTTTGGGGTCTAGTCCGCCTTATTAGGGGCCATCTTCGCTTTTATAAATAAGCTAGTTTATTAAGGTTAATATTAAGTTTTTATTACGTACTTTAATAAAACTTTATAACTAACTATAGCCGGCCGTAGCCGTTACTAACTATTAATACTAACTAAACTTAAAATACTAATAACCCCGCTGCCGTAGTATATTAATCGCCTTCTTAATAACCGAATACTACCCCTTACTTTCTCCTTTTATTTTATTTAATAATAACCTCTCCTTAATATTATTATTTAATATACTTAACTACGCTCTTTTTAAGCTCCTAATTATATTGTTAAGTCTAGGCTTATTTATATTATTTTATTATATTAAAAAAGTACTAATAAGAGTAACGCTTATTATAATATATAGTGGTTTTTTTCCGGCTTTATAGGCGTAAAAGATCGACCTTAACGGGATTACGTTTTTAAGGGAAATTATACGATACGGTATACTTTTTAATTATACAATATATATAATATACCCTAAGTACGCGCTTAACATAATATAGTAATTTTAATATAAAAACTACTATGTAATTCGGGATAGGTAAGCTACCCTCTTTAGCTACTTACTAACGATAGGCTAAGCGATATACTTACGTAATAGCGCTAACTAGAAAGGTCGACGGTAGAGGTTAGTTATAATAGTTAGCTATAATAGTCGGCCGTAATAGTTAGAGGTAGCTTTTAATTATAAAGGTTCTAAACTTTAATAGCGACGTAGAGGTTTTTAGAGAAAGGGCTAAATAGGTTAATATTTATTACTTATACTAGAGCTTATAAAGATTCTTTCTATCCTTATCGCTTTTAATATTACCTAAAACTCTATTTAAACTAAATAAATCTACTAACTAAATCTACTAAATAAACTTATTAATATATAAATTACTACCTAAATAACTAGTTAGATAACTAGTTAAGAGGTTAGCTAGTTAAAATACTACCTCGACGAGAACCTAAAAATACTTATTAATAAGTCTACCCCTCTCGGGCTAGGCGCCCTCGGCTAGTTTAACGTTATAGCTATCGTAGCTAACGTAAGTATACCTAAGGATTAGTCAAGTACTTTTTAATAATACGGAATTCGGCTAGGTAATAGTACGAACGCTATAAATAGCTAGGTTAATACGGATATTAAGATCTAATATATCGATATTAGCTTAGAAATTATACTTTACGGAGCTAAAAATCCCTTTAATATAGGCTATATTATAAATATAAAGGAATATATAAGGGGCCCCCTAACTTTTAATAAAAAGGAGTATATAATATAAGATTTAGCTATTTATATAGGCTAGTATTAAGAGGTTTTATATACGTTAGAGTGGGTATAGCTCGCCCTTTAGACGGGTAAGAGAAGGTTAGGAGTTATTAATAAAAAGAAGATAATAGTTAAGTTAGTTAATTATTATTTTAATTAATAATTAAGTATAGAGCGTAATATACTTAGTTTTCTTTAATACGTAATATATAGTACGGCCCGGCGGATTGCTCTGTTAGGGGGGCTTATTATAATATATTTATTCGTTTTTTATAAGTTAATATTATTAATATAATATTTATTAAGGCGGTCTTTTTATAGCTCGGGGTCGTTTAATATAATATTTATAAGATCGAATAACTTTTAACTATTAAAAAGGCCCTAAGGGTCGACGAGTTATTAATAGCGTCTTAGTGTTTTGATAAAGTATACTTAAAATGAATAGTTAAATAGTAATAGTAATAATAATAATAAGGGAAGTAGCGTTTTTAACTTTAATAAAAAAAAACAAAGTAATAAATATATATATATATATATAAATTAAAGTTAAAAGTATTAGGGTAGATATTATAAGGTTAATATTATTTAACGATAGTAACGAGGGTATTTTTAATAATATATTATTATAAGCTATTATTACTTAGAAAAGTAATTATCTTAGCTAAGTACGCGGGCTTATAAAGTAATAGTATTAGGTACTCAATATTACCATTAATAATCCGTAGTTATAAACTTTATAAGAGGGAAAGTTAAAAAGTTAAAAAATCTAAAAAAATAGTTTATTAAGATAGTAAGAGTATTTATTAATACTATATATTAATACTATATAAATAATATTAAGAACTACCCGAGTAGTTAGTAAAGGTAGAATTTTAAAATAAATACTAATACTATATTATAATATTATATAATTAATATTCCCCCCGATAGAGTAATCCGCCGGGGCCGTACCGTATATTATATATTAAAAAAAACTAGGTATATTACGCTTTATACCTAATTACTAATTAAAATAGTAATTAACTAACTCGACCGTTATCTTTTTTTTATTAATAGCTCCTAACCTTCTCTTACCCGTTTCAAGGGCGAGCTATACCTATTGTAACGTATATAAAACCTCTTAATATTAGCTTATATAAGTAACTAAATCCTATATTATATACTCTTTTTTATTAAGAGTTAAGGGGCCCCTTATATATTCTTTTATATTTATAATATAGCCCTTATTAAAGGGATTTTTAGTTTTATAAAATTTAATTTTCAAACTAACGTTAATATATTAAATCTTAACGTCCGTATTAGCCCGGCTATTTATAATATTTATATTATTACTTAGCTAAATTCTATATTATTAAAAAGTACTTTATTAATCCTTAAGTATACTTATATTAACTACGATAGTTATAGCGTTAAGCTAGCTAAAGAGGGCGCTTAGCCCGAGAGGGGTAGACTTATTAACAAGTATTTTTAACTTATTAATTACTAACTATATACTAGGAATAGAGTAGGTTCTTATTAAGGTAGTAGTTTATATATTAATAAGTTTATTTAGTAAATTTATTTAGTAAGTTTATTTAGTTTAAATAGGAGTTCTGCTAGGGGGGCTGTGTTAGTTAGCTAGGGGGGCTATGTCCTACTTTTCCTAAAGTAATCCGACTAATAAGAGGCCAGGGATTATTCTAACTAATTTCTACTACTACTAATTACCTACTTCTACTTCTACTTCTACTTCTACTTCTACTTACCCACTTCTATTTACCTACTTTAACTTATCTATTTTAACCTCGCCGTCGCTATTTATAAAAAGTAAAGCTATTATAACTTTTTAATAGAGGTATTACTAATTAACCTAATTACCCCTATGTAATTAGAAGAGTATAATATACTTAACTTATTATATCTCGTACTAATTATAATAATTAAAGAGCTCTAAGAGTACCTATAGGCCTATGCGCGCGACTATAGTTTTATTATAATTTAATAAAACGCCGGTAACTACTAAAGAGAGCCTAGACTATTTATATACTTTCAGATTATTTATAACTATAATACTACTTACTAACCTTATAGCTTCGGTACCTATACTACGTTTACTTAAAAAAATAATTACCCCTAGTATAAAGTTACTTCTATCCGAGCTTCTAACGATTAATAATAGTCTTTTATTCTTAAGTACACTATTTATAACTACGTACTTTCTTTAGACCCCTCTATTTATAAGCTTTACTAAAAGCTTATTATTACGTAATAAACCCTTCTTAAGACCGTCTCTAAGTATAAGGTTATTAAGTTACGTAAAGTAGTTATTATTATTCGAGATACTAAGTTTAGGTCCCTTATTAAGCAAAAGGATATCGATAATATTTACTAGTGAATTTACTTAAAGGAACTTAACGGTCGCTCTACTATTTAGTAGTTCGTAAGTATCTTAATAAATATAGGATATAAGTACTATATTTAATAATTATTAAAAAATCCTAACCGGCCTATAGGCTTCGTTTAGACCTATTCTTAGTATAAAATTATATAAAAGCGGTTTCTTAAGGTTATTAAGCTTAATAATATATATAAAACTAACCGGTTTAAAATACTACTATTCTAAATAAGAACTAATATTTAAAAGACCTCCTTATCTCTCTTAGACTTTACTTCTTTTTTTAGGGTATATCCTAATACTTCTTAAGTTACTAAAATTATTAATATTAGCTCTTTATATAACTATATTTTTAATTTTATTTTAATAAAACGCCGCGAGGGCTACGACTTCTTTATTAAGTTTATTAAATCTATTCGGGCCGAGATTAATACTAAGCGGCCTAAAGTAATTATTACTAATTTCGAGAATATAATAAGGTTAATAATAATAAAGGTCTAGTCTAATACCTAGCTTTAGTTCTATATTTTTTATATTAATTAGAACGTTAGCCTTAACGTTAAGTATAAATAAAAGGGCCCCGGCGGGCTTATTAATAAGCTTAACGTTAATTATAATAAAGAGGCCGTTAAAAATAACGCTATTTAGAACCTTAATAATAGGGCCTAGGCTAATAAGACCCTTAGCCTCGGCTAGTAGCCTTAGGAGATTCCTTATATACTTACTAGCTTTTATTAACTATAAGCTTACGTTATATATATTAATACTAAGGACGACTTTAACACTACTTAGGACCGCTTATTAATAGAGTTTATTAACTAGGACTTATTTTTAAAATATATTATAAATACCTACCTCCCCCTATAATATTAATAAGCTAACTACTTTATTTCTTAATACGAAAACTTTAGTATTAAGACTAATAGTCCTATTAAGACTACTTATAAAGACTTAAAGTTATATATTATTAACGGTAACTCCGACTTATATACTATTACTTAGGTAATTAAAGAGATATTACGTAATAAGGCCCGTACTTATAGAGAGAGAGTAGTAATAATAAAGTCTCGTACTTATTATAAATACCTCTACCGTAACTAGCTTAGAACTATTTCTAAAAAGGTTAGCTTAAAAGTACTAGAGCTAATAAGTACTTAGTACTAAAGAGCCCTTCTCTTATTACTAACTAATTAAATTCCTCGCCCTCCCGATCTACTACCGTACTTTAGTAGTTTTACGAACTAATACCGGCTCCCGTATAATTATAAGCTACTCGATTTTATAAAACATAAGAAGCTACTTACGAAGATATATATCTACCCTTATTAATAATTACGTTAGCTATTAATAAGTTTATCTTATTAATTTATAAATTATACTAATTTTATTACTAAACTAGAACGTTAGAAATACCCTACTTAATATTAAAGACCCTGCCGTTATTACTACTCTATATAAGCGCTTAAAAATAAGAATATTACTTATTACGGTACCCTATTAACTCCCCCCTCCTTAAGGGTACCTACCTCCTTAGTAATACTAGCCTAGCTAACGGCGAGGGTACCTAAATAACCTCGCAAAGCTTAGAACCTAATACTATAACTAATTAAGTAAAGTATATATTATAATTAGTTAGCGTTTAAGTATAACGATAATAACGAGTTAGCTTCGTAAAATACGTAGTTAATAATAATAATAAGTAAAAGTTAAGTAGTAAAAGTAAAAGAAGCTTAGCGACTAGTAATAAAGAAATATAATAAATAACTTTAGCCTTTTTTAACTTTAATAGCATTAATAGAACTATAGTTCTAATAACTTAGTTAGCTAATTAAAAGCCGTAGTTAAAGAAGTTTTAATTAAAATTAATAAAAATCGAGATTCGTTAAGATCTCTTAATTATTATAATAAAAACTAAAATAATTTTCGAATTATATAAGTTTACGTAAATAAGTTCTGCGCGAGGCTAGTAGCTAAGAAAATCGTAATTATCTTATTAGTTAGAAAAAGTAGGACATAGCCCCCCTAGCTAACTAATATAGCCCCCCTAACAGAACTCTTAAATAGAGCTTTGGGCGATATTAGAAATAATAAGGATAAAAAGAAGTTTTACGAGCTTTAGTACGTAAATATTAGCCTATTTAGCCCTTTTTTTAAAAACCTTTATATTACTATTAAAGTTCATAACTTCTATAGTTAAGGGCCGCCTTTAACTATTATAACTAACTATTATAGCTAATTATTATAGCTAATTATTACGGCCAACCTCTATTATTAACTTTTTTAACTAGCGCCGCTATATAATAAAAAAGGTAGCTTATTTATCCTAAATTAAATAGCGGTTTTTATATTAAAATTACTATATTACGTTAAGCGCGTACTTAGAATATATTATACGTATTATATAATTAAAAAGTATACCATATTACATAATCATTTTTAAAAGCGTAATCCCGTTAAGGTCGATCTTTTGTACTTATAAAGCCGGAAAAGAACCACTATATATTATAATAGGATTATTAATATTTTAAGTTTAATTAGTATTAATAATTAATAATAACTACGGCTAGTTATAGTTAGTTATAAAGTTTTATTAAAATACTTAATAACTACACTCAATACTAACCTAAATAGACTAGCTTATTTATAAAAGCGAAGATAGCCCCTAATAAGGCGGACCGGACCCTAAAGGGCTATTTATTTTTATATTTTACTTTTACTAAGTACTTAGGCAGTTCTCAGTATTAATTATATAATATTAATATATAATATTAATAAATATTCTTACTATTTTAATAAACTATCTTTTTAGATTCTAGATCTTTTTAAGCTTCTTTTTATTAAAGTTTATAACTACGGATTATTTATAATAATATTAAGCGCTTAACGCTACTACTTTATAAGCCTACTTACTTAGCTAAGTTAACTACTTTTTTAAATATAATAGCTTATAATAGTAATATTAAAGATATCCTCGTTATTATTATTAAATAATATCGACCTCTATAAGTACAATATTTACCTTAATACTTTTAATTTTAACTTATATATTTATTTTTTATTTCTATTTTTACTAGTTACTCGGGCGATTCTTGATATTAATTATATAATATTAATATATAGTATTAGTAAATACTTATACTATCTCGTTAAACTATTTTTTTAGATTTTCTACTTTTTTAAACTTTCTTTTTCATAAAGTTTATAATTACGGATTAATAGTAATATTATTACGGCTAGCTAGTCGTAGTAAGTATATTAGCAGAAGTTAAGGCTACGAGTACTAAGTAAATAGCATCGTAGTTATAAATAGTTTTTCTAAAGCTATATTAATAAGTTATAAAGTAAGTAAGGCTTTAATAATTAATCGTAGTCTTATTAAAAAGGGTTTTTAATAAAAATAATTAAAAGCGATTATAAGATCTAATACTAAATTAATTACTAAAGAGCTATAGGAAGTCTATTTTTAAGCCTAGCTTAAGTTTATATTATATATAAGTCTACTTATAAATATATCTTTTATTAATAATTATTTTTATTCGTTAGGTAATCGCTAAGTAGATATTAATAAGTAATTACTTAGAGTAATTATAATAATTATTTTATTACGTAATTACTACTTCTTATTTATATATAACTTATTTAAAGTTCTTTTATTCTATAGGAGTTACCTTATGTTCTTATATTTTTATATATATAATATATTATAACTTCTATAAGCCTACGGGGCGGGCCCTAGTCTTAGTTATATATATTAAGTTATAATATTAGGTTTTCTTTTTAAAGGTCTTATCCTTATAGACCTATAAGTAAGTCGTTATAGCCTAGGTTAGGGCTCGTTAAGTAGTTTCTTTTAAAAATATTAAAATATTTACTAAATCTTTATATAAGAGATTAGGCTATGAGTACTTAACTAGCGAGGCTATAATATAGGTATAGGTATATTATAAGACTAAAGCTTATAGAGTCCTTCGTAAGGGCTCTGCTTCTTAGAAAGTTCTTTTGTAATAAGATCCGTGTACCGGTCGCTGAGTTATTAGCGTCCTATTACTAGCCGTATCCCGAATTTATTATAATTACTCCCCCCTTATATGACTTTAGTCCTTAAAGTTATTACGTAATATCTTCTTTTAACGCTAATAATAAAGTTATTAACGTCGTTATTCGTAATAGATTCCGTAAGGCGTTAATAATATCCTTTCTTACCTAGGAACAAGGCATTGCTCCTATCTCCTTATCTAACGGATACCTTATTATTATTATTTGGTAATAGCGCGCCGACTAGTTACTAGGTTAGTAATATATATTCGTAGTAAAATATTCTAACCGTCGTAATATATAAGAGCCTACCTAACCTCGCGGTTATTATTATTACTAGGCTATTAATTATAATAAAAGATTTTTTATCCGTTACTAGTCGCGTATTTTTTTTTTTTTCCCTCTTTTTATTTAGTAACCGTTCTGCGAATTCTTTCTTATATAACTTTACTTTTTTTTTTATAATATTCTAATTCCGTATCGTTTCTTAATTACGACTCTCTTGCTATACTATTACTAAGTATTTACCGAAATATCTGCTATTTCGCGTATTTAGGATATACTTAATATAGAGTATAATCCTAAAAAGGGCTTCTGCGGTCTCTATAGCGGTACTCTCTATATACGCTACTTAGCTAGTTTATATTACGATATTAACGAGCTTATCTATGTTACCGGCGCTTATATCGCTAAGTATATTATTTATTAAAT
Organism: Colletotrichum lupini; assembly: GCF_023278565.1. NCBI lineage: Eukaryota > Fungi > Ascomycota > Sordariomycetes > Glomerellales > Glomerellaceae > Colletotrichum > Colletotrichum lupini. Next base: position 4,339,265 of record NC_064677.1, on the reverse strand, counting down.
TAATAAGAAGAAGTGTTCTACTATAAGTCGTCGAGTCCTCGCTAATCCGTTACTAAAATATTAGCTAACGATGTCTCTTAGGTTCTTAAAGAGCTATATAGCGCCGCTTAGTTTATTTAGAACACCCTTATAAAGTTCCGTAATACCGAAGAATAGGGTAGTTTTAACTCCTATAAGCGCGGCTGCGTTCTCTATACTTTTAGCTATACTATTAGCGCATAAGAGAAGGTAGCTACTTATATCGCTAACCCGTTAATAAGTAATAAAATAAAGAAGGTCTACTTTAAATAGGCTACTCTCTAAGAGCTCGCTACTAACTACGAGTATCTAAACTTATTAATCTTAATTACGGTAAGTCGTTAGCGATCGTTTAGCGAATTTTCTTTTTACTAACTTAGATTTCTCTTTTTAGGCTAGTATCCTTAATATTAATAATAAGACTAAGATTATCTCCTATTTTAGTTATTTCTAACCGGCTTACTTTTATAACGATAACTATATAACCGCTCTACGAAGTAACCTCGACGCTCTAGCTTAGTACTATAAAGAGACTCCTAAGGGCGTTATTATTATACGTATTTAGGAGTTTCTTACTTTCCCTGCTTTTTATAAATACGTTACTAAGTTCTTAGTAAATAAAGTGCTTATTTATACCGTTACTATATATAGCGCTACCCCTATTTCCTACGGTCTCGAGACTCGGATTCTTATTAAGAAGCGTGCTCTTATTACTAACTATATTCTTAATAGTAATAACGAGCGGGACGACTTTAGGTTTAAGTTTAATAAGTCCTAGCGCGAAGATACTAAATCTAAAAAGCTTAGTAATAACTTAGAGAATTCTCTTTCTTAGCGTCGTAATAAGCGCTACCGCTTTAACGTTAATAACTCGCTAACCCTTACCCGCGACGCTCTTTTTAATATAAACAAAGGTACTCTAGCCCTTAGTTATATTACTCTAGATCTCGATAAAGCTAGTATTACGCTCCTCCCGCTCTAAGTAAAGGCTCTATAACGGCTCGACGAGGCTATTATTTATATTAAAGTTAAAGCCGCGGGTCGTAATAAATAGTTCGATATTACTAAGTTCCTTACGAATATTAATATTACTAAGGTCCCTTAGCTCGATTAAGACTACGAGAGCGTTACCTCGGATAACGTCCCCTATCCCCGACCCGTTACTAATAATAATAGCGTTACGGCCCCTACTTTACCTCTTACTCCACCTCTTATTATAGCTCCCGTTATGCCTCCTATTATAGCTCCCGTTATGCCTCCTATTATAGCTCCCGTTATGCCTCTTATTATAGCTCCTATTATGCCTCTTATTATAGCCTTTAATAGCGACTAGGTAGCGAACGCTCTGCGAACCGCTATTATTAATATATATAATGCTCTATACGATTTTAACTACCTCTCTCTTACCCGTCGTAGTATTAATAAGGTTAACGGCCTTATTCCGAGTAGTTAGTTAAGTATACGCACGAAGCCTCCCCGCTTCTTATTTACTAAGCGGACTACTATTACCGATTATTAAGCTTTAGAGGTATATACTAGAGCCGCTACTACTATTATTAGTATTATATAGGTTATTCCCCCTACGTAGCTAGATCTTAGCGATCTCTTAGCAACATATTACCGAGGGTTATAATACTATGTCTTTTTTTTAAAGATTACGCTAAGCTAAATAAAAAGGGTTCTATAGTATATTATTAATTAACTTGTTTTTAGCGACCTTTTGCTACGAACTTAACGTTTATTATCCTATTTTATATATACCCTTTTCTTATAGTATTCGAATTTATTAACTACTTCCGCTACCCCTTTAAGATATTTAATAAGCTCCTACGTATTATACTTAGTAAGCTACTTAGCCTATTTAACGAGATATTATAAGTTTCCTCTCTCGCTTTATATCGCGACGATTTTTTTAACTTCCTAAACGTTTTACTTATCCTCTAACTCTAGGAGATTTACTGTCTAGTCGCTGACCGTTTAATAATTTTTCTATAACTTAAGCTAGGAAACTAGGAAAATATTATATATTCTCCGATACTACTTTAATAAATATACTCGGTAAGCCTGTTTCCCTACCCTTTCGGCTATTACTATTTTAATATATCTCGGCGTTAGTTTATTATTCTTAAATTATATATTCTTTATTAATAGGCTAACGACCTCTCTACGATTGAACTCTTTTAGGGTATGTCTTCTATTATAATAAGCTACTTAGCTTTTAAAGGCTTGTGCCTACGCTCGCGTAGCCTAGGCCCTAATCTCCCTAATTTTCTAGACCCTTTCCCGAACCCCCTAGACTATAGCCTTATAATTAGGTATATATTTAACGTACCTAGGGTAGTAGCCGTATAGTACTATATACGGGAATACTTTTATAGTAGAGTATTAACTATTGTTATATATAAACTTAGCCTCTTTTAGCTACGCTACTTACTTATTTAGTAAGCCCTCGGCGTAGATCCTTAAATACTTTTCTAATATTTAATAAGTTCGCTCCGTTTAGCCGTTCGTTTATAAGTAGTACGCGGTAAATAGTTAGTAACGTATCGCCCGTTCTTTAGCGAACTCTTTTTAAAATACGTTTATAAAGAGCTTATCTCTATCCGTAATAATACTTTTAAGCGTACTAAACTTATATTCGACCTCTTAGTATAGGATACTTACTATTTATACTACGTTAAGTATTTTAATAATAAGTAAGAACTTCGCGAACTTTATTATATAATAGATAATAATTATAATACTATCGTACTTTGCGCCGTTACTACGAGCGCTCAGTAATAACCCCGTAATAAAGTCTATAGATATTTCTTAGAATAGGTATGAGGGTAGTAGTAGTAACTATAGTTACTCGTACGGCTTATATCTTAGGGTTATAACTCCTAAACAATGCTTATAGTTCTTAACGTATTCTTAAATATCTCGTTAAATATCTTTTTAGTAGAACTTCCTCTAAATTAGCTCGAGAGTTTTCGTAGCTCCTATATAACCTGCCCTATAGTCGTCGTAGTATTTATAAAGGATCTCTATTTAAAGAGACTTTACCTAAGGAATAATAAGTCTTCTTTTGAAAAATAGTATGCCCTATTCGTTAAGCGAATATACTTTTAGCTCGCTAGCCGTAGCGCAAACTCTCGCCGATTATAATATATAAAACTCGTTTTTAGCTTATAATCCTCTAACGAGCTCTTTAGTCTTTAATAAAAGATAAGAAGCAAATGCCGTTTCGCCCCTTATAAGCTCCTTTATAACGGGGCATAGGATATGCTATTCTAATATAATAACCCTAGCTCTATTTAACTCCTCTTTATCCTTACCGGACCGTCGACGAGCGTTCGCTAATAACTCTCTTACTTTTTTATTTTAAGTCGTTACGGTAGTAACTATTACTATTTTATTAGTGCGCCCTATAATACGCTACTAATATAGGGGAGAGGATTCCCTATCCTTAGAACTAGCTAATATCTAGCCGGGATTACGAAGGGAGGCCTTAATTATTTAAACGTATACCTTAGTAGTATTATTTTATCTTTTTAGGCTAATTATCCTTTGCTAGACGTCGGGCGGTAGTTCGCTAATAAGACGTAACTTCTAGGTTAGTATAAAGAGGACGTCCTTATAAAGCACTTCCCCCTCTATATAATCTAGCTTTTTAAATAGACCGTCCGCTAGGTTCGTTTTCCTTAGCCGGTGTTCTAAGTTAAAGTTAAATACTAATAGTTTATATACTTACCTCGCGAGCCTTTTTTAAAGGTCCCGCGCTAGTGCGCCGATTACTTTTTTAAGTACTTAGTAGTCCGTTAGGACTATAAACTTTTATAAAAGGCCCTAGAGGTAGTAAGCCTAGTACTCTAGCCCTTTTATTATAGTAAGTAGTTTTTATTAGCCCGTGGCCTATTACTACTCCGTATCCGTAAGCTTTTATAACTAATAAGTAACGGGTTACTATTCTTTATTAGCCTACTACGATAAGATTACTATAATAGCTTTAACCGAAGCGTTAGTTTCTATTTGTATAATACGTTATGGGTTCTAGTGCGTAAGTACGGTTACTAAAATAAAAGCAACCTTTAGCTAATTAAACGCCTCGTTTACTTTTTTAGTCTACTAGAAGTCCCTTATTTACCCCTTTTCTATTTTTAGTAATACTATTATCGGTATAACGATACCCGAGTATTTAGTAATAAACTTCTAATAGAAGTTATAGAACCCTAAGAACACTTAGATATCCCTAATAAACTCTAGCGCTTTTTAGTTAGCGATCGTTCGCACTTATGATAAGTTAATCTCGATTCTTTCTAGTATAATAATATAACCTAGGAACTCGACCCTCTTTTAATAAAACGAGTACTTTAATAGTTTAGTAAAAAGCCCGTATAAACGTAGACGTCGGAGGACCTTTTTAATATCCTTTATATACTGCTCCTTTGTTATTAAGTAAATTATTAGATCGTTTATATATACTATATAGTAAGTATTTAGTAGGTCGGCGAGCGCTCGGTAAATATACGTTTAGAACGTCGCGGGTACGTTCGTTAGCCCGAAAGGTATAATAGTATACTTAAAGTAACCGTATCGGCTCTAGAACGCTATTTTCTATCGGTCTTCTTTTTTAATTCGGATACGGTAGTAAGTATCTCTAATATCTATTTTTAAAATCTATTTTGCTTTGCGAAGCCTATTTAGGAGCTCGCCGATAAGCAGTAATAAGTATCGATTTTTTACGGTTACCCTATTTAGCCCATAGTAGTTTACGTAGAGGCATAGCGTGCTATCCTTTTTTAATACGAAGAGGATCGGTACCCTAACTTTACTAACTAAAAGTATAATACGACCGTTCGCTAGGTTCTTAGTAATATACGCGCGAAGCTTATCGAGTTATTTTTTACTTAACGGATAAATAGGACTATACGGTAGTTTAGTACTCAGAACTAGGTCGATAGAGTGTTCTACCCCGCTATATAACTACGGTCCCTTTACTAACTACTCGTCGAACGTCTCTATTTCTAATTAAAGTTCTAATAATAGACCCCCTCGTAGTTTAGTCTCCGTTACCCCCGCGATACTTTTTATAATAGCGATATATAATATATACGCCCTCTCGCAATTCTTAACAATATCGCGAGCTATTACCTCTAGTTTAGCGACCGAGATAGGCTCGTATAACTATATATTCGTTACTATATTAATACAAATGCCCTCTTAGCTTATTAATAATCGTAATAATAAGAGGTCTACTATTCCTTTATCCCTATTAACTATAGCGAATAGTTACTAAATCTTCTTTAGCTACTTATAGTAGTTAATAAGGAAGAGTGTTAATTAATAAGCTTTCCCCTAGCCTACGGCTTTACCCTAAAAGTCCCTTAATAAGGGAGCTATAGTAGTAGCCGGGGTTAACCCTAAGTAAGTTACGAGCCTAGTACTAATAATATCTATTTTAGAGTATGTATTTATATTAACTTTTACTAACCTTTTAACAATACCTCGCAGAACTATCGCCCTGCCCTTTATAATTATTCTTATCGGTACCCTCTTAATACTTAGTATAAGCATATTAAATATATCGCCTATACCTACTCGTTTTTTAACGAGTCGACTTTTATAACTTTTAGCTCGGTAGTAACCCGTTAGATAGTTACTAACGTTAGCTTCGATCGGGGGTACGTCGGCTTATCGTCGCCCCTACTTCCTAATTTATTTTTTTAGTATTTACTAGATATATAGCCTGTCTTATTATACGTAAAGTACTTAATATTACTATTACGACGCTTTTACGATAGCTCGGCGCGAGTACTCTTATTATATAGCTTTTACGATATTACTCTTAGTAAGTCTTTAGAGCCTAGCCCCTTAGAGCTCTCCCTACTCTTTTTTTTATAAAAGGGGGATATTTAACGCGGTTATTCTAATAACGGATATAGCTTCTTTTTACCGTCCTTTTATAACTAATCGCCGCCCTTTTACCGATTTAACGACTATAGTCTATTAGCCTCGTAGGCTATATCGCGTGCTCTTTTAATTAAGACCTTATAACGAATTAGATCGTCCTATAGCTAAGATAGTAATCTAAAAAAGAACTAGTATGCCTTTACTTTCGAATTCTCTATATCTTTTGTACTTAGGTTATAATAGATTACTAACTACTTAGCGAGGAACTAAGTAGGGGTCTGGCCCTTTTTTAGCCTCTTCGTCCTTAGCTCTTTATAGTATTCTCGTTCTTAAGTCTCGGGGTCTACGTGCTATTAATAAATAAACGCTAAAAAGTCGCCCTAGGAGAGGGGATCCTAGAGGCTCTTCTTATAATTATACTATTACGTTTATAATAATAAGGATATTTTAGATAGGGCCTATTCGATATACTATTTTATAGTGCTTTTTGCGCGAAGCTTATTACTTATTTCTATAGTAATAATCTAGTTTATTACCTAGGTACTCGTAGACTTTTCTCCGATCGGTTTATAGTTATAGAAAGGAGGCTTTTCGTATTCTCGTTAACCTAGACGCGTCGCTAGCCGCTTAGTAAGCTATTAAACGAGCTCTTCGTATCGACGCCGTTCTTAGTTTCGATCTTCGATTATTATTTCTATTATCTTATAGAAGTAGGTTATTATTAAGCCCATGGGGTCTATTAAACTAGCTATTTTAGTACTACCCGCGCCTTTATATGCGCCTTAACCTCGTATGTCTAGTAATCGGTCGCTAATAAACGTCCCGTTTATAATAAATAAGGTCTTTAGGGTATTAACGGGGTAATTAGCCCGTAAGGGTAATCTGCCCCAATTATCTTCTTTATCTAGCTCTTCTATAAACGCTAGTATTTAGATAGGACTCGCCCTATAATAGGCTCGTTCTCCTAGATAGAATAGGGTCGAGTAGTCGACTCTAAATAGCTATAGCTCGTTAATATTAATAGCTCTTCGCTAACGGCTAGGCGTCGTTTTATTAACGTTCCGTTCGTTTCCGTAATTTATTATTACTTATACTAGTTACTCCGTAGAAGTAAAAGCTTTAGAATTATAAGAGATTAGGCTATAAGTACTTAACTAGCGAGGTTATAATATAAGTATAGGTATATTATAAGACTAAAGCTTATAAAGTCCTTCGTAAGGGCTCTGCTTCTTAGAAAGTTCTTTCGTAATAAGATCCGTGCACCGGTCGCTAAGTTATTAGCGTCCTATCGCCGGCCGCATCCCGAATCCATTATACTTTAATATATTATTAATTAAAGCTTACTCTTAAAATTAAGGAGCGAGGATTCGAGATCGAAATACTTTACTTATTTTATTGTTCGTTAGGGCGAAAATATAAAATATTAAAGGGTAAATTAAGGTATTATAAGTATATACGTTATAATCGTTCTTATAATATAACTATTAATACTATATACGATTATAAGTTTCTTTCTTTTTTTATTAGTATTTTCTATATTAATTATATTTATAATAAATCGTCTTTTATTTAAAACCGATAAGTTAGAATATAAAAAAGAAATAGAGGAGCTTTTTTTTTAAAAATAGGTTAAGGCCTTACGTCGTACGTAAGCTAAAATAGATTAGTTTTTATTAAAATTAGATCGTTTTTAAAAAAAATAATTTTGGTATTTAAGAGGGGAAAAGTAATCCCTAATCTTTTTAATATTATTAACGAGGATAAGTTAGCTATTATACGAGAGGTATAGTTTAATAATACTTTTAAAGTAATTAATTAGGATATTATAATAACTAGGAGTTCTAGTTTTAATTTTAATTTTAGTATTTTAAAAAAGATTCCTAAGAGTTCTAGAGGTTTATAATAAGTTCTTATATATTTTCCTTATATCCGTAGTTTTTCTATTTAATTAGGAATTCTTATATTCTATTCTTAACTCTATAATTAATAATTCGTTTAACTTCGTACTCTAGTTAGTTTAGTTCGATAATAATATAATTTTCTATATATAAACCTCTTAATATAAGTTTAAGTAATAAAATATAAAAACCGGAATAGTATCGTATCGTATTTAATAATTTTAATTCGTAATTAATTAATAAAACTTTTTTAATAATTTTAAAAGGTCTAAGTTTTGTATAATCTAATTCATTACTTAGTTATTTAATTTTAATATTATAATAAAGGAGATAGGTACTATCCCCCTTTTTTAAAAATAGTCCTTTAATCCTCAATCTATCTGCGTTCTTTTTAATATATTATTATATAAACTCGAGGTTTAGTAAGGCTTATTTATAGATCTCTTTAAGTTTATTTACGTTTATTATAACTTTTATAGCCTATAGTCCTTATCATACTTCTCTATATATTATTAATTAGAATTCGTAATTAAAATAAAATAGGGATTTTCTTATGCTTTTATTAACTATACTATTATATACGAACTAGGCTATTAATAAAAGTACTACCTAATTATCTTAATTATAATTTATATAATAACGAAGGTATATTTTAAGGATCTAGTTAATCCTTTTTATTTATCTATCGGTTTATAAATAAAATAATATCGATAGTTTATAGTCTATACTAAGTTACGAAATTAAGGATTTCTAAAACTTTAAAATAAATAGCTTATCTTTATTAGAGATAATTTCTTTTAGTAAACTATAGTTCGAAAGTATAACTTTAATAATATATATACTAGGTCTTTTGCAATACTTAATTCCTTATAGGGAATAAAATATATAAACTTAGTAAGTCGATTAACTATAACTAAGATATCATCGTATTATACTTTAGTAAATAGTTCCTTAGACTTTAGTAGTTTAATAATAAAGTCTTAAATAATTAATTACTATATTTTTAATAGTAATTATAATAGTTATAGCTCGTTATAAGGTTTATATAGGCTCTTTTTACTTTTTTTATAAATTACGTAGTCCTTAATTACTTTTATAATTTTAGTACGTATAGCGGATTTATTATAATACTAGCGAATCCGTTTTTACGTTTTAATTACTCCTTAAAAACCGTATACTAATATATTATAAATTTCTAGAATAAGCTTAGGGGTTATCTCTCTAACTAGGCTAGTATTAATCCTTTTAACTATTATAAAAAGCTTTATAATTAGTATAAGGCTACCGTCCTTCTCTTATTTAAAAATAACTTAGGTTTTTTTAGGGACCGCGACTTCGTAATTAGGTCTTTTACTAAGAGCGTCCGCTCTATTATTTTCTAAACCTTTTTAATAAATAATTCGGAAGTTATATTTAAATAGGAATTCGCTCTATTTAACTTATCGTTTATTTAGATTCTTATTAATTATAAAATTTATAAAGTTCTTATAGTTTATATAGACTATAATTTCGTACTTAGTTCTAAATAACTATAGTCTCTATTTTTAAAATACTTTAATAATTACTATTAGTTTTTTATTATAGATCTATTAATTTAATTCTACTCTATAAAATGCCTTAGAGTAGAAGTAATATAAGTAAAGCTTTTTTTATTTATTGCGTTATCTTAAAACCGCTCTCATAATAAAGTCCGAAGTATTAGTCTCGATTTTAAAAGGTTTTTAGGGGTCCGGGATTATAATAATTAGTTTAGAAACGACTACATTCTTAACTTTAATAAATACTTCTTTATACTTAAGATCTTAAATAAATAGAATATCCTTTTATATTAAGTTATTAAGAAGTTTAACTATATTCGTATAGTTTTTAAGGAATTATTAATAAAAATTAACGAATCCTAAGAATCTTTATATATCCTTAACGTTCTATAATATAAGCTAGTTCCTAATTACTTCTATTCTTAATACTTATATATAGATTTATTATAGTATAATAATATATTTAAAAAGTCTATTTTTTATATATAGAACTTGTATTTAGAGGGTTCGGTATATAGCTTAGTATTTTAGAGCTTTTAAAATACTATATAAATATATTTTTTATATATTTTAAGGTCGGGAGAGAAAATAAGAATATTATAAATATAGATAATAATAAAGATATTAACGTACTCCTAAAGTACGTAATTAACTATTATTTAAAAAATTATTAAAGTATTAATAAGTTTAAAGGGCATAACGAGGTATTTAAAAAGTCCTTTACGAGTTTAGAATACCGTTTTTTATTCGTCTCCTTCTTTAATTCGAATTTAGTTAAATACTTTTTTAAGGTCTATAATAATAAACTAGTTAGCTTTATAAAATAGATTTCTAAGCTTAGTAATAAGTAATAAGGGATAGTAATTCTTTTTTATAATTTCGTTAAGTTTCTTATAATTAATAATAGGTCTTAATTTTCCTCCCTTTTTTAATATAAAAAATAAAGGGAATCCTACGAGAGAATTCGATGGTTAAATATATCTTTTTTTAAGTTTCTTATTAATACATTTATTAAAGTACTCTTATTCTTTTTAATTTATTAAGTATATTAAATAAAACCTAGGTTATATCCCTTTTTTAAGTTTGATTTCTATATTCTAGTTATTATATTTTAATAACCCCATTTCTTTAGGTTTTATAAATAGTTTTATATATATTTAGTACTCTTTAAGTATAATTTAGAGTCGTTACGATCCCTAATCGTTAATACTAATTATAAACTTCTTATAGCTTTTTACTATTTTAATAAAAACTATATATTATATTTATTCTCGTTTTTTAGGAGTTCTTAAAAATCCGTTTAAACCCTTTTTCTTTTTAAGTCGTTTAGTAACTAGACTTTCCTAGAGGACCTAGTTAGTAATCTAATCTATTTATAAGTTATATTTTTATAATTACGAGAGTTTTAAAATAACGTCGATATTTCTAATCTCCGTAATATTATACTATAATTATTCTTACTAATTATTAATATATATTAAGAAGTATATAGTCTTTTAATTAATATATTTATAGTTATAGTTAACTCGTTCTTTTTTTACTATTTATAATCAGTATAATTTATTCTTATATACTTATAATAAGTTAAGTTTATTTATTATTCTTCATAAGATATAGGTTTCTTATACGCCGCTATTAATAATAGTATTTAATTTTTATCCGTAAATATTAAAATTAACTCGTAAGTATACGTCGTTACGTTATATAGTTATATATAAGAACTTTTTTTTTATTTTTACCTCTCGTTATTTTTTATAATTAGCTTTTTTAGTTTTTTATTATCTATTTCTTTAAACGGGTTTTTTATTTATATTTTTTTTAATACTCTCTTTAGGCCTTAGCTTTTTTAATATAATAAATCTAATATTAATCGTATTTATAGTCTTTTTATTTTATATATTCGCTATTAAAATACTTTATAAGGAAGTTAAGGTCTAGTTTAAATATAGCTTTATTACTATTATTAAAGCTTAGTAACGTCTAACTAAGTAATTAATTTTCTATATAAATATCCTTAATAGTTTTATTATTGCGTTTTTATAAATAAAAACGACTATTTTATTTATATACGAGGTACTAAAGATATTTATTATCTAAGCATTTTATTTAAAATAATTCCTTATAAAAAAGGTCTTTAGGGTTAAATAGAGAGTAATTTTTATTTATATAGGGGGTTATTATAACCTTTTTACGTTCTTTAGTTTTATAAAACTAAATAGTTTAGTTATTTTTAAATAAATAAATATATTTATACTATAGTTCGTTATCGTCCTTTTTAAAGCTAGTATTATTAACGCTAAGTAGTACTTTATAATCGATCTCTATTTAAGTACGTTATTAAATAACGTTACGAAGTTCGTCTAAATTATAAAGTAATTCTACTTTATTAAAATAGAAGGAGCTAGTTCTTATTTTAATATTTTCTTTTTCGATTTTAAAATTAAATCTTTTTTTATTAATAATTCCGAAATTAAGAGTTAGTTTCTTTAGTACTTCGATTTTGTTTTTATATACGAGGTCCTTAAGCTATTCTTTAACTTTATAAATAAGTTTTTTATTAGTATTTACTTATTATATTATATAAATAGACTTAGTTAGTATTTTATTTAAATTAAGTTCTTTTTAAAATTCAATAAGTTATTTTTAGTTTATATTATCTCGTTACGCTATATATACGAGATTACTTATAATTTCTTTTATATCGGGTCCTCTTTTTTTAAACTTAAAGAGCTACTCTTTTATATTAACTAGGAGTCTCTATTTAATTCGTCCTTTAAAGAAGTTAAGCGTATTTTTTATAATAAGGTCCGTTTTACCCTTCTTTTTTATATTTTTATAAATTTAAGAGAGTATAGTAATATATTTAATATTATTCTTTTTAAAAATATAGGGTCGATAAGTAAGTATCTCTTTTTTCCTTATTATTATTACTAAAGTTTTAATAAGTAGTAAAGTAGATCCTTTATTATTTTTAGGTTATTTAGGGTACTATCTTATTTATTTTTTACTATTTTAGTAAGTAAAGTAGCTATTATTATAATAAGCTATTTATAAGAGTTATCCGTAGGGAACTTTTTTATTCGTAATATTAGCTCGCTTCTTTAAAATAAGTTAGTATTAAATACGCTTAGGTTATTAATAGTTTCTAGCTATATATCCTAGCTTATTATAGTTATAGTATTTAAGGTCCTTTTTCTATCGAGGTTATTTTTTTTTAATAATACTAAGGTCTATTAGTCCGCTATAATACCTAGTTATAATAGTCGTTAGTCTATACTTACGTTTATTATTAGGCTTAGATCGGTTATTTTAAGCGTTTTATCCTTTACGTTTAAAGCGTCGTTTATAAAGTCGATTATTAATTTTAATTATTATATTAATATAATTATAGAGTTTATCGGGCCGGTTTTATTAAAAAAGGTCGTCCTTAACTTCTTCTTTTAAGCCGTAATAAAAGGCCGCTATAAGTACTTTATTATTTTAATTAAGCTTAGAAATAATCTATTTAAATTTAAATATATACTTATTAACTAACCTTTTTTATATAAAGGTCGTAAGTCTTTATTTAGTAATTTATTTTTTATTAAAGTTACTAAAAGTTTCTTTAAGTCTTTTTTTAAACTTATTATAGTTATTAAAGATCTTTTTAGTATTTTTATTTTAGATATTACGTTCGTTCTTAAAGTAGTTTTTTATAGAGGGTTCGAACTAAGTAAGGGTATCCTTTTTAAAGAATAAAGCTATGTAATAGACCTTATCTATTTTAATAATAAAAGAGGTCCTATAGTAATATAAATAGGCCCTAGTTTAAGTAAGGAATCCTTAGAAAGTATCCGGGGACCCGTTATAGGGTTCTAGTTTAGGGTACTTAGTTTTAAATATTAAAAGTAGTTAGGGCGCTATAAGCTAAGTATAAAGTTACTTATTTTTATTCTTAAGTTTAAGTATTATATTATATAATTATTAAATAGTAAGTATAGCTACTTTAATAGGCTGCGCCGTATTATTATTATTAATAGTTCATATATTCGTACTATTTAGTTAGTTTTTTAAAAAGTAAACTTACTAAATAAGAGTAATTAAAATATTATAACTAGCTAGTTATAATAAATATATTAGTAGAAGTTAAGGCTACGAGTACTAAGTAAATAGTATCGTAGTTATAAATAGTTTTTTTAAAGCTATATTTATAAGTTATAAAGTAAGTAAGGCTTTAGTAATTAATTATAATTTTATTAAAAAGGGTTCTTAGTAAAAATAGCTAAAGGCGATCATAAGATCTAATACTAAGTTAATTACTAAAGAGCTATAAGAAGTTTATCCTTAAGCCCGGCTTAAGTTTATATTATATATAAGTCCGCTTATAAATATATTTTTTATTAATAATTACTCTTATTTATTAAATAATCGCTAAGTAGATATTAGTAAGTAATTACTTAGAGTAATTATAATAATTACCTTATTACGTAATTACTATTTCTTATTTATATATAACTTATTTATAGTTCTTCTATTCCGTAAGAGTTACCCTATATAGTGGTTTTCTTTTCCGGCTTTATAAGCGCAAAAGATCGACCTTAACGGGATCACGCTTTTAAAGGAAATTATATAATACGGTATACTTTTTAACTATATAATATATATAATATACCGTAAGTACGCGCTTAACGTAATATAATAATTTTAATATAAAAACCGCTATATAATTTAGGATAGGTAAGCTACCTTGCGGTAGTGCCGGTTAAAAAGGTTAATAATAAAAGTCGGCTATAATAATTAGCTATAATAATCGGCTATAATAATTAAAAACGGCCCTTAACCGCAGAGGTTCTGAATTTTAATAGTAATATAGAGGTTTCTAAAAAAAGGGCTAAATAGGCTAATATTTATTACTTATATTAGAGCTTATAAAGATTTTTTCTATCCTTATCGCTTCTAATATTGCCTAAAGCTCTATTTAAACTAAATAAATCTACTAAACAAATTTACTAAATAAACCTATTAATATATAAACTACTACTTTACTCTTAGTATATAGTTAGTAATCAGTAGGCTAGAACTAAAGATACTTATTAATAAGTCTACCCCTCTCGGGCTAGGCGCCCTTTTTAACTAGCTCGATACTATAGTTATCGTAACTAACATAAATACGCTTAAGGATTAGTAAAGTACTTTTTAATAATACGGAATTTAACTAAGTAATAATACGAACGCTATAAATAGTTAGGCTAATACGGATATTAAGATTTAATATATTAACGTTAGCTTAGAAATTATATTTTATAAAGTTAGAAATCCCTTTAATATAAGCTATATTATAAACATAAGGGAATATATAAAGGGCCTCTTAATTTTTAATAAAAAAGAGTATATAATACGAGATCTAGCTACTTACGTAGGCTAGTACTAAGAGGTCTTATATATATTAGAGTAAGTATAGCTTGCTCTCTAAATAGCTAGAAGCGGGAGAAGGTCGGGAGCTATTTTAATTAATAATTAGGTATAAAGCGCAATATACTTAGTTTTCCTTAATACGTAATATATAATACGGCCCCGGCGGATTACTCCGTTAGGGGGATAATAATAGCTCATAATAATATAGTACTAAAAATACTCTCGTTACTATTATTAAGTATAATACTAACCTTCTTATTATTAATATTTATTACGCTTTTAACTTCGATTTATATATATATATATATATATATATATATATTCGTTACTTTATTTCCTTTATTAAAATTAAAAAACGCTTCCCTTATTATTTATTATTATTATATTATTATGATTATTATGATTATTATTATTATCGAATTATTTACTTATTTTTAAATATTTGTTTTTTTATTTGTTTTTTTATTTCTGCTTTTGCTAGCTGCTCGGGCGATTCTCAATATCGATTATACGGTAGTAATATATAGTATTAATAGATACTCCCACTATCTCGATAGACTTTATTTTTGAATATATATTATTAAAATATTAATAATCCGTGGTTATGAACTTTGTAAGAGGGAAAGTTAAAAAGTTAGAAAATCTAAAAAAGAAATAGTCTATTGAGATAGTAGGAGTATTTATTGATACGATATATTAATACTGTGTAATTGATATTAAGAACTGCCCGAGTAACTAGTAAAGGTAGAATAAATAAAAAGAATATATTATTAAAATACTAAGATATTAACTTATTAATTTATAAGGATACCTTAAGGGCTAGAAGTTCGATTTTATAAGTATTATATTAAAAGACCCCGAACTATAATAAGGTCGTCTTAAGGAATTTAAATTAGATATTATTAACTTCAAAATCCGAAATATATATATTAATATAAGTATTACCCTTATTAGTACTTAATTTATATAATATAATAATCTTTAAATACTTAACTAATTCCTAAGTATTATTAATATTTTAAAATCGTTACGTAGGAATAAATTAAGAAAAGTTAAAAAAAAAGTCTAGCGTTATTAAAAAAAATAAAAAATAGGGGGTAGTTTTTAATTATTTAGAGGGCGATTAATATATTATAATAGCGGGGTCGTTAGTATTTTAAGTTTAGCTGGTATTAATAGTTAGTAATAGCTATAGCCGGCTATAGTTAGTTATAAAGTTTTATTAAAATACGTAATAAAAATACTTAATATTAACCCTAATAAACTAGCTTAATTATAAAGGCGAAGATAGCCCTTAATAAGGCGGACCGGACCCTAAAGGGTTTAACTTATATATATATATATATATATAATAGTTCTTTTTTTTTTTTTTTTTTTTTTTTAGCTTTATCAATATAAAAAATCGACTTTAACGGGATTACGCTTTTAAAGGAAATTATATAATATAGTACACTTTTTTTAATATACGTAATATATTTTAAGTTCGCACTTAACGTAATATAATAATTTCGATATAAAAACTACTATTTAATTCGGGATAAGTAAGCTACCCTTTTTAGTAATAGCGCTAGTTAAAAACGTTAATAATAAAAGTTAGTTATAATAATTAGCTATAATAGTTATTTATAATAATTAGAGGCGGCTCTTAAGTATAGAGGTTCTAAACTTTAATAGTAATATAAAGGTTTTCAAAAAAAAAGGCTAAATAGGCTAATATTTACTACTTTACTATACTAAAGGTTATAAAAATTCTTTTTATCCTTATCGCTTTTAATATTACCTAAAGCTACTCTTTATTTAAACTAAATAAATTTACTAAATAAATTTACTAAATGAATCTATTAAATAAATTTACTAAATAAACTTATTAATATATAATTTATTACTTAAATAGTTAATTAAATAATTAGTTAAGAAGTTAGCTAGTTAAAATACTACTTCGACGAGAATTTACTTTAAAAATACTTATTAATAAGTTTACCCCTCTTAAGCTAGGCGCCCTCTTTAGTTAGCTTAATATTATCACTATTATAATTAATATAAGTATACTTAAGGAGTAGTAAAGTACTTTTTAATAATACGGAATTTAGCTAAGTAATATTATAAATATTCTAAATAGCGGGGCTAATATAAATATTAAAATCTAATATATTAATACTAGCTTAGGTATAATAATTATAATAAATAAGTTAGAAATATATAGAGTTAGGGTAATAAGTTAGTATTTTAAATAGCTTTTATAAAACCTCCTAAGTAATAATAATACTTATATAAAAGAATAAATTATATTAAACCTAGCTACTTAATAAGTTAGTACTAAGAGGTCTTATACGTATTAGAATAAATAAAGCTCCTTCTATAAGTAAGTAGCGGAAGGTTAAGAGCTATTCTAGTTAGTAATTAAGTATAGAGCGTATTATACTTAGTTTTCCCTAATACGTAATATATAGTACAGCCCCGGCGGATTGCTCCGTTAGGGGGGTATATATATATATATTCGTTACTTCGTTTTTCTTATTAAAATTAAAGACGCTACTTCCCTCGCGATTATTATTACTATTACTATTACTATTTAACTATTTACCTTAAGTATACTTTATTAAAATACTAAAACGTTAATAGCTCGTTAACCCTTAGGGCTTCCTTAATAATTAGAAATTATTTAATTTTATTAGTATTATATTAAATAACGCCGAGTTATAAAGAGACCGCTTTAATAAATATTATATTTATAATATTAACTTATAAAAAAACGAATAAATATATTATTATAATTATTACTCTTATCGGCGCCTTTTTAATATAATATAATAATATAAATAAGCCTAACCCCCCGATAGAGTAATCTGCTAGGGCCGTACTATATATTACGTATTAAAGAAAACTAAGTATATTGCGCTCTATACTTAATTACTAATTAAAACTCCTAACCTTCCCCCGCCCGTTTAAAGGGTAAGCTATATTTTTTTTAATATATATAAAACCTCTTAGTATTAGCCTACGTAAGTAGCTAGATTTTATATTATATACTCCTTCTTATTAAGGGTTAAGGGGCCCCTTATATATTCCCTTATATTTATAATATAGCCCGTATTAAAAGGATTTCTAATTTTATAAAATATAATTTCCAAGCTAATATTAATATACTAGATCTTAATATCCGTATTAGCCCGGCTATTTATAGCGTTCGTACTATTACCTAGCTAAATTCCGTATTATTAAAAAGTACTTTACTAATTTTGAAATATACTTATATTAATTACGATAGTTATAGTATCGAGCTAGCCGAGGGCGCCCAGCCCGAGAGGGGTAGACTTATTAACGGGTATTTTTAGTTCTAGCTTACTAATTACCAAATATATACTAAGAGGTTCTTATCGAGGTAGTATTTTAACTAGCTAACTTCTTAACTAGTTATCTAACTAGCTATTTGAGTAGTAGTTTATATATTAATAGGTTCATTTAGTAGATTTATTTAATAGATTTATTTAGTTTAAATAGAGCTTTGGGCGATATTAAAAGCGATAAGGATAGAAAAAATCTTTATAAGCTCTATAAATATTAGCCTATTTAGCCCTTTTTGTAGAAACCTCTACGTCGCTATTAAAGTTTAGAACTTTTATAGTTAAGGGCCGCCTTTAACTATTATAACTAACTATTATAGCTAACTATTACGGCCGACCTCTATTATTAACCTTTTTAACTAGCGCTATTACTAAAAAGGGTAGCTTACCTATCCCGAATTATATAACGGTTTTTATATTAAAATTATTATATTACGTTAAGCGCGTGCTTAGGGTATATTACGCGTATTATATAGTTAAAAAGTATACCGTATTATATAATTTCCTTTAAAAGCGTAATCCCGTTAAGGTCGATTTTTTATACCTATAAAGCCGGAAAAAAACCACTATATAGTTAAGCCTAAACTTAATAATATAGTTAAAAGTTTAAAAAGGGTATAAGCGAGCGTATTAAATAGGAATATTAATAAAAAGAGGTTATTATTAAATAAAATAAAATAAAAACGTAAGAAGTAGTATTTAGCTATTAAAAGGGTAATTAATATATTACAATAGGATCGTTAGTATTTAAGTTTAGTTAATATTAATAGCTATGGCCGGCTATTATTAGTTATAGAGTTTATTACGTAATGAAAACTTATTATTAACTTTAATAAACTAGCTTATTTATAAGGGCAAAGTTAGCCCCTAATAAGGCGGGCCGGACCCTAAAAAGATATATTAATACTATATAATTAATATCGAGAACCGCCCGAGTAGCTAGTAAAAGTAAAAAATTAAAATAAATTATTAATTATTCGTTATATCATAAAAATAAGCGCTCCGAAGGGGGTTAAGCCGGCTTTTATTTATTATATATAGGGTTATATATAGAGCTTCCCTTTAGGGTCCGGTCCGCCTTATTAAGGGCCATCTTTACCTTTATAAATAAGCTAGTCTATTAAAGTTAATATTAAATATCTTTATTACGTAACAAACTTTATAATTAATAATAGCCGGCCGTAGCTATTACCGAATATTAACAATCCCGCTATAATATATTAATTACTTTTTAAATAGCCGAAAACTACCCCCTACTTTCCGCCTTATTTAATAACTATAGAATATCCCTTTTAATCTTTTTTAACTTACTCTTATACTACGTTTTTAGAATATTAATAATGTTTTAAAATCGGTTAGGTATTTTAAGGCTATTATATTATATAAGCTAAGTACTTATTAAAGTAATAACTATATTAATATATATTTTTCCGATTTTTAAGTTAATAATATTTAATTTATATTTTTTAAAACGGCCGTATTATAGTTCGGGGCCCTTTAGTATAATACTTATAAGATCGAACTTCTAGTTATTAAAAAAGCCCTAGGAGTTAATAATAACTACGTATTTTAGTATTTTAATAGTATATATTTAAAAATAAATAAATGATTCGATAGCGATAGTAATAATAATAGTAATAAGGTAATAATAATAAAGTAATAGTAATAAAGTAATAGTAATAGAGTAATAGTAATAAATAACGAGGGAAGCGTTTTTCGATTTTAATAAAAGAAACGAGGTAATAAATATATATATATATATACGAGTCGAAGTTAAAAGCGTATAGATATTAATAAGGTTAGTATTATTCTTAATAATAGTAATAAGGGTATTTTTAATATTATATTATTATAAGCTATTATTACCTAGAGAGTAGTAAACTTAGCTAAGTAAGCGGTTTATAAAGTAGTAGCGTCGGGCGCCTAATATTACTATTAATAATCCATAATTATAAACTTTATAAGAGGGAAAGTTAAAAAGTTAAAAAATCTAAAAAAAATAGTTTATTAAGATAATAGGAGTATCTATTAATACTATATATTAATACTATATAATTAATATTAAGAACCGCCCGAGTAACTAGTAAAAGCAGAATAAAAAAAGAAAATATATAGAGCTTAGTCTATCGAAATAGTAAGAGTATTTATTAATACCATATATTAATATCGTATAATTTATATCGAGAACCGCCCGAGTACTTAGTAAAGGTAAAAAACCTATATAAATAAAAATATTAGCTTATTAAGCCCTTTTTTTTTTTTTTTAAAAAACCTTTATATTATTATTCAAGTTTAGAACTTTTATAATTAAGGGCTACTTTTAATTATTATAGCTAATTATTACAGCTACTTATTATAGCTAATTATTATAGCTAACTTTTATTATTAACTTTTTTAGTTAATATTATTATATAAAAGGTAGCTTCTTTATTTTAAATTAAATAGTAGTTTTTATACTAAAATTATTATGTTATATTAAGTATATACTTAGCATCCCTTTAGGGTCCGGTCCGTTTTATTAGGGGCTATCTTTGCCTTTATAAGTAAGTATAATAGATTCGGGATGCGGCCGGTAACAGGACGCCGATAACTTAGTAACTAGTATATAGATCGTATTATAAAAGAACCTTTTAAGAAGTAGAGCCCTTATAAAGGACTTTATAAGCTTTAGTCTTATAATATACCTATACTTATATTATAACCTCGCTAGTTAAGTGCTCATAGCCTAATCTCTTATAGTAAGCTAGTTTATTAAAGTTAATACTAAGTATCTTTATTATATAATAAAACTTTATAATTAACTATAGCCGGCCGTAGTTATTACTAAATACTAATAATCCCGCCGTAATATATTAATTACTCTCTAAATAGCTAAATACTACCCCTTACTTTTTTTTAATTTTTTTTTAATAATAACCTCTCTTTAATATTCTTATTTAATATACTCGCTTATACTCTTTTTAAGCTCCTAATTATATTATTAAGTCTAGGCTTATTTATATTTTATTATCTTAAAAAAGTACTAATAAGAGCGACGCTTATTATAATATATTTATTTATTTTTTATAAGTTAATATTATTAATATAATATTTTTTAAGGCGGTTTTTCTATAGCTCGGGGTCGTTTAGTATAATATTTATAAGATCGAACTTTTAATTATTAAAGAAGCCCTAAGTGTTAACGAGCTAGTAGCGTCTTAGTATTTTAATAAAATATACTTAAAATAAATAGTTGAATAATAATAATAATAATAACGGTAAAGGAAGTAGCGTTTTCGATCTTAATAAAGGAAATAAGGTAATAAATATATATATATATATATATATATAATATTAATAATAAGAAGGTCGGTATTATTCTTAATAATAGTAACGAGGGCATTTTTAATATTACTATTATAAGCTATTATACTTAGATAAATAGCTAACTTAGCTAAGTGTGCGGGCTTATAAAGTAGTAGTACTTATTATTACTATTAATAATCCGTAGTTATAAACTTTTTAAAAAAATATTAGCCTATTTAGCCCTTTTTTTAAAAACCTTTACTATAATAGATTCGGGATGCGGCCGGCGATAGGACGCCGATAACTTAGTAACTAGTATATAGATCGTATTATAAAAGAACTTTTTAAGAAGCAGAGCCCTTACGAAGGACTTTATGAGCTTTAGTCTTATAATATACCTATACTTATATTATAGCCTCGCTAGTTAAGTACTTATAGCCTAATCTCTTATATTTACGTCGCTATTAAAGTTTAAAACCTCTATAGTTAAGGGCCGCCTCTAACTATTATAGCCGATTATTATAACTAATTATTACGGCTAACCTCTATTATTAACCTTTTTAACTAGCGCTATTGCGTAAATATATCGTTTAGCTTATTATTAATAAGTAATAAGGTAGCTTATTTATTCCGAATTATTTATTTTTTATTTCTACCTTTACTAGCTACTCGGGCGGTTCTCGATATCCTTTATATAGTATTAATACACGGTATTAGTAAATACTTATACTATCTCGGTAGACAAATTTTTTTTTTTTTAAATTTCCTTTTTCCTTTTTATTTTTCCCTCTTATAAAGTTTATAACTACGGATTATTAACGGATAGTAATATTAAGTACCCGACGCCACTACTTTATAAGCTTACTACGTACCTAGCTAAGTTAGCTACCCTTTTAAGTATAGTAGCTTATAACGGTAGTATCAGAAATACCCTCGTTACCGTTATTAAATAATATTAACCTCACGATATCTACCTTAATATTTTTAATTTTAACTCGTATATATATATATATTCGTTACTTCGTTTCTTTTATTAAGAGTTTTACTAGGGGGGCTATATTAATTAGCTAAGCAGGCTATGTTCTACTTTTCCTAAACTAATCTAACTAATAAGAAGCTAGGGAATATCCCGACCGATTTTTATTATTACTAATTACTTACTTACTTTAACCTCGCCGTTACTACTTATAAAAAGTGAAGCTATTATAACTTTTTAATAAAGGTACTACTAATTTTAACTTAATTACCCCTAAGTAATTAATAAAAGTTAAGATTTATCGAGATCTCTCGATTATTATAATAAAAACTAAAGTAATTTTTGAATTATATAAGTTTATATAAGCTAGTTTTGCGCAACCGCGAGGTTAGTAATAAAAAGCTAGAATTAATTATTTATTATAATTAGTTAAAAAAGTTACGATTATCTTATTAGTTAAGAAAAGTAGGACATAGCCTACCTAGCTAACTAATATAGCCCCCCTAGTAGAACTCTTTATTAAAGTTAAAGACGCTACTTCCCTCGGTTCCTACTTTAAGTATACTTTATTAAAATACCGAGACGTTATTAATAACTCGTCGACCCTTAGGGGTTTTTTAATAATTAAAAGTTCTATTTTATAAGTATTATACTAAACGACCCCGAGCTATAAAGAGACTACTTTAATAAATACTATATTAATAATACTAACTTATAGAAAACGAATAAATATATTATTATAAGCGTCGCCCTTATTAGTACCCTTTTAATATAATAAAATATAAATAAGCCTAAACTTAATAATATAATTAGGAGTTTGAAAAGAGCATAGGTAAGCGTATTAAATAAGAATATTAATAAAGAGAGGTTATTATTAAATAAAATAAAATAAAAAAAGTAAGGCGTAATATTTAGTTATTAAGAAAGTAATTAATATACTATAGCGGCGGGGTTATTAGTATCTTAAGTTTAGTTAATATTGATAGCTACGGCTAGCTATAGTTAGTTATAAAGTTTTATTAAAGTATGTAATAAAGACACTTAACATTAACCCTAATAGACTAGCTTATTTATAAAAGCAAAGATAGCCCTTAATAAAGCGGACCGGACCCCAAAGGGTATTTCAAATTATATAATAGTTTTCGTATTAAAATTATTATATTACGTTAAGCGTATACTTAGGGCATATTACGTATATTATTTATTTTTTATTTCTACTTTTACTAGCTACTCGAGCGATTCTTAATATCGGTTATATAATACTAATATATAGTATTAATAAATACTTATATTATTTTATTAAACTATTTTTTTAGATTTTTTACCTTTTTAACCTTTCCTTTTTATAAAGTTTATAACTACGGATTAACGGCGATATTAAGTACCTAATACTACTACTTTATAAGCCTATACCTACTTAGCTAAGTTTATCACCCTCTAGGTAATAATAGCTTATAATAATATAATATTAGAGATGCCCTCGTTACTATTATTAAGCATAATACCGACCTTACTAATGTCTACTACGCTTTTAACTTCGACTCGCAATTACGTATATTATATAATTAAAAAGTATATTATATTATATAATTTTTTTTAAAAACGTAATCCCGTTAAGGTCGATCTTTTATACCTATAAAGCTATAAAAAAAACCACTATATAAACTTTATAAAAAGGAAAATTCAAAAAGTAAAAAATCTAAAAAAATAGTTTATTAATATAGTAAGAGTATTTATTAATTTGTTTTTTATTTCTACTTTTACTAGCTACTCGGGTAGTTCTTAATATCGATTATATAGTATTAATATATAGTATTAATAAATACTTATACTATCTTAGTAGACTATTTTTTTTAGATTTTTTACCTTTTTAACTTTCCCTCTTATAAAGTTTATAACTACGGATTATTAATAATAATATTACGTACTTAATACTATTACTTTATAAGCCTACGTACTTAGTTAAGTTAGTTCCTTTTCTAAGTAATAATAGCTTATAATAGTAGTATTAGAGATACCCTCGTTACTATTATTAAATAATATCGACCTTATAATATCTACCGTATTTTTAACTTTACTTATATATATATATATATATTCGTTACTTTATTTCCTTTATTAAAATCGAAGACGCTTCCCTTACCGTTACTATTATTATTATTATTACTATTTAATTATTTACTTTAAGTATATTTTATGAAAATACTAAGACGTTATTAATAACTTATTAACCCTTAGGGCTTTTTTAATAATTAGAAGTTATTTAATCTTATAAATATTATACTAAATAACCCCGAGTTATAAAAAGACTACTTTAATAAATACTATATTAATGATATCGACTTATAAAAAATAAATAGATATATTATAATAAGCGTCGCCCTTATTAATACCTTTTTAATATAATAAGTATAAATAAGCCTAGATTTAATAATATAATTAAGAGCTTAAAAAGAGCGTAAGTAAGCGTATTAAATAAGAATATTAAAGAGAGGTTATTATTAAATAAAATTAAAAGAGAAAGTAAGGGGTAATATTTAGCTATTTAAAGAGTAATTAATATATTATAGTAGGATCGTTAGTATTTAGTAATAGTTACGGCTAGTTATAGTTAGTTATAAAGTTTTATTAAAGTACGTAATAAAGATACTTAATATTAACTTTAATAAACTAGCTTACTTATAAAGGCGAAGATAGCCCTTAATAAGGCGGACCGGACCCTAAAGGGGAGTATTTATTAATACTATATATTAATATTATATAATCGATATTAAGAACTGCCCGAGTAGCTAATAAAAGTAAAAATAAAAAAGAAAATAAATATACTTAGTATATATTATATATATTATATAATTAAAAAGTAAATTATATTATATAATTTATTCTAAAGGCATAATCTTATTAAAGTCGTTATTTATATTTTTAAGTTAAAAAAAAAACTATTATATAAATAAATATAAATAAATAATAATAACTGTATAAGAATCATAAATTTATAAAAATCTTTTTTAATATTATAAATAATACTTTTTAATATAAAAAAGAAAAGTAATATTATAATAATAAGTATTAGGGCCTTATAACCCCTATAACTTAGCTTTAAACTATAAAACTAAGTTCTTAATAATTATATAACGCACTAGACCGCTAGGCCTAAAGGGCTAGCTCGCTAGCTTCCACCTATTATTTTACTTTTCCCTCTTTACGTTGAGTTTCTAAGTTTATAGGCCAATATAGTAGTATTTTAACCTGCCCGTAGTCCCTTCCGTGACACCTCTATATATCACTTCTATTCCTTGTCACTGGACCGAGCATCTATCACGACCCACAACGTAGGCGCAAAATCGGAGATATGGCCCATGGCTGTTAGACTTACAGTTATCAAACCCTCAGATTCGGAGCATGATGGCATTCTCCTGGGTCGTCATGCGGCGCAGTCTCAGCATCGGCCTGACTTCACGGCGTACATTTTCCTCGCAAAGAAGGTTGACGTTGTCTTATGACCTGCATGAGCCCAGCAAGCGACCTGTCGGCGGGTCCTCCAACCCCATCATTTTTCTTCACGGTCTCTTCGGATCCAAGAAGAACAACAGGAGTATCAGCAAGCGAGTTCATCTATAACTGCAAGGCTCTGGTACGGCATGCTGACCGCCACGTAGAGTTCTAGCTCGTGACTTAGGTAGACCAGTGTATGCCTTGGTAAGATTCACAGACTGCATCCGCAAGCACTTCGGAAGGGTTTTCACTGAGATTTTGACTAGGATCTACGCAACCATGGCGAATCGCCTCACGCGAAGCAGCACGACTATGTCCATATGGCGGACGACGTTGCTGCATTCATTGACCAGCATGGACTGACGCTGCCCTCAGTCATCGGCCACTCGATGTGAGTCGTATCTGCGAGGGCGTTACGCTGCTGCATGCTGAATGAGATGAACCATTCCTAGGGGAGCCAAGGCTGCCATGACCCTTGCTCTGAAGTCACCCGAACTCGTGCAAGATATCATAGCGGTTGACAATGCGCCTGTCGATGCTGTCTTGGAGAGCTCATTTAGCAAGTACATCCAGGGTTTGAAGAGAATTGAAGCAGCGAACATCACGAAGCAGGCTGAAGCAGACGAAATCCTGAAGGATTACGAGGACGTGAGATTATTCCACTTTACTCTTAGAGGGTTTGCTCGATCAATCTCGATCAATCATGCTCACCATTGTGCTGCAGTCTCTTCCTATTCGCCAGTTTCTTCTGGGTAATTTGTATCGGCCAGAGGCTGGCAAGCCGCAGCAAAAGTTCCGGGTGCCCCTCGACATCATCAGTCGGTCCTTAATCCACATGGGAGATTTCCCATTCAAGGACCCGACGAAGACTCGCTTCGAAAAGCCTGCCCTATTTGTTCGGGGAACCAAAAGCAAGTACGTGCCTGATGACGTCCTGCCGACGGTTGGGCAATTTTTCCCCAAGTTTCGACTAGTAGATCTTGATGCCGGGCACTGGTGCATTTCGGAGAAACCTGAGGAGTTTCGTCAAGGTACACAAGCACTTTATCTTAAAGAAATAGTCACAATACTGATCACTCCTCGGTAGCGGTCGTTGAGTTCCTAAAGAACCAAGACTAAAGGATCCTGGGAAGTAGGCTGCTGTAGTCGTCTCACTCATCCCTCTGCAAACTATTAGACATAATAGGCGAGTGTGGTTAAGGGAATGCATTTTGACTAGGCAAATGTTTCGGGCCACATAGACTTGCTATAGACTCAATCCCACAAGGGACTTTTCGTACGCCACGGCACTGAGGATTGGTCAGGCGGCCCCCGTAGGTCGTGTTCTTTACGAGTGAGGGGATATGAGCCAAGTCGTGATGGCCAGGCCACCAGCGGAGCTTGAGCTGGAGCGCGAGAATCCCGTGAGGGAAGCAGCCTCGCATTTCCCACCTGTGCTAGAAAACTCGTAGCCAGGCTGCATACACACATTGCAGAGTGTCTTTGAAGAATTGACCATTTACCATTTTGAGGTACCCTAGACCCGCAGCCGCCTTATATGCTACGCCATGT
Source organism: Colletotrichum lupini (assembly GCF_023278565.1). NCBI lineage: Eukaryota > Fungi > Ascomycota > Sordariomycetes > Glomerellales > Glomerellaceae > Colletotrichum > Colletotrichum lupini. The sequence goes on along the minus strand of NC_064677.1, from coordinate 4,311,874 downwards.
GCAACGACCTAAAACAATGCCGGATTTGTTTCCCGGCCGGTAGAGCCAGAGTCCCCTTCTGCCGGAGCATCCATCATGCAGGGCCTGATTCCTTTAAACCTCCTCAAGAACGCGCTCCTTGAACTCCCGCTCAACCTTCTGTCCCTGGTCGTCGGTGCCAGACTCGCCGTGGAGACCCATGAGGGCACCGAGATCGAACTTGGGCTGCTTGAGAAGCTTGACCTTACGGATGTGGACCTGGGATGGTTGTTAGTACCATTTAGTCACTGGGCCAGTGGCACCAGTAAGAAAGTGCTTACGTTCTGCAGGGGGTAGATGCCCTGGGTAGACTTCTCGATCTCACGGCCGATGACCTCGGGGATGAGCTTGGAGGTCAGCTGGGTGAGAGTGCAGGTAGAGGCCTCGCGCTGGATGATCTCAGTCATCTTGCGACGGATGGCACGGATTTGCGAAGAGGCAGCATATGTGGTCTTCTTGATCTGGTTGGGGCGGCGCTTGGTGAAAGCAATGGCGAAGAGGCGGAGGAGGTAGTCGTCGGTGGTCTTGACGGTGACGTTGGCCTCAATGAGAGTCTGCCACTTGCGGACGAGGGAACGGAGCTTGTCGGAGGTGAAGTCGAGGCCGTGGAAGTTGGTCAGGCAGTTCTTGCCCTGGACCTCGTCGACACGGAGCTTAACCTTGCGGAAAGCGTGATCCTCATCCTTCTGGAGATCGGCCAGAGAGACCTCCAGAATGCGGCCCTTCAAGGCGTCGTTGGCGTTCTTGAGACCGGTGGTTCTGTTGACCAGGGTCTTGCCGACACTAAAAGACACGCGCAGTCAGCACCCACCCGATGGCTCAATTCCTTCTCGCGCTCGGCTGTCGACAATGGCTGGATGTCGAATCGTGATCCACGTCGGGTTTGGGCTGAGAACTCACTCGCGAACGTTGAAAGGCGCGGGGGCCTGTGGGAGAGAAGAAAAAAACCAGTCAGCATACTGCAAAAAAATGGCATCGAGACTTATTTCGCACAGCGGCAAAACACATACCTTGATCTGGTACCAGTCCTTGCGGGAGAAGGGGTCCACGGTCTTCTTCTTGAGACCCTTCTTGCCCTTGGACAATCTCTTGTTCCTGCGAGGGAAAAACTGGTTAGCTGCTGTTTACGGCCTGCGCCTGGGCGACGACGATTGCGGTCGGCGGCATATCGTCGTCAATTCGTCCAGAGGTGGTTATTCTCACTTTCCCACAGCCATTTTGGGCGGCTGTTAATTGTCTGGCGGATGAACGTTGAGTAGTTGAAAGGTTTGGAGGGGTGGTGGTTTCGCTGGTGATAAAATTCAAGATGCGAGAATGTGTGGCTCGAAATTCTTAGCGAGTGTGCCCCGTTCGAATTATGTAATCCGGGTTTTTTTTCCAGCATGGTGCACTGTGCATGCCCCTGCCCCGACCACGCCAGGGCAAGCACCTCGTGGACCTCGTCAGCGAGAAGCACAGTAATCAGCTATCGAATCCATATTTAGCACTGTATATCACGTGATGTGCACTTTTTCACAATTCTTTGGCGCTGAAGCCAGCCCCAAGAGTTCCACTTCTGAGACGTCAGTGTCTCTGCAACTTTTCATCCAGTGCCTCCAATTGGTTGACTTTTCAAGGCCACCTTGGCCAGTGACATGTCATCACAATACTCCGGCCCCCTAGTCAAGATGGAAGGCCTTACAGGTACAAACTGTTGGAACTTTGCCCCGCCTTTGGGGCAAGGTGAGGTGGGTGTGATGCCCTGTGCCTCCACATTGTGGTGATCGGTGAACGGGTCTCCCGCCTTACCGAGATTTACACTCATTCAGGTCTGTCCGTGAACAAGCATGACAATACGAGGCTGGCAGTGTATCTTTACTTTACGCATACATTCTTACCACCCGTGTAAACCTATGTACACTCTTATTTTTTGCGTCCGGTTTGTGACATACGTACGGGCATCACACCTAGAACCGCCTCGGAAAGCTGGATATCCTACAAAATCCCACAACGCCATTGAACGAACAACGCGGCTTTCGCGTCTCTCAGAGTAAAGATGCGTAACTCCTCAAACGATTCCGACCCAAAATCAACGCCCTGGCGCTAGAACGAACCATATTTGAGTCTCATCAACGTCGATGCTTTCAGATCGACCATTCCGTACCGTTGTCCGGGCTATTTCTTATTTCTTCGCGCCGTCTCTCCTCCTCTCGTTCTTGCTTCCTCCTTGCTCGAATACCAGCTGGGAGCAGAACGTCTCTAGGCCGGTGTCTCTTGTTTTTTCGCCTTGTTCTGTATTCACGTAGAACGCTTATTGTGTGCTGAAACTCCCAGTAACAGCATTGGACCCCCTCAGGGAAGTCCCTTCATGTCGACTGATCACGACAATTCTCCGTTTCATACGTCCTCTTCCTTGTCATCACTGCGCCGTTCTCCATCCCACGCATCAAAGTTTGGAAAGCTGAAATAGCCGTTCGAGTCTGGCCACACTGGTATCAGTAATTTGATCGTCGGATGCTGGTATCGTGGCAGTCTACGAACAAGATAGGTGTTCTCGATGGCCCTGGACTCGATTTGTAGTTGGAATGGTCATGTCTTCGGCGCTGAGCGACGCCATATGGGGAGCGGCCACCGACGTCGGTGAGTATTCGGGAGCATGACCCGAACATACGGCAACGCGGCTGAGGAGTTCGGTGGCCCTTTGAGACGATTGCGGGCTCGAAATGGCGCCACGGCTGGCATTGGATGTCGTTGTGATGGTAGGTTCCGTCGCGCTGGCTCGTAGGAGCCTTGGTCGACGTCGACGGTCCGGCCGAGGTGATGCCTCTCTCCTCCGCACACCGTCCGTGTCCCGAAGGTCCCGGGAAACGGTCGCCATCGCGTTGAACAAATATCCTGGCACAAGTCTGGGTGAGACCGATAATGGCACGGCGGCGATCGAATTTGCAAGAATGCAACAGCTCTGGGATGGTAAGGAACCATGATTGCTATGTTGCGCCCCTCATCAAGTGGGCGTCGTGCGCGTTAACAACAAGCCATCACCTCCGGCTACTCGGCGGGAATGTCGGTTCCTTGGGGACGGGCGAGCCCGGTCGACGGTTTTCCGCTGACAGTACCAGCGTCCCATCATTGGACCACATGGCCGGTGCCTGATGGGGAACCGGCTCCCAACTATGTGTCTGGTGTTGTATGGGTCGGTGAGCGTCTGTTTGGGCACTTATACGCAAAGGCCATGCATGGCCGGCGTCACGCCTGCAGCCATTGTGGGGTTGCCAACCGCTTCGTTGACCATTTCCCATGAGGTCCCGCTCAGTCGAACCCAATCAAGACCGCCCATGGCTATGACATTTCCAGACCGGTCAAGGACATGCTACACTGCTCGAGCCGTTGTACTCCGTACCTCATACTGTACAACTGTAAGTTAACATGTAAGTAGTCACGGTAGTATATCCGTACACCAAAGGATTCTGCATCGGAATACCCCCGGTCAGCCCACAGACAAGGTCGGTCCTATCCATACCCCAGCCTGGTTTCTTCGCAGCCGAGTGGTGCGACCATCACGGCCGATCGTCGCCTCTGGACACTGGTAGACTCTCGCGGCTCTGTGTAATCATTACATATGTTGCAGCTGGTTCGGTTACCCTTGCATTATTGCTAGACAAGTCAATTCAACGCAGGCAAGCTATCTCACTGGGCGCGGGGTTGGTTTCTGACCACAAGCGTCGCATCTGTCTAGATACATGCAGTTTGGCTTCAAATATTACCAGCTGGCCAAAGTGCCATCCATCCGGATTTCCACTCCTCACCTGGCTCCCATCTACCGGTCCAAGACTGGCATGCGGTAGGCACACCACACATGGATTATACTGCATGTTCTATCAAGCCACTGCTGTCGGCAATGGTGCAGGTGTTCCATGCAGAGGCCAACACTGCACCGACTTGTATAGGAGCTTCATCGGTTCTCACCGATGCCTTTTCATCCATCATTTGGGCCAAGTATCACAACCACGTGCGTGATCACCTGAAGTTGGCGATGCTGCCTTTACTTGCCCCTCCTACTAGCGAATGCCATCTCTGCAGGAGCTAATGGTCGAGACTGTGAAGTAAGGAAGGATTTGGTCAGTGATACACGATGCCTGCAACGCGGGGAAAGCAGGTAGACTTACTCTTCCCACATCCTGCCCTGCACAGCTCTTAACTCTTCTTCGGTCATGCGCTTTCCGGCGGTGAAGTATCCTATAGCAACTCATCAGTCACTGACAGCGGGCCACGCTCCCCTTCTCACTTGCATACCTGCAGTAATCTTTGCATCAATCTCGACGCGAGAATCTGCGGGAATCCACTCCTCGGGGAGCTCGACACGCTCGTGAATGGGAATTCTAGAGAAATTGTCAGCAAGATCTGAAATACTGACACGTAAAAAAATCGCCATTACCCTTGTCCTACAATGGCATCATGTTTCATGCTGTTGTGGTTCACGTTAGCGTCATGGTATCTCGGATGGGGAGGAGCTACTGACTTGCTCATGCTCAGCATTCTGTCGATCTTGCGGATTCCGAGCCAGTGCAGGATATCGGGCATGAGAGCCTGGAATCGCATATCCTTCACTCCAGCAATGTTCTCTGTCCTCTTAAAGTAGTCCGATGCTCGGTCTTCTCCGCGCTTACGAGCGTTGTACACGACTTCGTGGTCAGTTAGCAGCCTATCATGAAACGTGCAGCCTCGGTCGCCCGCGTGTAGTCTTCACATGAGCAAGGCTCTGATGCCAAACAAGCAAGAGAGTACGTACGATACTATATAACTGTCATCAACTCATGCACAATCAATCTTGGAACTCGGCATTGCTCACCTTGGTCACTTCACCGAGGGCTCTGCCCTCTTTTCGGAAGTAAATAACGACACCACTCCCGCCATTCTGCGCCTCCTTGACTGCCTCTTCGATGCCGAATATGAGATAAGGGCGACATGTGCAGATATCGGATCCAAAAACGTCGCTACCATTGCACTACGTTACGGTTAATTGCAAAACTACCCGTAGCAGTGAGACGACAAACCTCATCGTGGATTCGCAATGCCAGTCGTACTGACTCGTCGGACATTTTGGCCGGGTCGCCGAAACAGTATACTGTCAGACCACCTACATGATACACATTGTCAGTTCATCCTCTTGCTCGAAGCCTGGGTGCTATTACCTATGGGGGGCAGAAACACTTTAATATCGTTGCGGGTAATCAACTATGACAAATGGTCAGCGTGTGTGTCTATGAGGTAACAGGGGCCATCTACCTCGGGGTAGCTGCCACCAGTGTGTTCGAAAAGAGACCTTCGCAAGGCCCCCTCATCTGTTTGCAATTAGCTGCTGATAGATTCCCAGATGGTTGTAGCCTGACGAACCGATGCCGAATCTTTCAGCTACGCCGGGGAGATACCAAACCTGTGCGAAGAGCGTCAGCAAACAATCTGAATCAGTAGCTGGGAAGCTGACATACCGGCTCGACGGCGAACTTGGTTACGGCCAGCTCTCCAAGCTCGTTCAAGCAGACTTTGCCGTCAGGAACACTAGCCAGTCAGCCCCTACAACGACGCTCACCGTCTCCTGGTCATGGCTTCACTCACAGTCTTCCACTCTTGACACTCTCCTCCAGCTCGGGAAGCTAAACATTGTCAGGGGACGTAATATCACTCCAGTAGGCGCAACGGTACCTTCATATGTGCCTTAGTGATGGCGATGGTTGGGCGAATGTCGACTATGGCGATTCAGTCCAAGATCTCATGCTGTAAAAGGTGCAGGCTTAATGTATCTACTCACCGTTGTGCTTCTCGATAGTGTCCTTGAAGAGCCAGGGAGACAGATGGCCCCAGGGATCCATGGCGACGATCTTCTTGGGATCTCCCCATTGAGGGAAGGGGCCAATCTTAGCAGCCGGCTCCGTGTTGGTGAAGTCGGGTCTAGAATCAATGAGTCCACATACTGGTTTTGGCGACAAAACGGCTCACCTATGCTCGAGATTAAGTTGCTTGCTGGCAACAGCCAGGGCATAGTAGATGGAGTAAGAACCACCGCTGCGAGTCCACTGTCAGCTATTCTGTTCCGCAACAATTCATATTCTTCCCTTTGAGATGGCCAAAAGAGTATTCCATGAATGGGTCACTCACTGGGCTGTAAACACTGTCAGTTCAAGACAACTTAGTAGACAGGTAAAGGTATGTTACTGACCTCCGACAGCTTGAGAATAGACAAAAGTGTCAGCTAATATTGCTTGTTACGCGTAAGTAAGGGGGCCGGGCCTACGGACCGTTACGTCTTCCAATAGTGGTAGATGAACGAGAAACAACAACTGGCCCACGACGATGGGGGTCCGATTCGCCCCAATTCATGGGGAGAGGGTTGATGCCGATCTGCTTTGGATAAGTCCTATAATGAGAGCATCGGTCAGAGAAAGATCTGCCATGGTGACAGGCGGCAAGCGGTGCACAATAGGAGCTGGAAACGTACGTTAGGATGATGCGGGAAGTGAGGCCGGATCGCTGGCTGGGTGACGAGGGCAAAGCTGGGGCCTGCAAGGTCAAATCGGACGAAGAGCTCTTGGCAGATTCACCAACGGCATCGGAAGGCTCGGGGGTTCGAGATCTTTCAGGGATCTCGCTGAGGGATGGATTCGGATCGAGTGTGGCTGCATCAGAACCAACAGGCAGCTGTTGGTATCGTTGGTTCAGCAAGTCGACAGCAGCCACAAGGTCAGACTGAGTCTGCTGGATGGATTTCAAGGAGTTTATGACTTCGGCCAAAGAGCCATCGTCAACGGTAGGGTGGCTCATGACGATCAATTTCTAGTTGTCACACTACAACGGCAGAAGACACAAAGAGAGAAGTCTTGTGAGAAGGTCGCCCGCGTCTTTCAAAAATGCGCTGTGTTGGAGTGTGAGAGACCGTAGACAAATTGCTGGGATGCTTCACGAGGGAAGATTGAGCAGGAGGGACGGGGATTCTGACCGGAGACTAGGTGAAAGTAGGAGGAGAAGGAGGAGGAAGAGGAAGAGGAGGAAGAGGAAGAGGAAGAGGAAGAGGAAGAGGAGGAGAGGATGAAGAGACGGGAGACGTGGAAAGGAAGCTGGACGAAATGAAGTTTAATAGGAGGCGAGTCCAAGTAAGACAGAGCTAGAGTATACTGTGGAAGGTAAGGAGCACATGGGGACAGCTATCTCTTGACCCCATCGGAAGGCGCCGCGCGTGAACATTGAGCTGGCCGGACGGGGAGGGGCAAGTACCCACTACCGTGCCCGACTCTTCTTATCCGTGGGTAGCAGGTGATGCGGTACATGGGCTTTCGAGTCTCACGGACGTCCAGTCCCATCTACCTTAGTTCGGGCTGGGGATGGGGGTTGGGGTGCTTACCTTCCTTACCTTAAGGCACCTACCTGGAGGAAAGGGTAGGCATGCGGGCACCTGCACCCTCCCCCGCCAACCGACCTTACAGGATACGCTTACATAACACATCCTGAGCGAGGAGCAACCTAAGTACAAGGCATAGAAGCAGACTCGTGCATGACATACAGTGCAATGTTGGGTACTGAGTAGTTGTCCAGCTTACCTTACCTCAAAGTGAAGACGTGGAGTTCTGCTACGTAGTAGGTAAAGCAGGTAGGTAAGGTAGACTCTACCTAGGTACCTTATGCTCAGCGTTGCTACCTTAGTGATAAGCATCATTGCTTGTGGGGAGGTCTACGATAAGGTATGTAAAGACTGGGTGTGTGTGGACCTATGGTGATGCGGCGGCGGCGCCCACCTGAGTTCTCGGGTTGCGGGGCCGTCCGCGACCTTCCCAAACACCCAGGGCAGACAAGGACTCGGTGGAGGAGGAAGACAGCTTGATGCGGCTTCGAGCGCCAAAGATAAGGCGACCGAAGGACCTAGCGGTATTGATACCTTACCTTACCTTAACATCCATCAGGAAAGCACAAAGGCGTCTGAGGTGAGCAGTTACTCAAGATCCTCGGAGAGGGCATTGTCATAAGACAGGTACGATTGAAGGCAATGAATGCATGAGGTAAGGTTTAGCAGGCTTTACCTTAAGTGACACCCTTCCGCAACCCCTCACTCGCCAGGGTATCTAGATCGAAGATGCCTGGTGTCTTACGTGCCTTACGTCTTAACAATAACAATGGCTTGTTGTGTAGCTCAGAACACAACATGTAGGATGCAATGCGTGAGGTGTAGGTATGTCTGAATCTGATAATTGTGCAGGTGACATATGGGACGGCTATGAGCCGCTCTAGCTTGTGCATCAAGTGCCGGACTCCGATATCGTTCCTCTGATCCTATGGAAGGTAGGTACGGGGTACGGTAGATGGGCAATATACGGATAGTACCTATATACCTTACCTTCCATTACTTTACCTCAAGGTTAGAGCGGGGTGGGATGTGCCATGCTTTCCACCTAGGTTAGGTATCTTATCGATTACGCGCTTAGGTACTTACCTACCTTGAGGTGCGTGCAGAGCACCTAGGTACCTTACCTGTCACCCCGCTGCCAGCCTCCGATAGATAAGGTACATATTGAAAGGTAAGGTAGGTAAGGCAGCCAAGCAAGTAAGGTACCTTCTGCTCCAGTAGAGCTTTCTGGTCCACCGTGACTGCGGCACCAGTGCACCTTGCGCCCACGCCGCCTCGGCCAAGGGCTGTCCACCCGCAAAATACATGTCGCCGTCGCGCATTCCACCGTCGCATCCGTTGCGCATTCCACCGTCGCATCCGTTGCATGTGCTGGAATTTTAGCCTCATTCACCACCCGCCGCTGAGCCATCTCTCAAACGCCTATCTTATTGCTTTTCTTCCACGTCTGTTCCAGCCTGTGACGTACCCTGCGCTTGCAATCGCACACGAACGCGGACAACAACGAACTGCGCAACCTGCTATTCTCCGACACACCCTCTCGCTCCCTTCTATATTCTACGCGCCGGTCGCGCATATCATTCATCGTCACTCAGCATCATGGGGAAGCGCAAAAGTTCGAGCAAACCTCAAGGCCCGAAAAAGGTTCGTTTGCTTCCTCCGCTTGAGGGCTGGTGCAGGTTGCTTGTATGCTGGCGACGCAGTTATTGACGCCAACTCACAGAGAGAGGTTCTTCCCTCCAAGTTCACGTGCCTCTTCTGCAACCACGAAGACTCCGTCGCTGTAAAGCTGGATAAGAAAGCGGGTGTTGGTTCGTTGGACTGCAGAGTATGCGGTCAGATGTTCCAGTGTAGTATCAATTGTGAGGCTCTATTCTTGCAACTGCTTTCGTCTCCCCCTTCCCAACTGCTAAACCCCTGTTAGACCTTTCGGCCGCCGTGGACGTTTATGGAGAGTGGGTGGACGCTGCAGGTAAGTACATGTTTAATACCTTAATCGCTGTTGCAATCGCCTTGAGAACATGCATTTGACACATGTCCGCAGATGCTGTTGCCAAGGAAGCAGGACCCGTCGGCGGAAGCAATCACAAGACCTCGAGCGCTCGGCGCCCCCCCACGAGCCGGCCAGTAGACGATGACGACGACGATAGGAGATACGGGGGTGAGGGTATCGACATGGATGATGATGAATACTAGATGAACTAGCAACCTCTTGAACGTACACGAGGAGGTGCATTGTCAATGAATGCAGCCTAAGGTCTGCAACACACGGGGACAAGGACAGTAGTGCAGAAGAAACCCAAGCCGGAGACCAATGCCATATAAAGTTGGCTTTCAGGATATACAGCCACACTCAAACAGTGTAGAACCTGTCCCCAAAATCGCCGAGGCCGGGGATGATGTAGCTATCACAGCCCATTAGTATGACAGAGGCTTCTTGGCATCGCAGGATGCGAACTTACTTCTTTTCGTCCAGACCCTAGAGCAAAACAATTATTAGACTGTGTGATCCGAGGTGAGCTGGGGCCGGCTTGTACATACCTGGTCGACAAATGCCGTGACAACTCTCAATTTGGGGAACTTTGCGGTAAAGTTCTGGATACCCTCAGGGCTCGCAATGAGGTTCAGGAACAGAATGCGGTCCTCGGGAACACCACGAGCCTTGAGGACCTGGACTGCCATGATGGCGGAACCACCAGTGGCAAACATGGGATCCAAAAGAAGAACCCAGCGCTGGGCGATATCCTCTGGCAGCTTGTCATAGAATAGCTTCGGCTGAGCAGTCTCCTCATCGCGCTGGATCAAAATCTTGCCGATTCTGACAGAGCGGCAGCAGTCGCGTAAACCTTGCTCCATGGCCTCGCCGGCACGCATGATGGATACGCCGCAGATCTTGCCTTGGAACATAAGCCCAGAGTAAGTCCGACCAATGGGTGTTGTCACGTCATGCTCAACGGTAGGCAAATGGTTCAGACCTTCCTCCACGAGCAGGCGAATGATGCGGTTGGAGTAGAAAATGAAGTCACCGCGCTCCGTGTTCTTGTCTCGAATGATGCTGCCGGAGATCAGTAAGCCCAAGGTACCACTCAAAGAGGTGTTTCTTTAGTCACGTCTCTGCGTAGGGCCGGTGCCTCATTATATTCTACTGGGTGTTACGAGGGGTAGGATGAACACTAGGAAGCTTACGTGAGAAGGGCGATAAGTTGAGGCGTTTGGGACAAGACAACAACGTTGTCTAACTTGATTTCAGTCGAGACAGTGGCCGTGGGCTTCTGACTTTCTGAACGATACAACGGACCGACACACTGAGTAGGTCCGCTGCCGCTGGCGGACTTTGAATCTTGAGTTGCCATTTCTGAAGAAAAGTGACTGCGGTATTTGACCAAGATTTACTTGAGCGAAAGGCTGGCGATAGGATGGTAAGGAGGAATGCAAGTGAGGTACCGGTACCGGACGAAGTGGGAGGGGTTCGCAATGGATTTTGTCCAAGGATGGCTTGGCTGGGATCTTGAGAGTAGAAGGAGAAGGTAGGTAAGACGGGCTCTGGGGTTTGGAAAATCCAGAAACTACCTTAAGGTAGGAAGATGAAAATAGGGCAGCGGGCCAGGAAAGCCTCCAATGGATCGATATAAAGTACCTTTTGGCCAGGTCTTCGCGGGAAGCCACAAGGGTTTAAGGGGGTGAACGAAACGAGTGTGCCAGGAGACACAATGGAGCTCGCCGTTCCCCGTTGCTCAAATCAGATACCTACCTACCTTAAGGTAAGTCAGGGTAGATTGCCTAGGTATACCTCGTGTCGAGGAAGGTAACGAAGCGAAGTGGCCCTATGAGAAAACAAAAGCGTCACAACTTGTGGGTAAGGTAGGTGATAATAGGCGGGTAACCATAAACGTGGGAAATACCGATTTGGCCAGTAACCATACTTTTGCGTTAAGGTATGTGTCGAGGCACTTCAAGGCACTGGAGCTGATGCTCATAGGCATCGGGCTCACAATACTTAACCAGCGATAAGGGTCGTGCGGGGCTGGTTTGTGATGTGAGGGGTCATAACTGATCCAATTCATTCGCACATGCAATGCCTTACCCCCTTACTTGCAGAGCCCTGGCACGCCTGGGTTGACGGAGTCTCACCCCACCAACCTACCAACAAGCATGGGACACTATTTAGGTACCTAGGCAATAGGTAAATAGGTAGGTACCGAAGGCGAATCAGCCACCTGCCGCAAGCAGACATCTATCCCACAAGACAATAAGCGTATCTACTCGATAACCGGGGGGTGCACATCTTCCATTGGGATGACCAGGCAGGCAGGGCCAGGTATCCTGTGGTGCTTTCCAATTGGTACTGGTAACTCAAGGCAGGTACCTACCCTACGTCCGGTCATGACAAAAAAGACCCGTCCGGCGGGAGCGACGCTGGGCGGCGCGGCAGCCACAGCACGGCAGGAAACTTGTGCCCGGGCGGAGGACAAACAGACTCAATACCCGCATCCGTCCTTACTATTGGACCTGAGGTAAGGTAATGTGCGATGCGCCATACCTTGCCGTGCTTGCCACGCTTCTCTTTCTTCTCTCCATTATCCAGCTGCCAGTAAACGACTTCAAGCGCTGTTCCGCCTGAATGAATTAAACCATTCATCAAAACCTCTCATGTTTGGGATTCGACTTTGACGGGTGCCTCTTCTCCTGTGAATGTGTGAGGTTGTCTTGCAAAGTCCCCCGGTCTCTACTCTTTCCATCCTCCGCAATGCCTGCCGGCTGTCACCTTGACTAAGGCCAGGCAGGGCAGAGTCGCAAGCCAGCAGGACGTGCCTCGCCGCGAACCTGCGCGCCTCACCTCACTCAGCTATAGCCCTTCTCGATCCCCTTAGAACAATAACCACCCACGCTATTCTTGACCAGCGCCGCCTGCGTCGCTGTCTCCGTCCAAGTAATCACTGGACTCATCGTTCCGCCCATCGTCCGCCATACCGAATTCTCCCGTCGTTGTCAGTAATCACCGCGTATCGCCAATAACCATCTTTCACTTCATTGGAAACCTGCACCGTGGCTATCAGAAGCCTGTCTGCGTTGGCCACGACACAACATGGCTACCAGGGACGGGCCGAGCGTCCCGCGCAAAAAGTCAACAACTTACGGCAAGACATCGCGAAAACGACCTATTCATGCGTTTCTCGACCTGTCAAATGCTTCGCGACGCGCCGGCAATGCTACACAATCAACCGAGGCCTCTTCAGCGCCTGCCGACCAGCTCTACGATCTTTACGACCCACCATCCGATGACCCTTTGCGCCTTGCACTTTCTCGGCAAGTTGTGCCACCTGTTGACGCGCCCGTAATCCAGCCGGATGGTTCAAACAAAACGAAGAAGAGGAAGGTGGCTGTTGCGCCTATGGCCAAAGCTGATCGCAAGGTCGAAATCAAACCACCTGTCATCGCTCCGCCAGCGGGATTACCCTCTCACACCCGCCGAGCGAAATCGCCCTTCAACACAAGCGCATCCAGTTCTTTTTGCGCCGTCAAACAGGACCCTCTGCCGCAAGGGCTCGATAGACCCAAGATACTGACGCAAGCCGAACCACGCAGGAGCGCTCCTCGTGCTCAAGCCGAGGTTGACGTTCCTCGCAGGACCGAGTCCAACTTGCATACACGACAGGCATTCTCACAATCTTCTGAAGCGCGGGTAGTGGGAAAGCCAAGCTCCACCATTACGAGACCACAAGTGACGAAGCCGAAAATGCTATCTAAGCCGAAGCGTATCCGTCTCATCGATCAGTTGGCGGCGCAAACCGAAGACAGCTCGGACTCGGACTCCGAAATATCAGATTCATCGCAGCACTCTAGGACGGGAACGACCGATGCTTCTCCTTTCACTCCGGTGAAGCCTATTGACATGACGCCGAAACCATCGATGCGGCCCAAGGTGCTCTCGAGCACTAGAAAGCTGAGATCGACGTACGGAGAGCAGCGGACGCTGAAGACAGATGAGTCAGGGGGAGACAGCCTAGGCAGCCAAATCGGAGTTGACGGCACCCAGCATGATCTGAGTCCGCCCCCAACCATGTCGAAGCTTGCGTCCTTTGCGTTTGAAGAAGAAGAGATCGAGGAAGACGACTCTGCTAGAGGCGGTGGCATCATTGATATCCACGCGCTCAGGCAAGCCGGTGCCAATCACCGTTTTGCAGACAGCATGGCCGATTTGCTTGACAGAGTCGGCACGCCCCAGCCGCCCAGATCACAGACAGCGCGCTCGAGGCGCAACGCTCTATTGGAGCTGGCGAGTAAGCTGCGGGACAAGACGTTTGTCCGTCAATTTCGCGACCAGGGTGCGAAGGACGCCTTATTTCACGCTCTCGGACAGGAAGAGGACTTCGTCAGCGGCTTCGTCCTCCTGTCTGTTGTTCTGGTTCTATTCACATCGTATTCGGTGCCTCATCTCGTACCTCAGCTACAGAGCGAAGGTATTGCGCAACTGGCTTCGACAATGTTCAACATCGACGAAGACATAGTCAGTATTGCAGCGCAAAGGAAATCTAACTTATCTAGGAACGCACAGTCATCCCTTTCTGCATTGAAATCTACGATACAGCACCTGGATCTATGGAGGGGCTCTCCGCCCACCGTGCTGTCGCCCAGGACGGTTGCTTTGAAAGCCATATCCGTACTCTGCAAGGACGGTGACAGTACAGCGACACGTCACATCCTCTCTAGCTTGACAGATCAGTTATTTGGGTTCGCCGAGACAGGCTGGCAACATTGTAGAGCTCATGGGATGGAGGGAACAGACGCCGGCCTAGCGCTTTCGCTCCTCGAAGGCTACTCGATTGCAGCAATGGAATCCGACGCCGGCCCTCGATGGACAAAGCGATATCTTCCCATCTTCGCAGATGTTCTCACAACAGCCATGGCTCGACCTCTGCAAGAATTCGGCGATTTCGAGTCGACAGCATTGAAATTGGCACTGAACACAACGAATAACAACCCCGTTGCTGCAAGCGCCTTTAGTAGAGGAGATCTTTTCCGCGAGCTAACAGAGGCCAGCGTTGCGGGATTTGAGCTCCTGGAGCAGTCTGTCCACAAAGGGGCCTTTTCCAAGGATGTCTACGAGACACTCATGCTGCTACTAGGCGTCATGATCAATACATCCGAGCACTCTCCGTCAGCCCGGCACTCTGTGGATGCGTGGCAAGGGCAGGACGGCTCAACCTTGGACAGGCTGATAGAAGTCTACCTGGACAATCGCGATTCGGCTGGTACAGTGAGTTTCCAGGGGTCAGGGCGAACTGCACAGATATGGCTAGGCTAATATGGTTGTATAGGCTGATTCAGTCGAGAAGACCTCGGTTGCCGTAGCTCACGGTTACTTGGCGATACTGTTAGGCTACTTGTCGTTGGGTAGCCAAGTACGCCGGCGGCTGGAGGAAAAGAGTCATGGAAGAGGCACCAAGTACTTGCTCGATTCCATTCAGGAGTTTATGGCTTTGCACCAAAAGTTGGACACGGATGAGTTGACGACGAGCTTGCAAAACCTCGTTAACGAGCTGAGGCAGAGGCATAAGGCCTCTAGTCGGTAGCGAGTTACAATCAGCACTTACTGGGGGATGATACACTTAGGTGCAAGGAAGTGGCTACAAAGTCAAAACAGGTAGCATTCTCAGCCACGCTTGCCGCCATTACCAGCAAAGTCTTTCAAGAAGAGACGGTGGCAATCCGGCTTGGGGAGTCTAAAGAGCACTCTTTGACAGACTGGCGCGGCGGTGAAGACCGGTGGATAGGCAGGCAACCAGGTGTCCTAGCAGCATGGTTTGCGAGGAACCAGACGCTTCCGTTGCCCCTTGTTGGGTACTTTAGAAGAATTCTCATCATATAACCTTCGATTGGATGATGGAAATGACTGAGTCTAGCTGGATCCAGCTCATCTTACCACAAATCATTGCTCAAATTTTCTAAAAACAGGGTCTGAATTCAATTCCTATTAGAACCCTTCCGTTGTAAGGCAGCCCCCATACCGGAGATAGCCATGACGCAACTCACTGATACATATCTAGTAGGCTATAGGCGTTAAAAGATAGGGTACGGATATCTGATGTCTTCGGCCGTGGAATTCTCCAGGTTGAGAAGGTTTTTGCAGCACAACCTTCGGGGGAAGGTGTTGAGGTAGTCCAAATCTATACACGCTGTGGTGAGGGATATTGGAGGCATCTTTCTTACCTTGTACAAGAAGAAACAAATACAAGCGAGGGGCGGCCAATTTATAAAAATGGCAATCTACAGTAACCCGGACTATACGGTCTTGCATACCTAAGCGACGATATCGCAGTGGGGATTCTTCTCTGGGCTGGCTTCGTGAGTTCTTTACCTTTTTCATCAAGGTAAGCAGGCCCCTTAGCCTTAGCATGGGTCCACTGCCAAGTCCAGGCCAGAGCTGGTAAGTGACCTGAGCACGGAGCAATGTGTCAGTACTAGCCTGTAGTAGCAGAAGCCCGCCTCTCCTAAGACATGTGCATGTGCCTGCGTTGTATCCCGCTCTCTGCTGCTGGGTTCCATACTTGCATGCGCCATGCCGCCGCTCCATTCCCCCCTCCATCAATCTCTCCATCAACATCCATTAGTACCGCCGCTTTTTGCTACACCTTCACGCTGCAACATCAATCCTGTGCTTTCGACTGCTCTATCCTTCCTACCTGCTTCGACAACAACTTTCTCCTCGCTCCTCATCTCATGCAGCCATTCACTGCCTAAGGCAATACCAGTCTTCGATAAATAAAGGGCAGCATCTTACGTGCCCGCATTACACAGCAGAGGCACTACAGCAACAGTCAAGTCTCTACTACGACACTACCTCCTTTCAGCGTTCTCCCTACGAACTTCTTGAATCCAGCATTAGTGCGGGCATTTCCCTCCCCAGCACAGGGCTCTAGCGACAATCCCTTCCTTTCGTTCGCCCCGTCTCCTACTCATCAGTCATATAAATGCCGGCGCCAAAGAACAGAAAGGTGGCCATCGTTGGCAGTCGTTCCGTCGGTCCGTTCTCTCCCCCATGACAGACTGGCCAGACTATCCCCGTCTGCATTAATTATGGCACATGTCTCGTTTTGGAAAGCAGCATCCATAGACTAACATACTCACTTCACAAGGCAAATCATCGTTGGCGGTCCAATTCGTAGACGGCCACTTCGTTGATAGTTATTACCCTACCATCGAGAACACCTTCAGCAAAACAATTCGCTATAAGGGACAAGAATTTGCGACAGAAATTGTCGATACTGCAGGACAGGTACGTCATCCCTTAATTGTCGCTTTAAGTGACCAGTAGACGAAACGACGGGTTGCACTCAGCAGAACAAGTTGGAAGCGCCATGCAGGGTTTCAGGAACGCGGGAAAGGACAAGTGCCTCGACTGACGGACAGAAAATTGTAGGATGAATACAGTATTTTGAACTCGAAACATTTCATTGGCATCCACGGCTACATGCTAGTGTACTCGGTGTCGTCTCTACCGTCTTTTGAGATGGTGCAAGTAATCCGCGAGAAGATTCTGAATCACTTGGTACTTACACCCTATTGCGGATTGAGCAAGCAAGAGCGACGTACTGACTGGAACTATAAAAGGGTACTGAATCAGTCCCTATAGTCATCGTCGGTAACAAGAGCGATCTCCGTCCCGAGCAACGACAAGTCAGCGCAGAGGAAGGCAAGAGAGTAGCAGAGAAGATTCAATGCGGTTGGACGGAGGCCAGCGCACGATACAACGAGAATGTCGGGAAGGCCTTTGATATCTTGATTGCCGAGATTGAGAAGGCCCAAAATCCGGGCGAGACTGCAGAGGGAGGCAAATGCATTCTTATGTAGGAGTTTATAGAGACCACCAGATCAACTACACTTATACGCAGACCCAAATCAGCCTTAGAAGGGCACCCGACCCGACTGGTGCTGACATTCTGGGATGGTGAATGGGTAGCTACTGGAGAATTGGTACAGAGGTGTCTGGTTCGAGTGGCGGTTTTTGAGGTTGCTAAGAGTGCGCAAAGACATTGAATCACGCCGGTGAAGTACTTGGGTATGTAATGCTCTCCGAAGGACGGCTGATGGTCATTCAATAAGGCACCTCTTAGCAACCTGCTTTCTCGGGTGCTACGGGTACTATGCGGGTGTTCGAGTCGAAGTACAGGGGGGAGCCAACAGAGAAGTATCCGTATGGAAAAGGATCAGGACAATATACTTACTTGCGATAATGATGGTAATAATCACTTACGAAGTACTAATCATACCTCACTTGACATATTTACTACCTGATGTGACACTGGCAGCTTGGGTGGGAGGATGGAGCCTACCTTGTTTTATGCACCTTATTCTTCCTATAATTCAGGCGCCGACTGTGCCTTGACCATTTGCTGGTTGGGCGCGCAATTTGGACCTGTGGACCCCCCGATCTTACATCAGCTAGGTAGGAAATCAACTCGTGGAGTCCCGTCCGGTCTGGTCGCTCTCGCTGCCTCTGGAACTGTCTAATGCGACATGCTATTACTACTAATTCCTCCCATGCCTCATATACCTATCCTCTAACAGCCTTGTCTGCCCGTCGGCTTTATGAGAATATTGAAAGCAGCAAAGCCAGGAACCTTTTTTCTCTCGCAGTACATACATTGATAAGCACCTCCCACTTGGGCCCCTCGGAGAACCCTGCACTAGGAATCTACCATCTTTGTGCCCTCATTCGTGCAGCATCTCAAGTCAAGCGTCGAACACTAGGTATACAACAATGCGTTGAGGCAAACAAGCTTTCACTGGATCCTCTTAGTTGATCAATCAAAGTGCTCATTCACCGGAATAGCAAGCGTTCGTATGTGTTGCATCGCACTGGCCTTTGTATTGCCGTCATTCCACTTGTCTCATTCCAACTTCATCTCATACAGCTCGCCTCCGACTCCATAGGATATCCACCTGGCTAGCCTGGCCCAGCTGAGGTCTGTTACCATGGAGCAAAACATGATCTGTCCCTTTTGTGCGAAGGCTGGTGGAGGAGAGCTCGAGATATTGCTAGTAAGTGTGGTTCTATTCAAATGTCTCTACAGTCTACTGACTACACACCAGCACATGGAGACTTTCCACCCCGAAGAAGACAATTCTCACTCTTTCGCACCCGCAACTGGGACGCCGCGAGAGCAGTATGCCGACTGTCCAATCGAGGGATGCAGTGAAAGCATTCCTTTGGCAGAAATCGACTATCACATGGACCTTCACCTAGAAGAGGACCGCCAAGTTGCTGAGAACCCTAATTCCCAAGCCGTCATCCAATCTCGGCGACCCAATACTTCAACTGTCGCCGCCGCCTCTAGTAGCCACCGCGAATCCGCTGCCGAAGGTCAGAATGCGAACGTTGAGCAATGGGGAAAACTGCTGTCGCTCGCAGCAAAGTCGAAAGGCAAGGATGGAGAGAAACGACTCGGAGTACAGAAATTCCTCCTGGTTTGTTTGGCACAGAATTCCGACTGATCCTCCTTAGAAAGCAGAGTTGGGGAAATATGCGCATGAACAGCAGATGCCAGACTGGCTCGTGTCTCTTCTTCATAAAGGCGGCGAAGTCAAGAGCGACGGTGAGTGCCCTGCCGCGGCGTGGTCGGGCGACACTGACGCAGGTAGGGGTGATTTCTGTTCTCGAGCAGCTCTTGAGCCAGAGCAAGTCCACTGAATATGCCTACTTGTGCGACCCGGCCGTGCAGCATGTATCAAAGCTCAAGAAAGAAGGTATCGTAGTCGCCAAAACTCATTGGTAAAAGCTGATGCTCAATCACATCTAGGAGGGTTTTGCGGCTATCGCAATATTCAAATGATGATTTCTTACATCATTGGCGCCAATGCCCCTGGCGTGGATCGTTTTCAGGGCCGACTGCCTACTATATTCGAGATCCAGGAACTCATCGAGAGAGCCTGGGACCTCGGTATCAATTCCCAGGGGCGAGTTGAAACCGGTGGCATCATGGGGACTCGCAAGTATATTGGTACTCCAGAGGTAAGACGGGGACCAACCGGCAATATCATTGAACTTTTGGCCTAACTTCTGGGGCTCCTAGGCCCAAGCACTCTTCGTTGGCCTTCAAATTCCGTGGGTGTATTTGTATTGAAACCCATGTAAGAAAATGGCTAACGTTGAGGCAGATGCACTGCTCAGGGGTTCAGAGACCAGGAACAAGGAAAGTCTGAGGCCAAGCTGATGATGGCCGTCGAGCAGTACTTCAAGCAGGGAGCGCATCGCCAAGGCTCAAAAGTAACCTGCACGTCACTTCCGCCTATATACTTTCAGCATGCCGGTAAGTCATTGTTCTCGTCACGCGAAAGAAGACAGTCTGCTAAGAGGAATATCACGTCTAGGCCATTCATTGACAATCGTTGGCTTCGAGAAACAAAAGCATGGCACTGCTAATCTGCTCGTCTTTGACCCCGTATTTCGCGATCCACCCGCGCTTGCCCGGCTTATTGGCCAAACTTTTAAGCATAAATCAGCAGATGAATCTCTCAAGCTATATCGCCGGGGCGCCAAGTACCTTCGACGATACCGCGAGTTCGAAATCCTGAGGTAGGTCCGAGCACAGAGATCCTCCTGGACCGGGCTGACCATATCACAGACTTGATAGCCGAATCGCTGTGACCTCGACAGCGCACAGTAGCTCTTGAATTGAGAATCGGTTCAAGAGCTATCAAGTCGATCTGGCCCGACCGTGTGCGTCTCATCTATGGCGGTCACTCGGTTCGCTGTTGAGCGAACCAGTCCTGCAACTTCGCGAGAGCAAGACCGCGGTGAGAGATCTTATTTTTGGCCGCCTTGTCCATCTCGGCGTAGCTTGATGACTCATTAGCGAGGCAAATATCTGCCAACACTCGATGATAGACTTACGTCTGGCCATTGTACTCGAAAATAGCATCCCACCCTTGATGTGGTTAGCAACAACACACTAGAAAGATTACACAACGGTGTGCCAAAGTCCTGCTTACCAAAGTCAACTGGGCCTCGAGGCGGCACGATCTTGCCCTAGTTAAAACGTTGGCAAAGGTTCAGGAACGAATCACAATGTTTGTTGCTTACTCTAGTCCGTCCCTGGAAGAGGAGAGGTTCGCTTCCAGGACCGGGCGAGTAGGCAAACGTGCACACGGCATCGGCGGATTTATCCTCATAGGCTACTAGTAGATTGTTTAGGCCTTGGTGGCCGATGGATTCCATGAACCATTTTCTGGGTGAGAACGGTTAGTCATCGAAGACAGTGCGAGGCGGGTAGACAGGAATGCGTGTCGGCCCCAACATAACCTACATATAAGGGCCTGGGAGATCACCGAGAGCCTTAAAGCAGAGGCAAGTGTCTTCAACCAGGACAGGCCCTTGGATCTAGAAGATGATCAAACGGAACGAATTAACATGCCAAGGATTACACTCTTGGTATTTCTGAAATACCGCTACTCACAGTCTCGGCAGCCTTGCGACATTTGGCTAGGGTGACTTCCTCAACTGTGCCTTGAACTTCCTCGAGGTCAACAGCGTGGCTTTGTACCGTGATTGCTGGTTCCAGGATGGCCTTGACCTCCCGCAACTTGTTGGCATTGCCAGTGATGAATTTGACTGTCGGTGGGGTGGCCATGATGAAGAGATGGGAAAGGCTAAAGATCCGGTCCAGTGAAGAAGTGCTGTTGGGAGAGTAGGCTATGTGCGAGGTGTTCCACAATGGATTTGACGTACAACTATTATCATTCGTGTTATGTATGTAAGAGAGTCATCGTGCCCCCATCGAACACTTTGCTTCAATGCCGGAGAATGTGATAGCGCTCTGTTGCATTATCCACTTTACTAACATCGTCTAGTTGCATATATCATCGTCTGATGTCCTAGGCATAGGAGAAGACTTGCGCGTGATGGGCCCAATTATAAGAATTGTTGCGAAGCAGACCCTTGCGTAGGAACCAACCCTTGCATAGAGACAACGCCTAAAGGTATTTTGGATACGAACATATCTATGTAGCTCCTTTTCCCATGTAGCATGGTCAGCACTTTCACAAGTAGTGCGATTAGGAAGATCTCTTTACCCTGGCACCTCCCCGCGACGGACTTGATTTCCCAACGAGACCAAGCTCGCAGTCATTTTCCCTGATGCGTCGTCACTCCGTCGTCCTCATCCACCTCGTCATGACGAGTGATCCTTCTTCCATTGCTCAAGCCATGCCTCAACCCTCGAAATGTTGGTCTCCATTTCATCGGATGTGTTGCTTGTAAGCTCCACAACTATCTCCTCATCGAAGGCCTCCCTGGCTTCTTGCAGCAATACCTCCATGATTTCCGAGTCTAGATTTTCCTGGAGTTTGGTCTCGGGATATTTCCTGAATGGAGCCAACCCAGTCGTGTTAGCTCTCGTCATCATCCTTACTGACGACCTTGCTGCCACTCGTTTGCGAAGACGAAGAGGAAGAGGCGGAGGGGGGAAGAGTAGACGAAGAACAACATGGGACCACACGGGACTCCCTTACCTTGCTGCTAGACGATCATAGAGTGTGGTCGAATCCACACGCAGCACAACAACGAGGTCAATCCAACTTTTGGGGAACAAGTCGCAGGCGTGCCAGTCAATAATGTAGCCCCCATCCTGAACGTCTCCCTCGATGGCATCGAGCAACTGGACCCCAGATTCATCAGTACAGCGAACACTTAAGCAACAGAGATACTGAGTGTGAGGATTTTCGCAATGGTGGAATTCAGTTCCCATAAATGAATGTCACAGAACGACAAACCTTGTCCTCGTCAACAATCCAACTCTGAAACTCGTCATCCCAGCCCTCATGGCACTCCCGATCTTTGACAACTTGGTTAACCGAGAGGTGCTTGAGGCCTGTACGCCTGGCGAGCTCTTCGCAGTGCGTCGTCTTGCCCACGCCTGGCGTACCAGCGACAATGATGTTTGGTGACGTTCTCATGTCGATGAAAAGTTTCGTTTTGATGTTTGAATTGAGCGAATAAGGATAGTGCTGGTTTCAGGCTGACTATAGTTAAGTCGAGTACCGCTGGGAGGGAGGTAGAAAAGGATAGAGAACGAAACGGGATGCGAAAAGCTTCGTTTATTGCATTGCATGTAAGTGAGTCCAATGAGGGCCACTTAAGGTAGCATAAATGCCCGCTATGAATTACAGCGCTCTGACAGCAACTTATGGATAGGGTTGGCGTGTGTGTGACGGTCACGTGCGGGGCGCCAACCTGCCGCCCGCAATCAAAGCATCTATCTACGGCTTCCAGCTCCCATGTTGGGAATATGTTGTTCGCGTTGTCAACGCAGATGAGATGATATTTAATCAAATTGTGCGTTCAAGAGTCTCTGAGCACTGAATCGTTGAGGGGTGGGAGGAGAAATAAGCACTTGGAAATAACGTATTGGCAATATTGCGGAGCCTTATCCCGCCTCTGCCACTTGAATGCTTGCTACGTGAACAGGAAACAGATTGGGCGCTCCTTTTACAGGGCCTGAGCCGCCGTTCCCCCCAAGCTTTCGATCATGGTTAGGCTGGGCGAGTGTGTTGTTGCACAGGTCTTTCCAAACCCCTATCTTCTCCACTTCCTCTTAATCACTCAATCGGCAACATCCACGACGAGACTGGACGCCATCACAACTATTGCTTCTTTCTACATTATCCATGCGACAACCTGACGTAGTAAATCCCCAGGCATAGCTCCCTAAAGAAGCTACCGACACACCACCGCCCATTTCTGGCCACCGCTCACTTAATAGTCGTCATCATTTCAGTGGTCATTTTTGGGTAGAGACCAGCGAGCAGAACAAGGACAGGACACTCTACAGGGCAGGCTCTATTGCCTACCTGTCTACTTATCAAGACAGACAAGGTCATCTTCTAATATCGTTTAGCTGTACACGGTTATGCGGCCACGTCTTCCTCATCAACCTCAGCGAGGTCGCCGTTAGGCTCGAAGTCGTCCTCGGGGTCGTACTCGAGCTTCTCTTGCTGAGCAATTGCTTGAGCAGACACAATCTCAGCAAGACGTTTCAGTCGTGGGGTTTGAAGCCCTATTCATGTATTGTTAGTGAGGCCAGACCAGGTACGACTCTTGTTGCAGTTCACATACATGAAGGAGTATAAGTCTCTAGAGCGGTGATGACTCTGGGTTCGGCGATCTCGTACGGTCCACTATCGTCCATGTCGACAGCTTGGAGCAGCAGTACGTCACTCTTTTCCGTGACTCTGGAGGCAACAGCCTTCATGATCTCGCCGTTGATGGGCTGCTCATAGTCTGCGACCAAGTACTGGTTTAGGAGCTTTTGAATCTGGTTGGGCGACAGCCTGTGGAGGAACATTTTGTTAGCAACTTCCACACAGCCTTGTCGAATATGAAGCGGAATTCAACTCACATCCAGCAGATATCCTGAATAATCTCAATATCATTCAGGGTTGCCTTCTTCAATTGAAGAAGCTTCGTTGCTTGCTGTAGAAAGGATTAGCTTTGCTTGATTAGGCCGTGTTTTGGGCGCATTACCATTAAGTGCTCTAACTGCAGAGTGCCCTCGGGCATATCGTGACTCTTACACCACTCCTCGATACGCGTGATGTTGTAGTTGATCTGAAGACCACGCTTCCAGGAGAGGAAGTTGCGTCTCATCAGGAGGTCGTTGAAGGCGGTGACGCCAACGAGACGAAGTAGTTCAGTGATGGTCTGCGTAATGATAGAGTCTTCGAGGTAGTAGGCTTTCATGGCGCGGAACACGCTGTTGAGTAAGCTAAGCAGGTTGTCCATGCTGTAGGCGGGAGTCGAGTTGGACTGAAGAAGTTTGCCAAGGAAACGACTGCTTTCGTTGGTGACAAAGCCCGGAAGCGACTGAGACTCAATGATGGCGGGGATGATCATCTTCTGCAGCTTCTTCTTCAAGACCTTCATCCAGGTGTGGTAGATATTGAACTCCAAACTCTCCAAGTCGTGCTTGACAATTTCCAGAAGACGATCGTACTCATAGTTATCCGTCTTCTGCGCTTCGTACCAGTCTTCTGCAAGGAAAACGAACGACAACATTTCATGCACGTTGGAGAGCCAGAAGGCCCCCGGGTTGATGGCCTCATCGCCGTCATGCTGCATGACTTCCTGCTGAATCGACTGCATGACATTGGCGAGGAACCGCTCTGACTCCTTGACAAAGCCATTGTTCCACATCTCGGAGGTAACCAAGTTGATGAGATAAGAGGGGAAAAGAACCTCCTTGTCAGACGGTGGTGGATTAGTGTTGGGCGAAGGAATCTTGAGGTTACGGATGAGACCCATGGTGACCTCCTCGTTCAGTCCATCTTCGTCAGCCAAGAGCGTCTCGAGCTCGAGCTCGATGTTATCGACGCCAGGCATGAAGCCTGTGCCCTGCAGGTTCTGTCTGTGGGCAGTGCTGGTGATGGCCATCGAAACGGGACGGGGATTGTAAGCAGCGCTGAAGCGGTCCACAGCTGTGCTGGGTTCGGCACCAGCACTCCTCCTCTTTGGTTTCTTGGAGGACACAAGATTGATGAGGCCAGGCGCTGCCGACGGCGGCGCCTGAACAGCCCCGTTGGCAAGCTCGCCGTTGGTCGGGGCTAGCCTTCTTGCCAGTTCCAGCTGATCTTGCAGTTCGGCGAGCTGCTGGCGCAGTGAAAGCTTCTCGCTCTCGATCTGTGCACTCTGTTGCCGAACAGTGTCTAGCTCTGTGCTCGTAGAGCGCAGAGATTCTCTTAGCTCCCGCTCTTCCTCCTGCATTCTCTTAATATTGGACGTTGATTCCTCGAAGCTCTGCTGGAGCTTCTTCATCTCGTCCTCCATTGCCTGCAGCCTTGCAACTGCAATGCTACCCTGGTTAGCCTCGGTCTGGAGCTCTTTCGTCCGAGCCTCCAAGGCATTGTGGCGGTTCTTCCACGCCTTGATTTGACCCTCATAATTCTCCACCTGTGACGACAAGTTCTTGTTCTGTGCCTTCATGGTGCCGAGAGATTGAGTCAGCTCGACGACCTTGTTTTCGAGCTTGTACGAGATCTGCTTCAGATCACGGGCTTCCTCCCGAGTCTTCTTGTAATCTCGACGGGCGAGTTTACCACGCCACAGGCTTTGGATAAGAGTGACCTTCTTCCTGTATTGCCTCCAAGCCAAGACCTGTCGTCGAGACCGCCACACACGCTGAATGAGCATAGCCGCATTACCTACGCGGGTCTCCATGATTTCTTTTCGTCGAAGGTAACCTTTGGCCGCCGCTTGCGCCAGGACGACATCGTTCCTGATGCGTATGTACTCCTTTCTTTGCCGTTGACCACGCCAAACCCGCTGTATTGTTGTTGCGGCTTTGACGGTGCGGAGCTCCTGGACTTGGTTCCGGGCGTTGTAGGCTCGCACTGCGGACTGAAAAGTCACGATGGCTTTGCGGGCCTCGAGGTAGCGACGGCGGTAGAACTTAGCACGGAGGTTCTTCTGAATGAGAATGGCGCAATCGTTGAGACGGTTTGTACGTAGGTTCTCGAGGAAGGCGAGCATGCCGGCGCGGAAAAAGATCTTGGTGAGGCCCAGCTGGTACTTGTCGGAACCTTTGCCAGAGCTGGTGCCAAGTGCCTTGGTAAGGATAGCGTTGGCCATTTCTCGAATCTCTGACGCCCACAGGTCCGAGTTGATAAGCATGTAGTAGCGCAGGGCAAATTCCTCGTATGTCCATCGAGTGGGGTAACCAGCGCAACTTATGCGAACAGTCTCGAGAACACCACAGGCCCGCAACTGACTGAGGACCATGGGGCCCTCAAACTTCCACGCCTCCTTCGCCTCGTTAGGCTTGATGCAACGAATGTAGTGAACGTCTGTGTTGTTGATGGTGTTCATGAGCTCGATGAGCGAAGAACGGAAGATACCTCCCAACGTCGGCTTTCTGTTGACAGCCACGCCGATCTTCCTACCAGCGGCGGGCTTCACTGAGCTCGATGAAACGGAGGCGACGTCCTTTTCACGGACGGCAGAAGCTGCATCCAAAACATCGCGAAGGAACTTATTCGTCGAGGCACGGAGGACCGCCATATGCTCATCAGGCACGGTGTCCCGATTCTTTTCGATGAAACCCTCAGATTCGTAGGTGACATCCACAGCATAGTGGCACACAGTGAAAGCGGACTTGCCGAATCTAGGCTTTTTGTAGAACTTGTGCTTGTCGGTGCCGTAGTTGTGGTGCAGTTTCGTGACAAACTGCTCGTCGGAGCCCATGGGAAGACGGGACTCTTCATCCAGCAGGGAAAGGATACCGAGCTTGCCTTCGATAAGATCAATGGCTGGTTGATTGTCGGAAAACTCGATGAAAGTCCAGTCGATCTTTTCCCTTAGATACTCCTCTTGCTCCAGCTTAAAAACGTGTTGGTTGAATTCTTGCTGTAGCTTCTCGTTGGCGTAGTTAATGCAGAATTGCTCGAAAGAGTTCTTGGCGAAGTGTTCAAAGCCGTAAATATCAAGCACTCCGATGAATGAGATTACGCGATTCAAGACTTCTTCAGTTGCCAGACTGTGGTTGATGATGTCGACGAGCCAGTCGAAAAGGCTGGAGTAGATGAACTTCGCTACCGAATCACGGACGACAATGGCTTGAGCCTGCGTCAAGTTTGACGTAATCTTTTCGCCTCTGGTCACCAGCTGCTTTTTGACGATCCACTTGGCAAACTCAGTTCCGTTGACACCCAGAATTGATGAAGCCAATTCAAGTGAGGGCTCTGTCGGCGCGAGGACACTATCATTGCGTGAGGCTCCAATCTTGATGTTGCCGAGGTGCAGCAGACCAGACAGGAGTTTGAAGATCTCCGATTGTTGTGCGTCGGTGACACCGATTGTCCGCAGAGACGCCTTTGTGGCCTCGAACTCGGCCTTATCATCCACGCCATCGATCGTTGGGCAGTTACCCTGGTTGAGATACTCAAACTCCTCAATGGGCAGCAGATGCAGATCCTGACGCTCCTTGTCTGAGGCACCAGCAACAAGCTGGTAGAAAATGTGGTAATTGCGCTCCTTCAGGGGTTGGAAGACAAGTCTGGATCGCTCGAGGAGGTAGGTGCGAATTTTAGCACCAATGATGTTGGTTTTGTCGTCGAACATAATCTCTATGTATTTACCAAATCGTGACGAGTTATCGTTGCGCGTTGTCTTTGCGTTTCCGAAGGCCTCCATGATGGGATTCGTAGCCAAGATCTGTTCTTCTGTTTCGCTCATAGCTTCGGCGCCTTTTTTGGACCGCGTTCCCGGGTTGTCAGGGGATTCTCTGGTTGCGAAGTATCGCATAATGTACTTGGCGCTGACCGTTTTTCCAGCACCGGACTCTCCCGAGACGACAACAGTCTGGTTCTTTCCGCTTCGCACCATATCACTGCAAACCGTTAGCCAGTATTCTGTGACTACAGTCATGACATAGCGCGAGAACAGGTTGCCCTACATGAAAGCTTCTTCTGCAATGGCGAACAAGTGCGGTGCTTGCGTTGCTCTCTGCTTGCCAGCATAGACCTGAACCATGCCTGGGACGTAGAGCGAGTCTACTCTCGCGAAAGGGTTCGCCGCGATCAGGACGATTCCACTGTATGTGTAAATTTCCTTCTGGGCATATCGAAGGCGGATGGCTTGCAAGACTAGAGGCACGCAGAGTCAGCTATGGCATCGCTAGAGTATCAATTCAAGGGAAGTACTGTACCTGCAGGCTCGTTGAGATGGGACAAATTCGTCAAGTCGTCGCTGGCCTCGAGCATGGTCGGATTCATCAGGGGAGGCAGGGATGAATCGCCTTTCTGGAGGGCCTCGGCGGTGACCTCAACCGTCTTCTCCTATCTGGTCGTCAATACGCGTTTGTAGGCCTGGCCAGGGCATTAGAGAGACCGTACCTCGCCATTGTCCAGCTTGAAAACAAGCTTAACCTTTGAGCCATCTTGAGTCTTGTTGACAACCTCGGACGCGACCCAGCCCTCTGTAGCATCAGGCTGCCACGCCCGCGTTCCGACATCGTAGTTCTCTGACATTGTGACAGCTTCGAAGGTGATCGATGGACTAAGTACCGGAGATGGCGATGGAGGAGAACTAGTATTCCCGGGAAGATTGGCGGATGGGATTCGGTAGGTCTAGGGCTGGGAGCTCGGAGCAATTCGTGAGATTCATGGGCAAGCGAGTGGGCAAGAGTTGCGAGAGAGATTGGTTATGGTAATTGCCAGAGGCAAAAACCGTTGGCCTGTCTTGTGTGTGGGACTCGCTACTATCGCTGTCTCGATCGTAGTCGTCGTCGTCGTCGTCGTCTGCTTCGCGTTGGTCGTCGAGGTAGGGGATGAGAAGATGGAGGAGTAGGAGACGAGGTAGATGGAAGGTGGCTTTGGAGATGAAGGGCAGGCCAGCCTAGATTTGGTACCAACCTTATGGGTACGGTTTGTATGGGGCCTTTGTAAGAGATGATTGATGAAGGATGGGAGGTAACAAGAGAGACAAGAGAATGAGAGTGCACGCTACGCAATGTTCAATGAACGACCAGCGGGATTATCTCCAAGAATTTGACAATTCAGGATAGATTGCACGCAGATGTAAAGGCGAAGGATAGGACATGAAAGGGGCGGGTAGATCAATGGCAGCTGAAGAAAGGAGGACGGCCGTACCTGGTGTGAACAACAGAACTGGACAACTTTTTGAGATTCTAACGGACGTGGAGGCGGACGTGGACAGGGGCACCAGGTAAAAACGCCAGGTGCGAGAGAGCTGGGCTTGGCCAGTTGGAGGGACGAGCGCCCTGAGGTGAGGTGAGGTTTCTGGCCGCTGCAAATGTAGGTACCTACCTTAGGTACGTGGGTACCTGAGGTAGGCAGTGGCAGTAAGGTGTCTTAGTGTACTAAGCCAAGTTACCTTAGGACAGTGTCTGAAGCGGTATCTTGTGTCCACCCTATTACGAGGATTCCCGTGTTCCATTGGTATCCGTGGTACCTTGCCTTAGGTAATGCAGCGCGGGTCTAAAGATAGTGTCTTTCGGGGTACTAGACGCGTCCAGATAGCGGAGGGGAACAGACTTCAACAGTGCCAGGCAGGGTAGAGACACTGCTATTGGTTTGAGGCAAGGCGAGGCAAGTCAATCTCAATTCAAGTCGCCCCGGAATTAACTATATTACTACTTCACGGCCGAAGAGAAGATCGTCCTGAATGGTCGGACCAATCTTGGAGGGCGACAATAGGTATGAGCCAGTCAGACTAACTACGGAGACTCGAATCCACCTATGCTCAAACTGTTGTCTTTCAACCTCGAATTCTCTATTGTGGGTTTCCTTTGACGTCTTCGCCGGGCGGACGGGAAGGGGATGGTCCGGCCGCCGTAGGTCAGCAGCTAAACCATTCTGTCTTGGTGGCATCCGTAAGGTAGTTTAAAGCATCCGACCAAATTGATAAGTCAACCCAAAGCAGGCTCCTACTCCGGCCAGCTTCTAGCTGCCTTTCGTGACATTCAGCTCCTTCATTGGTGACAGCCAAGAAAAGTCGAAGAGGCTTTCTGCACTGAGCACCCCGAGTTCGCACCATGGTTGGTATTGGAGGTATTCTGGCATGAGACCATATAGGCACCATTGCAGGTAGCTTGAAGGGATTGATGAGATAACAATGTCGTCAGCAGCACCATTCATTCCATTCGGTCATGTTTCACTTTCCTTACTGGCTCTCCATCTCTTCGATAGTTGAACCCTCGAATTCCTATAGGCCAGTCCAGCTCGATGTAGCGTACAGTGCCTAGATATCAAAGCACCGAGACGCCTTATGAGCCGCAAACTCTGGCTGGCTGACAACCAACAAAGACGAAGGTTGAAACGACCGTCACTCTCGGGTCTGCGCCAGGCGGCTGAAAAGCGTCCAGGAAATCCAAGGAAAGGCGTGCTGAGAGCTTTCGTCCCAAGCTACCCAGCCGGAAACCACAGACATGCTGACCCTCAGACGCACCCCGTCAGTTCGCCAACGCGTCGTTGTTGTCAGTCACAGTGATGTCTCCTTTCCTTGCTGTCCTAGCGCCCTATCTTAACGTATGGCAATACCTGTGGATCCTTCTTTGCGCTATGCACCGTATTGTTTACACACACAGTCTCTCTACCCGCACGCTATCTCCCCTCTCACACGCTGAACCAAGCCCGAATATACGCTTGTATCCTTCGACATGGTCATACTCAGCGCTGCTTCATTTTCCAGACTTTATGTCGTTGTGTGCAAAATGCCCGATTTCAACAACATTTAGGAAGCATAGTGTCCTTTAATATGTACAAGTGAATTGCCTGTATCCATCACCAAACGCCTGCCCTTGCCCTTGCCGCCTGGGTTATCTTCATAGGTCCCATCCTACCCTCCCCAAGTCCCCTGCAGCCCCTTTCGCCATCCACTTTGCTCCCCGTCAAATCTGTGTATTCAGAGGGCGTATTTCACTCAGCTCCATACCGCTTGGAATTTCACACCGTGCCAGTATTTCCCGTCATGCCATTTTCCATGCAAACAATGCTGTCCAAGCTGCCTGCCGGATACCGCTCATACCATCATCACTGGCTCACGAGCTCATGGCATCCAGCAGCTGGCAGAGCAGTGACCGCCCGATTGATCACATGTTTCGTTTGCCCAAGCCCTTGTGTTTTGCTCTAAGGATCCGACACTGGCTTTCGTAAGCTGACCAGTATCAGCCATTTTCTGCTCCCTCGTCAGCGGTCAACCATGTACTCCTCTTTCTCTCTTGTCAATGGAGATCGATCTTCTTCATCCATTATAATTTGGGGGAAAGCGGAGAGGGGCGTGCTCATGCGTTGTGGACTTGAGGCCCGGGCTCGGCTCCGCTGCATCAACACAATTTCCGAGTTAGCCTGGCCCCTTTTGCCAACTCTCACTTCTGATAGGCTGTTCATTGCTAATACTCACCGCCATGTTCATCTGCTTTCCTGAGGCACTGAGCAGCAGGAGGTATGCATAACCAGCCAAGCACGTGCACAGTAAGGTAGTGTCCATGGCGGGACAGTCGGTATTAGGGGCTGTCCTTACCTTGTGCCATGGATGTATGTTATAACGTCCGCACCATGCAACGGGGTCGTGTGCTCTGTAATTGCAAATGTTGGTTCCGTTCTGTCTCGTTGTAACTTCTACCATATTGATTCCTTCCCAGCCATGCCCGTGTTTATGTAACGACCAGCTTTTATATGCCTTCAAGTTGATGTGAAACCCGGTACTCCCTTATCCAAAGTGCCCAGATCCCATATCGACATGTTGAGATGCTGTCTTGGGTCGCTGAGAACCTTCGTTTTTCTTCACGAACCAGGAATCTTCATCACAAACGCCTTACCAATGCCATAGCTTCTACATGCGCGTCTAGTACAAGACACGGGTCATGATGCGTGCTGGATCCTTGTGTGAGTGACTTTGAAACTCGCGACCGCATGTCCGGGTTTGTACTCACAGCTCAGAGAATCCAGACCGTCGTTGATCTCCTTGATGTCCTCGGCCTTGACGCTGCTCACATCGGCCATGAGGTATGCAATCTAGCGCTAAGTTAGCAGACCGGAGCAGACCGGATTCCATGCTCGCCTTCCAATGCAACTCACGTCGCCTCTGCTGTCGGAGATCTGCTTGTCAACATTGTGGTTGCCAAGAATCTCGTTAACTGCCGTCCGTTAGCACTCTACACGTATACTAATTGTACGAATCATGGGCATTCTCTCACCTCTGCGCAAGACACCGGGAACATTGCGGTGAATATAGATGACCTGAATTTTTTGATCAGCTTTCTGTTAGCGGCCACGTCGTGCCACGGGTTGCTTACACGAGCGTGGTCGGGCTCATCCAAAGTCAATGATCTCAGGTTAACCTCGGGCAGGTTAACACTGTTGAGCGTGGTGCCCTGGTTGATATAGCGGACAAGCGCCTCGGCAACTAATTCGAGGTTAGTTTTCATGCTTGAGCAACCCCTGGATGTATTCCTTACCTTCGACACCAATAGCGCGCTGGGCCTCCTCGGTGCTGCCACCAATGTGTGGCGTCAAAATGATGTTGTTCAGGCTACGCAGATCCTCGCCCCATGTGTTGAGTGAGCTGTTAAAGTAGTCGCCGTTGGCCGCCGGCTCGTTGGGGTAGACATCAAGAGCAGCACCAGCGATCTTGCCAGAGCGCATGGCGTTAATCAGAGCCTGGATGTCGACAACGCTGCCGCGACTGGCGTTGATTAAGTAAGCGCCAGTCTTCATCTTCTCGAGCTGAGCAGTAGAGATCAGGTTCTTAGTCTCTGGCAGCTCAGGCACGTGCAAAGTAACGAAGTCGGCCTCCTCGAGCAAGGCTTCTAAGGTGGGCACTTGGGTCGCGGTTCCTAGTGCCATCAGGTTCACGACATCATAGTAAACGACGTTCATGCCCATAGCCTCGGCCAGGACCGAAAGCTGCGAGCCAATGTGGCCATAACCCACAATGCCTAATCTACAGTCAGCAAATGATAGTGCATCCTCCGCACCATTTGACGATACAGAGGTCAGCATGGCAAGATTACGTACCGAGCGTCTTGCCACGGATTTCCCAGCACTTGGAGCTGACCTTGTTCCAGGTGCCGCGGTGCATCTCGTTGGAGCGGTCACCAAGCTGACGGGCCAGAGTGATAATTTCGGCAATAACGAGCTCTGCAACACTGCGCGAATTGGCGAAGGGGGAGTTGAAGACAGCAATACCGTGGGCGGCAGCGTATTCGAGGTTGACCTGGTTCGTGCCGATGCAGAAGCAGCCAATGACGAGCAGGTTCTTGGCCTCACGCAGGACCTTCTCGGTCAACTTGGTCTTGGAGCGAATACCAATGACATGCACGTCCCTGGATGATCACATTGCATGAGTATGAGGCATTCTATCACTCTCCTCATCAGACTACGAGGCAAGGGATAGGCCTACCGAATCTTCTCAATGAGTTGGTCTTCGGGGAGAGAGGTCTTGAGAGCCTCGACCTGGTAACCTTGCTCGGTCAGGATATCTTTTCCTGTTTGATTGACATTTTCGAGAAGCAAAATCTTGATGTCTTGGGTGTTGAAGGGCTTCAGAAGCTTGGGGGCTGGCCTCTGGGCAAGAGCAGTGCCGGCTCTAGCGAAGCTTGAAGGGGGGGAGGTGAAAGTGGCGGTTGGCGAAGTTGAAAGTCCCAAGCTAGCGGAGACTTCGAGCTGTCTTCCATGCGCAGATGCGCCGGTGATGTCTTGTGCTGAGCTCATTATGTGTGGGTTGTACTGGTCTTGCTGTGTGAGCAAGATGGATGGGATGGAGGGGCAGTACGATTTTTCGATGCGGGGCAGAAAGAAGCACGCGAAAGCTGCCAGATCAAGAGCTGCTGGGCTGTTGTTGGGTGTGAAGTCGAAGGGAGAAGTAGAGCGCCGACTGGTATACGACAAGATTGCTAGATGAGCAGAAAACAGGGTCAACCAAGGCAATGGGCAGAGGTAAAATTTTGGAAATGGTTCTGGGAGGAGGAAGTTTTTTAATCACCTCATGTCAAGTAGCCAAAATGACGCGGGATGTGAGACGGAGGGCCGTGACTGATGTAAAATGATGAGGTACCTACCATACCAAAGCTTGGGAGTGGAAGGTGGTACCCGATGACTGTTTCCAGTCCAATGCATGTATCTTCACTATTATTTAGCATGCTTGAGGTACCTCGCGCTGCCCTTTTTGTAAGGTCATTGACGTGCGGTCTGCTGGACGCCTGTGGGGGGCACCACAAAGGGAAGGATCCAGCGAGACAGACCCCGATGTTGTGGGCAGGCGGTCCGGGATTCTCCCGCCGCATGTGGGCACTGTCTTTACACGGTGCGGAGGTCGGTGGTAGACAGTAGAAATCTGCCAAATGGAAAAGAATTCATGCGCGGCTCCAACCATCTGCTTAGGCTCGCACAGTGAATAAAGTCCGACCTGCCAGCGGAGCACGCCCGAAGGCCGGCAACATCCCTCAAGGTGTCCGGCACTCGGTCGTAGACTCGACTCTTCAGGCTCAGAGGCTACCTCAACTTACCACCTTACTCATTCCAGCCAAGCATGAGTTGCCTTCTGGGGCAGTCTGGGCCTGGGGTTGACTCACTGCTCCTCAGCAGGTGGGTTGAAAAGAGAAAGGGAGGAAGGAAAAAAAAAAACAATTTCCTCCGGCGCCGGCGCAGATGGCACACCACACAACAAGCATGAGACGGGACTGGCCACGACACCTCCTTTGCGTGGGTCGCGGCTTGTTTGAAGATTTGGCCGACGCATTAAAATTCTACTTGGTGTAGGATATGCTTTGACTAAGATAGTTGCTCTTGTTACCTTACCTTACCTACCTACGTGCCTACCTACCTTAACCAAAGTCACTGACCTGACCAGAGTGCCGATCCCGGACCGCACATCGACCTATGCGGCTTCGTCGTATCATTTCCATGAAGTGCTGGTTAGTCCAACGGCCGCTCCGACCTTCTAGAGGTCCGCATGCACCGCCGCGTCCGCCCTTCAACTCCCCGACACTCTACGGAGCTTCCATATTGGTCACAACCGTTGAGCCCCAGGGCGACATCCTGACAATAGAAATAAGATTCCTCTATGCCTTCCAAGCCACTTATATATACGACCAGGCGCTCCAATTGCTGCGATATAGTGATGATGCCCCAGAGAGCATGCTTATTATATCCTTCTGAATTACGCGCAGTACACGAGCGAGCTGAGGGTTGGAGTGGCCCACAGCCATATGCGGGAACATGCCCGGGCACCGTCCCACCCCACCTTGGAGATGCAAGTAATAGGAAGATTTGCTTATGTGACTTATTTCCTGTCTATTGCTTCCATTGTTAATGCCCCTACCCGTTTTACATGAAGGAAAATTCGAGTGAACACCCTTTCTACAAATCCATTTTAGCAACGACGTATAGCATCATTCATGACCAGAACGTAAGGTGGCCGTTTCGTTGAGAATGTTTGAGACCAAAACGTCAATTACCATCTATCAAGCGAGAAGCTCATCCATTCAATGCTGCTCTGCTTGGCTTAACCCTCAAAGCGGGTTTGTTGACGTGGCGCCAAGCGTGACGCCGCCGCCTTTCATGACGCGAAAGAATCAGAGCATGACCATCACGCACTCCCCTAATGAAGTCTGTCATGAACGTGAAGAACCTAGCAATCCGGCCGACCGATAGTCGTCGCTCAGCTCTGCTTGCATTCAGCCGCCTCCTGCTTGGGCTTGCCGGTGTCGTCCTGAAGTATGGATTAGCGTCTGCCATCGTAGGATCCTCGGGTTACACGTCACTTACGTCGTCCTCGGACTCCTCATCCTCGTCACGGTCCTCACTAAGATCATCCTCGTCCTCGTCGTCTTCATCGTCGAAGTCACCCTCCAGGTCATCATCGTCGAGCTCCTCAAAGGCCAAAGCCTCGCCGGTGAACCAGTCAATGGCACGGGGAATGAGCTTCTCCTTGATGTCTTCACCGAGTTGGTAATCAAGCTCGAGGCGCTCCTCGATGTCGGAAGCAGCGTCATCATCCTCGTCGGCCGGGGCCTGGGGGGGGGAGAAGAAGTTGAAGAAGGATTCGGTGGGCACCGTCTTCTTGACAATTCGGGTCTGCTTGGTGTCTGAAAGAGGGATTAGCAGGTGCATCGCGATGGGCGGTATGTGTGAAGAGCTTACTCTTGTTTCTCTGCTTCTTGCTCTCGACTCTGACAGTCAAATCCTTGCCCTCCTTCCACTCAATCTTATCACCCTCAGCATGGTCGTAGATGAAGTCACCGCCGTAGCCGCTTTCACTTTGGTAAAAGTACGTCTTGGTGACGGTCTTGTTTGTGAAGAACTCATTGTCGGCAAATTCGAAGATAAGGCGGAAACCGGGCTTGTCGAGATATTCCATGCGGATATCGATCAGGTGCTTGAGAGCGGCCTCGTCGCGATCGGTAATCATCTCGGCGAGAGAAATTTGGTTCTTCATGGCAGACAACCAGAACTCAGGGATACCAGAAACCGGCTCAGTGGATTCGGCAGCCTTCTCGGTCTTCTCAGCTTCCTCAACCTCCTCATCATCATCCTCGTCATCCTCCTCGCCGGCCTTGATCTCCTCCTCTGTAGGTTCAGAGGCACCGTTGACAACCTTGGCACGCTTCTCGTAGAGAGGAGTGAACTTGGCAAAGTACTTCTTCTCGAGCTGGAGAACCTCCTCTTGAAATTCGGCCTCAAGCTTAGAGTGTTCCTTCTGGATGCCTTTGAGGCCGGCAACACGGCGACGCACCTGGGGAGGCAGCGACTCGATGTAGCCGGAGGATCGGCCAACGAGAGAACCAAGTCTTCCTTGGATCATCTGGACGAGCTTGGGATTCTGAGCAAAGATGGAGGCGGCAGCGGCACGATCGAGATCCTCTGTGAAATGGGTGCACGTCAGTAACGGGTCGATAGAGGGGCGGGTGTCTCCAGAGGTGAGGCCCCAAAGTGCGCGCAATAAAGACAAGAGTTGAACATTGCAGCGGGGGTTTTGGTACATACCCTCCTTGATGCTGGCGACGCCAGGCTGCTGGGCATGCGACGAAATGGGCGCATTTTGAAGGGGGGTATTTTGCGGCGTACTGTATGCTCAAGAGTAGATGTCAGCCATGGTGGTCGTGGAATGGGGCAAGGGAAGCCTAAGGAAGCGACCCCTCGCCACCGGGAAGAACAGTGCCGCAAGATTTGTGACTTACGGCGCGGTGGCCGGATCAAGGCGCTTGTTACGGATGGGCTCAGCCATTATGTGCGTTCGAATCTTTTGATCGTCCGTATTCGATAATAGAGTGAAACCACAAGAGGCGTGGGACAGAGAAGTCCTGGGCTGATCTTGAAGGGAGGTTGCGGTTGATGGAGATGGCAGGGTAGAGAACGGTGCCGAACGTGGGAAGTTGTAGATGCGCAGTTGACTTTATTTTGGTGGGGGGGAAGGTAATGTGTGGTATTGGAAAAAAAAAATTGGGAGAGAGGCTTTCTCCTCCGTTGGGGCGGGTACCGCAAGTTGGCGCCTGGGCTCCTCCTATGGTTAGGCGGGCATGGCGGGCACAGCGGGTAGCGTGCTGCCAATGGATTCCACTGCGGGCGACTTCCACAAAGACGACCTGAGCCAAGGGGGCCGGGGTGGCAGACAGTTCCATGCAATTGAACCTCATGAGGCAAGATAGGTAGGTACCTAAGGCACCATGCCTACCTACCTTAACTATCCGTACAAACCTAAGATACCTTAGGTAACCTGGTAGGTATGGAGGAGGCATGTACACCAGGTGGTGCAGCACTGGTTATCCGAAAGGTAGCCTAAATAAGGCGGGCAGGCACCTAGGCAGTCCCGCATCACTGGGCTGGGCTCTCTTGAGAGGTAGCGTTTATTGGCCAGACGTGTTGAGAAGGTTTTGATCTTAACAGAAGAATCAACAGCGACCTTCGAAAACTGCCCTGGGGCTCTGATACCTCTTTGTCGCTGCATGACTGCACAGCTTCCAAGAGAAAAACAGCGAAACATACCACTCGATACCAGTCAAACCGTATCATTCCAGCAAATTTGACCCAGGCAATCTCAGCATTGATTCCATACTTACCTACGATACCCATACGTGGCTGGCGCTGACCAAGTGAGGTAATGCGGGGATTGCAGCGGGGGCCACTGGGGCTACTACCTAGGTACCTATACCTAGGTATCTCAGTCACAGCGCTCCCTCCCGTTCGTCCTGCGCAACCTGGACAGCATCCAAAGTATCGTCATCTATCAGACAAGTCCCCCGCTATGTAGCTAGATATATACCCTTTATAGAACTGTCTTGCAACGATCATTCCCATCAATGTTGATTTAGACCAGGTCGGTGCATGGTTTGTTCGATACCTATTGCCTTTGAGGTGGTTACCCGCAAAGGTCTCCGTCGGCATATGCCGAGGGTTGCTTACCTAAAATTTCGACGGGACAGAAATTCCTCCCCTCTGCCACCCCTCCCACCCTGATACCTACGCCATTCCGCCCTTCGCAAATTCCAGCGGTTCGTTTCCTATCAGTGCAGGAGGTGGCCTAGGTACCTAGTTGCCCAGCCACCGTGCTCGCATAATACGGTTGCTTACCTTCGCAAGCAGCTTGAGTTACCTTAGGTAAGCAGGTAAGGTCCATGAAAGTGTCGTCA
Organism: Colletotrichum lupini; assembly: GCF_023278565.1. Taxonomy (NCBI): domain Eukaryota; kingdom Fungi; phylum Ascomycota; class Sordariomycetes; order Glomerellales; family Glomerellaceae; genus Colletotrichum; species Colletotrichum lupini. Next base: position 4,273,345 of record NC_064677.1, on the reverse strand, counting down.
CATCCTTTCAGAGGTACAATTACCCATGATAGATAGCTAGCTACCTTACCTAAGGACGGAGAAACCTGCCTACCTTACTCCAGTCGCCTCATAATCTCTGAGAACCTGCAAAAGTTCTTCCATGCCAACTTAAGTCGCTTTACTCTTGGAGCACTTAAGTATGCGATATGCCAACATACAATCTCCGTAGCTCAATAAGACAGCTACGGGTGCCTGGCTTTTCCTTGCTCCTTCGCGAGCTCGAGCTAGAAATCATCCAGTTTGAGGACGATTGAACCGACCGTGCGGGCATCCGCGTTGACTTTCTTGACCTCTCCATCGACCCCCCCCCCCCAAAACTCCGAAATCGCATCGCAGCGCATCACAGCATAGCTTCCTCGAGCTTCCCTTAGCTGTTTCTTCTAACTGTCTCAACCCAACTAAGCGTTTTGACCCACGGGTATGTGCCACTCTCGCCAAATTTACAACACCGCTTCTCTCAACTCGAACCTCGTTTCGGCAGTCCAGCCACGCCTTCAACCTCTTGTCTCTCGAGCTGGAACCTTCGATACCATTACGGCGACTAGATCGCCCTGAGGAAGTTGCAGATATGCCTGCGCCAGGAGAGAATGGGCATCATCGTGCCTCCTCTACATCGAGGAATGGCCATGCGCCGCTCTACCGGCTCGACTCGAATCAAAGCTCAACGAGCATCTTCGAGGAGGTAGAGATGGCTCATGACGAAGTCAGACAAACCCAAGTCCCATCTCCAATTGCGTATTGACGCTGATCATACTGTCTGTAGCTTTTCTCTGGTCCTATGGCCGAAAGCCTTCCTACCAGCGTTTCAGCCTTCTCCCATCGACGGCCTCGTGCTGACTCGACGACGAGTTTTGCATACTATCACGATGAACCCGAAGCCTCTCCTACTTCGTTCGAAGACGAACGCCAAAGCCTGTCAGATGTGGGAGACTTTGCGTTTGGTGACGAGGAGGAAAGCTACGCTGATTACGAAAACGGCGAAACCATCGATGATTACATGTCCCAACGCAGGCGATCGTCAACGCACTCAAGATCGTCAACGCACTCAAGATCGTCTGTTCACGCCCGCCTGTTGCGCCAGGACAGTGGCATGACCAACAAGAGCCTTGGTGGAGATCGTTTAAGCCAGAAGGTCTACATGGTGAATGAGGACCTTACCATTGCCATTGCTGGCTTTCGGACAAGTCGACTTGGCTTCACTGCTTATGTCGCACTTTGCCTATGCACTACTGGTGTCGCTTGGCTACTACTCAGATGGTTTCCTAGATGGCATGTAAAACTTTTGGGTCTGCCGTCTCCACTGGCCGAGTGTGACTGGGTTGTTGTCGAGGTAAACTATGCGTTCCCCCTATTGTTGCACATGAGCTGACTTCGTCTAGAATCAATGGGGAGAATTTGCCCTGATGGACGTAGACAAAAAGCTGTACGGTAGACCTATGTCTACCATCTTTGGCCACACTGGAAAGAGCTACGGGGTAGATGATGATTACGACCCAATCATCACCGAATTACGCATGCTCAACTATCGTTATGTTCGCTTGTACTTCAACCAGCAAAAGGACAAGTTTGTCATATTCAACGGCTGGGTTGACCCGAATTGGACCGATCCTCGCGCCGTGCGTGCTGGCATAGACAGTGATGAGAAGGGACTGCGAGCAGTTGTTTTTGGGAATAACCTGATTGATATTGAACAAAAATCAACACCGCAGTTGCTCGTAGATGAGGTAAGAAATCGTTTGTAGTGGTAGGTCGAGATACTGATCGTTCCAGGTTTTCCATCCTTTCTACGTCTTTCAGATTGCCAGCCTGATTCTGTGGTCTCTTGACGAATATTATTACTACGCCGTGGCTATCTTCCTAATGTCGTTTGGAAGTATTGCCACCACCCTCATTGAAACCAAAGCGGTAGGTCGAATTCACCATTGTCTTTTGTTGGTATAACCGGAGGCTAATGAAACAGACGATGAAACGACTCCGCGAGATTTCTCGCTTCGAGTGCGATGTGCGTGTACTTCGAAATGGATTCTGTAAGGACTCAGCTGCCGTATAAACTTGCTCGAAATCCTGACGGACATAGGGCGATTTGTATCCTCGAGTGAGCTCGTGCCTGGTGACGTTTACGAGGTCAGCGACCCAAATCTTACTCAATTTCCGAGCGACGGCTTGCTTTTGAGCGGAGACTGCATCGTTAACGAGAGCATGCTGACAGGTGAGTTTCACTCGCAAGTCCTACTTCCGCATGAGTGAAACTTGTTTGGCTTACATCTCGCTCTCAGGTGAATCGGTCCCTGTGTCTAAAACACCGGCCACCGATGAGACGATGTATAGTCTCGATTTGGCTGCACCGACCGTGTCGCCAGAGATTGGCAAACACTTCCTCTTCTGTGGTACCAAGATCATTCGCGCCCGGCGACCGCAGGAAGAGCGTGATGGAGACGCTGTCGCCCTCGCACTCGTGGTCAGAACGGGATTCAGCACCACGAAGGGATCCCTTGTACGGTCCATGCTCTTCCCCAAACCATCCGGCTTCAAATTCTACAGAGACTCTTTCCGGTACATCAGTGTCATGGCTATCGTAGCCATGCTTGGTTTCATCGCCTCTCTCTTCAATTTCCTGCGGCTGCACCTTGCCTGGCACCTCATCATCGTCCGTGCTCTCGATCTTATCACAATCGTGGTGCCGCCAGCGCTACCCGCGACGCTCACCATTGGGACCAACTTCGCGCTGGGCCGACTGAAGAAGAAACAAATCTTTTGCATCAGTCCACAGCGGGTCAACGTAGGTGGTAAGATTGACATCATGTGCTTTGACAAGACCGGCACCCTAACAGAGGACGGATTGGACATACTCGGTGTTCGGGTCGCATCAACAGTAACAGGCAGGTTCACGGAGGTGCTTACCGATCCATCGTCGTTCGTACAGGCGCAGGCCGGCGGTCCAGCCCAGATGTCAAAATTGAGGGCAGCCTTGTACACCATGGCAACTTGCCACTCGTTGAGGTCTGTGGACGACGAGCTGATGGGTGATCCACTTGACCTCAAGATGTTTGAGTTTACAAGGTGGTCTTTCGAAGAAGGCAAACAAAGTCCCAACGAGGCAGACGACCAAGACCAGGGCAGCCTTTCGCCGTCAGTCGCCCGACCTCCAGCTGAGCATGATGCTCTTCTGCGAGGCGCCACTCAACAAGGAGATCAATCGGTAGGCTGCGGACCCCTGTCGATCAAAGCTAGACTAACCCACTTAACCAGCAATTGCTTGAGTTGGGGGTACTGAGGTCCTTCGAATTCGTTTCGCAGCTCCGTAGAGCAAGCGTCATAGTTCGACAGTTTGGACAGCAAAGTGGGGACATATATGTCAAAGGCGCTCCTGAATGCATGCGGGAAATATGTCGCGAAGACAGCTGTGAGTGATCCATATCTACCGAACTGATTTAGGTGTACCTCGAAAGGCACTACTGACCTTGAATGTCCTCTTCAACATATAGTCCCAGTCGACTATGATGATCAGCTTGCCTACTATACACACAAGGGTTATCGCGTCATTGGCTGCGCAGCTCGCCATATTCCAAAACTCAGCTGGGTCAAAGCCCAGAAAATGAAGCGACACGAGGCCGAGTCTCAACTGGAATTCACTGGTTTCATTATTTTCGAAAACAAGCTCAAGCCGACCACAGCGCCTGTACTGACTGAGCTACTGGAATCGAACATCAGTACGACGATGGTGACAGGTGACAACATCTTGACTGCCATCAGTGTTGCTCGTGAATGCAACTTGATCAACAAGACTGCGCACTGCTTCGTTCCGAGATTCATAGAAGGCAAGTGGCGACAAGTGAGGTATCTGATTGACTCTAACAGTAAGCAGGCAACGCCGGTGACCCAAAGGCTCGGCTACGGTGGGAGAGCATTGATAACGGGGGTTTCCAGCTGAACGAACAGACTCTTCTTGCAAGTTCATTCCAATTCTAAAGGTGTTGTAAAGCTAACTTTGTTGCACAGCCACTACCACCTCCGGCTGACGTTGACGCATCATTGGCATACAACATCAATGACATCCGCAATTACTCTCTAGCAGTCAGCGGCGAGATTTTTCGCTGGATTGTGGACTTCGCGCCTCCGTTGGTGTTGCAGAGAGTATGTTCATCCCCCGGAGCGTGCCACCTGGCTGCCTATGCTTACGATCTCAGATGCTGGTCCGTGGTCGAGTTTTCGCGCGCATGTCTCCAGATGAAAAGCACGAACTGGTTGAGAAATTGCAAGCGATCGGGTACTGCTGTGGCTTTTGTGGTGACGGTGCGAATGATTGCGGCGCTCTCAAGGCTGCAGATGTCGGCATCTCCCTCTCAGAGGCGGAAGCTTCTGTTGCAGCTCCGTTCACGTCACGCGTCTTCGACATCGGTTGCGTTCCCCAGGTTATCCGGTAAGTGTTTTCACCCCCCACGAAGCAGAGTATCATCATAACACATATCTTTAGCGAGGGTCGTGCTGCACTTGTGACGAGTTTCAGTTGCTTCAAGTACATGAGTTTGTACTCGGCCATCCAGTTCACGTCCGTCAGCTTTCTTTATGCTACAGCTTCTAATCTCGGTGACTTTCAAGTAAGTTGACATGATCGCCCAAAGCGTCATCACTGGCTGATCACTCTTTAGTTCCTATTCATTGATCTACTGTTGATTCTTCCTATTGCCATTTTCAGTAAGTCATGAGTCTAGTTCAGAACCGTTGAATAAAACGCTTATAAGTATCGTAGTGAGCTGGGCTGGGCCATACCCTGTCTTGTCACGAAAGCGACCAACTGCAGACCTCGTCTCTCGCAAGGTGCTCATACCGTTACTGGGCCAGATGGTCATTTGTATACTCGTGCAAACTGCTGTATATGTCGCCGTGCGAAAGCAGTCATGGTGAGCGCTTCCTACCTTGCTCCCACCATCATCTTTACGCACTGCTAACTACAAGAAAAGGTACGTACCCCCACGTGTCAACCATGACAAGTCGAATATCAAGAACTCGGAAAACACGGTTCTATTTCTGGTGTCCTGTTTCGAGTACATCTTGGCGGGTGTGGTCCTCAACGCGGGCCCTCCTTTCAGAGAAAAGGCGATGACGAACTGTAGGTGAAGTCGGATTGCAGCAACATTTGTCCAAGGAACTAACAATGAAAAGGGCCGTTTATGACAACCATCGTGGCAACCCTTTCAATCACAATATGGATGATCATTGGCCCGGGGCATTCAGTAAGGCACCTGATGCAACTTACCAAGACAAGCTGGGACTTTGAGCTCTTCATGATTCTACTCGGGGGCGTTTACTTGGTCGCGGCATGGATATCAGAAAAGTACCTCTTCCAAAAGCTGGCTCGGGCCGTGGGACGTTTCAAAGAAAACTTCCTGAAGAAGCCGAAGCAAAGAAAGGAGTATAAAATCATTTTGGAGCACATGGAGTTGTAGGATTACAAGGTTGAAGAGATGCCTTTGCGGCTTGATCGCACACGCTGCCATAATTCCACGTAAAGTTGGCGAGCATTGCCTTGATGTATTAAAATAAGGAATCGAGTGTGACGATTAAATCTAGTTTCTCCCTGAATGCGAACTTCTCAGTCTCGGTTTCTAGCTCGGATGTCAAGGATCGTGCTGTATCAAGCTACCTGAGTTGACCATAAATGAAGGTGTCATCGATGATCCACCGACCCGCATTCCGGTGCCGAACTAGCCTAGGCGGGTCGCTCCGGCTCCGAGTGGCCGGGGTCGCGGTCGCACCCTGCGACCTGCCACCCAGCCACAATCACAGCTAGCTAGTCGATACAATCATTCAGGTCAAGCTTCGACTGCTACCTGTTACTTCCAAGTCTCATACCAGTAATCTCCATTGAAGTAGCCTAAACACCTCGCATCAACCAACAACCCATATTGCTTTAGACCTCACTCGAAGCGGGTGCTCGGACATCGCTTGGGTTTCAAAGTACAATACAACCTCACGCATTGGGACTCGGGCCACAGAGACGGTCAATCCCTTATTTCTGCCTCTCTCATTCCACTGAACCTTCGCGAATCACCTCTACCGCGAAGATGAACATGGGTACGTCCTCGCACACAAGCCTCATGAAGCTCATTGTGAAGTCAGCATGTGACTCGACAACAGCTCTCTAACGCAACATCTAGACTGGATTCTCGACAGTGGCTACCTGCCCAACGCCGTCATCAGGATAGGCATTCGGCGCCAGCTTCAGGAGCGTCTCGACTCCATCGCGAGCACGTCTCTCGGCCTCGATTACGAGCGGAAGATGACGTTTATCGAGAAATTGCGCACTCAACCCATTGCAATTGAGACCGCTACGGCCAACAAGCAGCACTACGAGGTTGGCACCGGTGTCCTCGCCGCATGCCTTGGCCCCCGCATGAAGTATTCGTGCTGTCTGTACCCCAAGGGAGGCGAGACATTGGCACAGGCGGAAGTGGCCATGTTACAGACGTATATTGAAAAGGCGGAACTAAAGGATGGTATGAGTATCTTGGATCTCGGGTGAGTCGTCTCCGGCCCTTCCCATGCATCGAGAGATCATATGTTAGATTTAGGGCCTGACTGACCGTTACAGCTGCGGTTGGGGATCAGGAGCGCTGTACTTCGCCGAGGTACTTCCTAACTCCAAGGTCACGGCCTTTTCCAACTCCAGGACGCAGAAGGAGTACATCGATGGGAAAGCCAAGGAGAAGGGCTTATCAAACCTCACGGTCATCACAGGTAACGTTGTTGACTATGAGTTCGAGCGGGAGTCTTTTGACAGAGTTGTCTCCATCGAGGTTTGTATTTTCCCTGACCGCTAGATGCGTCCGATGAAAAGGATTTTGACTGTAACAAAAGCTATTTGAGCACATGAAAAACTACGAGCTCCTTATGGCAAAGGTGGGCAGGGCCTTAAAGCCTGGTGGCAAGCTTTTTGTCCATATCTTTGCCCACAGGACCACTCCCTACGATTAGTGAGTAACGGCCGCGATGTTGTGCATTATCGGGAAGCGCTGACCGCGGAAAACCTCAGTGAGGAGGGCTGGATGACGACGTATTTCTTCACAGGAGGCACTATGCCTTCCACCGACCTGCTCCTATTCTTCCAGCGGGACTTACAGATTCAGAAGCAGTGGTGGGTCAACGGACAACACTACTCCAAGACGTGCGAGGTAAGCTGCCGCCGATCGCCTTTCTACCGTACATCAGTCTCAGTATGACGAGCTAACACGAGCATCAAGCACTGGCTGAGCAAGATGCTTGCGCATAAGAAAGAGATCTGGCCGCACTTGGTCGAGACGTATGGGGAGCAGAACGCCAGCGTGTGGTTCAACAGATGGCAAATCTTCTACTTGGCGTGTTCCGAGCTGTTCGCCTACCAAGGCGGGGATACCTGGGGCGTGTCGCACTACCTCTTCGAAAAGCCCAACACTCAGTAGAAGAAGTGACGGACAGAGATGAACCCAAGCATGGTTGGGCTTGCCGCAATTGCTTTGCACCCATAATAGAGTAGCTAATCGTTGATTCCTCTGCCTATATTTGCCTGACTTTTGGACTGGCGAATGCCGAATGATCTGTTGATATCGCGCATCTTGCGCGTATTCCTCAAACTTCTTGTTCACTAGACCACCCATCTTTAGAGCTTTCGGTTCAGTGATCCCAAGGGTGCTTCCAGCCCAGCAACACAGCTCCTGCACATTTCCGTCAGCAATCACGCAATCAGTATTATCGAAAGTTGTAGGGAATATACCGTCTTTCTTCGCGCGGTACATGAGCTATCGATGGCGCAGAATGACATTAGCTTCCTCGGCCTCGCGGTATCAATAAGGGCTTCGTTAAGGGACATACGAAGAACCACATGCCAGCGCCCAGGGCAGTCGCTGTGAAGCGGTACACACCAGGGACGTGAGGCGTCGGAGGCTTGGGGCCGGTATACATGGCGAAAGTCGATACGCCAGGCGCGTCGTTCCGGGAAGATTCTCGAGGGAGAGGAATGGATGGAGGGATTCTTGAGGTTGCAACTCGTCAGCAGGCCGCCAGAAACTCAATTGAGTCCGGTCGAGTGGGCTCACATACCTCGGATTCGCCTTTGCCTCTAGGCGTTCTAAGCTTTGCTGGGAAACTAGGTCGGGAAATTCGGACAGTGATGGCCGTTCATCAGTCCCGTAGGAAGAAACGTCGTTGACGGACTGACAATCTGAGAGGTCCTTGGATGCTTAGGTAAGTCGGCTTGTGCCGGAGTGTTGGACCAATGGCAGAAAGTGCATTCTAAGTCTCTCTTTTCGTCTTGGCCCAGGGGACTACCCACCCAAGAGCACTGAGTGACTCGTGCTCCATTCACTCGGTACGTGTCTCCTTTGTCAAGACTTGCAAGGCACGTAGGTACCTAGGTACTCCGTTCCTTACCTTAGGGATGGATACCTATTCGGTACCCACCAACCTTCCATTGGGTGCTTGGCTAGCAGCACCTCATTCTTCCGAGTTCAAACTTGCAGCGCCTCATTGCCGCAGTACCTACTCTCCAGGTCAGTACAAAGGCTCAAACCCCTGGGCACTCAATTAGCGGCGTCAGGGTAGGTGGTCGTCGATTCCACCGTTAAGCCCCCCCGGCCGGATAAGAACCCACCCCTCCCCAACTCCAGTGACAGTCGCGGCATGAGATGGTTAGTGCCACCTATCCCTCCACCTGTCACGTACACATACATACACTCATACACTTGTTCAACACCAGCCTGTCTATCTGCGCCTGCATCAACTATCCATTCTTCTACGCAAACTTTTGCGACCTAACCCGACACAGACGCTCGCTCGTTCAATAAAAAGCCACCTCTTCCCGGTCTGGATTATTTTGTCAACTGGATATCTAGACACGACGACTTACGCCGATTATCGATCAGCGGACGATTACATCACCTAACTCTACAACAACCAGCGTATGCAACATGGCAACTCCTAAGTTCAACTCAAAGTCACCGACTATACGGCGCATATGTAAGATGCCTCTCAAACGTTGGATTCTTATCCATCTGACCACTCAGAAGCTCGCTAATCAATCGGACCCAAATCAGTGCGCGAAGCCCAAGAACTCTCCAGCTCTCCATCACCAGATTATACGGCTACTCCATTAGAATCAGATCTATTCGAATGGCACTTCACTTTCCGCGGGCCACCCAACTCCTCCTACAGCGAAGGCATCTACCATGGCCGTATCGTGTTGCCGCCTACATATCCTCTCCGCCCGCCGAGTTTCCGGTTCCTTACACCCAGCGGCCGTTTCGAAACCAACAGGGAGATTTGTCTAAGCATCAGCGGCCACCACGAAGAGACGTGGCAGCCTGCGTGGGGCGTGAGGACTGCACTCGTCGCGTATGTTCAGCCTGGGACTCCCTCTCTCTGCCTTTCCAGTCCCTATTAGAGATGTTTCCCCGTTAACTAACAAGATAAAAGGTTGCGCAGCTTCATGGAGACGGACCCCCGAGGCCAGCTGGGCGGCCTCGAGACAAGCGATTCTGTGCGGAAGCGTCATGCCATCGCATCGCACACATTCAAATGCCCAACGTGTGCAAAGACAAATACTGAAATCATCCAAGAATGTGAAGAATCGGCCAAGGCCAATTCCGACTCACCAGATTCAGCGACTGAAGTTGAGATACCCTCCGAGCTGAAGCTTGGATACAAGGATGAGATGACTGAGTCTAAGGTCTTAGAAGGAGGATCCACGGAAGCAGTGACACCGGTGCCTCCGACACCAAGAACCGAACCGGCGGATGCAGAGAGTGCCGAGCTGGCCGAGGGCTTTGTTCGTACGGCACCTGAGACAGTCGTGGCGGCCAGTTCGGCATCAACATCACAATCACCAGCAACGGCGGCATCTTACCCTCCTGCGCGTCCAGGTCAAGGAATTATCACCCCTACACGGACGGTCTCGCTGCCTCCGGCCCCAAATCTTAGTGTTCGCCCCCAGGCACCTCCTACCACCCATGCGTATGACGAAGGCGTACCACTGTGGGTTGATCGAGCCATTGTTGTTCTCGTTGTACTTCTGCTGGCCATGATTCTCAAAGTCTTGCTTGACTTTTAGTTACGATGATGCTCCTACAATTTGCATGAGGGGATCCAGCCCCCGTCACCCTGGATGAACGCTGAGATGCGAGAATCTGTTTGTTTCACGGTTGCTGGCGTCTGGTTGAGGTTATTTAGGCGGTTTTGCTTGGCCATGTCCATGATATATCGTCATCCGGAAACTTGTAGACTTTGTTTTATTGCTACGATGGCCACTGAGCCAAAAGCCCATGTTCCCAACGGGATGGGGATACCACTCCAATGAACTTTTTGGACCCTTGACCTGCACTTCGTAGGGACTACTCTCATACGCGTGCTATCCCGACTACCTTCATAATATCCTCCTTCACGAGTCGTTCACAACCCATTCCGCTGCTGTCCAACAACCAGCCACCACCACTCATCCACGGTGAAACTCTTTCCATAGGTAATACCCTTTAACACACCGTATCTTGCCCCCCAGTCAAACACCATCTGCACCTCAAACTCTTGTACATATGGTTTGAGCACGGCACAAACGGACGCGACATCCAGGGGTCCTCGAGTTGCGACAACGAACGCAACTGCGCCAAGAACTTGTGCCCAACGATCATGGTTGAGCTCCCCAAAAAAATCCGACCACAGTGGAACCGCCCGGTTATGGTTTTCCCTTGGCGGCTTGCTGTGCTTGGCTTTTTGTAGGAGGGCCAAATCTTCATCGTAAACGTACTTCTCTGTGGCCTCGATCTCAAGACCAAAGTTGTAGTACGACTTAGGGTATTTCCTACTTTCGTAATTGCCCGGGTCGAAACCGAGAGGAATATTCGGGACATCAACTGTGGTGACGGCAACTCTTCCGTACGCCTGCAAGTTCATCATGGCCATAACCTCACCATCCCTCAAGACATAGGGAATCCGGATCTTTTCGCCCCGTCGGAAGCTTACATCAAGTCGTTGTTTGAACTTGGCGGCGTCGATGTACTTGACCTCATTAGTCCACTTGATGAATCGCGGCAAGAATGTCTCGGTGAGGCGGTAAGGGCGGCCCTCGAGTGCTTTGAGCTTGCTATCCGTGATGACACCTTGACCTTGGAGAGTCTCGACCGCTTGCTCAAGAAGTGATTGGATGCGCTCCTCGTCTCCGCCTCCGATGCTCGCCATCTTCTTCCTGATATCTTGCGGCGCATATTTATCGCGATGCGTGTAGCAAAGGGAGCGCAACCACGACATGGCAATGGCTAGGTCCTCACTGTCCTGTGACAGCGCTCCCCCATCGTTGTCCACGAGGGAAGTCGCGGGGCGTGAAGTGGCCGCCTCAAATCTGTTAAAGACAGACATCTGAAAGTTATAGTACTCGTCGCGCCAATTGGTAATATCCGTCCAAGCTGAGCCGAGAGAGTAGCCTCGTTCCAGAGCAGTCTTGCTGGCAGGCAATTCCTGCGAATCCTCAATAAGACCAGCGGTCCACTTGATAAGGCGCGACCAGTCGTAGTCGACATAATTGTCAAAGTCAATGGGCGGGAATTCATCGTTCTCGTAGGCTGAGATAAATTGAATCTGGAATCGCTCAGAAAGCTGACTGATGAAAGTTCCACGATCCTTTCGGGCTTTCGACCAGAATCGTCGCATGGCGCTGAGGGCCATGTCGGGGAACAAGGTCATCATGAGACCCCATTCTATGATTCGGTCGGCACCACCAAGAAGTGTTCTTGTGACGACGAATGCGGCTATCAAGATGGTTTCATTCGTCTCGTCGAGCCCGGCGTTCTGTCTCGATGCATCTCTCAGGTCCATGTCTCTAGGCAACGGTATGAGCGTCCTCGTTTTCAGATCGATTCCGACCATAAGCTCTCTGGGCTCGGTCCCGAGCTTGGTCTGTCGTCGCTTGCGCTTTCTTTGACGACCAATCTCGCCGCCCCAGAGATGGTCAGTTGCAGTCGTTCCCTGTTCAGCGATGTGGAGGCTAAACAAGGCAGATTGACTGAGTTGGTTCACAGGATCCCATTCAAGTTGGGGGTTCTCCCATCCGCCGGGAAGGTCATCGACGACATGGTTGATAAAGATATAATCCGGGTCGATCGACCCCGCCAAAAGGAGCTTCATACCCTCAGTTGACAGCTCCCAGTCGAAGCAGGCATCGACCTGATCGGAGAATTCGTAGAATTGGCTGCTGTTGGGCAACTTGTGTCCAGGCCCCCCTCGCCACTTTGTTATCTCAGAGAGATTTTGAGGCAAGTTCTGTCGGAGGAACCAACGCGAATCGGGCATCCAGCCACTGATTGTCAGGCTACGGTCCTCCGTGTCGAAGAATGCGCTCTCACACGCCGGCCAGGTACCGTCATTGCCTTCAATCGTGTCGGCATGAGCGAAGGTTACGTTGAACAGGTCGTGGCACACGTCAGATGTTGGCGGGGCCGTGGGATAAGTTGGCTCTGGGGCCGAGGCTTCAGGAAGAGGTGTGTGTTGAATGTCTTCTGGCATTTCGGGTCCCAGATATGTGTTGGGATTCAGAAAGACAATATTCGGAGGACAGCCGCTCCGTCCACCACCGCGAGATTCGGAGGGCCCAGCGATTGGTCCTACTTGCCCTGTCATGAAGAATCGAAAGATGTCTCTCTTGCGTGTTCCATCGGGACCTTGATCTTCTGCATGGGCGATCTGTTCCCTTGTGACCATTCGTTTCCTGCGTTTCCTTGGGGTCTGGGATCCCTCAGGGGGCGTATTTGGCCTCTCATTAGCTGCTTTATTGGCATAAAAAGGAGCATCAAGAACCTCCATCACCTGAACTGTCTTCCTACGGCTGGAGAAGACAGGCTGAGCGTCATGCTTGTCCTCCTCAGGCATTCCTGCCTTGGGCCTGAAGGCCGGCGGGATGTAAAGTCTTGGGTGATGAGCCATGATATTCGCTTTCATAGCTGCACCTGGCGGGGATGACGCTTCGATGCCAGGAATCCGTATCAATTGGTAGTTCGCCATCATGCCTTTAGAATTCTTGAAAGCATGCGTACTGACAACCACTTGCTTCTTCTTCGCCAACCTTGCCAATGCGTTTTTGTACATTTGATGGTCTGGCGCCTCTTCAGACGAGAACAGAGTTTCCCACGTAGCGATAGTAGCGTACCACAGAGACTGGCCTCCGGGGAAGACACCACCACTCGCATGTAGGATGTACTGAAGTGCCCGTTCCATGGTCTGTGTTTTTGAAAGAGTACTACTATCGGTTAGACTGGCCCTCAGCGCGTCTGCATGTGGTAGTGGACTGGATTCGATGACAGGTGCTGCCGTATCTCCTGAGCCTGCTCGGTTGGGACTTCCATTCGAACTTCGCTTTGCTGGACCCGAGTGCGAAACTCGTCGCCCCGAATGATCATGCATTCTCGTTGGCGTCAAAAGTTGCGGTGGATCGATTCCAGCAGTGTCTAGGAGAGTCTTCCTGCGGCTTTCCGGGGAGATATGCATTCCCTTGGCTTTTGGTGTGTCTTCCCCCCTTGCTTTCCCGACTGCTATTTGAAGTGAGGCATGTTTCGTTGGCATGTCTCTTACAGCGCTGGCAGGATCATCAATGAGCCCACTCATGGGCAGCTGCGTCGAGGATACCGGCGGCTTCAGTGCACTTGATGACTTTGACGTACTCCGATTACTGCCTATGCCCCTTCTCGCGCCTCGTCTTGTCTCCTGTAGTACGCCGGATTCCCCTCCCTGATCGGTGCGCAGTCTTCTGCTCCTGAAAGGAGTAGCCTCGAAGGATTGTATAGCAGCGGTGACAGCGTCATCTCCTCTTTCATGCAAGCCGAAGGCGTCCTCCTGGCCTTCCTCATCGTCTAGAGTGTCATTGAGGGCAGACAACCTCGAGTGCCGAGGTTTGATCTGTCGAGGAGGATTAACTGCTCGCTTCGCCAGAGTCGATCGTTTCGCAGCTGGGAAAAGTTTCTCGGGAGGTCCAATAAGGGGTGCCACATAGTTTGGGTTACAGGGTGTCTTCGATTTCTCGAGGTGGTATTTAATACCAACGTCGTTCTTCCAAGTTCCTCCACATTTGTCGCATTTGAAAATCTTGGGACGGCCACGGGCAGAAGGTTTTGCTGACCCTTTCTTGGTTCGACGGCCTCCACGCTTCACAGGCACGCCGTCGATAAGTGTATCATCCACTGCCTCGGCATTGGGTATCTCCATATCTTGATTTAATTGTTGAGAGCCCACGACAATGGATTGCTCATCCGTTGGCAGGGCGGCAGGAACCTCGATCCCCTCGGCTGTCGTATCTGGTAGCGTTGCGTCTGGGTTCAAAGGTTCCTGAAGCTTGCCTTCTTGGCCAACAGCGGCATGGATAGTGGACTCGTCTGTACCATGAACGGGAGGAGCCTGAGGGATATGTGGGCCCGCGCCGGCTTCAGGATTTTGATCGCTATTGGAGAGTATTCTGGACAGCGCTGATGGATCTACTTTGAGTGTCACGATACTCGATGCCGTTGCCGATTCAGCTGGGCGTCGCCTCGTACCACGCCTGGTAGTCGTTGCAGAGGGGGTTGTAGAGTCTAGCTCTGAGCACGTTCCCGCTGTAAAGCTCGCGTCCTCTTCAGAAGAATCTTCGCCGGTCTGCTGTAAAAGCCTTCTTCGCTTTCCTTGACGCAGTCCTCCAGCTTCTTGAGCCACATTGGCTCGCGGGGTATCCAAAACCTCGGCCTTCCTCTTGGTGATCGCATTGAGCGCCTTGCCAGAAACTCGAGCAAGAGCAGCTAGGCCACTGGCAGTATAGGATAAGTCAGGGACTACTGCGGGATATGTAAAATGGCCTGCCAGCGTCTTTCCACAAGCCCCGTCAGCCAGAGAATGATCATTGCCCATCTGTCCAGTGAGATTCTTGTCAGCATCGGCGGCAACTTTTTGCTGGGCGCTGAGTGCAAAATAGCGATATTGCTGAGATTTGCCTTTTCGATGCATCTCACTCGATACCTGAAAGTGCCTGAGATGCACTGGCTGCTGTGTCGGGAGCGAGATTGTCGAGGAAATGGAGGATATATACCGCCGAAAGGATGGCCCCAAAGTCAAGTCTCCTAACTGCTTATTCGACAGACCCGCGGAGCCTGCAGCAGAAATATTGTCGAAGATTGTCGTGGTTAGTGGTTTGTCGGCTATCCAGCTGGAGCGTGGATTCATTCGTCTTCTGTTGAGAGCACGACCAGGTTCAGTCCCTGGGCTTGGGGTGTCCATGCTGGCGGTTTTGCTTGCCGGATCAGATCCAAGATCTCCACCATTTAGGCTGTGATCAGACTGAATGCTTTTCTGCTTTCCCGTAGCCAGATAGGCAGCCCAATCCTCGTGCGTAAGATCGTGGTCGAATTTGAGGCAGTCCTTGAAAAGTTTCCCAGACAAAGTGGCGCCAACATACTGGATGGCTCCAGTCTGGACGAAGAATCGACACGTCTTGGCTGCCACTTTCATCTGCCATCTCAGACCCAAAATGCCCAGTTTGCACCGTAGGTCATGATATCTGATGATACCAAAGGCCTTCACAATGGCCATTATTGTTTGGGCTAGAGAGATGTAGTCAACTGATTCCCCATTCCACCTGCCACGCCATGAGACTGGCTCCAAGTCGCACGCCAGGGCGTTTCGGGACATATCAACAGTCGTGTGCAGACTAGCCGTTGCTTTCAAGGGATCGATTGGAAGAGCTGGGGCGAAGCGCGTCAACCACATCTTGCTGGTCTTGGTTCCCCTGACGAGCGTCGTTCTTTTCGAGATATATCCCTTCTCTGCTAAAGCATCTGTTCTTTTGGGCAATGAGCGTTTGTCTTGGCCAACAAGCCGACCTAAATCGCCTTGCAGGATACCCTCCTGCTTAGTGGAGGCGATACCGACCAAGGCCATCCACTCCAGTCTCGGGACCCTTCGGTAGTCGGGCGCATGTCCAGCAATGGACTCCCACATGCGATCCTCAGAGACGTATATACGAGGCCGCTTTCGAAGGCCTGGGGTCTTCGGCGCCGACTTGACGAGGCCGTTAGATTCAGAGTCATTTAGACCTTCTTTTGCGGCACTCTCTGAGGTACTGAGAGCTGCTGTTCCATCCTGAGAGTCTGGATCCGGTAAGGCGAGGATGTCAGCCAGAGGTACATGATTCCACTTTCGATTCGGTCCGACGGAGACGTCCTTCCTCACTCTCAGCCAGTCCCAGGCTGTAGACCACAGTAACTGGTTGGATTCCTCGTCTGTTGACTGAGAGGGTTCTGCTAGTGCATCTTGCCTGGGTCGGGTGTCCTTGTAAAAAGTCCCGAGTGAATCGAGTACATGCAGTACAGTGCATCCTATTAACCGCTTGTCAGTGAGATGCGCCAGCTAGAAAGTTTTCCAAGCCAAAAAGTTTTTAAACGCACGACTGGTGGGGGGACATAGTCGAATGCCAGCCATCTCAGTGTAATTGCGTAAACTGTAAGTAGAATGATAATTTGGAAGTGATGAACAAGAAGCCGAGAATCCTCGTTCTCATGAGCGTGCAGGGCAGGTTCTCTCACCCAAGTCACCATAACATGAGATGTCAGTGATGACTGACTCTATCAGTCGCTCGAGGTCGCGGGACATTGTGCCTCCTTTTTGGGGGTTGTCATTATCAGGTGAACGAAAGCCGCATAGAAAAAGTCATGCGAATATTGACGGCGAAGGTCGACGATGGAAAATCGAACCCAAGATGCCTGGGTTGGCGTATGCGGTTGGTCGAAAATTCCTTCCAGATTCCGGTTGGTTTTCCCCCGCTACGTTTGAGTCGGCCAAAGATCTGGAAAGTGGAGGGGAAGGAAACCGCTTGAGTCTGGCCGCGTCGGGAACCCCGCCGTCATGGTGGGATACGTACCTTAGGTGCAGCATCGTCCAGGTGGCTGTGGTGGCTGTGGACGAGACAATAGCTACTGTTACCTCCACTGCACGTGATCATGGCATGATATCTGTTTCGCACGGACGTAGTCCGTAATTTGGCCTTCAGTTCTTGGATAACCTTGAGGGCAAGAGGGCCGGAGGTATGGACTGGATATCTCGTCTCGTGTCACATCTCAAGTAGACAAGATATGAGGTAGGTAATTAAATCAAAGTGACTCTAGGTTTTCATCGGTGTCTTCAAAGACAGGCTTTTGTTACTGCTAGTTTTGGGTATCTCGAGATCTCGTCACGGCAAGCTTAGCCAACTTTTCCTCCTGCTGTTTTCTGTAAGCCACAAGGAATGCCTCTCTGGTTTCCTGGAGCTCTTCACGCCTTCTCAGGCTACCAGCGGATTTTGGCACGTTGGAGACATCAACGGCCGCACCACGGACCAACAGCTTATCTCTGCCGGCCTTGTGAAGTTCTGGCGGAGCCTGCGCGACATCATGGAGCCCTACTTTGGCCTCGGCACGCATCTTCTTGAGCACCGCCCAAGGATCTTCTTCGCGGTCTGCGCCCTTACTCTTCTTCCCCTTTTTACCCTTCTTCTTGTCCTGCCCAGGTTCGTAGAAGGCCTTTGAGGTCTGTCCGAAATTGCCAAAGGTACCGCCGTTGATCTCTTCATCTAGCTCGCGTTCGGCGATCTCTTCGAGCTCCTCTTCTCTCTTCTCTTGAATCTTGCGCTCTTCCTCACGCCACTGGTCATATAGCTTGTGCATCTTCTTCTCTTTCCGCGTCCTGACGGTCTTGAGACCGAGAGGATCTTTTCCGCCCCTTTCAGTCTTATTGACAAGGTTGGCCAGGGGTAGGGCTGCGTTGACGCGGGCAGCGAAATCGGACATCTTCTCACCCGGCCTGATCGTGGGCATCTCGGGCTTCCCAGTCTCCTCAGCCTTGGTCTCGCTCTGCGCGGCTGCCGCAGCTTTCTTAGCTGCCTTCTTCTTTTGGGCCACCGTCTCGCCATTATCTAGACCAGATCGTTGTCTCCTGCCCGACGCCAACGACATGATGCGCTTGAAAGCTCTCGGAGCATCGTCATCATTGCTGCGACCTTTTCTCTTCTTGGAGACGCCATCATTCTCTGTCTTTTGGATTTTGCCATTCTTGCCGTTCTTGGTGTTTTTCGCATTATTGGCTAAAGCTTTTCGACTTCGCAGCTGAACGGGAAGCGGCCTCGCGATTTGTGATGGGGGGAGATCAAATCTGCATGAAGCCGGTTAGTGCATGCCACAACGGCATCTCAGGCGGTTGAAACTTACGCTGAGGGATCCTGTTCCCTCCTGGTATGTTTGTGAGGCATTGCGACTGACTTGAATGGATGACTTGTTGAGCGATTCAGTACAGAAACACGTTCCCCTCTACTTCAAGGTTTCGTAATTGCAGGTGAGGCGGGATGATTCGCGACTCAGGGACGGGAGTGATGGAAAATTTTGTATTATGTCAGCGACGATAACAAGTGGTCGTCTGATAAGAAGTGAGGCACATTCTTTGGGGGTAACCCCCGCTCCACCTCATGAAACCAACGCCCTGTCGTGGCAATGGAGGAACGTACCGTGCTGCAGCTGCAGGGGTCTCCACGTCGGAAAGCCCCTAGGGCCGGTCCACCTTGGACAGATCACACGCGGGAATCCCACAATCTGGCATCTTGGCACCTGATCAATGACAGTTCTGCAGCACATGGGCTGGCTTCACCTGGTCATAGGTACAAAAACTTTGCTCGAGGTTGAGGTACCCGCCCTGCATGCTTCGCTGATCATCTGTAAATTGATTTTTTTCCCTGCCAAGCAAGTGGCTGTCAAGTCATTCTCGGGAGACTCAAACAACCAACAGTGCCAAAGCCTCTGCCAATACAATCGATCACCTTACCCACGGAGAAAATGTGGTGCGGAGCTCACCGAATATACCTACCAGATAAGCGACTCAGAAGGATGGTGGGACCTGGAGCCGCCATCTAGGCCGAAGCACGTTGGAATCCAGAGCTTGTTTTCTCCAGTGAGATGATCGTGTTTGTCAATGGAGTACGCTTCTTATGGGAAGTGTACTAGAACATCCCTTTTGATGAGAACCAGGCTTGTCGCACGCATGGGCATGCATGGACAGTGTTCCTCCTTCGTTGCCGTCTCGATGGATGATGCCACAGTGATGAGCGCCTCATGTTGACGGAGAAGTGCAGCGGTGACGGAGGCGCCGCCATGACCAGGCAAATGGTAGCGGAAGGGGGCGAAGACGTGCTATGCCAGAGACCAGATCAACATGAGGCGGTAATTGCAAGGTGGCTGGCACAACTGCTACGTCCCCGGTTGGCGAAAGCAACTGTAGGGGAACGAGGTGAGGTATTTGCACCCGAGTCCGTCCCACAGAGCAAGCCCGACGGACTCTAGGATTCAGACTTCAGACTTCAGACTTCAGACTCGGAGAAAGGCGTGTTTCGCGTGTCGGAGATGTCGAGGTGTGGTTGAGTGAGGAGAACAAACTCAATTACTGGCCGTCTGATTATGTGACACTTCCAGTCGTTTTCGGACGTGTCTCAGTATCGACGGCTGATGAGTTGCGTACGTAGACGATTGCGCTGAGCTTTTTTACCAAATGCCTTTTTTTTTTTCCATACTTTTTCCCGGCTTGATGTCGGCATCAGTCGGTGGGTGTTCATCAGTCAGTCAGTCAGTCAGTCAGCCCATAATCACGGTCAAGTCAGAAACACTTCGTGCAAGCATGGCCATGGCTGATGGATGGATGGCTGTTGTTTCTGGTTTTGGGCGGGAAACGGAGGCTCGGACGTGCCGCCGTCCGCGCGACCCATGGAAATGTACCGATCAGTCACGCTCTGGGGCGATGCCGCGATGGGCGCATGGCTGACACGAGCGTGTATCCATTTTGGTGTGGCTGAGATACGGAGTATTGACAGATCGCAGCTAGACTTGGTCAAAACGCCTCGCCTTCGGCTCAAAGTGCGGCGGCCGAAGTTCTTATCCGTACACAAACAAGCACGCAAGAAGCTTCCCGGGCGCCACGCTGCCCTGCCTTGGAGTTGAATCCACATGTAAGCTGGCTGGCAAGTCGGCGGGATGCCATGAACCAAGGTGGTCCACGAGGAAACGAGGGCATTTGTAATAGGTCGTTCTAGGCTGGCCTTGAACCTGGTGGAGGGCCATGATTTTGTGGGGATACCTAAGGTAGTTACCTCGTGCAGTCTGGTCCAGTCTAGGACGAGCGCGGACTCCTCAGACCGCACATAGCAGGAACCCTCTCGGAAACGGCACTGGGGGCTGGTGCTCTATCTAAGCATATTAAGGTATGAATGATGCGCGTGACATAGATAGTACACCATCAAGGCCGGGAGTGCGAGAGGGATTTAATGTTACTAGCTGGTTTCTCATGGTCGCTTGAATGGAAGTTAATCCGCCTATGAGCTGCGCCACATGCTTGAAAGAGTATGGCCTGTAAGGCAAAGGCGCGAGAAGAGGAGTAGCAAGGTACCTACGTATTGAGTATTGTGTAGGTAGAGGCGGCATACCAGATGAGAGGCAGAAAGAAAAAACGAGAAGGAGGGATGTTGGCATGATTGGGAGAGAGGGATTCGAGAGCCCAGAACATGGAGCACGCCGTCTCAAAGCCGGTACTGGCTTAGCACGGACCATCTCAGAGTTGAGGAAGCGAAAGTCCGTCCAGTCTTACTCTCGCGAGGTGCGGCGTGCGGTGTTCCTGCGACTTGCTTGACTGGGTTCAAACTTCAATGTAGGTATCCATCTGCGGGGAGATGCCACGGCGGGGAACATGACTTCTCCACGGAGGCAAGTATCTACGCCGCCTATCGATAGGTACAAGATACTTCGTATGCACCGTATGAAAATGGTTAATGAAGTGCCTTGGATGCTTAGGCGCTCCACCAAGGACCTAACCCAAGGTACCTTGTGTCCATCGGTGGCCACAGCGGGCAGCTTTGTACGACGGTCATTGACCACTGAGATGTCCGTACTGGTAGCAGAAGGCGCAGCTGCTGGACTGGATTGGAGATGCATGGCCGGTACTCCTTCGCTCTCTTTCCCAAATTCTTTTTTCGTTCCTTTCAGCTGTAGGACCGTAGCTGTCTCCCGTGCCAAGCCTCCAACCAGTCTCCAACCAATCTCCAAGTAGTGTACCTCGTTCTTTTTCTTTTCATCCTCGATACTCTCTGAACTTTCCGCACTGACTTTTCCTTGGCACCTCATGTTTCCCTTGTGCCTCACCCGCAGAGGCAAGAAGTGTCGAGGAAAGCGGCTGGGATGAGGGGTCTCAGGGTCTGGTCAAAGTACCTGACTCCAGGAGGGGGCCGGAAGCAACTACGAGGTACCTGGACCTCGGGAACGCCAGAGTGCAGGGATTTCCCCGTCGGCCAGACCCTCGTCGACTCTCTTTCGCCATTCGACTGAGGCATTCCGACACGACAGGTTTGGTTTGAGAGAGGCATGCCGAATAACCTTAGTTGTTGGCCTCTTGTTTTGCGACTAACGACAATGGGACCTTGGTGCGCCTTTCCACTGGTCACAGAGTCATCGCCCATGCGCTACCTCGACGCGCTACTTCCATGGTTGACGTTCGACACTTGACCCCAGACCTGAGAATAGTCTCACACACACACACACACACCCTCTCTCTGTCTCTCTCTCTCTCTTCCTTTTTTCTTGGCCTCACTTTCTTGCCCTGTCTATTCTCCATGGCATGACTGTCGTCGTTGTCGTCGTCACTCGTCGTGGACATAATGAATGACTATCCTTGTTTCGTGGCCTCTGACCGTGCATACAACCACCGCCATGACACGATACATATCTCTGCTGCCTGGCCAAGACGATCCACACATTCAGATACCGTTGTCCCTGAAGCCCATAATCACATTTATTCTTCGTTACACTGATTGATCCTGGGCCTGAACCAACACCCCCCTTCGCCAGGGTAACAAACACAAACAAAACAGGCGCCAGAAACACTCCCTCGGGTCCCGCGCCCCCCACCGTCTTGGGGCTAGCTAAGCTCCTGATAGACTTTCTTAGTCTTAGTCCCTTTTACGGACGTGGAACAGGACAGGACATGGATGACTTGGAAATGCTTGAATACGCCGCCCACTGACTAGCATTAGTCCCCCTTCTCCCCAACCAAGTACCTTAGCTTGTAGTGTCTAGCATGGAATCCATGTATCGCTACTGCTGCATTGTTGCTGCTGCCGCCGTAGATGCCACTACACAACTGGAGACATCACATCTTCTGGAACCATATGCTAGACACTAGACCCGTGTCCCATCCACAGCACAGCGTCTTGTCCGTTTGCTCTCTGTCGCTCACTCACGCCCTCATTCAGCTCACTGACTCTCTCTCATTCTCCTCCTTCCCCTAGCCCCCGTTCCTCCGACTTTCCAACGTGCCTCGCTGTCTCTTCATCTTGCTCTCAGGCCCTCTCAGCTCTTCCCAAAGTCTGTTCTCAACCGCCGTCCCTACCCCAGCATCCATCCCTAACCATGCTCGGATCTACTTGCCGTTTTAACCTTTATATCCCTACCCCATTTCGCCCTGTCCTTACCTCGCCCTGAGGTACCCGACCTTATTACCTACCTTCACCTTGCGGTGATCTTTAGCTCCAGTGTCCCCCTCTTAAAGCAGGCAGCAAGCCAAGCCAACAACCACTTTCACAGATCCCGCTATATTTGGTGTCTCTCTCCCGCAGTTCTTCACTCTTTGCCTCGTCCGCAAACATCTAGACTTATTCGCCCTTGCCTTTGTTGGTTTTCTCTTTGTGCACCTCCCTTCCACCACTGCCAGTACCTCATACTACGTACTTATCTGGCCTCCTACCTCGAAGTGCCGCACAGCCTGCCTGACGGACTTGGAAACGGCTTGCCGTACAATAGCACTGCCGCAGCCCAGACTTACAGTCTACGAACCCTCGTACTTTACCACGATATGCTCTAGAGATAAAGAGCAACCATCCGACGGCCTCTTCTTCTTGCCTTCTCTCTGATCAGGCGCCTCTGTCTCCGACCCATTGTCCGATCATATTAGCTGGAATATCAGACCTATTCGAGAATGTCTACTACAAAGAGCGCCAGCATCGACGCCGTGCGTGATCGCTTCCGTCAATTTTGGTCCCGAAACAGCAACACGATACCTCGCTACAGAGACTCTCCCGAGGAAGCAGACACCGCAAGTGAAGGCGGAATCGAAGTCCCGCCAACACCAGCTGAGAGTTTTACTTCCGAAGATGGATTACTCCCTCCTGCCTACATGATACCGAAACCATGGACACGGAAACGTTCCTTCATCATGTGCGGCGCTGTTTGGTTAGCCATGCTGTAAGTGTTGCGAACGGCGCAATATTTGATTCCCCGGCTAACTTTGGATCTTAGCTTGATATTTGTCCTTCTGAACCTGGTACTATTCGTAGCCCGCGAGGTCTGGGATACGGCATCCGGGCAGTTTGAAAGCGCGAGCATCGTTGAGCCGATTCCATGCCACTCTCATAATGACTACTGGAGAAAAAGACCCATCTATGACGCTCTCCAGGCAGGATGCATTGGCATTGAGGCAGACGTGTGGCTCATGGACACCGAGTTATTCGTTGGCCACAACAAGTGGTCTCTGCGTCAGAAGAACACCTTCACGAGTCTCTACATAGACCCCCTCGTTCGTCTGCTTGAGGAACGGAACGCGGACCTCGGAAACATCACACAGGAATCGCCTCGGGGCATTTATGAGGCAAGCCCGGATCAAACCATGGTTCTCTTGGTGGATTTGAAGACGAGCGGCCCGGAGACTTGGCCGGAGGTGGTCCGTCAGTTGGAGCCCTTGCGAGAGCGAGGCTGGCTGAGCAAAGTCATCGATGGCAAAGTCCACTATGGGCCCATCACCGTCGTCGGGACAGGCAACACTCCTTTCGGTATGGTCGTCGAAAACACGACCTACAGGGACACGTTCTTCGACGCTCCCCTCCTGAACCTAGACCGTCACAACTTCGATCTTACCAACTCCTTCTACACGAGCGTATCGTTCAAGAAGGCGCTCGGCACCGTTTGGTTTGGTGACCTATCAAAGGGCCAAATGGGGAAACTGAGAGCGCAAATCAAAGAAGCCCATTCTCGCGGCTTAATGGTCCGGTACTGGGATCTCCCAGCATGGCCAATCAGTATCAGAAACCACGTATGGGATGTGCTTGTTCAAGAGGGCGTTGATATCCTAAATGTGGACGATCTGAAAGGCGCCAGGAGAGAGTGGGATCTCAAGGGGTGGAAACGGCTAACCGGCAACTCCACGATACCAGCCTAACCGGATAGGGCTTGTGCACAATGGTGTACACAGAACCAAATCATCAAACCGCTACCAATTATGACAACGCATAACAGCGTGAGCTCCTCCAGAGGCACACCCCCCTCTTCGGAGTCAGAGCCACGCTTGCCGGTCGACAATATCTGGAATGTTGGCGGGAGCATTCTCCCTGCTCATATTGGCGTGTCGCTTCTCGAGAGCTGAGACACTCGATGCTGGGAGAATACGATATAAACACCACAACCACTACCGATCTCCTATTCAAGGCCGGCCCATGGGCCATCGCACAAAACTACCCAAAATCGATGTACAACGTTGTCAGATTAACTCCTTTCTCGGGTAGGACGACTTCTCCGAGAACGTCCTTCACATACGGCTACTTGGAGTCGCCTTGTCTACACCAAATAGTACACTTAGAAAATTTTCGGACGTGCCCATTACTAGAAGGTGTTTACGTGGCAAAGTTATTGTACACGGAGAAAAGGAACATGCGGGACGTTGATGGAGTAGCAACATACGTACAATGAATGGGTTGGCGCAAGTTGCATTGCAGTCAACGCCGTTTACAGAGCGGTCCGGGCGATAACCGCCGAGCTGACCGATTCCGATCCGTGCCAAGACTCGGGTGCGATGGCTTCGCAATCTTCCTCCCGGCCACCGCCGTGTGTGCCGGAACGGGCTTTGCCCGGATACCTTGGTTAAGTAGATAAAAGTTACTGTAATACAAGGACTATTAGTCATCATATCTGGTCGGGATTTGCAGGCGATTTGTGGTGCATCGGTTTTTGCCTTTGAAGCCGAAATACCGTGTTTTCTCCGGCGGGGAGGCCTCGGCAACGGCGAACAGGACGACGCATCTTAGACTGATGGTTCTCTTAGCTCACGACCCCGCAATATCCATGGACGATCTGAATGCATGACGTCCGGATGAAATGCCCGCCCGCAATACCACGTCTTGAAGATTTAAGGCTGGCGTTCGTCGACATTTCCCCCTTTGATTCAATCATACATAGTTGCACATACAAGGACTCAAATTCCATATCTTCCCTTATCTCATCCCATCTCAGCTCATCGTATCTCGATTAGACGAACTCTCTTCCGAACCCTATCCTTGGCATTGTTTTCATCACACATAATTCCACTATCAACACTTCAGCCTGTCTTTCACAATGTCTGGACAGCTCGCAAGTCTCGATGTGAGTAACAGGGTCAAATGGGAATATTAAACTACAACGGCCACGAAGCTCCACGATCACTAATTAAGAACCAACTAGCCCTCCATGGCGGATCGTCTGCCGCCTCATTCCCAGGTCCTCTTTGACGCGAAGGCGTCAGCTGGGCTTACGTTTGAGGAAATCGCCAAGCATCTCGGCCGCAGCGAAGTTGCCATTGCGGGCATCTTCTATGGTCAGGTACAGGCCTCGGAAGAGGACGTCCAGAAGCTGTCTGAGCTCCTCGGAATCCAGGCCGCGAACCTGAAGCAGCTGAACAACTACCCCGACCGCGGCCGAGCCGGGCCCATGCCGCCTGTCGAGCCGCTCATCTACCGCCTGTACGAGATTGTGCAAAACTACGGGTACGCCTACAAGGCTGTCATGAACGAGAAGTTTGGCGACGGCATCATGAGTGCGATTTGCTTCAACACAAAGGTCGAAAAGGAGATCGATGAGGCTGGGAGCCCGTGGGTTGTCATCACCCTCAAGGGCAAATGGTACGTACAATTTGCTCGCTTCTTATACTTGATGCTCCATGGCTATGAACGTGAAACTGACCTTAATGATTAGGCTTCCCTTCACTCGGTTCTAGGGGGAGCCATGAAGTCATTGGATACAGCAAACAGAAGCGTCATGTGAAATGAGCAATGAGGATAGATCAGCTTTCATCACGTTTGTCGCCCGAGGCTAGTTTGGAAGCGAGGAGTTTCGGCTTGGTGGCAATGTACATGAAAGAAGGTGGCAGTCATTCGATCCCCCAAGGTGGTCAATCCACAGACACACGACTGTGTTACCTCGAGCTTCGTTCGATGTAGCATACCTTCGCCCACGGTTGTTGGCCTGCTACACAATATCAGATCTAATGAGAGACCAAGACTCGTAGTGGGGAGATAATACAAGCTTGATAGCAGGTTGCGGACCTTGATTGGGTTATAGAGCATCGACGGCCGCATAATCGTTGAATTGCCCTTCTTTGATCACATGATTGGATCAAAAGAAGCCATAGTTAGCCACTGGGCGAGTACTCGTAATCGAAACATATCCCGCAAGGGTCAATGACCGCAGTCTAAACATCGAACGATCGACACCTCAGAAAGCTGCTGTCTTTGGTAGAGTAACATATTCGGCATGAAAGGAATTTGTTCAGTTTCAGCTGCTCAAGGAATGAAAGCCAAGTGTTTCCTAGTCAAAGAACTTGTGCGGGTACAAGTATTCAAGATCGTCTCTCTTCCATACTCCCCTATTCGCCCCCCCCCCCCCCCCCCCCCCCCCCTCTCCCCCCCCCCCTCCCCCCCTCCCCCCCCCCCCCCCCCTCCCCCCCCCGCGCCCCCGCCCTCCTTCCTCTCTCCGCCCTCGGCGCGTTCCCCTCGCGCCCCCCCCCCTCCTCCCCCCCCCCCCCCCCCCCCCTCCGGTTGGCCCTTTGTCTCTCAAACTGTCACTCAGTGCCATTCCCGTCCGGAGGAGTCTCGCACAGTTTACCTTGATTGCGCTGGAAGCATGCTTTGTCGGTCCCCTGCACCTGGCTTGTACGTCTGTCCGAAGATATTGCCAAGCCCCAGGCCCCTCCTGTATGCCGTATAATATCGCTGTCTTGGGCATATCAAAGGTGCTGCAGGACTCAAAGAGTACAGGCTGGCGATCTAGCAAACGAGGCGAAGTTTCCCTGCTCGCCGTTGCGGTGAAGTGTATGAAGGCTAGCCTCCATTTGTTTGCAATGTTGTGACGCTGACAACAATGAATTTTCATGGGTGTTGCCGGTTTCCTAGTCAAAGAGTCCAAGTTCTTGCAATAGTTGTTCGGCTCTTGTGCTTGACTCGTAGTCATCAATTACGTCTCGGGCAAGTCATCTGCTCGTCATTGTGGAAACTAGGCGCTGCGTAGGAACATCGCAGCTGCAGCACACTATTCAACGCGGCCACTGCGGACTTGAACAACTCTGGTGCCACAGACGAGAGGAACCGCTGATATAAAAAGCAACTGAAATACCTCGAGACTATGATGCGTTTGTCCATCGCTACAATACAGACCAAGGCCTACGTCGATCGTCCTCTATCAAAGAAACAGACCCGGATATACTATTTTACGCTGTCGATACCAAGTCAAAACAGAACCTGACTTCAACACCAAGCGCCAAAGCAGCTGTGATGGAAACCCCTACCAACACTTGCAAGACCGATGTCAAACCCAGTTCTGGCACCAACGGCAGCGACCAAATTCACTCGACTACTCAACGAAGACGGAGGCCATAGAGCTAGGCCAGTCTGGCAACGATGGGGTGGCTTTGGACAACTGAGCCATGTAATTAGATAGACCGCAACGAGAGCGCCCCGTTGTGGATATCCCGGGCTTCATCCCTCTGTCTTCACCGTACCACTTCACCATACCACAATTCAGTCTTCGTTCTTGACTGCCCACGTACAACTTTAACAAAGCACTTAAGCCTAGGCCCCCGTCAGAACGGCCGTGGACATGTCCGGTAGTTTCTGTTGGCCCTGAAGTATGGTCTTTTCAACAGTTTCAGGCAACAAGGTGTTGTATTTTTCATAGCCATGCGTAGATCAGGTAGAGGATAATGGTCACAAAGCCCATATGGCGCAAGTACAGAGCATTTGATTCTGCATTAGTAGAATCTATATTTCCGGGCATTTCCTAGACAGTGCTCCTCTCTTCAATTAGTAGCCTTTCCCTGTCGAAGCTGCGCCTAGTGTCTAAAAGCAAGTGGGGAGTTCGTGTTCTAGATCGAGGATGTAGATAATGAAATCCGTTCTTTCTGGTAGCCATGAGCACAACTACAAAAACCAACACCCTGTCTGCCGACGACAATAAGGTAAGTGCTTCACCGGACTGGAATAGACACATTTACCCAAAAAGGAATTTGAACCAACATACAACACCAGGTATTCGCTGGTCGTCACCGACCCAACTACTAATCCGGCCCTCATTGGCTTATCTATGGGAGAGCGGACGGGATCCCGAGTTTTCCAATGGGTATGGTCGTATGTGACGGAATGATGATACAGCATAGCTCATATACCACAGAATGATAGGTATCACTTCCATTATGGGAAGTCCGACCGTCCGAGTTTTTGAGTGTATTCCTTCATTTGGACAGAGAATGACGGCTAGATTTTAATAGTACATGCACATGTATGTGTTCAGGAGAGTTGAATTGGAGGCAGACTTGCGAAGATCATCTTCATCCGTGTCTTGTTTCGTTGTGAATCATTGCAATGAGAATGATCTCAAGACAATGTTGAAGACAAGTAAAAAATGGTTGACCAATGGCTGCTTACCAAGTCGGGGGGCCATACCCACTATGGAGTATCAACCCCACTATGATTCTTGACCGCCTCAACTGAGTGGGTCACCAAAGCGGCAGAATTATTTTCAATCGACATTTTTTCTGAGGACCCTCCCCACGTTACCGCAACCCGACCGTTAAGAGTGTTGATCCAGCATACTTTTGCGACCAATCCAATATCAGTGCACTTCAGATATTTTCTGCAGTCATGGTTACCAAATCCAAACTCAAGCTTGCGCTAGCGGCCGAGAAGGGCATCGACCTGCGGAAGGTCAAGGAAGAGCGCAAGATCAAGGCGAAGCACCGCGAAGCCGCCAAGGAGCAAGAGAAGAAGAACAAGAAGAACAAGAGCGTCGAAGAGGATGACGAGGACGACGAGATGGAAGACGATGAGGGAGGAGACGATGCCTCTGTCATCTCCATTGAGGGTGGCATCACCTTGAACGCAGACTTTGAGGATGCCGACTCGGAAGAAGAGGAGGAGGACGACGAAGAAGAGGATGACAAGGTTCGTGCTCCTTGCACACCGCGAAAACCCCGGGACCCCTAGAATGGTTGCTGACAGGAGTTCTCCAGCTCGATATCGAAGCATTGGACGACACAGATAGTGACAGCGACTCCGATATCGAGATGGAAGCAAAGATCGAGCGTCCATCCAAGAAGGCCAAGACAGCTACCAAGACACCCACAGAAATCGAGGAGAAGGACGGCGAATCAGATGACGAGGAGGACTCAGAGGTTGACCCCGAAGAGGACGACGTTCCCATGTCGGATCTCGAAGGCGACGACGAGGATCTCGAGGACATTATCCCCCACACCAAGCTCACAATCAACAACAAGGCCGCCCTCCTGGCCTCCCTGAACCGCATTCGAATCGACACATCCTCCACAGCCTCCTTCACATCGCACATGACCGTCGCTTCATCCAAACCAACCGCCGAGGCCGTCCCCGATGCCCAGGACGACCTCCAGCGCGAGCTCGCCCTGCTCTCACAGTCCCTCGAGGCCGCGCGCAAGGGCCGCACGCTCCTGATTAAGGAGGGCACTCCATTCTCCCGCCCTAAGGACTACTTTGCGGAGATGGTCAAGGACGACGGACAGATGGATAAGGTCAAGGCCAAGCTTATCGAGGAGGCCAGCTCCAAGAAGGCTGCCGCCGAGGCGAGAAAGCTCAGAGACCTCAAGAAGTTTGGCAAGCAGGTGCAGGTCGCCAAGTTGCAGGAGCGCCAAAAGGCCAAGAAGGATACACTCGAAAAGATCAAGACGCTCAAGAGGAGTAAGTTACACCTCCCTCCCTAAAGCTGCTAGCTGCGTGCTTCAGTACTCGTTTCAGTCCGAACCGGTCACTAACTATCCCCAACCCAGAACGTCAAGAAAACTCTTCCAACCTCGACACGCGCGAGGCCGACCTCTTCGACGTCGGCGTCGACAACGAGATCAAGAGTCACACCAACCCGGACGGCAAGCGCGGCGGTCGCGACGGCGGCCGATCCGGCAGCGGCGTCAACGCCAAGCGGTCCAAGAAGAACGAAAAGTACGGCTTCGGCGGAAAGAAGCGCCACGCAAAGTCGGGCGATGCCGTGAGCTCCGGCGACCTGAGCGGGTTCAACGCCAAGCGCATGAAGGGCGGCATCGGCAAGAAGCCCCAGCAGCGGCCGGGCAAGAACAGGAGAAAGGCCATGAATAAGTAACGGAGAAAAAAGAAAAGGAGATTGCTGTTTTCTGTAGCGTAAAAAGTCAGGGGTTGGAGGGGGGAATGGAAGGAGGAGAGTCTGTAAACAAAAAACTAGAACGGAGGAGCAAATACCCCTCGGGTTCGATGGTAATCCACAAACGATATGATTCAACTGCTTTTTAGTGACCTTTCATACTGAACGTAGGCATCAAATGTCATTTCCTTGTCTTCTCGTGTTGTATCCCAAAAAGCCTCGAATCCCTCACTGACCCACTGGTCAGCATATATTGTGGCAGAGATATCCCAAAAAAGTTCAAATTAACTTCGTCCCAATTCCATGTGGACGGTACGCGATAAACTTTCTAGCAAGCGCGCCAAACAGGCCGAGAGTTCAGCCCTGACGGCTTTGAATCAACTTCTCGTCGCAAGAGGCGTGGCATTGTACGTCATCACCACATCCCATTAGCATGTTTGTGCACAACGACGATACGGGTAGAAGGTTCGAAAGACCGCATAAATTCTGACATTATAGTAGTTGATCTCTCATAACAATACGTACATCATCCTCGCTTGCTACTCGGAATATGTACTCCTGGAGCATTGCGCAAAGCTTTCCCGTCTGCTCGTGCTATCCTACTTCAAAGGAATTGGGAAAAGGAGCCTGGAGTATACTATCCTGCCATCCATCTTGGGCGGCCTATGCATTCTCTCAATCCAAGTGAGCCGCCAACGTAACCATCATCTCCATCCTTCCGTTGTGGGCTTCGCCAGCCCACCAGCCCAAGACCAAGAAAATGTAAATCCGTGACATTAAGACCGTCTCCATGCCGCAGTGAGAGCCCTGCGGGACACAATCTTGGTAGTTTTGAATGTTGCGTATGCCGCCTTCGACGATTTGTCAGATGCGTGTGCTACCGTCCAAATCTTCCCGAGTGGTCATCTGCTGTTCCGTGCTGATCGTTGCTGGAAAACGGTCGACACTGGCAGATTGAAGCCCGTCAATATCGACCACCGTGGTGAAAGTATAGATATAGTCGAGGGAATAGTGCCTTGCCGAGGACTTGGGCAGTCCGTTTCGTGGAGGGCATGTGAGGCTGAGGAAAAACTGAGGATATATCGTCCTGGAATAAGGGGAGCCATGCCGTCACCATGAATGGCAAGCACCCAATGCCGGACCTGAATATGCTGCTGAAAGACCAGTGGTATCGAGGGAAACGCCATGCATTTAGAAAAAACGCTGTGCTGTGCAATGCTGTGCCACCTGTGGGCGGCAAAGAATCCGTATTATAAACATCGCGCCTCCGAAGGCGCTTTCCGGGGTATAGTCGAACGTTGTGGAGCACTGAGTGGCATGGATCACTGCGTCGCGGCCACGCACCAGTGGCGATGGAAAGCCCATGCACTCTTTTGACACTCCTTGCTGCAGTACTTGGTGCGGCGGCAGCGGCGACACTTGGCAAATTGGCGGGTAAACTCTTCCCACTTGCCGCACTGGTAATACGCACACTGACGGATGCCTCCGCGGGTATCGTCCTTGCGGCACAGATTTCTCATGACGACGCCAGCCCAGTATTGCATATCTGTGCTGTGATGTCGGACTGTGAACTTCTCGACCAAAGGGAAAATGTTGAAGTCGTTGGGCAACAAAAACTCCTCCTCCAGCTCTTCCTCTTCAATCTGCTCTTTGGAAGCGTCCTCGCCGTCCAAGTAGCGGAGTTCCTTTCCAATCTTGAGCCTTGGGACCAAGTGGCTCTTTTGGAAATAAGACCGCAAGCCACAATACTTGGAGACGTATGCAAGCAACTGAAGGGACATCAAGACGTCTTCTTCACGCGGCATTGCGGCAAGCATCTGGGCGTTGGGTACAAATTGTCGGTCAAGGAGATAGCGGGGAACGCTTGCGTTGGGAATGGCCGGCTGAGGAGGTGTAACCATGGTGGGACGGTTCGGTGACAAGCCGATGGCAGGCACAGGGGCTGGCGTCGTAGCAGCTGTGTTGCTAGTTTCCACAGGGCCGCGGTGTGTGATGTTGAAGGCTCCAGTATCCTGAGTTTCTGACACAGTCGGGGTGTTCAGGTCCATTGTGGTAGAACCAGCTAGGATGCTGTCTCCCTCTTCCATGGTGATATCTTGGATATTAACGGCAGACTGAATCTCAGTGCCAGTGCCCGACATTTCAGCATCGGGAGACTCATCAGATGGCGCGTCATCTCCAACCAAGTCATCCGAGTCGACGGTGGAGTTTTGGTGACGAATGGAAGGACGACGACGGGAGCGATTTGTTGGTGCAAGTCCCGAGGTAGGTCGGACGGTGGGAGAGCGCATCTGCGGAGGCGGCAGGGGAGTTGTGGGGGAAGACGGTTGCGAGACCAAATTTGCGTTGCCAAAAGTCATCATCGACGCAAGGCGGTCAGCATCGCGCACAGGTCTGACAAAGCCCTCCATAGTTTCAGTGGCAGGCACGGCGGGTGCCAACGGCTGAACGACCTGACGAGAAGGAGATGCAACGGCATGGCGAGCCTCGGCGGCACGATAATGATGGTGGTGGTGATGATGATGGTGACGGTGGGCAGGGAACGCAGGTCGCTCGGCGGAGGACGCCAGCGGATACTGGGGTGGAGTGGGTGTGGACTCGGTGTTTTGTTGATCGACTGCGGAGCTCGAGGACGAGGAGCCTGCGTAGGTAGCAGAAACGTCGATGGAGGGAGGAGGGGCCTGGCGTCTGGAGGCTCTCTGATCAACTTCTGTGCGGGTGGATCTGTTGGTGAAGGATGGAGCCTTGTGTACACTGCGGTGTTCGTGGCTCCTGTGGCGGTGATGATGGTCCTTGCTCTTATCGTCCGACTTGTCTCTGCACTTCTCAGTGACTTTAATGTAGTTGTCGAGAATGGTAGCAATGACGGGGACCATGTCGGCCTCGACAACCCTGGTGCGGACGTTTTCGGTGCCTCTGACACCAATGTTGACGACGCACTGGAAAGCCAAGTTCCACTTCCACATGTCCATCATGTCCTTGCTCCGACCGCGTTTTAGAATGCATACCAAGCGCTCGATGCCGCCGTCGACGGTAAGAATATCGCGGATGCGAGCCGAGGATGTGGTGAGGTAGGCGAGATGGTTGAGAGAGTTGATGAGAGGAAGGGTAGACGTGCAGTCGAGAGCTCGTCTGTCATAGAGGGCGGTCGTTATGCCGACCGACGCCTTGTTGACGTTTGGGATACTGAAATTGACTTCTCTCATCTTGAATGACGAGTAAGACGACGAGATGGATTCAAGGGTTATTCAAGTCGAATGGGGCCAGGCAGTGCAGCCGTGGAAAGGTACGAATGTGACAAATCCCTTCCAGCTTGGGTGGCCCCTTTGACAGGTTTGAAAGAAGGAGTATGTTGATTCGTGCTCGCTCAACAGGTCGATGGGCAGATGATGGATCTCGAGGTGTGCCGAGTGAAGAGCAAAATGAGGAGAAAGAAGTCGAGGTTTGGGGTTGGGGTCGCTCGAGGGTGGCGATATTGTTGTGTGGGTGTGTGTGAGAATTGAGTTGGATTGGACCGAATCGTGCGTGAGCGGACTCGTCTCGATTCGATGGTATCGGTAGTAGTCTCGTGTGGTGCGAGGGTCGGAGGTACGATGGGAAGCGTTGCAAGGCTTGTTGTCTATCCTTGGTCGCGGTCTTTCCGAGGGCAATCGTGTGGTTTAATGGAACCAAAGGAGGCAGGAAGGGATGGTAGTAGTTTGTTGTAGGAAGAAGAGTCGCAGGAGTAAGGAAGAGGGTGCGATGTAGCGGCGAAAAGACGGTGGAGGGTAAAGGGTGATGGATTGGTTTGGTTGTGTTTCAGGACCGACACCCGGAAGCGTGACTCGGATGTGCTGTGAAATGGCAGTGGCAGCGTCAGCCAAAGCCAAAAGGAGCAGGAACTAAAAGCCTAGGCCGAGAGACAAGACGGATGCACGCAAAGTGGAAGCGAGGTCTGGCACGCAGCGATAGCAGCGAGACAATGCGTGCGATGACGCTTGACGCTCAACGCGAGAAGGTGACGATGAAGAGCGGGACAAGCGACGACGAGGGGAGGCTGGGTAGAACAAGAGTAGGAGTAAGGGAAAAAAAGAGGAGGAGAGGAAGAACGGGCAGAGGGAAGAGGAGAAGCAGACGATGAGGATGGATGC